>NC_081834.1:72171243-72801278 GCF_030867095.1 Alligator mississippiensis
ATTGGATTTTCAGTAGTGGGGATAATTCCACTTATAACCGGCCCCGCCATTTCCTGTGTGGGAAGATACACCCGGCAATTACAAGTGGTGGTTGAAGTATTAGCCCTAGAAACCGAAACTGCCATAACCAGTTTAGGAAATGCCATAAAGACTGTAGCACAAAACCAGGACAATCTACAACAGATGGTTATACAAAACCGATAGGCTATTGATTACATATTAGCGTCTGAAGCGGGTGCCTGTGCTGTAATAGGGCAGGAATGTTGTACCTATGTAAATAGTACTTTTAACTTAGTAGAAGAGCAAGTGAATGATGCCTCAGCTCACGCTGTCAAGGCTGCTGAAGTAGCCTTTGTTCCTAAAGATTCTTCGGCAGATTGGTTTGCTTGGTTAGATCCTAGAGGATTGTTTAAAGGGCTGCTAGGGAAGATGATGTCTGCAATATGCATGATTTTAATTTTAGGTTTAAGTTTATATGTAATAGCACAACTAATTTCATGTTGCGTAAAATAATGTGTAAAGAAGGCTGAACAAATTATCTCAACAATATCAAAAGAAAGAGTAAAACAAATGATGGTAGAATTTAAGGAAAATGAGATAGAACAGGAGAAACTATGGACAGACCTGTGCCAGATAGAAATAGAGTGATCCTTCTTTTGAAGGCTCAAAGGGGGGAATGAAGGGGAACAGAACGGAGTCAATCACCATTATGTGTAAGCGAGCAGGTCACATACACAGCTTAAGCTATGAGGTCGTCAAAGGGCATGACCCCAAACTGCTAGGCTAAGCACAAATTGGAACAATTCTAGTTTAGTAAAAACAGGATACTAGTATAGAAAGAGTGTGGCTATTAAATAGATTGATGTATCTGTTACTTTGCATATGATGTCATACTTCCTTTATCATACTTGCTATATAATCAAGCTGTGCGAAGTAGAACAACAGAGAGTTTCCTCTCGGGGCAGTTGTCTGTTCAGAATGCATTCTTTAATAAATCAAGTCTTTAAACTTATGTTGTTGTTCATCTGAGCCTCCGCCTAACGAACCTGGGGACAAGTTTTCCCCAACAGGGTTAACTCCTTTGTTTATCCTTTGACACTTTCAACTCACCGTCATCTCTCAGCAGAGCCCCTGCTTTCTGCCCCTTTTCCCCATCTTGGGTGTGATGATAAACTACATCCAAGTGGAGGGCCTGATGGCAACATGATGGGATCACGTGTGGTGGGGTAGCTCCTATAGAATACCACAATGTTCCAACCTCCAGAGGAAGCCAAATATAGGGCATCTCAAAGCCCTAGCCCCTATGGCCTTGTGGGTACTCCTTGGTTGGAGAAAGGCTACAGGACCTCACCCTAACAAAAAGATAACCTTGCTGAGGGGTTAGGCAGTCAGCAGCAGGTCTGATCTGTTGCTCCCTGGCAGAAGCTACAGCCATCAAGGCACTGAATGTCTGGACTTGGTCTGGCCTTTGGATTCCATCTCAGGGGTCTAACGCGGGGGTGGTACATTTTGAGCAGCCTCCACTCCTCCATACTCTGATCTAGGTGTATGCCTTAGGTCTCATAGTTCACAGTTTCATAGTTGTTAAGTTTGGAAGGGACCTATTAGATCATCGAGTGCGACCCCCTGCCCTGGGAAGGATTGAGTGCTGGGGTCAGATGACTCCAGACAGGTGTCTGTCCAATCTCCTTTTAAATACCTCCATGGAAGGAGACAGCACCACCTCCCTTGGAAATGTCTTGGTGAGATGGTCGCAAGACTGGGTGCAAGTGGATTCATCCGTCACCTGATGACCTCTTGGGCATACACCGTGATCCAGAGGATCAGCGGTTGTCTACAAATGACCTTATCTCTTTCTGTTTAGTAGTCCCCACCCTCTCTGCAAGTCCATTCACAGGAAGCAGACTAGCCTACAATAGCTTGTGCCTCTCTGAATGACTTAAGCTATAAGTAGGCCTTCTGCCGTTCCTTCTGCCTTGAATAACACGCAGCGTGGTGTTAGTTTCCCATCAACAGAGGATGATTATCACACATTGTTACCTTACAGGATGTTGTGAGATTAAATTTCTCATCAGATAAAGGAGTGTTGGGATCATGTGAGGCTCTGATAACCGAATAGTTGCATTCTTGTGAAAGTTTTCATCAGCTAGATGAGGGGCTCTGGAAGGCTTCCCTAGAAAATATCTCTTTTCTTCTTGGAAAGAGTCCTTTCTGCCATATCTAGTTATGATATTTTTTCCCCTTTTCCATGCTTTCAGTTCCCTGTGATGCCTTCATTTCTCCATTCCACAAATGCTTATTCCTAGGCCAAGAATTGGCCTGTATGGTGACACTAAGTCACACACACTGACACTGGCTATCCAGATCATTCCTAGGGTCGGTCTGTGTCCTGCACCCTATCTATAGACTCCCTTTCTATGAAGTACACTGGTCTCCTCTTTCTATAAAAGTTTTCTCTTAATTCTAAAACATTTGAGGTGGGATTATATCCTGATGAATGAGAGCTTTATATTCCTTCCACATTTTTTTTTTCTTTGAAAATGGTATTTCAGTGCCTGGCTGCATTTTTAGCAACTTAATTGTTTAAAAATCTGGCCCTCCATGTTTGAGAGCTGTTGTCACCATGAGTTCAATGGGCCAAATGAGAGAGGATAAAAAAGAATTTCCTGGTGAGTTTGAATTTGCTACCTTTCAGGCTTGAAGAGCTTCAGTCATGTGTCAGGGATGGATAAGAAGCATTTACTGAGAGGCGTTTCTTTTCATTTGTCATCCCATACATTTTCCATGAATGTCATTATGTGTATGCAAAGGTCTGATCGCACTAAGTATCTATTTGAATACTGGCATATTTGACTCCTTGTGTTTTGAAGATCTAGTCTCATTGTATCTAATGACATGTACTGACATTAGAATCTGTTACTGGTTTGGAAATGCGGTTCAGCAACTGCCAACTCCAAATGTTTAATTAGAAGTCAGGGCATAAATGTAATCATTTATCAGTGATTTGGCATATATTTAACAACACATGTACGTCAAAGACCTTAGCCTTGTAGCATAAGAGGAGGTTAGATAATCTTGTCTTCAAGAGGAGGTTAGATAAGCATCTAGCTGGGGTCATCTAGACCCAGCACTCTTTCCTGCTTATGCAGGGGGTCGGACTTGATGATCTATTGAGGTCCCTTCTAACCCTAACATCTATGAATCTATAAAAAGTGGGCTTGTTTAGTGATCACTGATTCCACATCATTTAAATGTTAAGCTGAAAAAAATATAATGTAAAGTAATGGTACATAAATTCTTGAAGGAGAAAATAAAGTCTATATGATGTACATCTCTCTTTTCTATCCTCAGTTTGACATGGCAGTGGAGCACTGATTAAACATCTAGTAGCAATTATGAATTGGCTGGTGCCGGCAAACTGATAGCCGACCAGTTTCATGTGAATCTCTTACCTACATCTGTAAACATTTGTTTTGTTTCCAAAACCTGAATTTCTTCTGCTTTGGCCCAGTGTCATAGCTCTTCTTTTTATCTGATTTTTGAGTATCTGTCTTATTTTGAATTTAATATTGCAGAATTTCTAACAAACTACTACGATCTTGTAGTAGTTTGTGACCATTCGACCTTGTCATTCCAGCGCCCCAAGGGATGACGAGGTCGAATGGTCACAAACTACTACAAGATCATTTCAGGCTGGACATAAGGAAGAATTTCTTTACTGTCCAAGCCCCCAAGGTCTGGAACAGCCTGCCACCGGAGGTGGTTCAAGCGCCTTCGTTGAACACCTTCAAGAGCAAACTGGATGCTTATCTTGCTGGGATCCTATGACCCCAGTTGACTTCCTGCCCTTTGGGCAGGGGGCTGGACTTGTTGATCTTCCAAGGTCCCTTCCAGCCCTAATATATATGAAATCTATGAAATCTAAGAATGTTAGTGTTTAGTATTGCAGTGTTGCAGTATTGCACTGTTTAGTATTGCTGAATTTTAGTGTTTAGTAGTGTCTCTGTGTGGAAGTCCCTTGGTATTTTGAAGAACCCATTGTTTAAAAAGACAAATATTTTAATGGTTGAAAGGAAGAAGGAGGAGGTGAGATCTGGCTGCATAATGTCTTTATTTGTCTTTCCATTTATTTATTTAACTGTGTCATGCTATTTTATGGTTCTTTTGTGATTGAAGTGAGCGTTAATCTTTTACTTTAAAATAGCATAAGTTTCTGATCCTCATTATGGCAATAAAAACATTGAAAACTTAAATCATAAGGGATCCTAACCAAAAGCAAACATATGAGAATAACCCACATTAAATTTAGGTTAAAATTTAGGTTTTTTTTTTCTCCCAACTTATGTTTTTCTGTAGTCTAGGAAGCTTTAAATGTGGGTTCAGGCCCTTAAGGCACGTGTACATTATTTCCATTCTTCATTTAGTACCACTGCTGTGAAGCTTGCCCTTCCCACTTGTATGTGATCAACTTTCACGTAATTCCAGAACTGAACTAAAGTAGTCAACTAGCATCACGTTTAGAGCGTCCCAATAAGCATGTCCATGGCAGAGAAATCAAGAGCGGTGCCGAGCACTATTCTAAGGTCGCAACGTTGCCTCCTTTCTGTGATTTGGCACATACAAAGCAGGAGCCAGGTGGTGGCATATGATTCTTGGCAGCACTTGTAGGCATGGCATGGGGGCAATGCAGACAGCCCCTCATTAACTCATGCAGGGTTGTAAAGGGCAATTCAATGGTTTTAATCCCCTTAGCGTGTCTCTAATCTACCACCAGATACTTCTCATTTGAATGATGTTATCAGTCTGTCCTACTTGCTACTAGCATTGGAGCAAGCAAAGGGCTGTTTTCACAAAGAAGCATGACAACGTTTTTATTTGTATGAATGTGTTGAGATTTTAAAGGGAGTCTAAAGGGATTAGACACTCAAAACCTATTGAAATTCAGTGGGAGTTGGACAGCTCATTTTTTTCCTATCAACATACCAGTTTGTGTACATCATCCTACCCTCATTGAAGTCCATGACAACATCCCATTGACTTCAGGAGTGCTTGGATTACACTTGAGGTGGGATTAATGCTGGAAGCATTTATGAAAAGTAAAGTCTCCACAAGCATATACTTTCACAATGGTTCATGACAGAAGCATTAAAATTGTAAGAGAGATTTAAGCATTTCCTGTGATGACTTCAAGCTCTTCTGATTGCCGTTGTTCCCTTACTGACTTGCAGGACCGTGTGATGTTGGTGACTGGTCATACAGCATAACGGGTGTGAATGCTTGAAGTATTTTTTACAGAAAATGGATTGTGAACAATCCATAGGGGAAGATATGTTTCCATTAAACATGTCCAATAAATCAAATGTGCCCGAGAAATCTTCTAAAAAAAATGAATCGGTATATGAATAATTTGTGAAGGGAGTGAGGAACACATTTGTAAAATAAGATTGTGTTTTTCTAAGCCTTAATTGGATATTTCAGGTCCCTGCAAATTGTGTGCCTAACTCGTTTAAGCTTTATTGGCAGTCTTATTCCGAATTAGTTGGTATGCATGCATTGTCTGGATCTACTCTCAGTGAACATGCAAATAGATCACGGACTGAAACAGGTTTCCTCAAAAAATAAACGGAATAATGAAATTTTCACAAAGCATTAATTTGGTATTTTTACATATGCATGTAGTGATATGCTTACAGATTACCTTAACCAAACAAAATGTTCACTATGAACCCAGTTCTGTTCATGGTGCTACTGCAAAATTTATTTAAGGGTATTTTAAAGCCCTTTTTGAGCTTCAGCAGAAAGATCCTTGGACGTGGAAATCAAGTGGTGTTTTTAATTTTAGGGAGATTTCTGCTATTTAAGAATTACTTAGCTTTATTTGTCAGTTAGAACTGGTCTTTCCTTTAATTGCCAGAATTAGCTGAGTACTTTCTGCTTCAGTGGTCAGTAGCTTTCTATTGTTTCTTCTTCAGTGAGAGGAATTTGCAGACTTAATTGTAAAACTACTTTGAGATTGAGGCTGCTCTGAGTATCTTCCCTCATTGTAAATCAGCTAACAGAACTTGGCACATCTTTAAGCACTGCAGGAGACTTCTTTGCTGGGAGTTTTGCCAGGGAAAATGGGACTGGATCTGGGGCTTGTGGAGATCTAGAAATTAAGCACCTGCTGACATGCTTTGCTGGATCAGTGCCTTGATCTCCTGGTATTCTCAGTATGATCTGCAGTGATTGCCTTTGCCTTTCTCGTACCTTTAAAGTCACCACCACATTTGGTCATTATGGGCTTTCCATCCTTCTTGAGTTGGTGCATCATTATTGACTGCTGCCACATGTGCCAACTGGCTTTTTTTTTTGGCATGGGATTTTTTGACCCAGGAATCTCCTGGGGTTAAAAAAACAAACAAACCCTGTTCTGCAAAGTAGCAGCAAGGGGGACACCTGCATATGCAGCTTTTCATTTAAGGGACTCACCTGGCACCTGGCATATGCTGCCTACAACATATAATTTCCAGTCTGTAAGCAGTTCTTGTCCTGTTTGCAGCTCCTTGGAGAATTGAACTGCTTCTCCTGGAATGGCCTCGTAACCTTTGAACCATCATTCCTCTGTGAGTTTACTGCAATAACCTGTGTTGTGAGCTTGTTTGCAACATTTCTTTAAACAGCATAAATGTCTGATTCTGTTCCTCAATGAGGTGCTAAATATTTCCAGAATAACAGAGAGATACTTACCTCAGAGCCTTATTTTTCAAATTTATTTTCATGGTTCCTTATGCGCGATACTATTGAGTGTGTCTTGGCTGTAATCATCAGAGTTGCCTATGTGATTTTAGAAACCCAGTTAACCTTTCCTTTGTAGTACGTTGATGGCCCAACCTTGGAAATTCCAGCCTTCAAGTCTTGAATTTAGGTCTCGGGGAGCAGTTCTGCGAGCTGGTGCACAGGTTTTCTGGTCAAAGAGTGGGAAATGCAGTTAACTTGTTAGAGCATTCAAGCCAAAGATGAGTACTTGGGCACAGTTCAGGGGTAAATAAACTAAATAAAATGTCATCTCTGTATTACACGGAGATCATGCTGATGATTGATTCAGTGGTTCCTTTTGCCCTTAAATCTGCAGATGGGTGAAGTTGCCTGGTTTGCTTCACAGTTTTGATCGGGGTCTGAGGGGAGCCTTAAAACAATTGCTATGCAACAACCTGAATGTTTCTCTATTCCTGGAACATGGCAGCAATGTGCTGGTTCTCATGTGGCACTTCTGAGCAATATGAAGTTGAGGTGTATGGGTGTATAGCAAGTGTTGAGTGCCTCTTACAAGCTGAGGAATGCTTAGTCCCTGGAAGCTGAATAGAGCTGAGGTTTCTTAGTTCCCCCAAAAGAGAAAGTCCTGAGGAGCCTTGGCCTTCCACAGCGGGCAGTGCCAAGTGCATAAAAAGGGCTGATAAACTTTTACAAACACTCTGCATGGAGGCTGGGTATGCAGGACAAGGGAACATCACAATCATGCTGCCTAATGCATGTTTCCCAGTTTCTTTTTGCGAAGCAAGGTGGCAGTTGAACTCAACATTAGCTTTCCAGTTGATTAAAGTTGGGATTTTTCCCCCCCAGAAAGTCTGCAGAACATCCAACCAAACATAAAAAGATTCAGAGTGTGCGGGCCGGGCCTCGATCCCACCGCCAAGCGCGAGTCGGGAGGGGCGATCCATGGCCCGTCTTTCGCGCACGTGTGCTATGGCCAGCAAACCGGGCACTCGGGGTTGGAGAAAACTGGTGGTGAGCTAGAATCAGTCACAAACGCATAGTGGTTGATTGAAAAGATTGTTTACTTACACCCAAAGATGGTAGTGGTGTAAGCTGGACAGGTTTCCAGGCGCAGCTCCAGCTTAAATCCTCGCTAGAGGACTACGACAAATTCGGTTGCTCCCACGGAGTTGTTTAAGCTCCGCGGGTTCAGTTCGGTTCCCTGGTCCCCCGGAGTTGTCTAGGCTCCGTGGGTTCGAAAATTGGGTTTACAGGAAAGGGCTACGTCTTGGATTGCGCTCGGTGACGGGGAGAGGCTAGAGGCGGTTCGTTCTTTTTCTCTTCCCCTCCGGAGTAGTTAAAGCTCCGTGGATTCAGTAATTAAGCCTCTAATGCCTGCTTAAGAGAGGCGCATTGGGTCCGCACGGGTCCACAGCGCTTGGAGATCTTCACACTGCATGAAGATCCTCCTCCTGATGTTCGTGGAGTCATCCAGTTTTCCCCTCTCTCTGGCTTGGACGGAAGCTACCCAAGCCTTTTGTACGGCTAGCAAGCCAATAGCTAGCCGCCACATGTGCCTACATTTGGAACTGGCCAATAATGTGGCGCGAATCCAAATACAAATGGTGGGAACTCCTTTGCAACGTGCATCACTAGTATGCAAAGAAATGCACCCTGCAAAGAAGCTGCAATTTGGCGGGAAATCCCCCATTGCACCAGAGTTCTCTCTCGCAGCAGAGAACTCTACCGTGCAAAGAAAGCGACAAATTGGCAGGAAATAATTTAGCAGTGCCTCAGCACACACACAAACAAAAATCACAACTTTGGGTTGTGACATCCCCCCTTGCTGAGAGCATAGCTAAATTATGCCATACTCTTCTGAGCAATCTAGAGTTTTGTCGTAGTCATCAAACAAGTAAACAAGCCAACAAACAAATAAACAAACATAAAATTCGCTGTCCTGGGATCAAGTTACATAACAATCAAGAAACAATAATCAACACAAACACATAATCTGATTCATAACAAAATGGCACGATCAGGGCTTCAGTGGGCATCGTGGACGTCAGGCCCTCACTTCTCTCTGTGATGTCATCCTTTTCAGGGCACCTCCTTTCCACGCATTCTGAATCCCGGATCTGTAAACAAAAACTCTCAAAAACAGATTAATGATCTTATTCAACAAACTTAAACAAATTCTATGGCTCAAATAGATGAAATCATCGAAGATTCATCATCTGGCTCTTCTAAATAATGGAAACCTAACTCATAAGCTAACTGCCATTGGCCTGCGTCCCCTAAAATCCAAAGCTGCCGCTTGTTAAGTCCGGAACGCTGTAGGAGAAATCCAAACATGTATTGCTCCTCTAGGGTTCTCAGTGGCAGTGGTGGGAGATGGGATCCACATCGTCTGGTGTCTTGAGGTCTGGTCGGGTGTTGACAGTCCCGATCAAAGACAATCTTGACTCCATCAGGATACACAGTCTTGGCAACTGACAAAGATTACTCACGGGTTGATTTACCATTGACTGAGCAGAATCCGAAGGACGACGATGTTCTTTTGCCCATAAATCTCGAGGCAACTGTCTAGGCTGTGAGAGGTTAGTGGAATGGTTCCAGGATCTCATAGGTGATGATGAGGCCATGGTCTTATTCGCTGGAGTGATGTCAGTCCCAGCGCACATGCTCTCAGGTTCCAAGCACAGTACGAGACGCCAATGATTGCTAGCATAAGATGCTCTGCGCCGGTATATTCTGGCCGTCCTGCATGCCACACATGGGCCTTTTGACTAATCAGTCCTGCAACAAGCGCTGGCAGTGGAATAGGCCAGTGAGTATTACATGTTATCATGTCAATGTCGGTGACATGTCCTCTACTCCACGAAGCTTGTCTCACTAGGAAGCTTGCTTCTTCTTGGTTCAGCAGGTCGGATCCAAGTTCTATGACTAAATGTCCTAACCATAAAGCTAGAGTCTCTTCAGGTTGAATTCTTGATGCTCCACACAAATTCTGCAACTCGGTTCTGGTGCGAGCATAATAAATAGTAGCAACTCGGTTAGTTGTTGTTGTAGGGAAAGCTGCACCTTCGGGAGATGATGCTGTTAAAGGCTGAACAGCTGCCGCGGGGGTCACTGCTGTTGTTGCTGCTTCAGGCAGGAGGGGCGGATGCACTCCTTCACTTGACTCTCTCCTTCGTCGGCAAGAAGGCGTGGTCGGTAAAGACGTCGCTGCGTCGCTAGGCGGGGTTGCTGGAGACGACGCTGCGTCGATGGGCGGAGTCGCTGACCGAACTCTCGCGGGTTCGTTAGAAGCTCCACCCTTCTTTTCCGGTTCTTTCACACGGTCTCCCTCTTGCTCGGCGCCATCTTGGACCGGCGTTTCAGGCTCCTTTTTCTCAGCCACTTCTTTGACCAATCGGATCGCCATCTGCAGCTGGGTTTTCAAACTTAGGTTTTTTTGCATTAAATCCATCACAGTACGAAAAGTTGTACCACATTCTCCCCCCTTGTCGTACTGCAAGGCCACTCTTTTATCCGCGGTGTGTTCCTCCATCTCCAGATCTTCGCGGAGCTCGGATGGAAGCTCGCGACCCCGTAATCTAGGTATCACCATACACGGGGAGAAATGGCCAATTGGCTCCGGTTCTTCACTCTCCCGAGCATACCGTAGGCATCGGGCACACTCCCGGGTGAAAGTCGGGTTCGTTTCACCCACCGGGTTGGGTCCGGCGAGGGACACATCATTGAGGGGCCTGAACAGGACCCGCTCATCTCTCATTATACACCCGAACGCCGCGGGGAGCAAGTACACTTCCCTTTCTTTCGGGGCTCCGTCTTCGGAGACTCCCTCTTCTTCCTTTAGTGACAGACGTCCACTCTCAAATCTTTCACCCTTTCCGCCCACCTGGTGGTAAGCGATATGCACCTCCAGTTCCTCAAAGCTTTTCACTTGGCATTGGTTATCGTGCCAAGGGCAGTTCTGAACTAATTCTAGCTCTAGCGTGCTCTCTCCTGATCCCATCCTTGTCGCCATGTGCGGTCCGGGCCCCGATCCCGCCACCAAGCGCGAATCAGGAGGGGTGATCCGCGGCGTGTCTTTCGTGCATGCGGGCTGTGACCAGCAGCCTGGGCATGCGGGGCTGGAGAAAACCGGCGGCGAGCTAGAATCAGTCACAAACGCATCGTGATTGTTTGAAAAGATTGTTTACTTACACCCAAAGATGGTAGTGGTGTAGGCTGGACAGGTTTCCAGGCGCAGCTCCAGCTTAAATCCTCGCTAGAGGACTATGGCAAATTCGGTTGCTCCCATGGAGTTGTTTAAGCTCCGCAGGTTCGGTTCAGTTCCCTGGTCCCCCGGAGATGTTTAGGCTCCGTGGGTTCAAAAATTGGGTTTACAGGAAAGGGCTATGTCTTGGATTGCGCTCGGCGACGGGGAGAGGCTAGAGGCAGTTCGTTCTTTTTCTCTTCCCCTCCGGAGTAGTTAAAGCTCCGTGGGTTTGGTAATTAAGCCTCTAATGCCTGCTTAAGAGAGGCGCATTGGGTCCACAAGGGTCCGCAGCACTTAGAGATCTTCACACTGCGTGAAGATCCTCCTCCTGATGTTCGTGGAGTCCTCCAGTTTTCCTCTCTCTCCAGCTTGGGCAGAAGCTACCCAAGCCTTTTGTATGGCTAGCAAGCCAATAGCTAGCCACCATGTGTGCCTACATTTGGAACTGGCCAATAATGTGGAGAGAATCCAAATACAAATGGTGGGAACTCCTTTGCAACGTGCACCACTAGTATGCAAAGAAATGCACCCTGCAAAGAAGCTGCAATTTGGCCGGAAATCCCCCATTGCGCCAGAGTTCTCTCCCGCAGCAGAGAACTCTATCGTGCAAAGAAATCTACAACCGGCGGGAAAATTATTTAGCAGTGCTGAAGCACACACACAAACAAAAAAACACAACTTTGGGTTGTGACACAGAGGTGTCAGTAAGAAGATCTGTGCTCTAATCAGAAGGGATGTCTCCTCTGAGCTCTATTATTTGCCAAGTAACTACTTCTGTAAAGGTGAAAATCTCTAACCACTCCTAAAATAATTGACTCGATGGATACAGCAGTGCTCAAAATGATTTCCTGGAACAGACACATAGGTAACCAGGGTGGTGAGCATGATATAAATGCCTAGGCAGATGGAGATAGCCAACAAAATGGGTACCCTCAGCTAAATGGATTCCTACTCTGTTGGTGTTGAGAAAGCAGCATAGTGCAGTGAACAGCAACTCACTTCCCCTCTCATTCCCCACTTGTGTTGTATCAGCTGTGTCTATTTGGCCTGTAAATTTTCTACCAACTGTTGCATATTATGTTATTTATATAGTATCTGGCACAAAGCAGCCTCCTTCTTAGTCATAGCTGTAATAATAATAACATTAATACTATAATCATAAGAACTAAGTTCCTGGCTCAGGGATGAACCTTGCATTTCCAATAATGTTTTTCCACTTGGGAGTTTCCTCTGAAGCATAGAAAATTAGAGTTGGAAGAGACCTTGTCCAACCCCCTGCTTAAAGCAGGACTATCCCCAATTAGATCATCTCAGGCAGGGCTTTGTCTACCTGGGGCTTCAAAACCTCCAAGGATGGAGATGCCACAACTTCTCCAAGTTAACTTGTTCCAATGCTTTACTACCTTCCTAGTGAGAATTTTTCCTAATATCTTTCATGGGCTACCATACTCTCATTTACCTCATATTGTCATTTATGCTGGTGCAAAGTGAATGAGAACACCCGGTATTTTATGTTCATTCTGCAAGTGTCAGTAATGCAAGGGATATATATAGATGTAAGTTGGCATATAGACAATTAATATTCTGCCAGAGGATGAGGAAATAGTATGTTATATAGGTAGAAAGAAACACCACTTATGCACTGCCTGTATTTATGGGGCGAGCTGTGCATTTGTGTACAGTTGTGGGTCAGGTCCTCATCTGGTGAAAACTGGTGTCACTAGCAGGGAGTTAGGCTAGCTTTGGGATCTGGCCAGTTGGGATGCCATGTCAGAAAATGTGCTGCCTAAATGTCAAGTATAAAAATGTTTTTTGGAGGGGAAACTCTCTGGTGAAAGCATTGTTATGAATCCTGGACCATGAAATCTGTTCTACCAGCCAGCAGCTAGGTCACACCAATCTGTACCAGTCATATAAAGGATTTGTTCACTTCTAAACCTGTTGGTCAGCAAGTCTGTATTTCTTCTATTGTGGCTAAAGCTAAGGTTGGGAGCACTGACACTTTTTAATATCTCTTCTGCTTCCTATATATAACGTACCATTTTCCTCTGTATTTACAGAAGCTTAAAATAAAATGTGTGGGATATTTAGTAAAACACACTCCCAGACCAAGGTCTTTTATTTTATTTTTTTTTAAAGATAATATTTCCTTTCCAAGCCTATGATCTTCAGGAACTGGGAGCTGGGAGAGTTAACTGTGTTTATTGTCTCCTGCATGTCTACAGTTGTCCTGCAAGCCCTGCTGCTGCAAAAATGATCTCTTGCTCTCAACTCTGTAGTGTATGAGGACCCAATTTTTTAAAAAGCAAAAGCAATTTTGCTGTCGTCTCCATGAGTTAAAGCTGTGTTCTGTGGTAAAACACACAAAAAACCTTCTGAGGATTTAAAAGCTGTACCACATTTTACAATGTTTTACTGGCTGGAAAATTGGCTCCGTGGTTGGACTCAGAGGGTAGTAATTGATGGAAGTCACTCATCATGGTATCCTGTGACCAGTGGGGTCCCGCAAAACTCTGTCCTTGGACCCATATTGTTCAACATCTTCATTAATGATGTGGACACTGGAGTCAGAAGCGGACTGGCCAAGTCCGCCGATGACACCAAACTTTGGGGCAAAGCATCCACACCAGAAGACAGACGGGTGATCCAGGCTGACCTGGACAGGCTCAGCAAGTGGGCGGATGAGAATCTGATGATGTTCAACGCCAATAAATGCAAGGTTTTCCACCTTGGGAAGAAAAACCTGCAGCATTCTTATAGGCTCAGCAGTGCTACGCTGGCTAGCACTATGTAAGAAAGAGACTTGGGGGTCATCATTGACCACAAGATGAACATGAGCCTGCAATGCGATGCTGCGGCTAGTAAAGCGACCAAAACGCTGGCTTGCATCCATAGATGCTTCTCAAGCAAATCCCGGGACATCATTCTCCCCTTGTACTCGGCTTTGGTGAGGCCACAGCTGGAGTACTGCGTCCAGTTTTGGGCTCCACAATTCAAAAAGGATGTGGAGAAGCTTGAGAGAGTGAAGAGAAGAGCCACACGCATGATCAGAGGTCAGGGAAGCAGACTCTATGATGACAGACTGAGAGCCCTGGGGCTCTTTAGCCTGGAAAAAACGCATGCTCAGGGGTGATCTGATGGCCACCTAAAAGTTTATCAGGGGTGACCACCAGTATCTGGGGGAACGTTTGTTCACCAGAGCGCCCCAAGGGACGATGACTAGGTCGAACGGTCATAAACTACTACAAGACCGTTTCAGGCTGGACATAAGGAAGAATTTCTTTACTGTCCGAGGCCCCAAGGTCTGGAACAGCCTGCCACCAGAGATGGTTCAAACGCCTACATTGAACACCTTCAAGAGCAAACTGGATGCTTATCTTGCTGGGATCCTATGACCCCAGCTGACTTCCTGCCCTTTGGGCAGGGGAATGGACTCGATGATCTTCCGAGGTCCCTTCCAGCTCTAATGTCTATGAAATCTATGAAATGTTGAGAGCTTGGGCTCATACTTCTAGTAGACTTTTCTTGTTGCTGTTAAAGGCCAAAGGTGTGCGGGAAGTTTGCATGGTGAAAGATGCCCTCTTGACTGAGAGTACATAAGGGAAGTTCTGCCTAGACTCTGCATTAGTGGAGATACCCCGAATGCAGTAAGTTAAGCACGTGATTAAGTTTTTGCAGCATTGGGGTCTATGGAAATGAGTCTCTTCCCCCTTTCTCTATCTCAGGGGAAGGCAATTATTTGGCCTTGTGGGCCGTATAAGCAGTTTTGTTGAGCTGGTGTGAGGTGGGTCAGCACCCCACCCCCTTCACCCTGACCCCACGGCACAGCAGTTCAACAAAACCCCCTGTGTGTCCCCATCCTGTCCGCTTGTCCATGCACTCTGCTCACGTTGGGTCCCAGCCAATCTCCGCGGAGACCCTAGGATTGTGGAGTGGTAAAAGCGTGGGGCTGAGGCCTGGAGCAGTGTCACAATCCACTTCGTGCAAACCCCTGTGGAAATGTTTTCCTATTATTTATTTGCACTGCAGTAAGCATGTGCATCCTGTGTGTTAAATGCTGTCCGTGTGCATCCTGTGTGTTAAATGCTGTCCAAAGTCAGATTGTGCCCCAAAGCACACTCAATCTAGGTATTTATTTTACAGTAGTACTCAAACTCCAGCTGAGATGGGAGCTCACACTTCATTCTGTGTCCCCTGATGGTGAGTAATAATCTGAAGAGAATAAAGAAGGGCATAATGGAAGTATGATCATCTTTTTTGTAGATGGGGAGCTGGGGCAAAGACAAATTGACTGTCCCAAGGTCACATAGGGCATTTAATGGCTGGTTAAGGCACCTAGACAAATTGGAGGGCTGGGACAAAAGAAATCTCATGAGGTTCAACAAGGACAAGTGCAAAGTCTTGCATTTAGGATGGAATAATCCCATGCACCAGTACTGGGGGCTGCAGGTCTACAGAAAAAGACCTGGGGGTTACAGTGGACAATAAGCTGAATATGAGCCAGCAGTGCGCTCTAGTTGCTAAGAAAGGTAATGGCATAGTGGACTGCATTGGTAGGACCATTGCCAGTAGGTCAAGGGAAGTGACTATTCCCCTCTATTTAGCACTGGTGAGGCCACATCTGGAGCAGTGTGTTCAGTTTTGGGCCCTCCACTATAGAACCGATGTGGGCACCTTGGGCAACAAAAATGGTTCAGGGGCTGGGGGACATGACTTGTGAGGAGAGCCTGAGGGACCTGGGCTTATTTAGTCTGGAGAAGAGAAGACTGAGGGGAGTTTAATAGCAGCCTTCAACTACCTGAAGGGAGGTTCAAAATGGGAAGGAGCTGGACTGTTCTCAGTGGTGGCAGATGAGGGAACAAGGAGCAATGGGCTCCAGTTGCAGCAAGGGAAGTTTAGGTTGGATATTAGGAAGAATTGTCTCACTAGGAGGGTAGTAAAACACTGGAACAGGTCACGCAGAGAGGTGATGGGATCTCCATCCTGGGAGGTTTTTGAAACCCAGCTAGACAAAGCCCTGGCTGGGATGATGTAGTTGGGGCTGGTCCTGCTTTGAGCCGGAGGTTGGACTAGATGTGACCTCCTGCGGTCCCTTCCAACCCTCATTTCCTAGGAGTCTATGATTCTTGCCAAGTCGGGTTACATACATGAGGGCAAAAAAAGTAATGATTTAAAGATGGAACTTGGTCATTTAATTAACAGTATTACGTGATAGGGTTGCTTGCGATAGTAGGGCATACAGCCCAGTGATCCAGCAGGTCATTTCCAGTCCTATGTTCCTAAAACCCAACCTGTGCAATTGTTTCAGGATCATGCTATTAAAAACTGTCATTATTTTCCATTCCCCATAATGGCCAATTTATCCAATGTTTCTCGTAGGTAGAGCTGACTTAAAGAGAATGTGTTGGCTTCCTCCATACACCAGTACAAATCACTTCCAATGGGCTGACGGTGGCTTTTACTGGAACAGTGGCCTGCAGAGACCTGTTGAGGAGGACCTTTCAGCTCCCATGTAGCAATGAGATGCTTTCAATGAGCTTCTCGAAGAACAGGTTGATGCTATACATTGTGTATAACCTGCCAAAGGTACCAGTGATGTTCCTACAAGGTTAGGCTATAGCTTAGTTTAATTGCAGGAATATCATACATCCTAGAAATCAATCCATACCTGTTCTTCCATCACTAACCTATTGCATCTTCATATTTCATGGTTTCCTTGGCATTCAGAGCAAGCACTTTGTTTTGATCAGATTTCCTTGCTTTTGGATTTAAAGTGAAATAGTCATCTCCTTGTGAGTGGATGGGCTCCCATGCTGTTGTGTTTTATTCTACCTGGTGCACAAATCGAGAGTGTCCAAGGCTGCTAACACCCTTTTGGGAATTGCTGACATGACATAAATGAGATTTATTTAGTCTATTACTTTTAGAAGTAACCAGGTCAGTAACCTCAGAACACTGATGCAGGGTGTTGGGCCACAGTCCTTGTTTAGACAATGGGTGGGGGGGGGCAGGTGGGAGAGCTTGTGCATCCCCTGTGAGCACCAGCCAGGGGGAGTAGGGCTGGCAGCAAAAGTGGCTCCATTGCTTCTGGAAGTGTCTGCGGGACCGTGGTGAGTGAGATTGGCTTCAGGGGAACACCCCCCCCCCCCGCCCTCCAATCAGTGCGGTCAGCCCCCACCAGTGCAATCAGATGCCGGGAGACCCCCCCTACCATCGCTGACTGGTGCCCCTCCCCACCCCCACACTCGAGGCAGCAGTCACCCATCACACTGGTTGTTGGCTGCAACCAAGGCAGGGGATTTTTACTGGGGTGTGGCAAGGCTTCTAGCAGGACTTAAACCAAGAGGTTCCTGGATAGAGGGTCTTGCCCCTTTACTCGGGGTCAGACCAACTACTATATTTGGGGTCAGGATGGAATTTCACCCCATGGTGAGACTGGGATGAACTGTGGGGATTTTTGGCTCCCTCTGTAGCAGGGGGTGTAGCTGTCTTCCTGGGATCTGTCCAGCATAATTTGCAACCTCCTGCGGCAGCAGTGTGTTGTGGAGCGCTGCCACTGTGCCCCCTGCTTCCTGCTTCCCTTCTACCCTCCCCACCATGTCCCCTTTGTCTGCCAGCTTTTGTCGGGGCTCGGTGGTGGTGGCGGCAAGGCCAGACCGGGGGAGCACTGCACTGCCAGCACCTCATTACCCCACCATCTCCAAGAAGCAGGGCTGGGGGAGGGACAAGGCCAGTACCACCGGCCTCACTCCCAGCTCTGTCTGCTCTGTCACCGCTATCATGGCAGCGTGCTGCCATCGCCACCTCCTGTCCAGAACACTATTGGAGCTCTCTGATTGGTTGTTTCAGACAACCAATCTGAGTGAGAATAAAGCATTATGGAGAGATGGACAGACAGACAGACGAAGGCTTTTATATACAGGGAATTACAGAGAGCAATTGCTTTTATAGGCTGTGGATTTGGGGGACCTAGTTGTGATAAACACATTCATACCCCAAATGGTCATAAAATAAAACTGAGCAATATGTGAGGAAAATGTTGTCCAGGATGTAGAAGTAGATGGAATTTTGTTGTTGGTTACTGGCATTTCAATTGACTGGTGGTGTTACTGGTGTTACTCATCTGTAGCTGTTGACTCAGGTATCACCTGAAGTGAAACTGGTCTGAGGGGTTTACAAGTATATCCCAGAGATGCTTCCACTGGGTTCATTTTTGTTTCTGCAGATGCTGTCATATGGGGTAAAATTTCAGCCTAACTGACTTGAGCGGCCTAGGACTTTACCTATAACGTTTAAATGGCTTCCAGCTTGTTGTTATAGTCATTACGTGCTGCTGTATGTCCTAACCATTCCAGGAGGAGTCACAGATGACCTGTCAGGTTATTAGTTCAGACGAACAGGTACATAACTCTTTTGACTTCAGAGGGTCTGATGTGAACACTTTTGGTTGGGAACAGAAATGCTGAAGCTAAAACTGGACCTCACCCAGTTAGGCTGCTGAAGATCAGTTCCAAGTCTTTTTGCTGACAAGAGAGGGAGATTTGGAAGCCAGTGGATGGTAAATGGAAGACTTCTGGTTTCATTGCCAGTGGACCTACCATTTTCAGAAAAAATAACATTTGAAAAAAAAAGCCTTAAAATTGTTCTGATATACATAACCATGCTCTGTGCTAGGCTGAGACAAAAGTGCCTCAGGAATAGGTTCTCAAAGATGTACCTGTTTCCTTCCCTTCCTGGGGAAGTAGAGGGAAGTCCAACTGCAATGTCCTTCCAAGAACTGACTTCCAAAAACCCGACTGTGTCAAGTCAGGGCTCCGCCCATGTCCTGTCTACTCCCCAGCTGGTGGACCATTAATTTCCAACATGCAGAGAAAACGTATTTGGGTGTTTGGTTAAAGTGTCTTTGTTCCAAATACATTTATGATGCATTCTGTGTTCCTCAATCTTGCTTCTCTAGTTGAAAAAGTTGTTCCTTATTTACACCAGTGCAAAAGAGAGGAAAAATTGAGCATCCTCTTATTTTGCTTCCCATGGATTTTGCAACTGTCTTGAAAGGAAGAAACAAACCAGAGAAAGGGTACATAAGACAGGCTCTCAAGATGTCTTCCATTGCTAATTAGTTGCTTACCTTACAGAGGCACAGGCCTGGAAAGCAATGATGTATTAAAGAAAGCAAGCAAGTTAGGTCTCTGCATAATGATAATGTAAGGTGTTGAAGGGAATGGTTGAGACTATTACTGAACACCCACAGCATAAGGCAAATCCTTAGTGGGTGTAAAGTGGGAGAGCTCCTACAAAGTTTGTGAATCCATGTTGACTTTCACCAGGAGATGATCTGGTCCCACTCCTTTTTAAATGTTTTACTTTTGTGACACTCCAGTGGCGAGAAGCATCTGTCAGAAAAGAAAAGCTCAAAGGCACTTTCCACACATTCATCCTTTAAAGATCATTTTTTATCTTTCACTGTGCCGCCAGTTAATTCTCAGCTCTCTTTCAAAAAGGAAGGATCCTGCCTATCACCTGCAGCATTATATCACAGCCATTAAAACATAAACAGCCCTTTCTGTTGCATTTGTTTTCTTATTTGCATTATATGTAGGGTTTTTTGTCCTTGTTTTCTGGCAGTAAGTGGGTGGAAAAGCCTCTAATTTAGCCCAGGTTATCTGTGTCAACTCATTCTTTTGATCTGTGAAGCTCAGAAGAAGCTGGCACAGAAGCTGCAAGGTAAATTACCTGCTTTTGCAAAAAAATATTTCATGTGATAATTACCTAAAGGCTGATGCTTTCTAGAGCTTTCGCTGTACATGTCTCTGGGGTCTTGAGAGGAGAAGAAGAACCTAGCACAAGTGAGGCCAAAATAAAATTGTTTGTCAAAAATATGAATGTGCTGTGAGTTGAGGTTGTATGGGTACTAGCTGCCACAATCATCTCCCTGGTTTTTACTAGTAAAGGGCAGCTTGACTTAATTATTTTCTTTCAGAATCAGGGCTTTACCAGCTGTGTGACCTGGTGTTGCACATTGTTTAATTAAGGGGTTTTCTTTTCACACAATATGTTACTGGGTATTGAAGATCACCATTCTTTTGTTAGAGGTCATAGGAGTGGTGTTAGCTCCAATGTTCTGGCCATATTCCAATAATAGCCAAGCAATTTTTCTCTGAAGTGTCATGAATCTTCATTTCAAGTCTTTGAATACTGAACATCACCAATGTACATCCTCCAGAGATGCATAAAACCACGGAGTTACCATTCTGCGTTGGAGGGAATTGATATGTAGGAGATGTTTCACCCCCAAATTAGCTGGTGAAGTGATGTAAAGTTTGTAAAACCTTTAGTATTCCTTGGTGCTTCTTAGCTAAGACATGCTCTAAAATTAGTTTGATGTCTGATGTATCAATTTTTGGAGGAATGCATGTTGAGCTTGCCTTGGCTGAAACAGATGATCTAACAAGTCTTGCTAACTTTCTTCTGTGATCCTCATGTTGGTCGCAGCTGGACGACACTGGTGTAATGACTACTATCAAGTAATTAAAAAGACTACTTTGGAGAACAGACATCATTCCTAGTATCTTCCTGAAATATTGGACCTATAAATTGTTCTATTGTAGCCAAATTGTTTAATGAACTTGTGCATTGCATATATAATATATATTAGCAGCAAGGTTCCTGGAATATTGACCTTTGTTCCTTTATGAGTGTTATCCCTGTAGCATAAAGGAGTCCAGGGTTAAACAATTATGTCTTCATGGAGGCAAGTTTCTAATTAAACCAATGCTTTTGACTTAAGCCATGATAGATTCTTCTTTCTGTTTGTCTTTGCCATGCTAGTACTCTGTCATGTTTTGGATTCGATAGATATTAGTGTATTAATTTTGAGTGATGTACTTCTTGAAACAAATAATGAATTGTAGCCCATTGAGAGCATTCCCATGAAGTTTGCAAATGACTGTGTTTATCAGGATTTATATGAGAACACTGCATTTCCATTAAATAATACTTTTCACTCTAATCTATCAGAAAATGCAACATCGTTTGGTATAAAATATTAAAAAGAGGATCTGAATACTCTTCCTAGGCAAGGAAAAATTTCTGCACAATGAAGAGGGTCTGAGTTGTTCTGTTTTTTGTTTTTTTTTTCCTTCAAATCACTTTGTAGTTAGACAAGTTTTTCTGATCTCTCAAAGTATAACCCAATGGAAGTAATGCACAATAAAAAATATTAAATTGTTGCTATATTCAATGTGGACTAAAAAAATCACCTTGAAAATCCACAGAGTTGACCCACTGCTTGCTTTACTAAATAACATCTTTGATATTTGCAATTTATTTCTCCAGCCCCTTTTCCATTCCAATATTCTCTCTGTAAAACAATGTAATTATGTATTATACAATTTGTTTAGGAGATTCACTCTCACCAAGTCTCAGGTGCTGAGATTATGAAAAAGGAAATTGAAATGTAATGGTTCCATTATTCCCAATCTATTCAAGAGATGTAATCTTGTCTTTTGATAAATGGCTGTCAACAGCTACTTCCATGCCATTAGCACTCCTAACCTGGGATTCCCGTTTTTATTTTCAGCATCCATGATGGGCCTTATATTGAAACATGCAGTTTATTTAAAATCCTTGAAATCCACTAATGTTTTTCTTCCCTAGATTTCATCCCAACGAGTAATAAAGAAACCATTCTCCATCCTCAGAAATTGGCAGGGAAGGAGTTAAACTTCTTCCTTGGGTTAGAATAATGGCCACAGGTGTTCCCTCTGGGGGCAGGAGAGGTGATTTGAACCAGGTGTGGGGAATTTAATTAATTAAGTAGTTTGCTGTGTTTGGAGCTGGGGCTTGAGTGCAGCAGTCTGCAGGAGAGAAGTCCTCAAGCGTTTGCTGTTGACTGCTCTGCAAATACTTTGCCAAGGTGAGGCACAATTTATAATACTGCTGTTGGGATTCAGACTGAAGGAAGCTTGGTTGTATTTGTGTTTGGACATTAAAGGGAAGGACCTTTTTCTGTTTTGTGAAAATAAATCGCAGTGATTTTCCTTTGAACCTTAGGACTGGAGATCCTGGTTAGCTCTGACTAGCTTGGCATGTACCTGATCAGTTTGGGCCTTAACCTTAGCCTGTATCTGCAGCCCTCCTATTCTTCTCTCATTTTTCTTATCTCTTCATCCATTTTCTTTTCCAACACAGTAACTGGTACCTTAAAAAAGACATATTCATCCTTCAGCATTTATGATGGGTGCTCATGGTCCTTGTGGTGTTTAAACAAAACATTACTGGAGGTAGAGAGAGATCATAAGAAGCAGATTGAGGATTTCTTTGCCACGGTCTATTCATGCAGAGGTAAGCTGCGTACAGATCTGCAATAACTTTGTATATGAACACTTTGAGCATACTTTTAAGTTCAGCTCAGTGTAATGCAGCTAACTCCAGAGATCCTCTAGAATTGTTATGGTTCTGCTTAACCTCAACATTTATTTCCAAGCACTACTTTTACAGTAGGGACTTGGTTTTTTTGCTAGTTGAGTTTGGGGGGTGGGATTAAATAATTTTTGCTTTGTTTTCAATTGAGCTGAGCTGCATAGAACCCATGCTGGAGCTCTTTCAAATTGTCCATAATGGAAACCAGTGAAGAGTAGTTGGTATGCTGTTAATTCACACCCTATCTTCCTAGGCAGGCACACAAGTCCTAAACACTGAAAACATTAAAGGGCACATTGGAACTGATGTGGTAAGACTCTTGGCTCTCATGTTCTCCAGCATGTCGGCACTTCATCTTGATGCCGAGTATAAAAATGCCACCTTTACCTTTTACAGTAGTTACTTCCCCTTTTGGGGTTGGTAGTGCAATTTTTTAAAAACAATTTTTCCTCCCTTTCCATATGCTCTTAATTGGATTACTTAAATGAAGGTTGTAAAATTCCCCAGTTTTTGGGCTTGATTTCTTTAGTTATTGTTGTTATGATATGCTTTGGAATAGACACGGTGCTTTCTTGACGTTCGAGAAGGGACACTCCAGGAGAACGAAGCAGATGTTAAGCAGGGACATGCACGCACACACAGGCACATGCATGCACTCGCACATATGTATGTATGCATGCCTGCATGGATGTGCAGGCATGTACATTGGGTCTGTGTACAAATCCCCAATATTCACAAAGGCAGCAGAATAGATCTTTAGAGGAGCTGAACACCACAGCTTGCCTTGAATGTCATTGGACTTGTGTTTGTTGGATACCTTGTCAAGGAATTAACCCAGAGTAGGACTGGTTGACAGAAACCTGACCTCTGACTTGTGTATGTGGTATGGGAAATGGGATGGTTTGAAGTACATCTGCCTAAGCCTGGAGAATTCAGCCTGGCAGGTGTGGCAAACCTCCTTCTGTGTCTAGGAAAGTGAGGTAGTTAGCTGTGTTAGTCTGAAGTCAGGCAGAAGGCAAGGCAGGGTTGCACTTTCAGGTTTGTGCAGACGTTTGCACCTGGTCTATGCTCATGTATCTTACTATTTAGCTGTGCCGTGATAGATCAGGAGCAGCAAACAAACACCTTGGCTGGTGCCAGGAATTCCATGTAGGTAATTTGGGGTGGGGAGAAGGAAGGACGGATGACCCTGCGGTGGGGAGGGGTGTTGATGTGTCTGTGTGGGGTTGTAGTTCCAGGGGTGGGGCGACTGGGGAACTAAAAACAGCCTAGTCAGAGTTGGGAGGCAGGTAGGAAGAGTGGGGAAGAGTAGCTGAGCTTTACCAGCCCTGGGGCTGTGCTCCAAACGTGAGCAGACATTCAGTAGACCCAAGTAAGCCATTCCAGATCTAAGTTGGTTCGCCTCCATAAGTGAACTAGTTTAGATAGGGCCTGGTATTTTTTAATCCAACTGAATTTCCTCTAATGTCTGCGCAGATGGTCACTTAGCTTAACCTAACCCCATTTAGGCCAATCTAAATGTAATGTCTGCATGTACCCACTGCCCCATGCTGCATGGGAGACTCTGTATGAGCCCCCTCACAGCTGCCCCCCCTGCCAGGGCTCTGCCCTTTAAGAAAAAAAAAAAGTGGAGAAAAGCCCCAGGACTCATCACTCCTGGTGCAGCCTCTGGGCTTTGGGGGCTTGTGCATAGCCCCCCACATGGATTGGGGCAGCAGGGATCACCCCCTGCCAGCAGGAGCAACCTAAGTCCAGGGTTTCTTTGGGGGGGGGGCTCTTTAAGGGCCAGAGCTGGCCTGTGTGGGGCACCTGCGAGGGGGCTAGGGGAGGGAGGGGATGGGAGAGCCCCCCATGAAGCGTGGGGCAGCGGGGAGCGCCCCCGTCAACCAGCACCTGCGAAGCCGGGGCTCTCTTCCCCCAGGTGCTGGGAGCTGGGCGGGCAGGGCAGCCGTTCCTGGGCTGGGAGAGAAGGCAGGGGATAGGCCTGGCCTGGCTGGCTCGGAGATTTGTCCGAATCAAATCAGGACAGTGATTCAAATCACCAAATCGAATCACTGTCCCCCAAATCAGCTGAATCCGAAGCAAATACTACCCACTTCTCACAGTCCTGTTGGCTAATGATACCTGCAAGCGTTGGCTTGCTTCAGTATCAGTGCTGGGCTCCTCCAACTGGGAACACTTTTGGTTCCTCTCCTTAGCTGCAGTTTGTTCAGGTTAATTTGTAGAGTGAATCATTACAATTCAGAAGTGTATTTCTTTTGTGGCTTTAATGTGGCACTTGCATTATGCCTTTGAACAAACAAAAGTGTAAGTTATTACACTTCTTGCACAGCTACACTTTAAAAGACAGCTTTATGAGGAATATATCAAAGGATCACAGCCAAGTGCATGCAAAGTCCTATCAAAGCAAGTGGCAGTAAGAGCAAACAGGCGAGGCAACAGGTGCCAGCCAAGGTCTTCTACAACTGATTTTTCAAGTCTGAATTGGCAGCCTCAGACACACTTCCAGCCCCTCTGGGGGCTCATTGGAGTCCTGCTGCTGATTCCTCCATCAGATAAATTGTCCCTAGGACTTACTTAAGTTGGCATCTGTTGGCACTGCTTCAGTATAGCAGGAAGTCTGCTTTACTGTCTGCTGTCTTAATGACGCTATGCATAATGCTACCAAGTGGGGTTAGAAATATGATGTACAGGGACTGACTTTCTGGAATGGTTTCCAGTTTGTCTGGCATGTTTTTGCACTTGCAGATATGTGGTTCTGTGCCCAGGTTTCTGTGCGTCCAAGCTTCTGTAGTGCCTGTTATGTGCACACTGTAGATCCAGACTTTCAAATAACCCCAGGACTCCCTTCCAAATGCTATATCACTGACTCTGCTTATCGTGTACATCTGGATCATACTCCACACTCTACAGTAGGTGTAGTCCTAGAAAAGGGGTGTATTCAAAGCCTACTTAAGTCACTGGATGGAGTCTTTTCACTGACTTTAATGAGCTTTAGAACCAGCTCTTACAGTGCTTTCATTTTCAAAGGCATTGAGCTATTGTTGAGGTTCAAGGAAAGCAAAATGTTATTGTTAATTCTTTGTTTTAGACTCCTGTTCTATGTGCTGCATAATTTCTTAAGCTGAAGGAAAGAACCAATCAAGTCCTATTCTTCTTGTCTCTGAATATCCACTACCACTGGGAAATATTCTATGTTGTGTGGCTAAGAAAAATTCATTCGGAAGGCCATTTCTTTCCAGGGGCTTGTTAATGATGTTCACTGTTATTTTCAGTATTGCCATTCCAAATCTTCATATCAGACCTCAAAATAAGCAGACAAGCATATTAGGGGTCTAAATGTGTCTGTTCATGGCTGTTTTAAATGACTGTGGAAATGTTTCTTATGCAGATCATAATAGTGAGTACAGCCAGAGAGGTTCCCTTTCAACTCAGGAAAAGACGATGCAAAATATGCACTTGTTTTAGATATTTGTTGCATTAAGATTTTGCAGGTAGGAATCCCAAATTGAAGCCTAGATCATTCTTAGTTTGTGGGTTTATTGTTGACACGGTTATAAATGCACTGTAGAAACTATTTACAATTCTATTCAAAGCGCTAGTTATTCACTCTCATTTTGCAGAAATACCTGCTCTTATTTTTTCCTAGCTTGATCATTGAAGTTGCTGTTTGCAATAATAATAAGATGACCCATTAAAAACTTTGGCATCCAGTTTCCATGAGTTCAGACCTTTACTTTCATCTTCTTTTTCAGCACAAGGGAAATACAAAACTTCCCATCTACTTTAAGCCTTTTTTTGTAGCTGGAACTGGTATTTGACATTATATTAAGATGATAGCATGCTGCAAATAGGCTTGGTTTCTAAATGCCTGTGGGATCTTCATATCTATCCTTCAGGAGTATTTGATATCTGGTGCTTTCTCTCAAAGTTGCAATTCATTCATCTCAGTTCAAAATGTTAATTCAAATTCTGCTTCCTCAAGAGCTATGCAGAAATGACCTCTGTCTTAATTCAGGTGATCAGCTACCTTGGGTGACTCCTCATATTACGTGACTTAGTACACTAGCATCTGGAGGACCCGGGTGAGGTCAAGACACATTGTCCAAACCTATAGTAAGAGATGCTTCCTGCTCTCCAAATATTATCCTAAGAAGACAAGAGTGCATGGACACAGTATACAATTAAGTCAAGCCCATTACTAGAATGAAATGTCCAGTTCTGGTGTCTATATTGAAATACTGGAAAAGATGAAAGAAAAATTAAGAGTGATTTGAGATCTGGGATATCTTTCAAACTAATGACTGACAGAAGAAGTTGTCTGTTTAGTTTGCTGGAGAAAACCTTAAGAGGTGATTTGACTGTGTTCCATAAGTGTCTTTCTGGGTTTCCTGAAAACAGATTGCTTTTTACTGAGCAAAAAATATAGGTTCAAGATGAGAAGTAATGTGTTTTTATTGAAGGGGCTAGGTTGCCATTCACCTGGAGGTGCAGTGTGTTCTTCACCAGTTGCTGTTTTCAAATCAAGACTGCACGCCTTGGGGAAATAAATTCTATAGTGCAACTAATAGGGCTGGGGTCTTACTGTAGCTATTACGGTCCAGGAAATGTCTGAATTGTGGTATCTTTTATTAAGCCATCTGTGTAGCTGGCAGAGAGATGTGACAACCTTTTGGCCACAAATCGCCCTTCTTCAGGTCTCGGAAAGAAGCAGACCTTTGGCCCTGTATTTCAACTGTAAGTCATGGGGCTGAGGCCAAAATGATTGTGTAAAAAATCTTTGGTCTCTATTATCTTGGAGGTGTAGCCTTAAAATCTAAGCGTCTTAGACATAGATTTTTTCTTGCACAGATCCTCCAATGAATTATGCATATGCTTGGTTGTGAGTAGTATCGGGATCAATGGGATAAGTAGCACCAGTGAAATCATGTGTGCATTTGAGCTTTCCTGACTGGGGCCACAACAGGCACAGGACATGCCTGATTTATTTCTATGCTGTTAGTTTTTGAGGAGCATGCATGGAAAGCATGAAGCCCCCTACCCACATGTGCCAAGTGCTGGAAATGAGGCAGCTAAGCCTCCTCTGAGTGGCCCTGAGCATGGGGTAATGAGCATGTCCATGAGAGAGAGCAGCTCAGGGTGCTAACTTAGCACCGCAGGGAAGCAGTTAGTTCATACAGAGTGCGCACACAACAGGGTGGCTTATTGCATCAACCATGGGAAACTGAGGCATGGAGCACTTAAGGACTTCACTTTAGAAAGTTGTTTAAGCATGCGTTTAACATTAGGCATATTAGTAGTCTTATTTGAGGCTAACAGGGCACCAAAGGTGAGATATGTTGGTAAGATAATTTGGATCTGGGGCTAAATAAATTGGTTTAGTAAAACAGGAGGTCACTGGCTGGATTAGGAAATGAGCCCAGCTATTGTGGGCCCAAATGCACAGCTTCAGCTACCAAATCATCCTCTCATTCTTATAATGTACACAATCAACCAAGTTCAATTCCTTATTATTCTTTGTTTCTTGTGATGGCTTTTGTCCCAGCAAATAGTCCAGGAATCGCAGTGTGGGCAGTGGCTGATTTTAAGTAAAAATGTTTTTCAGCTTTGTTTATAGTGTTGGGGAAAAATCTAAGTCCCCGGGTGCGTTGGGCGGTGGCTCAGACAAACCACAACATAAGTTTAAAGACTTGATTTATTAAAGAATGCATTCTGAATGGAGAACTGCCCCGCAGGGAGATTGTGTAATTCGAGATGTGCAACAGGCAAAGCATGATATGGGAAACATGAGGATATCATCACAGCAACAGCTTCACCAGTCAACAATCGCCACTAGCTGCTAATTTAAATTTCCCTTCCTGAGTAACTTAGAGCTGATAAAAGTCAGTTTATTCTAGTTTGCGCTAGCCTTACTGTTTCAAGTTATGTCCTTTACTTTCTGATAGCTTATGCAGCATACGTGGTCTGTTTGCTTACACATAATGGTGATGGATGTTTCTATTGTTCTCCTCCAATAGCACAGTAAAATCTTTCTTTATTGACTACTGGTGGAACTAGCCAAAGTTGCTTTCCTGTTAGAGATCGTTTTAAAAGACCAAATAAAATTACAGTATGATCATGGTTGTCCAAACTGCATGGCTCTCATGTGTTCAACTTTCAGATTCAACCCTAATTGGGAATACCCTCTAGAATATAATCTTTTCCTTACTGCCACCTTTTTAAATGGGTTTTGGAGCCACCCCGTAGATTGTAATAGCATATGGTGTATTCTGTTCTTGAAGCCTACAAAGCCATTCACCAACTTTGTTCTCTCTGAGCCCAGGGGTTTGATTCAGTGCTGCACCACTTAGAAAGACAGCATAAAGCACATAACCAAGGGCAAACCAGGGTCTGTGGTGATGTAGAGCAATCGCTGTGCTTTTCTGATTCTGGGCTTCCTTATGGGCCGAGAGAGACACCAGCGCAGATGACAGAGCCCATCTAAGAATTGTCTCCTTGAGCTGCCCTTCAGTCCTCGTGGCTGCCTGAAATCTCTGCTGTCCGGCCCGCTGAACACTCCTCCCCTGATGTTTCTTTATGCTGGAGCATTTGAGAGAGATGCTTGGAGGACATCCATGCACCTCTCTTAGGCTGAGCCCATGCCATCCTTTTTAAGGGGTGAAGAAAAGTCAGGGAATGAAGATCTCACTTCACAGGGCATTTAGATTATAAGCTTATGCAATTCAGTGGAGCTTTTCTATAAAGGAGATGCTTATTCAACATAGAGCTTGAGTAAGTATTTAAATGGGTACAGAATGATTTGGTTGCTAAATGCAATGTTTCCTTAATGATTTCTGTCTGGTGAGGTCTGAAGGTCAGTTATATAAAGAGTATCAGCACATCACTCCAAAATCCATGAGTTGACAACAAAGTAACGGGGAAAAAACAGACCATGAGATCTGCGTCCCTTCCAGCAGACCCTTTTGTTCTTTAAGGAAGCTTATATGCTGAGCGTATGTTTTTTGTTGGGATTTTTTGCAAAGCAAATGCATCTTATTTAGTTGCCCAAAGTAGAGCTGCTTTATTCTTAAGTGAGAATGCTGTGAGCTTTTGAAGATTTGTACCAAAGTATGGAGTGCAAGAGGTGCCTAATTTTGAAACACTGATGTGAATGGCAGGGCATACATGGAGTAGATGTAGTGTGCACGTCGTCTGCCTGTTTGCGTTGAATGCATGGCCCAGTTAGCTTCTTTCCCAGCCTTTTGATAGAATGATAGAAACTTAGGGTTGGGAGGGACCTCAAGAGGTCATTTAGTTCAACCCCTTACTCAAAACTTATTTATTTAGCCCCAACTAAATCATACTACCTGTCTTTTTTCTAGCCAGGTCTTAAAAACCTCCCAGGATGCAGAGTCCACAACATCTCTGGGTAGCCTGTTCCAGTGCTTTACTACCCTCCTTGTGAAAGAGTTTTTCCTAATATCTAACCTCAAATTCCCTTGTTGCAACTTGGAACCATTGCTTCTTGTTCTGTCATCTTCCACTGCTGAGAACAGTCCGGCTCCATCCTCTTTGCAACCACCCTTCTGGGAGTTGAAGGCTGCTATCAAATCTCCTCTCACTCTGCCCTTCTCCAGATGAAATAAGACCAGTTCCCTGAGCCTCTCCCTATAAGTGATGTGCCCCAGCCCCCTAACTCTTTTCATTCCTCTCTGCGGGGCTCTCTCCAGTTGTTCCACATCCTTTCTGTAGCTGGGGGATGGAAGCAAAACTGGACACACTACTCCAGATGTGACCTCACCAGTGCTGAATAGAGGGAAGAATCGCTTCCCTCAATCTGCTGGCAGCACTTCTACCAATGCAGCCCAGTGTGCCATTAGCCTTCTTGACAACAAAGGCACACTTTCTGGCTCATATTCAGCTTCTTGTCCATTGTAACCCCCAGGTCCTTTTCTGCAGAGCTGCTGCCCAGCCAGTCAGTCCCCATCCTGTACCGGAGCATGGGACTGTTCTGTCCTAAGTGCAGGACTTTGCACTTGTCCTTGTTGAACCTCATGAGATTTCTTTTGGTCCAATCTCCAGTTTGTTGAGGTCTCTCTTAATCCTAGCCCTACCCTCCAGCATACCTACTGCTCCCCACACCTTGGTGTGATCTGTTGGTTGCTCCTAACATACCATTTGTACATGAGGTTATAATTTAAATAGACTGCAATCATATGTGCATATATTTGGTAGTAAGCCCTGTTCCTGAAAGTTCAAAAACATATGAATAGCTTCACTGGAGGCCGATACCAGGTATCACTGTTTTGGGAGCCAATTTTAGCTATGTTGCTACACTTAAAATAATCAGAAACAGTTTTTCATTGCTTTTAGGTCACTGTACATGAGAAGCAACAGTGGGTAAGTAGGTCCTTGTACTGTATACTTAGCAGTGACAAAATAGTTCACATATTCCAAAGCTGTGTTTGGAGGAAAAAAGGAAAGCTGTATTTGGACAGTGTTAATAAAAATGAACAGCTAAAATATAGAGAGGAGAATATAGACTCTAGGACTGCTAAGGAGTGTGACACTTTCCTCTCATGCATTATTTTCACTGGACTGTTATTCTTTGGGAAATATGAAGAATGAAGAACAAACCTGAGGGAATGCAGGTGGTGAACTCATCAGGGCTTGGTTCACTTATGTGCAGAAGGCCATGATGATATGTTTTAGAATAAGTAGCACTTTATCATGATCCCTACCTTTTTATATAGCACTCTTCCATTTTACAAAGGGAGTCACAATCTTTTTCTTTGTTATAGCTGGGGAAACTGAAGCAGAGGGAAGTGAAATAACTTGGGTCAGTTGACCCGGTGGGTCAGTAGCAGAGCTGAGAACATGCATGAGGTCTCTGGAGTCCTGTGATTTTTCCCTTAGATTCTGTTATTTCTCTTAAACTCTTGCCTGCCCATAGGGTAAATTTCTTGTGCTATTGTATGTTTTGAACAATACTAGAGAAACAAGGCATTGAAGATACTATGCATTTTGTTATGCTTTTTGCGGTCCACTTCAGGGTCTGCCACCGAGCACACTGGAGAGCCCCCCGTGCTCCTGTGAGATGCCCCTTCCACCCCACCAGCTCAGCATTCACGAGTTGTGCCTGGGACCTCAAGGTATGTAGAAAAAGCATATAAAGCTGTGTCTATGTCCAAATTGCTGATTTTCCGAATCAGAATTGAATCTTCAGATTTAGTTTCAGCCAAATCAAATTGGGACAGTGATCTGAAACACGAAATCACTCTCTCCTAAATCCAGCTGAATCCGAATCAAATATTGCCTGCTGCACACACCCCTACTCTTTGGTATAGTTTTATTTGTTGTATTTTTTTCTTATGGTTAATGGGAATAAAATTATACCACAAAACCATACCGATGGCCGCCAAAAAGTTGTCAGCTGGTACATTTTGAAGAAAAACCTCCGCTGAAAGCTTTGAGGATATTTTAAGGCTGTCATTTTACTTCTAGGAAACTTATCCAAAGGATGAAATCCTGGTTGCAGTCAAATCCATGCAAGTTTTGACTTTGTCTTCTACGAGGCCAAGATTTCAGGTAGAAATAATTGAAATCGGTGAAAAAATTCCCAGGCTTGTTTCATCAGGCTGCCAATTGGTCCGAATCTCAATTTTATACACACAGAGACCCCTGCCCCATACACAGATAGCACCAGTCAGTCACCTGATATAAAACATGTCTGGGCACTATTCCACTGATTTCAATCAATGGTTATCACATTGGTTAGACTAGTCATGCAAGCAGTGGTCTCCATTTTTAAATGTTTATTTGCAAGAGTAAAAAGTCTTGGAATATTTCAATCTAACTTCTTCTAGGTAGCATGGCCTCTTTGGAAAAAATGTTTAGCCAACCACTTGCTTTATTTTCACTTCAAATTGTATTTATATATATTATAGTGTGTGTATCCTCTTAAAATTTCAAACTCAGTATTATTTTATAGGTTAACAGCATGTCTTGCTCTGTGTAGATATTTTAAAAGTTGGACGATAAAACAAGTTCCAACATCTCAAAGGCACAGTCAACCTTCTTAGAGACAAATTGATTGCTGCTCCATTTTTGTGCTTGTGTCTGCTAACCTTGGCAAACAGAATCCTACTTGTGTTGGGATGAAACTTGTAAATCTCCCTTCACACTCACACTCATGTGCTATGGGTTGAAATTTCTTCCAGGACCAGGGTCCAATATTTCCCCCTTGCTTTTCCTTGCCTTTTTCTCTTCTTTAGGTTGCAAGAAGTTAAAGCTTTTATACATAGGAAAGCTAGTTAAGACAGCCCTGAGATGCACATTCCTTTGGTGAAAGAAAGTCCAAGTCAAGAGCCCTAACTTGAAAAAAGAATTCTTTCACTGCGGGACATGTTCAAACATTATTCCAGACAAGACTTTGATAATATTGAATGACAATGGAAAAACCCTACAGTGTTAAAAGGCCTTAAAACTCTACATGTTTTAAGCATTAAAACACCGTGTAAGAAGCACGTTAGAAGTAAGGGTAGTTTAAAATGATCGGATGCAATGCTTTTTCCTTTGAAAAACATTTTGTAGAAATAAAAAATTTCCCTCTCAGTGAAACTTCATCTAAATGAACCCAAAACAAGGCATTTAATATTGAAACTTTTGGATCCAACCTTTTCAACTCTTCACATAGAATTTGATTTTTTTATAATGTTAGCTGTAATGGAAAACAAACTTGAATTGTGAAGGAACATTTCAGTTGACTCCGAATGAAAACTTTCATTTCAAAAGATGCTTTGTTTTAATTCCAGTTCAGAATAGAAACCTCTTTTAAAAAAATACCCCCTAAGCAGAAATATCCCAGTTACTGCACATCTCCAGTAACGGGCATAAAGCTCGTTGTTCAGATGGAAGTGCTTTAGGGCACTAATAAATTAAATTATGTTAAAAAGGCTGAACAATGTCTTCTAGGCAGAGTGGGGAGCCCATATGCTTGATTCCTTGTTTTATTAGGCCTTGGTTTGTTTTGTTGCATATTCATCCTTCATCTCATGGTCAGTTTGCTCTCTGTTTATGAAAGCAATTAATATTTAAACCCAGTCGTGCTCCTTCCTAGCTCGTTGAATCAGCACAGCAGTCTGAATCCTGAATTTGTAAGAGATGCTCATCACTGCACAGAATTCTGGGATAAGTTGATTTCACCACTAATGGGGCAGAGACATCCAAGGCATTTTGTCTTTGCATTGTCCTGCTGAATGTGCACTCAGTTATGGCTCTTGTGTCCCTGGGCAGTTTATATGGAGGCGCTTGAGCTGCCCATTCAATGACCCCCTCTCAGGCTGGCTGGCTAATCCCAAAGGAAAGGTAGAGACTAGTACATTTGGAGCCAGCTTGACCGCAGGAGCTGCTGGTGCGAAGGAGATCTTAACTCCGTCTGCCTTTCGGGGCTCCACTCTTGGACTGGTTGCCAATGAAGGCTGGAGAGCCCAGTCCATTCTGCCATGGCATCTGCCATTCGGTAGCGTTTCCTCCACCAGGGATAAAGACTCGTACCTCCCCCCAAAGTTGCTTCATCTCCAAAGCTGTTGGCACCATAGAGGTTGCTAAGTTATTTCCCACCACCCAGCGTTGTGTTGACAGCTGCAGGTAGTACTGTCTGCCATCATCATGCAATCAGGCTATTGCATGAGTAATACTGGGTTCAGTGTAGTCCTCCGTTGCACGTTTCCTTGCTGGTATCGTGCTGGCAGGATCTTGCTTTTTGCCTGGTGCAGTCAGGGTGTGAAGCTTCTGTTGAAACAGTTTTGGGCAGCTAGAAATGACCTTTGCTGCTGCTGGGACTGGAGAGGAGAGCAGCCACCTGTGACTTGGGAGCTCAGTTAGGTAACTACTCGTGATTGACAACTAGAACCTAGTCTTCAGCAGCAGGGAGAGCAAGGAATAACAAAGGGGGAGTAGCAATCCTCTCCATCATCTGCGCTCTTGCTAAGCAAACTCTTTTTTTTTTTTTTTTTTTTTCACTGTGAACCTTGGTTGAAGTTTGAACAAAGAAACACCATTGTGTTGTATTATTCCTACTTTATGTAGGTGCTTAGGAAGAGCTCTTTTGCAACAGGAAACAGACTTCATCTTTACTTAGTTTGTTCTGTTAAAAAAGACAACCATAGATTTTATTTGGTTTAAAAAATGCTGTGACTAGAACTTTTTTCCATGCTTGGAACACTTGGAGAGTGATTAGAGAGAAGATTTTTTTACTTATTTTACTTTTTTCTATCTTGAGTTGAGATGCAACAGTTTCAAGGCACAGTATCAAGTCTCAGCAAGTGAAGTAGAAAAAGGAACAAAAAATATGCAAAGGCTAAACACTTGCACCTTCTGTGTATGTGTTATATATTACACACCTGCCTCTCTATATAGACTCATGTATAAGGTTTCATATAAATCTTTGGGCTTGGACTTGATTCTCCTGTTGTTTATACTGTGGGGGGGGGGGGGGACAGAGGGAAAGAAATGAGAGTAACTCAACAGAAATAAAGGATTTACATCACTGTAAACCCTGAATAGGGCCCCCCTTGTGTTTAAAGGGAGGGAGTAGGTTACTTGAAAATGGCTCAAGTTTACCTTCTAATGCTTCAAACTAGTGATGGAAAAAGGGGTAGATGTAGTGAAGGAAATCATACAAAGGGTAAGGTGTATGTGATGTGGAAGGTTTCAAAGTCCTAATGGCTTCTTTGTCTCTATATAGCATATAACATTATGTTGCAATATAATAAATGATAGGACACTCTCTGTATTCTCTCTGTGCTATGGTCAAGGATTTTTTATGTCATGCTTCATTCACAGCCTGCTCCACTGATGTCACACAGCCAGCATCTATTCTTACACAAAGGGAAGAAGAACTATCTATTTATTGCTGTTGAGCAGATTTGCCACAAATTCCGTTTCCACTACAACATCAAAACACCAAGAACAAGGCCACATTCCCTTCAAGGAAATGGGTGGGGAGAGAGAAGAAGAAGTGCCCTGTGTAGGTTGTCATTTGTTTTAAACAATTTTGTCTAGGCATTCATGTTATATTCAAGGCTGTAAGGCTAGGGACAGACATTACACATAAACCAGTTTAAGGGATCACAAACTGGTTTAAATCTGTAACCAAACAGATGTTCAGTGCACTTAAACCAGTTTGAAAATGGCTGAAATGGGTTTCAAATAAACCTGGTTGAATGCAGTATGAGACTTAACAGATTTGGATCAAACTGATTCATGTAATGTCTGTCCCAGACCCCTTGCTGGTTTAAGTTAAATCAGACACCCCCAGCATCCTGGCATGCTCTCTGGGCTAGGTGGGGCTCTCTGCTACAGAGTTGGGGGCCCCTCCCCTCTGCTTCCTCATTGGAGCTTGGCACAGACTACAGGCATGTGTCTGGCTTCCCCTTTGCCACTCCCTGCTAAGCAGGGATTCTGCCATCCCTTACGCAGACACACAGCATTAGCTAGTAGGCCACATGCTGGCTGTGGTGCACGCTGTGGCAGACCGGACAAAGGGAGAATCAACAGGTAGCTGGTAATGTCCCTGTGTCGTTTTCTTAATGAGGTGGTGAACACTGAGTTAGAGGAGATGAACAGTGTTATCAATCCCTGGCTGGGCACTTCTCTAAAGCTGTCCTTCATTATCAAAGACCACAGACACTGCCAAACAAGATTTAAATGCTGCCTATTAACCATGCTTATTGAAATGCTGAAAGGAATGTTAACTTTCTGTCCACATTTTAATGAAGATTAAAAATACAAGCGCAGATCTGATTTTCTATTATTATCAATCAAGTTGGTAAACTCAACAACTGAGATGTTCAGAAAACAGATCTTTTATCCTAAGTCAGGGTAAATAAAAAGCGTTTATGAACGGTTTCTCATGACAAAATTCCAAAAATAAGGGTTCAATTAAAATGCATCATTTTATTACAGTATATGCATTTCATTTTAGTTTCAACATTTTTAATAGAAACATTTCAAAGAGTTCTCATGTGAACAAATACTTTGTCTAAAAATACTTAAAGGAGATGTTATAAAATACATCTCCAACTTATTTTTCAAAGAGGAGTTTTGTCAAATTTGATAAGACTTCATGAAACCAATCTGTTTTCTCATAATCATAGGGCATTTTCTATCAAAAATGGTTTTGAGGAAATGTTTCTGCCTGGCTCAACTTAGAACTCTGCTGACTGACACTTCCAGAGCAGCTAGCCTCTGTCATTTTACCCATTCCAGCAAGGGGTCTGGGACAGACATTGCATGAACCAGTTTGAGCCAAATCAGTTTAGTCTGACACTACATTCAACAAGGTTTATCTCAAACTGGTTTTGGCCATTTTGAAACTGGTTTATGTGCATTAAACTTCTGTTCTGTTAGAGGTTTAAATCAGTTTGTGATCACTTAAATTTGTTTGTGTAATGTCTGTCTCTAGCCAAAATGATTTAAATTAAACCAATTCAATTTCTGTGTGGAGTCAAGACATTAGGGGCTTTAAAAAAATATTAATTGGTCAATCTGGTGGATTTAATAATATTGAAGGAAACTTTCCTATTAGTATTCATAACATGTTAATTCCAGTGTGTGACAGTTCAGAATGTATAGCCCATTTGTTAAGAGATCTTGAAAATACCATTGACAATATTGAAACCATTGCAACTGGTGAGCAAATGGAGTTGCATTTGTTATGGATTTATATTAAATATCAGACAGAATCCCATTGCCCCAAATCCCAGCATGGCAGGGCATTTTTTCTTTCCTACTTGTCTCCTTAGACTGTTCTCTCAGAAGAGTTTGCAAATCAGCCTTGCCAAAACAGAGTAAGTTCATCTTAACTCTAGTTTAAAAAAAAATAATAGGATACAGTGAGGGGGGAGGGGGGGGGAGTATACAGGAGATTTCTAGGCTTGAGGTTTAATTTCTCTCTTGTCACTTACACTTCTTTCTGAAGATGTTTCATCAGTTTTGAACATTCATTTTAATCCTACTATATAAATGTTTCTGGCCGCATAAAAGAATATGATTGTAAACTGTTACTTACTAGCCTCTCAGTGACTCCAAGCCACATACAGAAAGGTTAGCTTTTTATAAATGAAGAGTCCCTGGTCGGGCATGAGGTTTGGCTAATAACTTTTCTTCAACTCAATTTGGTTGGACTTATGGCCTCTACTTCCTTTGAAGTCAATGGAGCTGCAGATGCTCAACAGAGGTGCCTAAATAATAGAGCTTTGTTTTGAGTTGACTCAAGGTTTCTTTTTTACTTTGAGACAAAAAAAAAAAAAATACATTTCAAAAGGGAAGTTGAAACATTGTGTTGCAACAACAGTGAAACAAATGATTTTTACCTTTTCAAAATCCCCCCCACCCACACACTCCTTTTTTGTGTCCAAAACTAGTAACCTGATAGGACTCCAATTCACAAAAAGTTTTGCCCTATCCCAAAACTGCCTGTTTTTGGCAAAGTATTCACCAAGAATATCTTCCCGTGTTTTGATGTTTATTAGTAAAGAGTAATGTCTTACTTTTTCCCGTTATTCTCACCCCCTTGACTGGAAGCAGAAATACCACTGACGATGCTAACTGTGCAGACTTTTCAGTTACCTTTCTAATTATAGGCAATTTTGAAAGCCTGTTCTCACAAGATTGCATGTTTTGAGATTAAGCAACCACACCTGTTCGGGTATTTAATCATACATAGTGCGTAACTACCTGCTCTGTAAATGGATAAAGTCAAGTACTCCAGGTTTAGACTAATATAGCTAAATTTTTAATCTAATGAAAGTCAAATTTGTCATTCTTGTTCCTTTTGCTATCTTTTTTCTACATTTCAGTTTGACAGTGGCACACTGGATAAAGTGTACTTTTCTTTGCACTTAATAATAGATGCCACGCTATTTTATTGTTTTCTATTGATTTTTGGACCTTTTTCACTTTTTGCCAATTCTCTCCCCAAAGCGCATTTTCCCATGCATCTGTTTTAAAGAAAATAACTTACTGACAAATAAAAATATTTTACCTGCCTATGTGGTGCTAGGATTGGTATATTTTAAACTGAGACTGTTGTTTTCTGACATGAGCTGCAGTTTGTTTCTTCCTCTTGAGTGTGCACACACAGTAGGAGAAGAATGTATTGCCACGTAATTCTTCACGTAGACTGGCTCTGTGTGTGTGTGTGTGTGAGAGAGAGAGAGAGAGAGAGAGAGAGGAGGGGAGGGGGGGATGGATGGATGGATGGAATATTGATGCTGTTTTTTTTCTTTTCCTTCTCTAATGACAGGATGCTGATTCTACACAAGAGGCCTCCATTTGGACAATTCTTGATTTATGAATTAACAGATCCCCAAATACATGGAATTCAGTTCTCTTCCGCTTCTTCCAGAAGACCATCATCCTTTGAGTGTTGCTGCAGGAAAGTTCATGTGTACACACATACCAACACTGAATATTTGCAAGGTTATGGCAAGGTGCTCCCTGCCCACCTGGGAGCAGTCGACACAACTCTGTGGTGCCACCCCTGCTGCTGCCAAGCAGTCAGGGGGTGCCTCACCATGGTGGCATGGGGCTCACTGGGCTTCTTCACCCTACTCTGCCAGGTCCTGCCCTTAAAATGAGAAAATCTGCATTTTTCTGCGCTAAACAGAAAACTAGGATCCCTGGTGAACTGTAATGTTCCTTTAAAGCCAGGATGCTTGGAATCATGTTTGTATGGGAGAACACCCTTCCTGGTTGTTGTGGGTCATATTGTCAGCTTTTCTTAACATGTACCCTATCAGCTGAAAAAAACTGGAGGCCAATGAAAAAAAAAAAAACACAAAAACAAGTAATTTGTAAACCTTATGAGTTTGAACCATGCATGCTGGCAATGCTGCAAACATCTCTATGCATGGAAGTCAGTTCAGGGTCAGGCCCAATGTCGCAGAGAATAGTGAGACACTCTTAGCACAAACCATTTCAAGAAAGTAATTCCCAATTTTAGTAGCAAACTCTTACGCTACTGTTAGAATGCTGATGTAATGCATGCTTGCAAACACATTTGATCCCCTGATTCATGCCTGAGGAAATGTCTGGAAAAAAGAAAAATCTAGTAACTGATCCTAGGTAAAAGAAAAATCAGGTGACTGTTCAAGAGAAGGAAAAGCATTTCCACAGAACAGAGGGATCCTGAGTGCTGGATATCTTAATGCAAATTAATAGGGAAGTTGTGGTTTGTGTGTTTCCAGACTTACTGCACAAAGGCTGTAAACGCCAGACTGACTTTGAACTTGGATATTCAGCTCGGTGTTGCAAGCCAGAGTGGGACAGAACTTGTGGTCCAGAGAGGGAGTGGAAATGGTGCTCTGATATCGGGTAAGCAGAAACCAATTGGTTATTTCCTGGGACAGATATCCTATTGCACACCTCCCCGAAGTGAAATAGTTAGAGCTGAATGAAATTTCAAATGTAAAAGAAATGTGCTTTGCAACACAAAAGACAAATGTTTGGGCCTGACAACCAAAGCTCTTTATGTTTTGTATAGAATTAAGGTGTTGGGTTTTGTGAATACATTATTTACGTGTATGTGTATGCATGGTAATCCTGCATGTTAATGCAACACTGCTTCTGAAAAGATCTCCTGTTCTGACTGCTGTCTGCTGGGCCACATCTGTCCTCATCTGTACTCCTGTTAAATTAGGTGTAACTCCAACTTGAGACCAGTACCCTGGAATTATTGTGGATTTACACAGATGTAAGAAGGAATTGGCCTTCCACCTTTATAGTTAGTGTTGATAAGAACAGCAAATTTACACTGCTACCTTTTACTGCTTTGATCTCTTGTTTCGCTGTAACAAAGATTTATCTTGTCATCTTGGACTAGAAATTGTGACTAAACTTGAGGTGGTGTGGTGCTTACCCTAGTGTCAGTCAGCTGACTGTGCTGGGTCCCTTGTGCCGACAAACAGCAAAAACAATGCAACTTGATAAGCAGAGCAGCAAAGCAGCTGTTTCTGTGTTGTGTGCTGCTGCACATTTTATGCATGGTTAAAGTTTAAGAGGAGGGAAAACTTTCAACTTGGAGGATGTGCAAAGTACTTGCCCCAAAAGGTAATTCTTGAAGTGGAAATTAAAATTAAGCTAGAGGAGTTTAGGAAGCATTTGCACAAGTGCCTTAAAAGGGGGAGACAAGGTTCCTTGGGTGAATTTGATATCTTTTTATTAGACCAACCCAAATAGTTGGAGAATAGTTATTAAGCAAGCTTTCGGGTTCAAAAACCATTCATCAGGCTAAGGAAGGTTCAGCAGTCGGTTTGTGCTCTTCCTGGATGGAAAGAAAAGTAAAGAAGCCAGGGGCTGGGGCTGGGCTGGGCTGGGCTGGGGAGTCAGTTGCCAGGCAGATTATAAAGTATGAAAAATCCAATGTCTATGTTTAGTCCATGATCTCTAGTATCCAGCAGGTTGATGAAATGGAGCTCATAGGCTCGTCTCTGGGAAGTGTTGTGTAAGTTTCCCTTGAGGATCAGGACTGAGAGATTGGAGAGAGAGCGGCCCTCCTGTGAGAAATGTGCCCCCACCGGTAATTGGGTATTTCTGTCTTTGATAGATTTCCAGTGTGCATTCATTCTGGTGCGCAGTTGTTGTTTGGTCTCTCCTACATATCTTCCATCAGGGCATTTGGTGCATTGGATGAGGTATATTACATTTCTGGAGGCGCAGCTGTAAGATCCTGCGATGCTGATGACTCTGTTGTGGGGTGTAGTAATAGTGGGGGTGGTGGAGTTACGTTGGCAGGTTTTGCATTTCTTGTCCTGGCACAGTCTGGATCATTTTGGTGTGTTCTGGGCTTGAGGAAGTTTGCTTCTGGTGATGAGGTTGGCAAGGGAGGGGAGAACAGTGGTGTAAGGATTTTTTTTTTTTTTTTTTTTTTTTTTTTTATATACTGGAAACCAAGAAGTTGAAGAAGAGTACTTCAATATTAGCTACAAATACAAGCTAACTGTGGCATGGAAGCCAGCTGGGCTTTGTACTGCTTGAATATGAACAATTAGAGATTTCAGTTTGTGATTTGCATCTTGGTTCTTAGACAGTTTGGTTGTATAGTGATTTTGAGGTTAGATAAAGCCCTATTACCTGCTTGGACAGCAAGTACAGCAAAAGTATGCAGCGTACAAATTAGAAGGCAAAATAATGCAAGAGGCAAGGGTTTTTGTGAGTGATCTTTATCACAGCCATGCAGTTGGTCCAGTAAAGTTAGACAAGTTTTTCAACGCAAAACATTTTTCATCAGGTCACTGAAGAATCACTCCCAGCACTACCAAGGCAAAATAACACGTCTATCTTGCCATTTGAGTTATCTGGTACAAGGCCGTCCCTGTTTATCCATCAAGGGCTCTACTGTTGATGAAGAAGGTTTCTGTATTTATAGGCAGGTTTTGCTTGAGAATTTCAAATAGGATCATGGAAAAGTGTCACTGGAAGAGGCTTCCACAGGTTTCTTCATCGCGCCCCTCTTCCACACTCATCATTAGTTTTGGTAATGAAGCCTGTTAGTCCTACTCCAAGTCCGGCGTTAGGACCGGGTATGGCCTGCGCTGAGAATTCTGGTTATTTCCCATTTACTCCAGTCGGAGCTGGACTGGGGCTGGGTGGGATCGGAAATGTGAGGTGCAGAATGTGCAAGGGCATGCAATGACCCTGTGGCAGAGTAAATGCCTGGTCTGAACATGGGAACCCCAATCCAGAAATGATGGAAGTCTTGCTTAATGTTGATAGACCGTTACAAGCTACAACTTGCTGTAAAAATATTCTAAAGCAGATCTCATTGGTTGTCCCAATCCCATTTCTGTAACTTAATATTTCCTTCTTCAACAAAAGATAGGACAGGAAATGTAACACTGCGTTTTGGCCATTGTTCCAAGTGCATCTTGAACCATACCTTTTATCCAAGCTTCCTAAAGGTTTAAAGGACTTTGGAACTACATCTAGATGCCATGCCTTACCTGTTAGCTCTTGTCTTTTGTGGCCCAGATTTTTAAGGGATCCTACAGTCATCTTCTCGGTTTCCCAGAGCCCACATTTGGGAATCTACTTTCCCAAGCAGTCAGCACCCAACCACTCTCATTGTGACAATGATAGACAGATTTGCTAATGAGTGAATCTCCTTTAAAAAGCTAGTCACATATAGTACGTGCAGATATTAGCCATACCTGATCCATGATAATGTGACTTAATTGAAGCTGCGTGATTGTAGTTCAGGTGCAGCTTGTGCACATGTTCACCAGTGCTGGGAGATAGATTGGGGTTCCCAACATAAGTAATTTGGGGTCGGTGGGATCATGGGAGGTGCTGGTGGATCTGTACGGAGTAGGGTTTGGTGGGTTTGCCGTTGCCCATCCAGGAGTGGGGGAGTCTGGGGGCTGAAAATAGCCCAGTCAGGGTTATGAGGGTCAAAGGAGTGTGGCCCCAGAGCTGGGGCTAGTGGCTGGGCTTTTCCAGGCTCAGGACTGCACTCTACTTGTGCAGATGTTCAGCAGATTGGGCTTAAACCATTCCTGATCTGACATAATTTGCTGCCTTGGGTGAACTAATTAAGATCTGTCTGGCCATTTTTTGCCAGAACTAACCTCCCTGAATGTCTGTAAAGATCAACAGTTAGATTGACCTAACGAGGGCTAGGTTGATTTAAGTGTGGCATCTGCACTTACCCATAAAGGTAGTGAAAATCCCACTAACTTCTATGGAGCATGATCATCAAGGCCTCATTTAAGAGGCTTCTACTGGCAGTAGACAAATCTGGTCCAATATGTTTCTGTACATTAAAATGAAGTGCCAGTACAAGCACAAATATTTCTTGCATAAAATACTCAACACTGGGTATTAAATATTTCAGAACAACCACAGATTTCTATCAGTTACTTTAATTGGCATAGGCTTCTTCAGTTCTGTTTTTTGTTTTTTGTTTTTTGAATTAAAACTTTTCATCTTCATAAAGGGGAAAAATAAAACAAACAAAAAAACCCATGAATGTTTTTCCTGCATTCCATTTCTTAGCAGTTACTTTGTCTTGGACTTTCTCTTTGTCTCATGGCCTGGAGTGAAAACTCTGCTAACTGTTTACCCATAGTTTATTGGTCTTACAACCTCTTATTCCTTCAATGGCTTTTTCCCCACTAATAATTTACACTTCAATAATACGAGAGCTCTCTCTTCCTTCCGATCTTCCCAAGGTACCCACTATTCTGTGATAAGAAAAATTAGCAGTAGCATTTCAAGTCACGTGGATTCTGTAGGGGGTTAGTTAAGAAACAGATCCATCTGCTTTGTTACAATGCTTTGGGTCCCATAAAGCCTACATAGGTCTCAATCCTGCAATTGTAGATCCATAAATTTGGGTCCTTGTGCCTCTGAAGATTGCCACTGATTTCACTAGAAATGGATTTAATTGCAGCTTGAGGCCTGCGTGCTCTCTTTATTAGTAGAGACAAGATTGAGTTAATTTCTGATCCGAACAGATCAGTTACCTGTTATCTTTGAAGCTCTCCACTGAAAAATCAATCTTTGTTTTGTTTGGCATTTGTGCCTAGCACGAAAGGGCTTGAGTCGCTAGGTCTTTCCACAATGCAAGTAACAAAAGTTGATAAATGGTCATGTGAGCCATGTGTGTGAAGATATGAAGCCCACCATGTCCAGTTGAACAAGGGATTAACCCAGGTAAACTGTCCTCCTTTGCAAAATTGGTTGGGGCAGAATTGTCTGGGGACCTGTGGAAGGTTCATACCACGTTGGAAGACTGTTCTGGGTTCCACCTCAAACTGAAGAGTCTTTCCATTGACTTGTATTGATCTGTTTGGTTTCATGATGTATTAACTATCCATCCTTGAGGATAAGGAGCATGCTTCCTGCCATTGTGTCTTGCCATAAGTTTCTTTGCCTTGACCTGAAGCCCTGTCTTGGGGGAGCCCTCCTAAGTTTTGGCTGTAGATAGTAAATACACTGTGCTGTGGTCGCTGATTTGTAATGATGACGATGTCTTTGCAGAGAAGCATACAGCTCATAAGTAATGTATTACTACTATTGTGATAGCAACCATAGGGCCCAATCAGGACCCTATCATACCAGTCATTGTGCAAACAAGACAACGGCCCATGCCCCATAGAGATCACAATGTAGACTTAAGACAACGTCTAACAGGTGGATAAGCCATAAAAGTGAAACCTAGTTGGAGAGGAAAGGGAGAAGAGGGATAAGCAGTCAGATAAATTACTACTCAGTAAGCAGTAAGTTAAATTAGTACTCGGATATTGGACATTGCAAGTTCTTGGCCCTGATCAACACCAGGTGGTAGTGGTTTGCAAGCTGCTATCTTAAAATGTAGGTTAAAAGGGGGCATTTAAGACAAAGAAATGACTCAGCTTTGGGTTTCCAAAGTCATCCCCCTTTGCTGCACACATGCATGTACATCCATGTTATATAAAAATAGGACTTGTTTATAGAGAGGTTTTAGTAGTGCAGATATCACAAAGCAACAAAGTCATCTGCATCTGTTTCCTCAGCCTGACAAAGGGTATTTAAACCCAAAAGCTTGCTAGGAAGAAGTTTTCCAACTATTTGAGTTGATCTAATAAAAGATATCAGAATTACCTAAAGAACCTTGTCGCCTGTGTCCTTAGACCAACATGACTACGACCAACACCTCTGAGATAACTTGTGGTCTGCTTCACAGATGGAGGAAAAAGCACTAGTAATTCATTTTAAAGGTGAACACAAGAAGCTCTATTCACAGTTGTTTTACATTGTGCTTTTAATCTTGTGGGCTGAGAGGGGCAGGAGCCTCAGTGCTCAATGAGGCTTCCCTCCGATGCCTTCTCCCTGCAAACTTCTGGGTGATGTACATACACGACTTGAAAATACAGCAGCCTGATGCAGATTTATGAATAATGTCACCTGGGCCGTGTTTTACTTTAGCCACTGCTGTGTTTCAGAGAAAGAGGCAGGGAAGCTTATGATAGAAAATGTATTTGGCAGATTTGCCCTAGAGAGGTTTTATTCCCATTTGCTATCACCTGAAGGCTGGCTTGTGTCCACATGTATTTGGATTTACGTATTTACTCAAATATGGAATGACCTCCCAATACTTAGTCTATATGTGGAAAATGTACAAATTTGTTATAATTTTCCAGGTAGAGACTCTAATTATTGAAGGTTTGCTTTGAATTTGTCCCCCTCCCACTGCTACAGGAGGAAAAATAAATCTGTGAGGTCAGGTAGCTCCCTTGCCCTCTGCCTCCCCCCTGCCCCCCAACTTCTCCTCCCTGCATCCCCTTACCTGCTCCTTACTGTCAGACCCTGCTCTCCCTGACCATGTGAACAGCAAATTTGAAAAACTGATCTTGATATAAGCATAGACTTAGTTCATTCAGAATTGGTGCATTTTATCTTTTTTTAAACTGCAGCAAGTTTTAGCACAGGTACTCCATAAACACACTTTAAGCAGCACTTTTGTACCTACTTATATAGAGCCCAAGCTATGCCTGATAGTAGTCTAAAGCCAAAAGGCTCATGATTTGCCATATAGCTCATTAGGCTGGGCCACATAGATCCAACAGCATTTGAAGCCATGGTGACCCCACTGCTCAGCACTGCTCATTGTGTGTGTGTACTCCAGATGCCCCCCTACACAAAGGAGCCATCTGCTAATTAGCCCCTAATCCTGATTGGAATTAAGTATTCATGAGTCCTGGGATCCTCCAAAAATGTATAGGCAGATGAGGCGCAGGGGGCAACCAGGTCCAGTTCCACCTTTTGGAGGATGGGGCCACACTAATCATATACGCCAGGCTGAGAGGGAGTGACAGAGAGATTCTGGGTGAAGTGTTTGGGCCTAGAATAGCTTCTGAATATGTTGAGAGAAAACGCTTTCAGAGTCCTGTTCTGTGCGAGATCCAAGGGCAGAATTACCTAGGCAGTGTTTGTGGATGATACGGGATTTGTACCTGACCTTGGGATTTCCCTTTGAGTACAGATGCATTTCATCCTATATCCACGTATATCAGGTTAGTGGTAGGTCTTGGCTTGTTTTGGCCGTTAGTAATTGTGACCCATTATTCTGGTATTTAGTTCAGCCCTGTAAATCCTAATGGTATGGCTTTTTCTTTCTAATTGTACGGCTTTTCACAATAGCGGCATAAAGATCTTGGCTATCACCAACTCTTGTATTTGTATGCAGCTGTGGATATTTCACATAGGAAGTTGCTCGTCTCTGCTGAGTGTCAGTTTAGGGATTAATTTGAGGGCTTAAATGGTGCCTTGTTCTTTTCTGACCTCTTGCATAGGGATGAATTTCAAAAGCAAAGGGAAATTACAAAATTGCTTTAAATTACCAAGAAAACAAACAAACAAACAAAAAAACCACCAAACCAAACTTCCAAACCTTAAAATAAGGCACTTAGGACTCTCCTATCTAACACAGATTAACCCCATCCTCTGAAATATTCTGAAGACCAAAGAAAAGTACACTACATCAAGCTATTCTGTAAAAACTATTTGGGCAGCAGGGACCAAGGTTGAGCCTATTGCTACTGTACAAAAATACATAACTTCTTTCTCTCTGACTTGGAATATAAACTGGAAATTGGACAGGTGGTATCGTATTGTCTTTTTAATATCAGAGCCAGAAAGATGTGTGTATAACTTTCTCCCTATACTAATTCTGTCTTCTCCTAGACTAGACCATTTCTCCATCTTGACAGTGGAGTGTACACAAGACCTGGGTGTTTTCATTTTGAACTGACAAAGCAAGTTGTTTTTGCAGAATGGCTTATGCAGGTCAGCATTTATAAATATGAATGCTTTGTCATTGTCCGAGTATACAAGTGTCCCATAATAAGCTGACAGCATGGTTACAGTTTCTTTGGGATAATTGGTATAGCATGCACAGTCCTTTGGATACCAGCCTTCTTTATCTTTGGGAGTGTTTCTTTGTTTCTGTTGTTAACAAATCAATCGCATTCCTTGGTATGGATGGTGTGGGCAATTTTGCAAGGATAGCCATGCTGTTGTCTCTAAAGCTGAAGTGCTGTTTGCTGCTGTCTCTCCACACTGACTCATCTCATTTAGCGGGGATACAAATAAGAAGCTTGGTAACAGTTTAACCATTTTATAATGCTGAGGTGTAACCAAACAGTGGCACAGTACTTGAGGTCTGCTAGATACACAGGGGAAGATCATTCTAAGGAGGAAAATGCTTTGTTTCATCATTGAGGCAAAGGACTTCTATGGCACAGACAGAAGTGACCATTTTCACCTGATCTGGCCCCAAAAAAGGTTCGACAGCCATAACCAAACACAAGTACATGACTGCAGTGAGCTTTAAAAGGGTCTGATCCTGTGACAATCTGAACCCTCATTACGTGAGGGTTCAGATGAAGGTGCTCCAAAGTGGAGCACATTCATTAATTTCTGTCTGTGCACACTGGGAGCAGGGCTCAGCTGACACAGCCCAGCCCAACCCTTGGAGCTGTTTTCAGAATGGAAGTCGGGTAAGGGAGCAGAGGGAGCTCATTCTGGGGGTTGTCCAGTTGGCACTGGAGCGTGGGGGGTGGATTGGAGCCCCTCCCCCCATTCCAGCATGGCTTGCAAAACCCCAGAACAGACTTCCTTCCCCTGCCTTCTCCTCCCATCTTGAGACATAAAGGGATCTGGTGGGGGTGGGGGGGTTGCGGGAAGAAGAGCTAAGGGAAAAAAGGCTGCAGAGATGCAGCCTCTCTTCCTGTATCTTGAAACTCAATTTGCACACCCTCCTGACCCAACAGGAGGGTGGGTTAATGTCTTGCACCAGGAGGATCAGTCTAACTCATGGCACTTGCAGTGAAGTGCCATGAGTTAGACCTGAGAGCTGCCCTTCTCTCTGCACCTCTATAGTTCAGCTGGGCACTCTTTGCATGGATGAACCTGTCCTTGGAAAGCTGTGATTTGTACTGGTATATAGTAAAACCCTCACCCCCCTCTGAGTGAAACAAGGTCTATGGGTAAAGTACAGCACCACCAGATTAACTAAAACTACTAACAATTGGAGCCTAAATGGTTCATGGGTATACTGCTGGCATCCCCCCTACCGTCAGTTTTACCCTGGAAAATCCTAAATCAGATATGCCTGCAGTGAGATATCTCTGGAAGCTGAACCTCTTTAATAGAAATAACTTTGATATCCAATCAGAAATATCGGAATGGCTCTCTGTACCTCAGTCTACTGATTTCTATTTAATCAGTATTGAGTAGATCAACTGAGTTTTGTGGGAAGTATTTGTTCATTCCTAAAGGGGAAGCTGTGGTAGACCGTTTTATTCAATGCAGTAGAAGAAATGCAGAAGCCCGATATACTGTTGGAAATCTGCACAAGCCACAAAGAGAATGTGGCATTGATGTCAGTTGTTGTGAGTCGCTGTTCATTTGTCGTGCACAAACACAACATATTTTCCATTGCTCCATTTCATCCTGTCTAGCAGTAGAAGTTGAATGTAAAGTCTCATCTTTGGCATCAAAATTCAGGCTGTGTTACAAATAGCACACTTTTCTAACTGTCCTGTGGCTCCTTTCTCATCTGTGTCTGTTAAGAGCTGGCAGAGGAAGCCATTTGCAGGGCACAACATCTTTTTTTGGTGCAATAAAACCAGCAGCTATTCTCTACATTCTTAAGCGCTGCCTATTGGAATTTTTTTTTTCTATTGGCTGTTTGCATACAAGCAGCAACCCAGCATATGATCGTGCTTTGGGTAACTAAATGGGAGGGAGGCAAAATTACCACACAGACACTTTTCCTGGCCTGGGGTTGATCAGTCACCAGTCTTCTCTAACTACTATCAGTCAGAGTTACCCCAAGGGAATTCTTCTGTTAGATAAGTGCTCCCCTCTCCCTGTAGCATCCTTCCCACAGAGTACCCAAAGAAGATGATATAGAAACCTCAGTGATGGAAACCTCAGCTACTACATTTGGAGGATTTTTCAGGCCACTTAGTATCATTCTGACCAGCACAACAGACCACAGTAGTGACCTATTACCCAGTCCTTATTCTTATTTATATTACAGTGGCACCTTGAAGATGGAGGAGGAGAAGGAAGGCCCCATTGTGCTGGATACCATCCAACTGTATAGTAATAGAAAGTTCCTTCTCAATGGAGTATACATAAGGGCAAACAATCCCAGGAGGAGAAAGGTCCTTGAAAGGAAAAGTGACTTGGCCAAAGTCATACAACAATAAATTCAGATCACAAATCCAGATCCTGTGATCCTGCCTACATTCTGTGCTGCTGTTATGGCTTTCCATTAGAATACCATTATTTTTTAACACAATCTTCCCTTATTTTACAATGAAAGAAGGTGAAGAACTAAAACACATTTTAAAAAAAGGTTGGTCATTCAGAATTCCTGTTAATAAAATAATAATAATTAAAAAAATTTCAATGATGCATCCTATTTGATGGATGAAAACTTTTGTTGATTTCATCCAAATTCTTTGGCGAGGCAAAGAAGAGATTTTAGTTGGTTTGTTTTTGCTTACAATTTTGTGGTGCATGTCTACACTAGCTTGTCTACACTTCTATAAAATTCCATTCAAGCTCTATTTAATATGCAGAAGAATTATTGCACTTGCTATATGTCAACTTTAAATCTTTTTCAATACTATCTTAAATGCCTTTCTTGCAATATATCACTTCATCAGTCTAGCTGAACTAGAGCTGTTTTGACATTTTTTTTTTTATTGCTCCCATAAAATCTAGGAATGGAACACTGATTTTTCTAGCAGTAATTTTTATTACTTAGGCTTTTTCTAAAGTACTTGTCAATGAGATACAGTACTTCTACAGAGTATATTTTTCAGCTCTGCATTATATTTTTACTTCAATTTATTTTAGACGGGATGCGTAACATTAATCTAAATAGTACCTATGGTATTTCAAATGAGTGTATTGTGAATATAATTAGAATGGATGTAAACTTACTTCGTCCATCAAGATTCCTATATTTTGTTGCCTGCATCTAAGCGTGTGGCATCTTTCAAGTAAGCCTTTAAATAATAACTCACATTCTGCTTTTAATGCTGCACATAACATCATATCACAACGTGGGGGAGGGAGGGAAATTAGTTTCTTGTAATTTTTATGTTTTAATCTCATTTTTTTTTTTTTTTTTATTTAAGAGCTGTCTAGATTTTTCCTTGGAGTGAGTTGTACCAGAACTTTTTATTCCCCCCACCGCAAACTTAGGCATATAGAAATTGCCATATTAGATCAGGCCGGTGATCTATCTAGTCTAGTAGTCTGGCTGTTTCTTAGACTCGTAAGAGGAAAATGTAAAATATGATGCTACGTGTTATGGAAATGTCTGTTCACTGAGAGAGATTCTTCCTAACCTGCTTCAGTTTTAGTTTAGTGTGTGCCCTGTAGCATGAAGATTTATAGCCTTCCCAAAAAAATGAAGATACCGTTGTTTAATTCTCCCCTTCCCTTCCCTCATTGGAGATATCGGTTCTAGTCTAGGTACTGCTGCCTTCCTTGACTTTCCTCAGACAAGTCATTTCACCTTTCTGTTCCTTGACTTCCTCTTCTGTTATTATCCTGACCTTAGGTTAAAGCCTTGAGGACCTACAAATCAAATATACAATTTAAGATCTAGACAGTATTGGATTTAAAACATATTTATTTCTTAATATTGTACCTGCAGATGTTCACACCATCCATCTAAATGTCCAATTCTTTGGTAATGCTGAACATCTTTTGGCCCCAGTGGTGTATTGTGGCTCTATGTTCCACGCTCTAATTGTATACTATGTAAGAATTATTTTTTTTTGTTTTTAATCAGTGAAAGTGAACTCTTACTTTCCAGAAATCTTAGGGAGTAAAGGTGGCACGGGGTAGGGAGGCAGCTTTGCATTTCAACTGATGGTTGAAATTGTGTGTTTACAGTCAGCATTCGCATTAAAACGTCCAATTAGCTTTTGCACTGTTTCCATTAGTAGTGCTAAATGTACATAAGTTCACATGAGAAATTAATGTTTCTGTAAGAAAAAAGAAAACTGTAACCAGATGCGTCTAAACAGCCCTCCTCAGCTATGTCAGAAATACCCCCTTGTTATTCTCATTATGCTGAATGAATATTAATAATGCATTTTAAATAATACCTATCATAATATAGCGTGAGTGGGGAATAGGAACACCTCTCTAACTAATTAGAGCTGTTGAATGACATTGGGAAAGGGTTCTGGGTTGAATCACTGTTCCTTGGATGGGATTGAATTAGCATAGATTTAATGCCAGTGATAATTCTATGCAATTGTGAGATCAGTAGTTTAATGCAACTGGCAGAGAGACAGGGATTTTCTTTCTCTTACAGTGCTGAATAAACCTGTATAATCCTTTTCCTTTAGTGCTCATGTCTATCCAGGCTTCAATTTAATAAAAGGTCAAAGAAATCAGGATTCTGCTGAGCTTCCTGTGGCTCAAACACAGAGAGAATGAGATGTTATCTCAGGGTGGTTGTGGTTCAGAATCATTAAAAAGACAAATGGGGGGATTGGAGGGCTATGTTTATATTTCCAATTGCTTGTATACTGCAGAAGACACCCTTCTTAACAGTAAAGTGTATATGCTTTCTTTAATCCAGTAGCCCAAGAACTAAGAGGACAAAAGAGAGCTTGGAGCAATCACTACTTCGGAGTTTTATTTTTACAATGTTTTGTATGTATTTGTATTAATTTGTACTAGAGCTGGACCAAATCTGAAAAACTCCATCCATTTTTAGCCAGGGCAGGGTAGGAGCAGTTGAAAACTCCATGAGGGTTGTCCTTTCTAGTGCAGTACAGGTTTTAGTGATCCTACAAACCCCAGGGATTAGGCTACATTTCCCTGAGCACCATCCACAGATACTTTTTTTCTTAACTACCTACCTATAGGAAAAAGAGGTAGTTAGCTTTGTATTTTTAACTGGTGAGCCTACAAGGTGCTGCCCTGCCCTGCCTTCTGCCTAACTATCCACAGGTAGAAACTGAGCACTGCTGGAGTTAAATGGATGGATGTGTGTGTCTGGTTCCGCATGGATGCCCCTTAAACCGGCTCATGCAGTTGTAATCTTCTTGGTTTATTGAATATAGTGAAACCTATTTGCATGACTTTTCCACAGACCTGGTCTTTAATCTCTGAAGTAGCCCTGAACCTGACCTTGAACAGTAACCTCATCCAGAGTGGAATTCTTCTTGGGCCATTTTCTGCTTTAAATGTGGAATATATCTGGTTCTGCCTTTACTTATTGCCAGCCAACCGAGGTCTGAATGGAGCCCAACTTGTAAATGGGTTTAGAGAGTGTTTTTGGTATCTGTACTGGGTGCTGAGCCAGTAAATTGGCATGTAGGGCCAGCTCTTCAAAGGATCACAGGTTCCACTTACCTAAATAAGCAGTTAGTTTCTCCAAAGACCTGCATGCCACTTGGGTTTGCACCTCCTTCCCCAGCATGAGGCCAGGCACCCAGGAGGCACCAGTGGGGTGCAGTGGAGGTCCGGCGGTCCAGATTTCAGGACCCGCATGAGGCGGCCCAAGCCCCAGCACAAAGCAGGAGGCAAGGCCTGGGCATTGGGACCCGCACGTGGAGGCCTGAGCTGCAGTGGAGGACAGAAGGCAGGGCCCCAGGCGGCCCCAACAAGGCACCCATGGCTCTGGGAACTGCTCCCAGCTTGCTACCCGGATCCATGAGTACTCAGGGAATGGGTCCTCCTCCCCAGGATGGGAGGCCCTGAAAGGGGAATCTGGCAGGATCAGGGGCCAGGTAGACCCATCTTGGGCTGAGAAGGTACTGGGACCCTCCTCCCCCAAAGCAGGTGCCAGAGGTGCCACCCTAGGGGAACAGTAAATAGTCTGTGCCCACAAGGCGGGGGTGGGAACATTGCACTTCCCATTTTGTAAATAGTTATATTTTTTATTGATAGATAGATATGTTATCATTATTTTAATGTGGCCTGTGTTATGTCAGCAAGTTGAGGTTTGATTGTGTTATTGTTCTTGCTTGAACTTATCTGTGGATACCTGTGTTTATTTGCCTAGCTATATTTGCCTGTGGTTATTGTACATATTTAGCTGTGTTTTTATAAATGTGTAAATATTGATATTAGTTGTATATTAATAGCTTTTTTTTAAGGATTTTGGTAAACAGTAATAAATGTGTATATAGTTAACTGCTTTGTCGCAGCCTGGCTCCATAGAGACAGGAGGGAACTTCTCACCGGTGGCAGAGCCCTCACAGCACTCTTGCTCGACCATCCCATCCCTTCCACTTGCAGACAGGGCACACCCCTGGATGTACTCAGGCTACACTTGTTTCTGATAGTGGGACTATTTTAAGACCAGAAGTACAAGATTTAATCTCCTTTTCCAAATAGGTCATCATTAATTATGGTAACTGTATGTAAACAGACCCTTTCTTAAGATTCGTGCCTCAGTGCTTTTCTGTGGCGGCAAGTTCTGTGGATTACTTGCAGATTTTTTTTTTCATTAATCAGGAATGATGGATAAAAGCATAGTGTTAGTCTTCTGTAATCTTTAAGAACAGGTGCTTAAGACTGATAGGGCATAAAAGACTGAAGGGGCACTGGTTTCTTTCTTTTCCCCCTTCTTTTTCTGTTTCCTGGCTTAAGTGGAAGATTGGCAGAGAAGGAGCACGGCTTTGACCCAAATGAAACATTTGGACCAGTTTCATTTGATGTTTTATTTTCTCTGAGTTTGCTTCCTTTTTTGGTGAAAACAAATTTGACTTGATTTCACAAATAGTTTCTGCAAACAGGTATTCAGGGGCTTAAAAAGTTATCAGAAATATTTTTCTGAGCTTCATTATAATCCTTAGAAATATCTCCATGAGTTCAGATAGAGAAGTGCATAACTGTTAGGCCTGTGCAAAGTGGCTAGTATTCACTTCGGATTCGGATTTGGCCAATTTGGGGGATAGTGGTTAGATTCAGTGATTCAAATCACTGTCCTGAATTGACTCAGCCAGATCAGATTCGGAGACTCAGCCACTGCCGAATTGGCCAAATCGCCGAATCGGACAGGCCCCATCCCCCACCCACTCTTCCAGCCCTGTCAATGGCTGCCCCACCTGCCCCAGCTCCTGAATCTTAAAAATAAAAAATAAGCCCAACCTCACTGGCTTCTGCCAGGTGAGGGGAGGGGGTGATCCCTGCTGCCCACCTCTACCCCACATTGCGTGGCAGGGGTGCTCTGCCACAAGCCCCCAGAAGCCCTGAGGCTGCTGCAGCAGCCAGTGAGTGGGGGCTTTTTTTTTTTCTTTTAAAGAGCTGGGAGCTGGGGCTGGATGGGGCAGCCATGGGGTGGGGCTGGGACAGTGGGTGGAGCCTGGGGCATTCAGGGGACCTGAGGGAGCAGGCAGGGGATGAGGTTTGGCTGGGATCCCCCCACTGGTCCCTTCCCCCCTTCTCTAGGCCCCCCTCCTCTAGCCTCCCCTTCCATGCCCCCTACTTACCAGCACAAAGTCCAGGTCCAGCTCCCTGCAGCAGTAAGCGGGGACTGCCCAAATCTCTGAATCTTTTCCAAATCAATTTGTAGAACTTCAAATTGATTCAAACATTTTTATTGGTCTCCTGTTTCAATTCAGATTTGGAGATTTGGCTGCCGAATTGGGCTGAATCTCCTCTGAATCAAATCAGCACCCAAAGTTTTGCACAGCCCTAATAACCATTTATCAGACTGATAAGTCATAATAGCATAAAAAAACATATGTGTGTTTACTTAAGCTCAGTGGAAACTATGCACATGCTTCAATGGGGAGAATAAGGTTTTAATGTAATCTGAGCTTTTATTTATATCAAAATTGGGACTTCGATATCGTATTCCTGTTCAGCATGTGGACAAATTTAATGGTCTTGGTCTCTTAACATTTCGTCAATTAATTGTGTTCCAGTGTATTGCTCATAAATTGTAGCCTGATGATGATGCTGACATCTATGAAATAGCAGACAGCAAGTCATAAAAGCATCAGGTTAATTTCAGTTAATTTTAGAACTACTGTTTTATGGTTTTGGTTGGCTGAAATTTTAATTGAGGGTGAATTTAAAATAAAGTTTTAACTGGGATGGTGACTCTGAAGATATGGATATAAATGGGGTGTATTATTTCTCTTCTGTTCATTCCAATGGGCATGTGCTGTGGTGCATACTGGGAATAAACTGTTGCTCCTGAAAGTTTCCATAACCCAGATCTGACACAGATCAGGCACCAAGACATGTAAAGCATAGCAAATGTCTAATTAATGATGGAGACAAGGATTTTCAAGTGAGTCTAAGCATTTAGTGGCCAGCTGAGCAAAGCTCTTTGGATGCCTAAAAAGAAAACTAGGCACCTACTGGGATATACAGGGATAGGGACAGATATTACACATAACACAGTTTAAGTGATCAGAAACTGGTTTAAACCTGTAACAGAACAGATGTTCAGTGCACATAAGCCAGTTTGAAAATGGCTGAAACCAGTTTGAGAGAAACCTGGTTGAATGTTGTATCAGACTTAACTGATTTGGCTCAAATCGGTTTATGCAATGTCTGTCCAAGATCCTGTCTTGTTTTAAGTTAAACCAGACTCCCCCAGCATCCCGGTATACTCCCTGGGCTGGGTGGGGCTCTCTGCCCCACAGCAGTGCTGGCCCTTCCCCTCTGCTCCCTGGCTGGAGCTCAGCAGAGACTGCAGGCATCTGCCTGGCTTCCCCCTGCCCCCACCCTCTCCTCCCCAATCCCTGCTAAGCAGGGATTTCCCATTCCCTCTGCCTTGCACAGATGCCTCTCAATCTTAGCTAGCAGACCATATGCTGGCTACGGTCCATGCTGTGGAAGATGAGGCAGACAGGACAGTGCTGCTTAAGGGTTTTTGGAGCTAATCAACAGGTCAGCTGGTAATGTCCCTCCATTAGAAGAGCCTGAACTAATAACAGAGGCTGTTGTTTTTTGATTGGAGGGGGGTGATAAATGCTGATAACAAAGCTGATAAATGCTCTGTTATCAAGGGGGCGGGTGGAACCCCTTCATAATCAGAGCATCCTGCCAGGGCCTGGCCATGCCCCGCCTCACCTCATCACTGTGGAAGGAAAGGAAGGGCTGCTCTAATGCCCCCCAGCTTCTAGCCTGAGCCACTGCAGGCAGGTGCCTGCATTTCTAGAATGTCTGTATGGTTACAAACTGATTTAGTATTAGACTGACCTGCACAGATTTGAATCAATTCGGGCTAAGGCTTTTTGAATGTCTCCCCCTAGCCCAGAAGTGGCTATGCAGGGATAGAGTTAAAAATCCATTTTGTTTTCATTTGGTCACTTGGTGCCCAAATTGTAACCCAAGTCAGTGAAAATAAGGGAAAAAAATCCCCACCTCTCATGTCCTAGATTCTGATGCTCAATGTACAGGTTCACTGCAAATGATTGAAAACTAGGCCTCTATAAGTGTTGCTAGTAATTCCAGAATGTGTTAATTAATACTAATCAGGCTTGTCCCTGAGAGGTCTATCAAGTCATTTCATATTCCATTGTTTGAATCTGGATGAAAATGTTGAAATCCTAAAACAGTTGAAATCCTTTTCTGGGAAAAATGGTTTCCTTTTATTTTTTATTGCAACTTTTTTACTGTCTCGACTCTCTTCTGAGTTTATCCCCCTACTTAGCTAAAGCTAGAAAATGGTTTACTCAAGCTTGAACTCTGGCTGTAAGCTGTTGCTGCATTTTAATGTTCAAAGGGTCAGGCTTCAAACTTGGTGTCAGCTGTAACTTTAATGCATAGAGGAAATCTATAATTGTGGACTGACTTGTAAGGGGGTTTCAGGTTCATTCCCATGCAGCATCTCTTTGTTTTTGCTAAATGAATTGAATTGAGTTTCTTTCCTCACTGTGCTGTGCCTTCGTCCAATAACTATTGTGGTCATGAAAGAGCACTGCTACAAGAATTTTCTCTTTCCCCCATCACCCTGTGCAATCAACCAGCGTTCAAGGATTTAAGTTGTGTGGCACTCAGAGTTAAAGTTGTTGGGTTCCTTCCCACCCCTGTGAGCTTGAACGTCTGGCAATAATCATGCATGAAAACAGACCTCAAATAGCCAAGATTATTCAAGAGCTGAATTGTTAGCCAGAGGTTTGAATTTAGGAATGAGATTATCACCTTGGAAAAAATAAGTTGTTTCATTTAGGTACAACCATTACATACTGAACAGCACACAAGCTGCATGTGCAGGAGACTTGGGTACACTGTAATTACTGAAAGACATGGCAGAATTTTTTCAGCCGTTTTGAAAAATCTTAACTTTATCTCCCATTTTGACTGGGGAATAGTGGGGGAGGGATTCCATGATGACAGGACTGCTGTGCTAGAGATGTCAGTCAAATGTTTCAGCATGAGCCAGGAGGAGCTGAAAACAGGATGCAGCATTGAAACAGTACCAGATGGAGATTCAGGAGATAAATAATTGTCCTAGTCATTGCAAACACTTTAGTACTGGGGCATCCTCTGACTGCATGTGTGAAATTTCAAATGAGTATTAATTTAAAAAATAGTACCTAATGTTTTTCATCAGAAAATCGGTATCACTGTAACAGTTGTACAGAAGGGTAAGGCAAGAAGGGAGGTGAGATGGCTTGCCCAGTGTCACCCAGCAAGTCAGTGGTGGTGCAGATCTTTAATGCCCCCATCCTGTAGCCTAATCCCTGGACTGGGTTGACATTTTAGTAATAACAATATTTCTAAAAGTTGTGGACAGGATTGTGGGTATTTTTTTACAAAGATGTGTTTTATGTTTGAGGTCTTTGTTTCCCAATAAAACCTGAAATCCCTCCTCTCATCATGTAAATAATATAACACGGGTTTTTCAAGACTCAGGAATAAAAGCTCTTTTGGAGCCATTGAATCCCTTGTTAGCTGCTAGTGCAGAGTATGTGCTTTGATGATTACTTCAGACTTAAGAGGTTTGTCATTGCTTGTTTAGCCCCATTCTTTGGGATCAAAGGAGCTTGTTCAGAAGTTGTTTTGTTTATTTACAAAGATTATTTTTTAACTGACAGTTTAATAGGAATTATACTTAAATAGGATCACAGCATTCATATTGTAGCATTATGGAGAATATTAAATGCTGACCTTAGATTAAATTGAAGACCTTCCTTTTCTATTCCTTTTACCCATGAGTTTGGAGGACAGAGGTACGTTGAAACACCTTGGTATAAATAATGCGAGGCCCCTGCATTCGTTGTGGCTGGAACTCCCACTGAAACAAAAGCTCTTTGGAGGGTGATCTCGTACTACTGATGGCACTAGGGCTAGGGACAGAAGTTACACATAGTGATCAGCAACTTGTTTAAACCTGCAACACAGCAGAAGCTCAGTGCACATAAACCAGATTCAAAATGGCTGAAACTGGTTGAAGATCAACCTGGCTGAATGTAGTAACAGACTTAACTGATTTGGGTCAAACCAGTTTATGAAACTTCTGCCCCAGACCCTTTCCTGGTTCAAGTTAAAAAGAGAATCCCCCACCATCCAAGCATGCTTTCTAGCCCTGGCCTGGGCTGGGCTGGGCTGGCTGACAAGGTGGGGAGGAGGGGGTAAGCCTGGCTGGGGATGCAGCCCAGTCCACAGGGGTGACTGCCCCCCCCACCCCAGCAAACCTGTCTGAGGTCAGGGAGCAGGGTTAAACACCCTTTTCCCCAGTCAAACTTACTGTGGACTATAAATCCCAGAGGTGCTTGGAAGCAGGAAGAGGAAATGATGAGCATTGCTACACAGTCCTGCTACTGTAATTGTGGACTGCAAATCCCAGAGACTTGTGGGGCAGCAGGAAGAGGAAGTAAGCACACAGCCAGAGAGCTCTGCTCTAGTACCCCCTGCCCTCCCCCAGCTTCTGGTCTGAGCCATTGGAGGCACATGGCTGCATTTTCTGAATCCAAGGTAAATGTCTGTTCACTTCTTTCTCAGTTTAATCTGTGCAGTTTAGACTAATCTGCAAAGACTGAATCCGTTCAGCCTCAGGGCTTTTTGGCTGTCTGTACCTAGCCTGGGCATTCTGCCTTTGATATTAATATGAGCAGGATCAGGGTTTTTGTGTGCAAGGTAGGAAAGAGTAGTCCCTTGTATTGTTTTTTGCCTGCTACAGCCAAAGTCAACAAAAGTTCTACCATTAACTTAAACAGAAGTAGCGTGAAGCCTCCTACAGTCTAGTAAATAAATGTGTAGCTAGGACGCAGGCATGTGTGATTTTAAAATGCAAGGCAGTGGTTGGGTTGCAGGAGTTGGGCACACAATTTAAATATTAGTTCTCAGTCAGTGTGAGAGATGGTATGGAAAAAATGGCAAGGACTTGATCCGAAGTTCAGTGACTTGGAAACAGGGCCTGAAAAACTAGCATGACACTGGGCTTGGGCTGAAGGGCAATGGAGAGAGACATAGATAAGCAAACAGACAAAAAGAAACCTTCATTCTTATTATGCAATCTGAGGGAAAGATCAACATGTTCAAACACCATCTAGTTGTTTTGAAACCTCATAGTGCCCTGATTTTTTTTCTATGCTGTCTCCATAAATTAACACACTGTGTGACCTTATATATTTATATTTACTTTTTGCAGAAGGGCAGTAGAAATGAATCATTTGAAAGGCAAATTATCTAGCTGGATACATCCTCATCATGCTCACCAATGTCAAAAGTTTTGGGTTGTTGAGAAGTCCATACTGAAAAGTTTCCCTGAACTCATTTAATATTTCTGAATTGAAATAGTAGAATTTTTAAAAAGTTAACTTTTTGTCCTGGTTCAGGGTGAACATTACTTGTATTGTGTTGGGGTATCCTAAGATGAAAATGTCATTTGGCCAGCTTTTCTTGGCTAGATTGGTTACATCTCCTTGCCACACTAGTATTGTAGTAGAAAGTTGCAGTAGGAAACACTGTGTGAAAGAAAAAAACTGCCAGAGGGAACATGGCATGAAACCAGTATGCTACAAAAGCACACTAAACCTGGCAGATTCTTGGGTCTCTGATACCTTTTTAAATTATGTGGGGGGGGGGGGGGAACCCATGAAAGCACTTTCTGATATAGGTCTGCCTTGGCTCCACCAATACCAAAAAAAGTCTTTTTTTTTTTCCTTCTTTAAAAATAATGACTGAAGAAAAATGGGGTCTTTTCAAACTCAGGTTGAAAGCCAATAGGACTTGTTACACTAACTCAGTTGGCAGCTCTTGGAAGCTCACCTTTTGGTGTTTGCCCCAGAAAATTTTCAGCTACTTAGTCTGTTCAGATAGGTCCGGCATGCATGCCCTACAAGTTTTCAGACTCGGGGTTATGTCTGCTACATCCTGTGGCGTTCTTTATCATCTCAACTATCTGCCTATTAAGTGAAGGGTTTGTTTTGGTTTGGGGTCCCTCCCCAGTCTAAAATCTGTATTTTCAGAAGGCTTTGCAGTGGCTTTAAATGCATCTTGATTACTTGTGGTATGTTCTGGGAGAAGATAACAGTAGAAAGAGTCTCTAGCAATTAGTGATGGAGTGATGGCCATCCAGTGCTAACATTGAGTAACTTCTGCTGGTAACTATAACATCTTACTGGAGTGGTTTTGTCTGTATGTATGTCTGTCTGTCTGTCTGTATGACTGGTGTGTCCAAGCTTATGAATCTGCTTCATGTAATCAATAAACGTGGCATTTTGCCTTATCCCCCTTTATGAGGTCTTACTCTTGATTTGAGCAATTGGCAATTTAAAGTAACAGTAGGAAACTACTGAACAAGGTTCTACCTTAGGCAAAGGGGCCTGCATGGCAGAATTTAAACCTTTCTTCATGTTCCCAGCATTGTCAACCCTTGTATGTGTTGTAGAGGTTGTCTTAAGTCTTGGCTGATGGACTTTCAGTTATTTGAAAAGTTGCTACTAAAAATTAAGTTTCTGTCCCTTAAAGAAGAAAGCTTAAAAATAGGTGTGACCATAAATCAACCTCCTTGCCCTTCCCCTCCCCCTTGCCATTTCTCCATTCCATACTGTATGGGTTTTATATTCAGAGAAGTTTTCCTAAAGATTGGTTCTCCAGGCAATGTTTTAAATTATCATTAACTTGAGACGTTTCTACCTTTTAACCAAACAACAAACTTGGGCTTCAAAGTTGTAGGTGGAAATAAAAGTATGAATGTTGAAACAGAGTAAAGCTGCTAGTTGCACAGTACATTGGCTGCATGGGCAGTTCCTGAAGTATTGATAATCTTCAGAGGACCAAATTATATCAATATTATCTACTGTTCATTGAATTAGCTTCTCCTTTCCTGCCTGGGCAATGCAGGATGGGACTTCTTTATAGCTCCCACTGTATGGTACTTTAAGCCTTTAGTTTAAGCTGCAGGGGCTTGTGCCTTCAGCTCTGGAGGTCCCAGTTCAATCCCATCATGATGGAGAAAGTTAGTAGTCATGCAAACCCTATAGGTTGAGAGCATTCATAAAGGCACCCAAGCAGGTATCTGCTTGTCCAAACCAAGCAGAACAACCAGAAGAGTGAGGTTCAATACACCTCCCAGTTGTGAAAATGTGATGGTGCCTGTTGAGGAATGCTTTGACTTCTAGTCATTTTTATCTCCATTCTTTTGGTTAAATTGTGTTGGTGCTGAAACCCTTATAAATTAGTCCTCGCAGAGACCATTCCGTCAGAAGCCTAAACAAATTTAGCTCTTTGGTAAATTTAAGGTATTAATTTCAGTAAATCCTCATCTTGGATGGTTTAGGTTTAAGATGTGTCAGCGAATAGGAACATTTTGCAGACTCATTACATTATTACTCTGACATCATGTAATTTATCTTAGGATATCCCTTCTACTTTCCTAAAGCAATGTTACCAGAATGGCAATAAATAGCTTGTTGGTTTGTTTGCACAGGAGACAATGTATTATAGAAGGAAATATTCTACTTATTTGAGGCTTCTGCTGGTTGATCAGCAATGTTTATTTTAATGAGGAGGTTTTTCATAGATTTCACAGAAATTAGGGCTGGAAGGGGCCTTGGAAGATCATTGAGTCCAGCCCCCTGCTCAAGGGGCAGGAAATCAGCTGGGGTCAAAGGATCCAAGCAAGATAGGTGTCCAAATGTGTGTGTGTGTGTGTGTATTTATATAGTGTCAAATGTGTGTGTGTATATTTACCATGCCTTTTGTCGTATTAGTGATTACTGAAAGTAATTACTTCATTAGAAACTTCACTGGGTGTCTCGGTGTGTCACATTGTAAAGTCCCAGTTTATTAGAATGTGGTCCATAGGTGTGATGTAGCGCAGCAATTCCTGTTTTTCTATTGAAAGAAAACTTTGTAAACCTAGCAATGTATCTGAAAGTGACTTAATGGGCAGCATTGAAGAAATCAATAGCAGTTCTATACACCAAAGTCTTGTGATGATAAAATACCTATCGTAATACAGTAAAATCTCTGTTATCTGGTACTTTACCAACCACAATACCTTATTAACCAGAATTTCAGTGCCATGCCCCTGCCATGCTGCTGGAAGTGGCAGGACGCACACAGCGATGCACCATGCCGTTTTGCCCCTTGCCGTGCTGCTGGAAATGGTGGGAACGCACACGGTGCTACGCCACACCGCTTTGCTCCTGCCATTCCACGCTGCGCCACATTGCCTCTTCTCGTGCTGCTGAAAGTGGGGGGACACGCACAGAGCCACACTGCTTTGCCCCCTGCTGCACCATGCCACGCCACTTTGGCCCCTGTTTTGCCACTGAAATCAGCGGGATGCACATGGCGCCATGCTGTGGTGGTTTGCCCCCTGCTGTGCCGCACTCTTTCCCGGGAAGGTGCCCCCAGAGCGCATGGGGGATGGGAAGTGTGCCCCCGGATCTGGGTGGGGCGGATTGGGGCCAGGGCTGCATGGGGCTCTTCCATAATGTTCTCATGAAAGAGTTCAATGTTAGATCATCAATGATATATGATATTGAGGCTCAAAAGGAACAATTGCTCCAATTTGTCTCTAGCTCTGAGACAAGTAAACCTGTTGAATAAAGGTCGTACTCTACATAAGCCTAAATTAGAGAAACTTGATAGTGTTTTATATGAATGGCTTTCATTAAAATGATCGGAGGGTGCCCCTTTCTCTGGTCCAATGCTTGTTGAAAACGCAAAAGATTTCTAGAAGCAAATGGATTTGTTTGAACCCTGCACATTTTTGGCTGGATGGCTTACATGTTTTTAAACTTTGTCATGGCATTGGAAGGCTCGATGTGTCTGGTGAAAGAAAATCGGCTGACCGTGAAGCTGCTGCAAGATATTGTGGCTTTTTTAAAAAATGAGTTGCAGAGCATGAGCTATCCCTTGACCAAATCTACAACACAGATGAAGCTGGCCTATGTTTCCTGAATTCTACCTTTGCTGGTGCTGGTGAATCTAGTGCTGCTGGTTTCAAGCAGAATAAAGACTGAATATCTGTGCTTACATGTGCTATTGCAGGAGGTACACACAAATGTGAAGCTCTTGGTGGTTGGAAATTGTAATTGTCCTAGAGCTTTTAAGGGTATTACACATTTCCCTATTGTTTACAAAATCCAAAGTAATGCATAGATGGACAAAGGAATATTTTATGACTGGTTTCATCATGTTTTGTACCCTCAGAGAAAGAACAGTTTAGAAAAATTGGAAAACCTCAAGATAGTAAAGCTATTCTGTTATTAGGCTATTGTCAAGCTCACCCTCCTGAATGTCAGTTACTGTCAGGTAATATTTTTACTATCTTCTTGCCTGCCAGTGTTACCTCGCTGTTTAAACCAGTGGACCAGGATGTTATCCAGCATATGAAGTGTTATTACAGAAGAGATTTTCTGAGAGAGTTAAACATTTATGAAGGCACCATCCAGGACTTTCACTCTTTTTATAACATAAAAGATGCAATTTTATTGTGGTTCGTGCCTGGAATTCTATAAAAAAAATAAAACATAAAGGGGTGCTTGGAGAAAATTGTGGCCTAGTAGTTTGTTTGCAGAAGGGTCTCCTGCTGAAGAAGACTTTGAAGATTTTAATGTGAGACAAAGAACAAATACAATAGCTCAAGTTCTTGAAGTGGTGAAGGATGTTCCTTCTACAAACCCAGTCAACCAACTTAAAGAAAGTGAGATCAAAGAGTGGGTTGAAGCTGACAAGGAAGTTGAACATCTTTTTAGTGATGCAGAAATAATAGAAAGGGTTGTGAATCCTGAAAAGTCTAAGGTCACTGAAAAAGACTCTGAAGAAGACAACTTTAGTGAAGAGGAGAAAATCTCTTGAGCTAGTGCTGCTTTGTAATGGACAACTTCATTACATTTGCTGAAAGGCAGAGCCATTATTCTGCACAGGATGTTAGGCAGTTGAACATTATTCATTCTGATTTCATGCAAAAAAAGCAGGCAGCAAGTAGGAAATCTGATATCAGGGATTTCTTTAAAAAAGTTTCCAGTGCTTGTCATAAAGCCAGTACAGAATCGGCCTCATCACCATCACCTTCTACATCTACAATTGATGTTGATGACCCTGAGGCACTACAAGATCCCCAAGTGCCTCTTGAATCTCCAGAGGCAGTAAATTATGTACAGTAGTGTAAATAGTTTGTTATAAAGGTTGTTGGCTGCAAACGCCCAACTCGGGATCCTTAAAATTCTGGTTTATTAGGTGGATTGAAACACTGTAATCAAGTTAAATCATAAACCTTGGGGCTGGTCCCCACACACACAGTAGCAAGCTACAAGAGTCAGATATACCTATCCTACAAGCGCTGGAGTCTGCTGTCGATGGCCAGTCAAGGCTTTTTTCAATGTGGTGTTATCCTCCAGAAGGGGGTCTCCGGCTGGTCCTTCTGGCTGGACAGGTCAGGTGCTGGTCGAGTTGGAGATCAAGAGGGTGCCACTGAGGGTCACTTTTCACTGCTTTTTATCTGTCCTTGGCAGACTTTGACTCCCCAGTTTTCAGGCTTGCCCAATCCAGGGGTCATTGACTCTTGTGGGACTTCCCCCCCGCCCTCAATGGCTACCAGATGGCATCTGTGAGCCCTAGGGGCCATCCGCATGTACGTGCAGGTTTGGGAGTCTGTTGTTCAATTTTGTATAGGGCTCTGGGAGCAGTTGATCTGGAGATATTCAGCCCAAAAGTTGGTCCCCAGCATTGATTAACTCAGGCCAGGGCTTCTAGCCCTTGATCAGTGATGTTTAGAGAGTTCCTGGTTGTTACATTGTCTTCTACTGAGTTATTCCGTTCATTGATCTGCAGTTTCCCAGGTGTTAATTGCTGTCTGCTACCATGTTACACATTCAATCACTGAATCACTCACTCATTCAGGGCCCAGCCTGATACAGGGAAGGGTATTTTGATTCCTGCCCTTGTTAACATTGTTACAATGTATAACTTACTTATGAAACTAAACACATTTAGTTGAAAGGTGAGGAGTATAAAATATAAGCTACAGAAGTACTGCCATGGCACACAAATAAATAAATAAAAAAAAACAAACTACACAGGGAGATACAAAATGCACACATACAAATTTTAAAACACAATTCCTTATCTTAAAGAGAAAGGAAGAAAAGGTAGAAGAGGAAACACATATTTAAAGAGGGGAGAGCAAATGCAGGCAACAGGAAAAGGGGGCTTTCTGCTACAATGTCAAGTGTAAATCATTTTAGTTATAAGTTGCATCACTGTCTCAGGATTTCTCTTCACTCCAGTGCTGCTTTACTACTACTTGATTGGTGAATACCGGTATATGATGTTCTTCTTTATACAGTATATTATACTGTAATGTATTGTACACTAATTCTTTGAAAATTTGCACTATGAGTATGGCGCTGTATAATGCTCAGATAACTGCAATTTTTATATACCCATCACCCCCCATTCCCAACTCATGACGGATAACAGAGATTTTACTGTATTAGGGGGGGTTCTTCCATAAGGACAACTTTTTCATCTACATTGCATAGGTGGAACAGTGCTTGGGATTTTGGTCCATGACTGGGAATCCTAGCTGCTCCCTTAATTTAGAAAATGCATACTAATTAGGGGTGCAGTGATAGAGATTTTGGGGGGCTGATACCGATAGCAGATTTTTAAGGAGGCATGTTGGCTGATACCAATCTGATTTTCCATAGCAGCCCGGAAGCTTGTCTGGTGTTGTGGAAGGAGAGCACGGAGAGAAGGGGCATGGGGTTGGGCAGATCAAGGTCCCCATGGTGAAGGAGGAGTGGGACTAGGGCAGGGGCTGAGGCGTGGGATGGGCCCACAGCTCATCTGAGGGGTGCAGGCAGGAGGGGGTGGCTCCTACCACTGTATGCTGCTCATCTGGAAATGGTTGGTCTGGTACTCGCCTGTTCATCCGGTGGCTCCCGCCACTTCTTCTGCTGCTCATCCGGGAGGCTATGGGGGTAGAGGTGGGTCACGTGCCCTAGGATCTGAGCAGGGTGGGGCAGACTGGGGATGGGCCTGCTTGGTGCTCTTCCTGGCCCACCCTGCCCCATGCAGATCCACATGAGCCCCCTCCATGCCTTCCTGGATAAGTGGCAGGAGCTGGCAGACCAGCGGGCAAGTGCGAGACTAGTGGCTCCCGGATGAGTGGCGCACTGCTGTGTGAGCCACCCTCCTGCCTGCCCCTCCTGGATGAGTCATGGCTCCATCCTGTGCCTGTCCCAACCCTGCTGGGCAGCGCTTGCCCCAGCCCCACTCCTCCCTTGATCTGCACCCCCCCTTCCACCACACCAAACTTACCAGTTGCACACAGCTCTCCAAGCTGCCAGGCTGTGCTCCTTGCTGCCTACGTGCTATGCTGCAGCTACGCGTGTGCACGGCCATTTATTGGCCAAATTATCGAACACATCAGACCAATTTCTGATACAATCAATTTTCTTTATATTGGCGCCAATCTAATAATGGACCAATGTATTGGTACACCTCTAATATTAATAATAAATCTTAAAATATTTTACAAAAAGATGGTATATATCATTAGTCCTGCTTTGTGGATGGGGGGAAATGAAATGGTTATATGCTTTTTCATTAAGATAGGCTTTGAAAATTCAAAGTTCTTGTCAATGTTTTTAGTCAAAGCATTCAGTTTAGGATGTTTTATTTAGCTACTGCTTGTCTTTGGTAAGCAAAAATCTCACTTAGTTTTTTTTTTATTATTTATTTAATAAAAGCATGCTATATTGGTGGGAAACAGGGTGTTTAGCAATGTTAACAAATCTTCCAAAAAGTTTTTTTTTTGGGGGGGGGGGGGAGGTGAAAGAGGAGTCCACTTTTAACTTAAAATATTCATTAAGAAAAATAAATGAATAAATAAATAATTGAACCTTCCCTGAGGGGAAACAGGATTTCCTTGGTTAGCTGTCATGGAAAATTTTTGTACCTTTGAGGTGAAGTATCCAAAAGGTCTGGGCCTGTTAACATTGTTTTCCTTTTGTGCATGCCAAACAAGTTTTATGGGCTCAATGCATAAATAGTTCAATGTTATTTTAAATGCCAAATTGATACAAATGTGTATTATAATTATAATAATAATAGCAATAATAATAATAATAGCATCTTTCAAGTAGAGACCTTATGTGTCAATCTAGAGTATGGAACAAATTGTTATTTCTGTAGTATAAGCTGTTCAGAATAGGGGTTCATAAAGGAACGCCTGACAGTTTATAACAACACATTTAATTCAATGGGGCACTGATGTAATTAAAGGTTTTGAGTTTTCAATGCCTCACTATGGCAAACATTTAACCTTACTAAGGGTGGTAAAGCCCTTATTAAAAGTAAGTGGCTGTGGATTGCTAGATAGCAAATGGTGACAGAAACTGTATGAACATGTTTATTAATACAGTTCTGTCAGAGAAGCAACACATTAAAAAATACTTAGGATAAACACAGGGATAAAGATATAGAGGGTATGTTCGGTAGCAGTGAGTAACATGAATGTGAAGAGCAAGTGACATTGATATCAATGAGAGGGGATTTTCTCGGTGGAGGAACTGGGACTAAATTCTTAGGGCCTGACGCAAAGCCTGTTGAAGTCTATGGATAGTCTTTTCATAGATAACAGGAAGCTTTCAAACAGGCCCAGTCTAATTAACCTGGCTTTCAAACACCTTACAAGATGCTTTAAACTGGTCTGTTGTTAACGCAGAGATGGACATGGTGGCTTGAATACTGTGACGAGTCTGTTGGATGCATCAGGCTTGAAATCAGACAGTTACAGTAAACTGTCCGACTTCTCTAGTTCGGTTGGACCAGTTGTCCAGAATGAAACATTAGTAAGAACATCTTCTACCCAGTGGCAGGTACCGTGTCTTTCCCCATCCAGCAATTCCTAAAGCACACACATTACAATAGTTGGCTTTAGGAGTAATGCGTCACTGTGTGTACATAAATGTAAAAATAACAGCTGGGTTCATAGTTAGCGTATTTCTCGTGTGTTAGGACTTGGTCAGGATCTCGGCAGCTTCAGCTTTTAAGAAATAGGATTTGTATACTAATGTTACTTGTGATACATGGCTCTCCAAGTGCTTTGCCAGAGAGGTCAGCCTCCTCCTCATCAGACGATGAAGAATACAACCAAACTGGATTGTGACATTATTCTTCTAGGTGTCTCTCATTGTAATCAACACATATTCTGTAGCTAGAGTCTTTCTTACTTGGTAAGTTGAATACAGTGTTGGGATTTGGGATGAAAATTTCATCTCTTGGTGCCCCTAAGAGGGAAGAGGTGTTGTGCCCCTTCAGCTAAGGGAAATTCTTTGGTTGCCTGCACAATCAGGGTGCTTATAGACATGGGGAAAAGATCTGGCACTTTACTTTCAGCTCAGCACACCCACAGCCTGAGCACACCCACACCCCAGAAGAGAAATCATGTCAGTTTGACCCAGCTTGCCCAGCGTCTGTATAGCCACATGCTTCAGCATGGCTTCTTGGCACTTTTCTCTTCTCTAATAGCCGATTCAATCAGTCATCAGATAAAAGCACCAAAAAGCCCCACTGAAGCACGCAAGCGAGCTATAAAGACATTAGGGAGCCGGGTCAAACTGACATGATTCCTTTTCTGGTAAAGCACTTGTTGTTTTTTTTTCCCCAAGTCTATCAGCACCCACAGTCTTTTATCATGCCAGTGGACCAGCGACAATAGGGCAGTATCACTTGGTAACTCATACACCAATAACTTTAAACTGAAATGTATTCAAGTTGCCCCTCAACAACACAAGGACTAAGAAAAGGTGGTCAAGGGAGTGAAATAACATAATCAGTGCTGCATCGCACACACATCTAAAAATGCCCTTAGAGACTACAGAGTTTCAAAAGAAATGGTTATTTTCCTTCCCAGTCAAAAGGCTTAACAGGGTCTTTAAATAGGTATTTCCTGGTAGAAGGCTGGGGGGAAATGATCTGAGTTACTCTGTTACTTTTTAATCTTAGCTACAGTGATTTTATCAACCTGATGAGATCTGGTACTGCAGTGATCTCCATTTAAATGCATGTTTTAGGCTTGTTCTGACATGTATTGATTTTTCTCAATGAAAAGAGGTCTTCTCTCTTTGAATGCAAATGAGCTTGTTGATTCCCAAATGTGATTATTGCATTACTTTCATAGCACTGGGGTTTATCTTTCAAAAGGGATTAGAAAGTAAAATGCCATTGGTGCCTGGCAGGTCCATACATTTTGCAGGAGGGGTTTTTAAGAGTACCTCAGAAACCTTTTAAATAGATAAAGGTTTCAACCTTCTCCTCTCTATGCTGGCAGTACCTCTCCGAGGCTGTTGATAAAGTGTCTGGATCCAAGACCTGGATTAACAGAGTGAGAGCCTCTATCCCATGAACTGCAGAAGTCATTTCACTGGTTGGCAGCTGTAGTACATCATTAAGGCTCCTTGGGGAGACTGCTGTATAAGCATGATATAACTGCATTTAACTTTGGAAGAATGCCCTTGTAATGCCTGCTCTGCACCCTTTCCTTCCTTCTCCTGTGCACAAGGACCCCAAAGGATTTAGTTGCTCAAATCCTATGGAATTCCAAAGGAAAAGTATACACCTCTCAGATCCAAGCCTGTAAGCTTCCTCCCCACATTTTAATGAGCTTTTAAATTCCTTTCCAAGTTTTGAGAGCTTGAAAAATCCATTTCAAGTGCCTAAGTGTCAGTCCAGTTACGTGGATTTGGAACTGGGCATGTTAACATAGGAAATCCCATTTATAGACCAGATCTAGGATGGGAAGACACTGAGGCCCCAAATGTGCCCAATGTTTTATTTATTTTTTCCTTAGATACTTTTGCAAAGTCCAGATGATTACCAATTGTCATGAGTTCAGTGCTCTTAGTATTGCAGGCAGCTCTTCAGTGAAAACCAATGTGTTCTTGTGGGAGTGGAAAAATATGAATACACTGAGGCTACCATGTCAGAAGAGCAGGTAAAATTTTCCAAGTATGGAATTTTTAATTAAAACTTAAAAAAACAAAAAAATGTTTCCACAATATTACGCAAAAAATGTCAACATAATTCAGTGGTGGTCAAGGGGCTATAGGTTTGACCAACTATTGATTTCCTGGAGGTTTTGCACTGAAGGAAAAACAAAATCTTTTTCCTAAAGTGCACACTTGTGGAAATGATTTCATGTGCATGTTTTCGGTTACTGTTTTTGGCTGGGTCTAGTTGCAGCTTACGTTCTGAGAGAATTGAGACAGGTGCTCCGTTTTACTACTTTAATCATGTTTGTAGTCTCATTTAGTTTGGACAGGTTAGAAGTAAATATGCTGCTGAATGCAGTAACAGTGTGTGCATACTTACAACTAAGCTCAATGATCTTTTTCCACCCTGGGGCCTTGAAGTATAAGCAGTTTTGGGGAGGGGGACTTAATAGATTTTTGTTTGTTTTTTTTTAATCGTATAAAGCACAAAACAACCTTGGGATGTAACTACAGATATACTGTCACATTCTATGTAAAAATACTACTTTGCCTTCTGGAAAAAAAAACAACAAACTTTCTTTTATTTACTTTTACTTTAATTAGTTCCTTAAAAAGTCCCATTATGTTAGTTACTGTACATACATGTAGCAAGAGCCTGCATTTGCCCTAAACAGCCTGTGATCTAAATGCAAAATGGATTAAGGAAATGGTGTGTTAACTTTACTTGAGAGGCAAGAAGCTTGATCCTGGAAGGAAATTGGTATTTTTTGCAAATCCTACACAAAATCTGTGGCAGACCTGGGAACTGAACTCAGTTCCACTCATTTCTTGGTCCTAACCGCTAGATCATCCTTCTTCCCTTCTTTTGTCCTCAATTCTGTCCTGGGCTTCTGATGGAATATCGGACCTTGTTCGGTCCTGCTTTAATTATTGTTGACCATTACTTTGTAACTTCAGCACCAGCTCAAATGTGATAATCCTTTGGGACCTTCAGCATCAGCAGTTCTCCCTTTCATGTCCAAATTGATTTGTGATATATATGTATGTATGTGTATATATATGTATATTATCAGGAGATCCTGAGGATGTAGCAGCAGTATTAAGGGGATTAGAAATGAAGAGAATCAGGGATGTGCTACTTAGACAACCCTTCTCTTCCACACCCATGCCTGGTTTTCATGTACCATGAAATGGGAGATGCTGTTTGGGAGTTAATATTGTGTCCTCTCCAACTGTTTTCTGGGTTTGTATAAGGGGTTAAAGTTGCGTTGGTGGACTAATACATGAATAAAGGTTCTAATAATTAACCAATTGTAGATTAATCAAGTTCTGGAAGCAAAAAAATGATTATAGCTGTAGCTTATAACATTCTCCCTTTCTTTCTAGTGCTTATAATCCTCTACAAACACATGCTTACAACAAGAGTTGGGGAAAATATTATTAGGTGAATAATGAGTAGTCTAAAATTGTGTTTTCAATCAGTTAAGAATTTAGAGTCAAATTTTGATGTTGTTTCACCCTAGAAATCAGGTCTAGCTATTTATTCCAAAAGCCCAGTGGTTACAGCATTGTGCCCCAAATGAATGCAGTTTGAAATTTTCATGCAATGGAAAAACAACGTGACATTCCTAATGCAATGAGCAAATCTTCAGCAGAGGTACCTCTGTTTCTGTAATAGCAATACTGCTATCACTGCTAGTTGTAGGCAGACAATTATGGGTGTAGTCACAAGAGAGAACAAATATTGAGGTTTTGACATAGTCTTGGAAATGCAACATCTGTTTCAGCTCAGGCTAACCAGGCTGTTGGAGATCTCGGTTCTGTTACTTGCATCAGCCATCAAAAATTTCAGGCAAAACATAAATAACAAGTGAGGCATGTTTGGAAAGCTGGTGCAATGTGTCAAATTGAAGTGAAGCTTGCACAGCTCTAGAAGGAGTTATTATTTTATACAGGGAAATGCATATGGGCTTTGATTTATAAGAGCTCCCTTGATTCAGAAAGGGAGGCACACGTGAGATCCAAATTCATTCTGTTAGTGATCACAATACCCAATGCACCCAAGTTTAATTTGTATTGACTTGGTGTTAAGGTTAAATCTGTGTTGCCGTGTTCTCTTTCTCAGCAGTGCAGCACTTCCAGCCAGCACTGTAAGGATGCAGGGTTGGTTCTCGGTGAGCAATGTCCAGCAGGTGAAAGGAATATGTGAGATGCAGAACGATAACTGGAAACTAGCTAGAATGCTAGAATCCATTTAATCAGCTTAGTACGGTATAGTACTGTATGCCGTGCAGGGAAGAGGTCAAGCTGTCTCCACTAAGCATAAAGATGAGTATGCAAACCAGAGGATGAATGAAATACCCCAAATTATCCTGTATGTCAAGCTAATGCAAGGAAGATTGGTATGATGGCCAAGTAAGCGTCTCTAACAGCCCTATCAAGGAAAATAATAGTCTGCTCAGCATCTTTTTCCTGACTGGTAAAATGAAAAGCACCATTAAAATCAAAGCAAGACCCAATCTTTTTCTTAAGCACTGAAATAACATAATCAATATGTTCCTTTAAATTGTAATGAAGGATCTAAAAGAGGCCAACATCTGTCACGTTTGTTCCATTTTGCAATGTTTTATTATTTGCTGTGTCTAACTGTTTGACGGCAAATGCAATTTTTGCCAGAGATTTACATTTATTCAGCGGGCTTCTAATGTAAACTGCTTTTCTTGGCAGCCTAAAAACCAGAAATACCCACTGCACAAAGGCCCCTTTCCAGGAACAGTTCATTTGATGTGTGATTGTCTAAACTGAATTACCATGGAGGGATGTTTTAATTTTTCACTCTGGAGAGGAGGGGGTGCACTTTTGATGAGCCAGCAGGCCTTGTATGAGGGGAGAAAACTGACTATCTATGAACAACTGCATAATATAACGGCATACTTGCTATACTGAAATGCCATAAAATGTAGGATGTAATCCCGTTCATCAGTTCAAAAAAGGAAATAGGGAAAATGATTAATAAAAAGCCTCCTGCATTTACATGCACTGAGTTCCCCTATTGCAGGGGTGTCAAGGCATAAGTCACAAGTAAGTCCATAGAAATCAGTGGAGTATATTGCTGATCAATTAGCCAGATTCCCCTTTACACTTAAAGCCATTTTACTGGGCTCTTGCAATTACATTGGCATCCAGTTTAAGGCCACTTATGTTACGCTGTCAAAGCAGTTTAAAACAAGTGTCAGGGGGAAGATGAGTTGCCCATGTATGAAGGGCTTAATCTTAACAAGGTGAGATTTGACTTCCTATCACTGCCAAACTCTTCATGTTCTTATGTTGTCCTGTCACTGCCTGACTACTCCCATTTGTCCTTTTAACCACTTGTAACTTGCCTGACTTCTAAGCTGCAAGCGCTCTGGGACAGGGACTGTCATTTTTGTTATCTTTATACAGCTCTGATCATAACAGGGTTTGAAACTGGATTTCGATAATGCTTTTATTATGCTGCAGAGGCTCAGGCTGGAAGTTTTAGCAACTAACTTCTGCATGACCTAGTTGTTTTCACATGATAGTTGAAGGAAACAGGTTTTCTTCCCAGGTCACAGTATTATACAAAGATTTTTATCAATTCTGCAGCCCTACTGATGTATGAAAATCTCATTACGTATTTCAAAACATATGAAAGTGATGTGATTTTCAGGAAGTGTAATTGCATTTAGAACTGAAAGGTATGCTTTCTTACAACATTTGACCTTTCTAATAGGCTAGGCAGGACATTTAGTGGATGCTTATTCTTTAATGGTCTCAGGGAAATGAGCAAACCTGACCTTTAAATGGGAATCCTACTTAGTGATTGCACCAAGAACATATTTGGCATAGGCAAATGTATAATGGAAATCTAGCCTTTTTTTTCCCTTTCCATTAAAAATCTGCACTAAAATAACCAGAGAGACACATGGTGGCTGTTTGCCAGCTGGCTGCATGGGAAAATCCAAGCTGTTATTTTAATGAATTGTTCATAAACAGGAAGCGTTTTATATAGCTTCCCATATCAGGCCATTACCATGGCATCTGAGCACCTATGTTTCTATTGCATTGTAACTGAAATGCATCAAGCTGTGCAAACTGGCAAAGAAGAAATAGTAAATGTTAGATCATTGTTAGACCTTTTGGACTTGAACCCTCCTCAAAATGAGAAGACTATACAGACCCAATTCAGCATTGTGGTGAAATGGAAAAAAAAAACAAAAAAACAAAAAACTATTTGATATGTGAATCCATTCCTTAAGAGCTACAGGATATAGACACTACACTGGAGTTTTGCTCCCAGCTCTGTCACCGACTTGAGCTTTTGTTTGCTGTAGTTCAGCAACTTCCACTGCTGTCGCACTCAGCATATTCTGATTTTTGCTTGCTTGCTGCATTACATTAGTGTTCTTGTTTCTTAGATTGCAACCTTTCCTGAACAAGAATTATGGGTTTATGTGATCCTACAGGACTTCCTATCACAGGGTTTTGCTTCTCATTTAGGCCTTTGGGCTAGACTGTAATGTAAATATTTAGTAACAGTGTTACATGAGTTTAGAAGTAAGCAAATACATAGGTGCTTTGGAAAATTGAAGAGGAAGGTCACAGGAAAGATGGAAGTGTGATGGAGCTCTTAGTTTAACATAATAATAATAAAAAAATCTATCCTACGCTTTCTTAGGCAAAACATGGTGATTTTTCAAATGGTGCTAAATCTTGTGCTGAGAATCTAGATGCACATGGGAGTTTTTTTGATGCACTTGGATGCATCAAAAACTCCAGGACTATACATTCGGTGCTCCCTTCCCTACACAAAGGAGCTTCTCCTTCTGTACAGCTTGTCAGCTTCTCAGCTTTGCAGTTGCTGCTGTAAAATCTATGGACCAATCAGTCAAGTCTATTGTTCAATTGAAAATGCATCAAAAATTAATTTACCAGAGTAATCCTGTTAGACAATGAAAATTGAAGACTGAGCAAACGTCACGTCAATCGGAATAAAATAAAAAATCAACTTGGACACTTGGATTTTTTTTTCCCCTTTCAAAAGACATAGCACAGACTTAGCAAGGGTTTAAGCACTCACTGTTTTCTCTGTCTCATATGGTAAAAGCAGTGCATGGGTCATCCCTTGGGCATCAGGGATATGTAGCAGAGCCTGAGACCAAGATAACTGTGGATCTGCAGCAGCCTTCATCTGCCTTCATAGCCATTGAGATTTTAACATTTTCTTCAACCTGCCCTGCCAATGAGGACTTGTAGACCCATGGCTGGAGCCTGGGTAGGCTTATTATAGTAGCAACCTATACTCGCCGTGTCATGGCACTGTCAAATGATATATGTGGCTGTGCCCACCTCTATTGTATGAGGTGCTCCCTTCCGGCCCTGGCCCGACTTAGAGGTCGTCTATGGCCAAGGTCTGGGGTGGGACCACAAAGGTTACCCTGGTTGACGTTCGGGGTTCCCCTTATCTCACCTGCCACGACTTTGATGATAACTTCAGTGGAGGGGTTCTCCCTTTGTGTAGCCTTCAGGACTGCCACGTCGTGGGACAGGCACTCATGAGGCTCCAACCTCCCTTACACCCTGGCCAGTCACCACCTTTTTATTGTGGGTCTTCTGGCCCTCAAGCACCTCAGGATTTCTTCAGACTCCACCCTGATCTCTCCTGGCCATCTGGCCATGAGCCGCCAGTGGCCCAAGGTCTTCGCCCAAAATACACAGACCCTGAGGCCCTCTGCACAGACCTCAACTATTCCCACACTCAGATCCGTATCTGAGCCACACCACGAGTGTTGTACACTCCCAACCACCGTGATTGCTAAAGTATAGTGGATCCCTGCTAGCCCAGAGTTCCCCTTGACCTAGTGGCTGGCCCCACTTGGGGTTCCTTCCTCTAACCGCTCTTTAGCAGCCTTCCTTATCAGGAAGCCAGTTGGCTAGCCAGTCGGCCTCCCAGCCAACCTCTCTGCTGGAGTCTCCGCCGACTCGGCTGTCCATTCCCCAACTGGGATTTCTGTCAACTCCGCTGCTGGCTCTCCTGCTCGAGCCCTCACCAGATCTGCTGCTGGCTTGCCCGCTCGAGCCCTCATCGGCTCTGCTGCTGGCTTGCCTGCTGCTGCTGGCTCCGCCACCGGCTCGCCCGCTCGAGCCCTCGCCGGCTCTGCTGTTGGATTGCCTGCTGCTGCTGGATCCGCCCCCATCTTCTTGGCCAGGCCGGTGCTGTCGCTGCACCCCTCGAGTGTCCCTGCAGAGCCTCTGTCTCCTTCTCACCCCACTACTGTGTCCATGGGGCAGTCTTTTATCCCCACCAGGTTGCATCTCCTGCTGACGTCACCTTGCTCCAGCTGAATATAGGTACGGCTAACAAACCGCGTGGGTGGTTTTGCGGCGCGTCTTTCCCTGCGTCTTTCAGTCCCTGTAGGAGGTAAGTGGGGCTTTCCTTTGTTTTTGGCCTGGGGTCCTCCGGTAGCCCCAGCTCCCCTGGGGCAGTGGCTTTTCAGAAGGGAAAGCATTGCCATCTGCTGTTCTCACCACATCGTGGAGGTCCTGTCACTGCTTGGTCTATGACTGCTTATTCGTCTGCTTCCCTGAAGGTTGTTCCACTATCCACCACCCATGCACGTGCTGGGTAGCAGTTAAGCCCTGCCCCATAGCCCATGCGTGAAGGTCTAATCTAAGAGTAAATTTAGAGCTTTTAGCCCTAAAAATGTCAACTTTTGCTGTTTAAGCTGCAGGATTTACAGTTACTAGTTGTACCAGGCTGTTATCTTCTGATCATGTTCAGTCAGTAGAAGAGGACAATGGCCTGTGTTATCCTAACCTACAAAACATGGTCCAGGTTCAGACATGTAACAAAATGCAGAGCTATTAAGAATGGAGTGCTCAGTGCAAGCCCACCTCTTGTACCCAAACTGAAAAGAAAAAAAAAAACAAAACAAAAAACATGCAGTTTTTTCTGTGCTAAAGTCTCTTGAAGCAATTAATAGGCTGGGGTCTGATTTTTATGAAATGGCATATGCAGGATGAATGGTTTGGGAGATGAGTTCTTGACTCATACTGGAAGGAGTGAGGAATTAGTGGTCAAGACAGTCAGTGAAACCCCAAGATTCCTATGAAGAATACAGCTCCCAGTCAGTGATCATGAGTTAAGCCATCATTTCAGCAATGCTGTGCAAAAGCCTGGTTTTGGGAGGAGATTGAAGTGGTTATATGCTTCCCTTAATAGTTTGCCTATCCCTTTAAATGGTAGAGCAAAATTTGTCTCATTTCCTTCTCCTAGTTTTATCTACTGTATGTTGCTTATCTTGCTGGCAAGACCGGTTCTGTGAAGAACTTGTTCTGCTTTCTCCCTGTTTGCGGGGTGACCGTGATGCTAGAAACAAGAGCAGGTATATATATAGACACTACCCTAAAACAGGTGCCTTCAGTTATGTTGTTTTCTTCTCTTTTTGGTGCTCATCTCTTCCTTGCTTGTCAGATTTCTTCTGCAGCCCAGGCAATGCACCTGAGCCCTGACTTGGAAAAACCTTGTCATTCCAGTCCTTGACTGTTTCTTGAGCAGAGATTGATAGTCATGACAATGGTTGGTCGATGGGCAGATGTCTGGAAGTCTAGAGCCCCCTACAGAGAGCACTGATGCTGCCTTGTTTGTGAACTAAGTTTTCAACATTAACCTCCAGGTGAGAGCGAGGCAGTTGCATCCTTTGAAGATCTCCTTTCAGCTGAGCTGTACCAGGAATTCCTTCAGCCCCTTTTGGTCATCATCTGGTATCTCTGAATATGAACTTGTTTTTTGTTAATTTAATTTAATTGGGGCAGAGCCTCAGATGATGTAAAATAGGACGGATTTCAATAGAGTTAGGCTGACTTAAGGTACCTGGTGGGATGGTCAGTAGCTCTGCCTTAATTTAAGTCAGAGGAAAATTTGAGACACCATTTCCTAATGAATCAAAGGCCTCTGGTGATGTTGGACAGCAGACTCCATTGTTATGGGTCTCTTCTTCCTTCCCCTAGACCAGGGGTTGTCAACCGGGGGTATGTGTACCCCTGGGGGTACTTAGGAAAGCTCTAGGGGGTATGCGGCAGAGACATGGAGAAGCAGGGGGTGGGGCCGCCAACACTTTGCACTACTTGTACCCCATGTGCTGCCGGTGCTTTTGTTTTCACCGCTGTCATGCACCGCTGATACTTTACCACGGTTTTGAACAACCCCACCCTGCTCGTCGATCAGCCACTGGGGGACTCCCCACTTCTCGACCGCCTGCCAGGGGTATACCGACCAAAAAAGGTTGAAAACCCCTGCCCTAGACCATAGGTCACCAAGAGATCATTTTGGTTGTCATTTCTCATTTTGAGCAGTACCTTACTCCAGCAGAACCTGGCACCAAATCTGAATGGCAGAAAGCAATCATGGGTGGTGTAGGTTGCTGCAGGGAGAGGACAGTGTGCATCTCTTCAAAGTTTTATGTTTTACATGAACACCCAGGTTTTGTGTGTATGCAAGTGGTGAGCAGAAAAGGTGTAACTAGGTTGCACGAAGTGCCCCGGGTTTTGCAGGATCAAGAACACTTTTGATGTACTTCAAATGGCTGCTCCAGTGCAGCTCTCCATCTCGGCTTGTATCCGTTCCTTCTCTTCCCGATTTTCTCCTCACGCCTTTTATCACAGATGTGCTGTCTGCGTAGTTGCAACAAGCAGCCTGGGCACCCTAATCGACTGGGGAAGCCCCAGTGCCTGGAAACAAAATGACAAAACATGCAACTGGCCAAACCCAGCGACATCAAAAACAGCTCATTCTAAGATGAAACATGTTAAAATTATGAATAGGCTCCTGTGACATGGCAGCCTGTGACAGCATTGGACTCAGTGACCCAGGAGATGCTTTCCAGACCTATGCTCATAAATGTCTCTCTTTCCAGCACAGGATCTACAATTAATGGCAGGCTCCACTGAAAGGCGGGTGGGGGGCGGGGGGTGGTGAGAGGGGAGCGGTAAGCCTTATCTTTTTTTCTTAACTCTCTGGCGCCTGCCTGAGCTGCACGGGGGCCTGGCGCTTCCCTCAGCAGCTGTAGTGCTCTTGGGACCACCAGGGCCGGGTGCCAGCAGTGGGTGCTGCCTGAGGAGCGCCACTGCTATGCAGGGAACCACCAGCCCCCCTGCAGCTCAGGAACTGCTTGGCCTGCTGCCTTGATATTACTCTCTGTTTTTTCCCCTGCTTCTGAGCAGATAAACTATTTTAGTAATGAATGAGCCATCTAGAAATTTTCCTTCTCCCCAACTGTCCCTACAAGTACTATGAACACATAAGGCAACCAGTGGCTAGGTTATATCTCCCCAATCTTCCTGCCCAAGAAAAGTGTTCATATCATGAGGCATTTTATTGATTTTTGTGGGAAGTGTGAGAGAGTCTGCAACTTCTCCACAAGAATAAGAATATCAGGATCTGGCCTTAAATTTTGTTTTGCCATCTCCTTCTTTTAATGAAAGTAAATCACTTATTTTGTGTAGCTGTACATAAAATACTTCATCTATCAAACTGCACAACATTAAACTATCTTGTAAAAGAGGAATAGCATATGAGCGATTACACAAACATTAGGTAATATATGTTGCTAAATCTGATGCAGTAATTGGAGCTCATTAATCAATGAATAGGTCAAATTCTGTAAAGACTTGCTCTAGGTTGTCATCATTTCCATGTATGCTAGGCAAAGCAAGCCCAGTAAGGCAGCTCTAATTCAAATTGTTGCTCAGCTAAATCTTTACCATTGTCAGGAGTAGTAGGTCAAAAATGAATTCATTCCAGTGTGCTTTCTATTTATCAGTGTTTTATTGATTCATGTATACCAAAGGAGCATATATGTAATCTGGTTCCTCTTCACTGTCGGGTTGTGATTCAAGAGCTCATGCTATGCTAAATACTTCATGAAAGGAGATTGAGAGCTCAGGGTGGGGAACTCTGTGTTATTTGTATTAATCCAGATAATAATGGGGATAGTTTTCCACAGGCATGAATGATAGCTAGGTTCCTAATTTGCTTTGACTTTCAATGAGAGTTGAGTATCTAACTACCATGGATACACCAGGAAATCTCCTCCAAAGCCAAATGTCTGCAATTGATGCACACGGAAGCATTATTTAAAAAAAAATATTGTTAGTGGATTTGCAAATGCCAGGATTTGCAGAAATGGGGAGAGGTGACGATTGCTGGGTGTTCACTGTGCTCGTATCAAAAGTCCCTTAAAGCTGTTCCAAGCTGAGCACAAAAAAAAAACTGGTTGCCTTTGAATATCTTAACTTTGGGATGACTTCATGCTTCACTGAAATGCGACCAGTTCTGATTGGAAGACACGATTATTAATGAAGCCCATGGGAAGATACACAGCACGTTAGGCTTGGAAGTGGAGAACAACAGTAAAAAAGAATCTGGTTTATATTTAAAACAAGGTGGATTTTAGGCAGTACATACCTGCCCAAATTAGACTTGGAGATCCAGATTTAATACCTGATCTCAAAAAATTCAAGCAATTTTTAATGGACATAGGCAGGTAGTGTCAGAGTATTATATCTCCTTCAAAAGCTGGCTTTATTTATTTATTTTTTGGTTCACCTTTTTATTGTACCTGCTGCTTAATGTAAGATTGACAGAAGGTACAATTGTAGCTAATATGCTAGTGACAATAATAAGACAGAAACAAAAAAGAAACTTCTTCCTTGGTAGCTTCAGGTTCATCCTAGGTTCTTCACTTTTTAGTCTGGCTCATCTGTTGTGCAAGTCATCTCAACTTTTGCCTGAAACCCAAAATAAAACACCTGGGAGTGCAAGCCCCTGCAAAACAAAGCTGCTAAGTTTTGCACCATTCTAATAATTAGGAAATGTGTGTCCTGTGCCCTTCCTCATTATTTATCTCATTATCTCCTGACTTTTCCTTTAGTTCTATAATTGCACAATCTTAAAAGAAAATGGTAAAGAAAAAATAAATTCCTCCTACAGTTCTTCAGCAGGTGGAAAGTAATACTGTTCTTCTCATGGTCCCTATGTTTCCCCTTCCTTTACGTGCTCTGGGGAAAGAAATGACACATCTAAGCACTCAGTACCTGAAGGAAAAAATAATGCTTTTCAAAATTTAGAGACGAATCTGAGTGAAACAATGGATCCAACTCACCCTGAAGTCTGAGGAAGTTCTTTTTCTGATACGAGCTTCATGATTCAGGCTCTTTTTCTCTTGAGCATGTTATTGCAATCCACCGCAGAGGTAGGGTAGGTAAAAAAGACAATTTGGCCTAATAGTTACAGCATCAGGCTGTGAATCAGCAAACCAAAACTTACATACCCAGCCCTGTCATTGATCAGTTATGTGCATGGTGTTGCTACTTTTTCCCAAGATGCTGGGCTGGGATTTCCATTTTCAGTCCAAAGTGGCTGTACAGCACTGTCATATCTGAATGGTAACATTTAATACCTGGCCTGGTATAGACGGTAATGCAGTGTTACAGTTGCAAAGCTGCTGTCTGTTAATCAGTGAAGAAGACTACACAATAATGGTAAGAATATTGTGAGTGGCCTAGTGATGTGATGCAAAGTTACTTTACAAGCCTGGAAATTGCTACTAGTGCCAAAGATCCCATTTTAAGTGGCTAATAGTTTGCCAGCTTAAGGCGTCGAAGGAGAGAGACTGGAGATCAACTGAGAATGCTGAAACATTAAAAAGCCTTTTGAAAGGCAGAGGAGAAAGGGTGGTAGTAGTTGGCAGTAGTAGTTCAAGGGGGAAGTTACTTCACAGTGAAAGAGGGACCGTTTTATTTAACACGTACTCAGTAGGCCAAGTTCTCAGTTGCTCAGGTGAATCATCCCAATGCTGTTGTCTCCAGTGGCGCAATCATTACATAACCCACTTAGCAGTGCTTGGAGACTAATTAGCCTACCTTTCAGAAGATAGCCAGCATGTTTGAAGGGGCCACACCCTGGCACAGGAGGTTAGCCATACAGGTGTGACTTCAGTGAGCTCCCCAAAGTCACAGGTCTCTCCTTTCTCAGACTAGTGACCTAAACATAGTCCCATCCTTTCCTTACTTAAATGTCACTCTACTCCCCTTAGGTAGCCCCAGTGAAGCTAGGAGGGGCTAATTCAAAGTTGCAAGTGTCATGTTTTGTATGGTGGCTGTAGCATTACAGAGCCTTCTGCAATCTTTTAATAGTCATGGGGTGTAAGGAAGAACCTTTTAGACTGCTCGACCATTACAAATATAAGATATGCTTTGATCTAGAAAACCAGATTTTTTTAGTCAGTGGTAACTAGCATCTACCTTTTAATAAGTTAATAACATGACTAACATAAAGTAATGGATATTTCAGTTATTATAATGTTAAGATATGACTTGACTGGCACATTGTGCCCCTGGGCATTCTTGACCTATTCTGGGATAACGTAAATGTAACCACATCAATACAAAACAGAAACGTTGCCTTTCAGAAGAAAAATTACCAAACAGTGTTTTGTTTGGGAAACATATTTTTTTCCAAACCAAACATTTTATTTTGAAAAAAAATGTTTGTTTTCATGAGAAAATTTAACAAGGTTGGCACAACTCAGTGGGAAAACGTTAGTTTAATCATAAGGCTTTAATGTGTTTGGGATGATAAAGGAACCTGCTGCTGCTTCCCATAGTCTTAGGGTCTGATTTTGCCATTGCAACATTGGAAAAAAACTTTCTGTTTAGATTTATGCTAAAAGAGAGTGACTTTGAATATATCCCAGATGCCCTTGACAAATGCACAAATATTTCACCAATAACAGCTTTGGTGGAATTTAATGATTATTAAATTATTATTAGATAATATTCATTTTAGCATGAATAATTATTAGATTCATGCTAAAAGAGAGTGCCTTTGAATATATACCAGATGCCCTTGACAAACGCACAAATATTTCACCAATAATAGCTTCAGTGAAATTTAATAATTATTAAATTATTACATGTAATAATTACTATTTCTTCAGTTTTACGAATGCTAATATGTTTTGAAAAAGAAGAAAGCACCATGAGAAGATCAGTCATTCTTAGGCAAACACTTACATTTCATGAATATTTAAGCTGACTGTCAAAATGGCAATGCTCTTGAATGTACAGAGCAATGGACAGAGAATTTAAAAAGACGTCAAAATGTTAAAAGATCAATCTAAATTAAACTTTCCATAGGTGGCAACCTCAAAATGCAATTAATCTCTTCAGAAACAAAACAAAACTGATAATATAATAATCTACTGCTTTTTCCTTTGTCCCTCATTCTTAAACGAGCCACAAGACTCAAGTCCTGAGCACGCGGGATCTGTAGATTTTTGCTCGTATCCCCACATGAGATCCCATTTGGAGTCTTGGAAGGGTAAGCTCATTAGCTCAGATGTCCTGGCATAAATGTTGACTTGCAAAATTAGTTTCTGACAATGTAATTTCTTCCTATGCTGTCATAAAACATATCCATTAATAAAGCAGCTATATTTGAACTGATAGCTGAAAATATCTCAGGTATTTTATAACACACTGTAGATTTTTTTGGAACACAAGTGTTTCTGAAGCTGTCTGGATGACATGTCATAGACTAGGTGGAGATGGTGGCTGTGAGGAGAGGAAATGTTAGATGTTCGGTGTTTTTGCTGATGCTTCAGAAATACCCCCCAGTGAATTTTAAAATGTCACAGAATATGATTGTGTGCTAAATCTCTTAAAATCCTGATTTAGCCAAGAGACATAAGCTCGTGTCTAACTTGAAATAAGTTAGTATGTCTGCTAAAGTTTGCAGAGTGTCTAAGTGGTGCACGGACCTTGACTTCAAATGGGCTACTTGCATGGGTAAAGTTAGTTATGAAGTTCAGTCACTTGATGAACTATTGGCTACCTGATAAACCCATGCAAGTTGGCATTAGTGACCCTAATCCTAGACATTACATATTTCTAGGTTTAATCCAGACTACAGCCATTATTATAAACATATGGACATCAGTAGCCTGAATTAAAATTGGATTTAAAGGATTAAAGTTAATGCTGACTAAGGCAGTCTGAACTAGGCAATTTAAGCCGTATTAATTAACACCTATGTATGACGGGCATCTTGGGTGTGCTGTTGCTTGTGGCCTCCACCAGGTGTAGCAAGTGAGTGCAGTTTTGTGGCCCTGCTTGTGAATGGTGGGAAGAGTCCAGAGCCCCCTGCCATCTCTACTGCAGAAGTGCAGAAATACGTGAAAATCTCCCTGGTGGTCAATGATCATCTATTAACCCTTAACTCAAATTGAAATTTGATTCCAACTGTGTGATGCAAATCCGTTAACATGGTGTAGAAAACAGGGAACATGGCTACAAATGGCCCAAGAGTTTTACAAATTCTGACTGACCTACTGGTTTACTTAAAAAATGCTCAGAGAAAAAAGTTTTAAAAACTCCTCTTATTAAAAAATCTATGCCACCACTCCTTACCTGTTAAAAAAAGGATATTGGTGCCAATATATTTAGATCATAACTGATACTGCCTTCTGTATTATTTAGATGGTAACCTTTCCCACAGCTGGCTCTTGGAGTGTGTGTGTGTGTGTGTGTGTGTGTGTGTGTGTGTGTGTGTGTGTGTGTGCACCATGGCATACCACTGCACTAGCATGCAGTGCAAAAAACAGGAGGCCATTTGTGTGAAGAGCAGTTTTCCCACCCCTTTTCTTTATTGTGCCCTGCATGTAAGGTTCAGATAGTCCCCCCAACCATCTGACTGGTTGATGTTTCTTTGGAGCCTGCTTCTGCTCTTACACCCCCAGTCTAACCCCGTAACTGTCGACTTTAATGGATTTACTCTAGATTTACGTTAGTGTGCAAATGAAATCAGACTCCCAGTGAGCACCAGCTCTCGTAATTGCCACAGCTGATCTCCTGGGTTCATTTATTTCTTTGCAGAGGAACAAACTTCTTTTTTAGCTGAAATAAAGTTTTGTGGAAGAATAAAAGCTTCGGCACTGGAAGCAAATGGGATCTGAAATTTTTCCCCAAGCGCCGATCATTTTCCCTTGAGATGTGTTGCAAAAACCTGCTCTCTTCAAAACCGCCCCTTTCCCCATCTAGACCCCACACCACACTAGGTGCTTTGGGAATGCCAATTTATTGTGGTTCTGCATTGTCTCCATGATTAACAGCACTCCCTTTGGCAACCATTTTTTGATTTTATCGACCATTAACTATTTTTGATTTCATACATCCAAGCACATACAACCCTGCAATTAGTCCCTGTCACTTAGTTTCATCGGTATACAATGAAAGTCTTTGGGCAGGGGCTAGATTTAACTAGGTCTCACTCAGCACCAGGTATGTGATTGGGCAAGAACAAAATCCTGGTAAGGGTGAGCAAACTTTTGAAAAGTGCTTCAGTGACTAAGGATGCCAAGTCCTATTTCCCAGGTCCTTAGGGTATGGTTATGGTGTCTCCAAATCAAGCTAGGAAGGGCTACTGAGAATATGCCTCTCCCGCTTATGAAGAAAGACTGAGGAATCTGAGCTTATTTAGTCTAGATCAGAGGAGACTGAGAGGAGACTTAATAGCAGTCTTCAACTACCTGAATTGGGGTTTGAAAAAGGCTAGAGCTGGACTGTTCTCAGACGTGGCAGATGACAGAACAAGGAGCAATGGGCTCAAGTTGCAGCAAGGGAAGTTGAGGGTAGATATTAGGAAGACTTGTTTCACTAGGAGGGTAGTCAAACACTGGAACAGGTTACCCAGAGAGGTGGTGGAAGCTCCGTTCTTGGGGGTTCAAAACCTGGCTAGACAAAGCCTCAGCTGGGATGATCTTGTTGGGGCTGGTCCTGCCTCGAGCAGAGGGTTGGACTAGATGTGACCTCCTTCGAACCCTACCGTCCTATGATTCATTCTGAACTTGACAGTCACAGAAATCAGGCAGTGGTTTGAGACAGCTTTTGGGAAGTCCTGAGTATGGACCACTAAGCATGGCAGAGATGGAACCTGAGGATGGATCACATGCTCTCCTGTTGGTTCATAGCTTCCTTCCCCAAGGTTTAGCACACAGAGCACAGGAGCGAGGGGCCTGGACCTGCATGTCAGCAGTGCTCCTCAGCTCAGGGTGCAGGTGCTGCAAACCAGCTCTTTGATGCACAGGGTCAAAGTCCCACTGACAGTCATTAGAGCTCAGGGTTCTAAGTCACTTAGGCTCTTGTGAGAATTTCTCTTCTTTTCTTTGATCCCTTTCCATTGCTTCAGATAGACTGCAGTATTTATCAGGGAGCACCCCCTGGTGTAAGATATACTCTTACCTTCTTCAGCAAAATGGACTGACAGTGATATTGCTGCATCACTACTTGTAAATTGAACTTACCAATAGAGGTTTTTCTATGCAAAACTCTTTATAATTTACCTTGTAATCATTGTCCTGAATTTTCTTATATTTTTTCTTTTCTTTCTTTCTTGCCTGAAAAAAATGACTTAGTTAGAAGGAAAGCCTTGTTATCCAGAGCCTAGAGAAAGATGCAGGTGATGTGGTTATAATTTTTGGTCCTTTCAGACTTTCTGTTCCCAGGCAGGTCAGTGATGGGGAGATTTTTCCAAAGTGTTCCAGACCTACAACTGGGACCAGATTTTGGCACACAGTGAAGTGACCAGGTTTTCCTTACTAGATAGTATTCTGCAGCTTGTATCCAGGTTTCAAGATCCCTTCTGGAAAACCTTCACATGTTAACAAATCCTTCTGCCACAGTGCACAGAAGAACACATTTTCCCTGCTGGGATGGGAACCTGCAGCTCTAGAAAATTGAAATGTTACACACCTGTTGTTTAGATTTCAAAGCCGTGGCACTTGGCCCATAAAACTGTTTCACACCTATGTTGACCTCAGCATTAGTAATGACTATGGCCATGTGTAGACGAAACAAGGGGCATGCATGCACGACACTTGAAAATGAGTTAAATGGTTTTACACCATTTAATGGTCTTGGTGTTTGCATGCATTGGCGGTGTATTGCACAGTAATTCCAGCTGCTGTAGCAAATTTGGTGGCATAATGCGCCTTAAATGACTTGGGGAGCAGCAAACTGAAACTCCTTTGAGGAGTTTTAATTTGCTGCCCTACAACCACAAAGTGAAGCACTGAGCTCCATGCAGCTCAGGGGCTCTGCAGGAGGCCCATGCAGGCAGCCTGGCAGCAGACTGGGAAGGCAGGCTCAGTCCAAGAGAAAAAAAAAGCAGCAAACCTGATCTTTTTTTTTTCCCTCCCTGAAGCCTGCTTGCCTGAGCTGCACGAGGTCCTGGTGCTTCCTCCTATGGCTGCGGTGCTCCCTGAGACTGCCCGAGCCAGGTGCTTGTGGGCGGGTGCCACCACTGTTGCAGAAGGAAGCACCAGTCCCCCCCCCCTCCCCCCCCGCCCCCCATAGCCCAGGGACTACTCCACCTGCCAACAGCTCACTCTCTCCTCCCCACTGCCGGAGAGGCAGGTAGGTTCGTGTGTGTGCACAACATGGGGGTTTAAAGGGCCCTACATTTAAGCACTATTTTTTTAAAAAAAGCACTTCAATTTAGGGCCCCCATTGCATCTACATATGCCCTATAGCATTATCATCTTGGGTTGGAGGGAAATATTTTCATTTTGCATGAACCTTATTTTTTCATGAATTTATTTAACTTTTAGATTTCCACTCAAAAAGGGGTGGCTCGCCCAAGTGCAGTTTTGTAGTACCATTTCCTAAGTGGCATAATTCTGTTACTAACGTCTGTCAAAAACCATGTAGGGTCATCCACTAATTTTATGAACTCACCCTGTGGTTTGCCTATGGTGGTAGCAATAGGGCAGAACTGCACTGGCACGCAAAGGATGTCAAGTGGGAAAATATGCCATATTGTGGTCAGCTAAGACAAAAAAGATATGAAGGTGATCAGGTACTGCAACAGGAAAAATGGTTTATGGGGGAATAAAAATAAAATTAAGAAAACCTACCTTGCTTATATTTTTACATCGTAATGAGGCTTTTGGTAATAGCAGGGTTGACAAAAGCCCCTACTCATTGGCAGGGCTTTAAGGGGATGCCACTTCAAATTGATCCCTCTTGTTCACCAGCTACCTTCATATTCTACACCACATCAACCCTGCAGCTTGGCATGCTGATTAGTATTGTCCCTTTTCTTCCCCCTGCCTCTCCCTCTCTCTTTTTTCCCCTTCCCCTTTGCTTTCCAACATGGTCACACAGTTCTATTGGTGATATATGGTTTATATCTTCTTAGCCATTATGCTGATGACTTAGGGCAGAGCCTGTCGCTTTTAATAAACTATCAGATTATTGTTGGAATATCCACATAGGCTTTTCTGGAGGTACAATTTAGTGCTATGATAATCTACAAAATTGCTTTCTGTGCTATGCCAACCTTGAGTTGTGCTACTTTTTTTTAAGGTATTAAATCACCAGATTAGAATTGTGTCCAGCAAATCTGAAGCAGTGCTACATACTGTGAGTAAGGCACAGATGTACTGTATAGCTGCTGCTGCTGCAATGTAAAATAGAAAGATGTTTCTATAGTGAGCATGCAGAAAAGATAGTATGGTCTATTTTACATTCACCTGCCTATTATTTTTATTTCTTTAATTAAAACGAGGTAAAAATAAAGCACTTGTATAACTGAGCTCTAGACAATTACTCTTACAACACCATCATAATTAACTGACATTCTTCCGGTATCATAACGGCTACCAAGCATAACTTTTATGTGAATAATTCATAAACTCATGGGTCTGCAGCATTAAATAAAAACTATGGATAGGCATGGGTATTATGTACATTATGCATATACCAACAAGTGTATACTCCTGCTATACATATTATGTCCTATAGCTTTTAGGTGTATTGCGGTACAACCTGTTCCCCTCCTTTTTTCCCAAGGTTTGTGATGCAAGACTGCAGGGGTGGTGGGAAACCCTTTGAAAAGCTCAAGTGTTGGGTAGGTATGGGTAAGATGGTCACAGCTGTAGAGGTACCTAACTTACACTGTTTTCTGTAGGAGTTAGCACCAACCCCCCCCCCCCCCCAAACGTTACTTAAACATCTTTGAGGCTCTTGGTCTTAAGCAGTATGATTTCAAGTTCACCATATGCCTAAATGCTTCATAGAAACAGTGCCAAATGGCTCAAAACTGTAGGATTTGAGCCAAGGTGTCAAATCAAGTGTCAAATACAGCTATTTTCTAAATCAGACAGAGCAGGATCTGGCCCTCTGTTTGCAAACCAGTCAGTTTTAAAGGGAACCCACTATTTGGGTGGAAGAACATGACTGAACTTCAGCTAATGATAATTTTTGTTTGGTTCAACCTTGGTAAATCAGGATGGCTCTGGGTCCACAGTGCCAAGTCAGCAGTGGTTGCTTGAAGCTTCCCACCCTTTTTGGCAGGTATTGATTCATCATGGAAGGGTTAATAGGCTCTGCTGATGGAGTGAGGCAGGTGGATCATTATCTTGTGGGAAAATAAACTAGTAGAGAGAGCTAGTTATCAGGGTTAGTCTGAAGTGGAGCAGAAGGCAGGGTAGTGTGTGGCTGGAAAGAAAGAAAATTTCAGGAGCAGCCAGACTTTGGTTTGAGAGTATGTTTGTATTTTAATAGACGCAAATCCGGACTTCATACAGAGTGTCCGTTGTGTTAGCAGGCTAGATCCATCAGGAGAAAGCCTTGGAGATCACAACCGTGACCTCATATAAATGCCTGCTTGCTGGGATCAAAAGTTTTTCAGATAGCTCCTACCATACCAACTTTTGCAACAACTTTTAATCCATTGTACATTTTCAGCTATACAAAACATGCAGCTACCTTGAAGGACTTATTTTCTTAATAGCACTCTGAATAAGCTTTCACTTGATTCATTTCAGGAAAAAGATGGCTGACCTAATTGGAAAAACTAACGTTGATCTTCCAGAGGTTGAACTGTTAGTAAAAATGAGTAACTGAAAATGAACACATGCAGCATCCCTCCAGAGATAAAAATTGATCTTTGAATCAGAGGATCTCTGTGTAGAAGAAAATATGAAGCCAATTTCCCTAGAGTTTCTGCTTTTGCAAAGAGAGGCTGAGAGTTTTAAAATGAAATACGTGGGAATTTAATGATCGGGCTTCGGAGCTTTTAGGACTCTTGCCTCTTCGTGCTGTGCTGTGATGCAGCCTCGTTTCACAACTAAGTGAGGTTGGAGTGAGTCTGTATGTGATTGGGGAAGCCGCCAAAAAGGTGCAAGTGCCACAGTAAGGAGAGTGGGAAATATGGTCGGTGGTGGTAGTCTTTTAAAACTAGTATTTAAAATGATGAAGGTGGAGGATTAAGGTAATGACTGGGATGTGTGCGAGAACACGCCCCGCTCTGGGGAAATCACTTGGGTGGCGATGTCCTTCTGATTTGCTATCTTTTATCCCTCTCCCTATTTTTAAGACATGGGGAGTGACATGAGTGACTCCTTCTTGCCCCCAGCTTTCTCCCATGGTAAACAAAAGCAACACCAGGGCAGCTTCACCCTATTTCGTGCCAGTATGTACAGTGACTAGCTAAGGGGCCTCAGTTGAATTAGGGTCTCTAGGAGGTAAGCAAATACGATTAATAATAGTCTACCTGCTTGTAGCTGTGAAATGGATGTAATTCATTAGGTGTGGAATGTTTAATTAATTAGAAGTCATTTATTGCAGCATTGTGGTTCTTGGGTGCACGACGTGGTAGGAATACACAATGGTATTTATTATTACTTATTTAGCCAAAAGGTAGATGATAACTTCAGATTGTAGTTCCAATTTTCAGGATTTGTATGTAAACTGGTATTGCCTAAGAAATAACCTGACCCCAATTTCTGTTTATTGACTGTGTGTCTGCTGGCTCACCCTCCTCAGGCATTGTGGTGTGAAATGGGAGATTAAATTAAAGGAGGAATCAAACTGATTGCTTCTCTCTCTATGCTGTACCGGGTTTACAATGAAACGGGGAAGGTATTTTACAGTGAACTAACATGTGACACCCACAGGCAATACTTGGCATACTCTAGCACTAATTTCTGTCCTTTTAGTGTTTTCATTCGTCCATACTGCATCCATTAAAATAAACTTTATTTAATTTTCCTTATGTTATGATGAAAAAATGTAAGCTATTACTCCAGAAACTAAAATAGGCAATGAACCTAAGCTCTGACACTGCAAGCATCTCGGGTAGTTTTGTACAAATGGAGAGAGGAAGACCTCTCCAGTGCTCTGGGTGCCTCATTGCTATTTTGTACAAAGTACATTGCAAATGGAAGACACATCATTCCTTTATTCCCCGTGAAACCCAATAATCCAGTGGCAGCTTCAGTAAAAGAAAAGAAATGAATCCCTTTCTCCTTGCACATATACCATCACACATAATTGCCATCGGCTAGATCTAACATCCATCTTTTCATGGCCAAGAGAAAAATGGTCCAGCATACTCTAATGACATATTACATTACCCTGTTATAGCCTTAGTTGGGAATGAGTGTGAAAGATGAAGCATATGTGTGATACTTGGCTTTGGTAGGGGTGTCTTAAAGTTAACTGTTAAATCATTTTTGCAAACTATCTTGGTTTGATCACGAGTTTTGTGATATATAAGCTAGGAATCCTAGCTCTATTGATACTTTGGATGTTTTGCCATTGACTTCACCTATGGTGTTTTTTGAGGGATGTGGGTAATTACACAAGAAAATCAACTGTTCATATTAAAAATAATTCCTTACAAACACCTGTGAAGCAGGAATGGCTTAAGCAGGGGGTTAGTTTAGATAACTTTCTAAGATCTTATGGCCTCTTTTATTTTGAGTCTCTAGTCCTCACAGTTGCAGATAAAAGTTGGAAAATATAGCCCCTAAAGCTAAGGCAGCAGCTGAAGACATCCAAATTTATTATTATTTCTACCTAATCCCATGATCGCTGGGGTTTTGGATCATTATTTTTGAATGGTTGAGGTTGGCAGTAGGGGGCTTGATCTTTTCTTTTTGTCTCTCCTCTCCTCTCCTCCTCCTCTCCTCTCCCCGCCCCGCCACCTTTCTTTTTTGGAAGCTTTTGAGACCAGGATAATAGTAGCTTAGCCTGAACACTATAAAAGTGCATTGATGTGGTAGACTTCCGAGCACTTTAAACACACCGATCTATTGGATTCAGTGAAGCTACATAAATCCAATCTGAGCTGAGTGAAGAATTAGTCTTGTGATTTCCCATTGCCACTAAATAGAGAGCTGAAAAATGGGTCTATTATTAAATGACTGAACAGCATGATACCCCCAAATGCACTAGGCTCTCAGTCTCTACACTGTTAATTGTGCTTTGGTCCCACCAGGATCTGGTCAGGAACTTTTGTCAGCAGCTGTTTCCAGTAAAGCCAATGCAAGGCTCCCCCTGCTTTGCAGCTCAAAGTCTGAAATCCTCCTTTTTCGTGCTGCCAAATTTCATAATGGAAGCAATGATTTAATTTGGCTGCGGTCAAACAGCACAGCTATCCTTGCAGCATGAAAATAACTGAGCTATAGTTAAATCAATAGCCTGCTCACCTGAATAATTTAATTTGTGCTTTCCATCCATTTTTTTTTTAAAAGATTAAATTTGAATAATTCGAGATGTGACTTACAAGGCAAATATTGCGACCTCTGACACGTGCGATTTCACTCTTTGTGATTTTGGTGGCATGGGAATACGTTCATAGTTAAGTTTACTATTTAACAATTTCTCCAAAAAAATAATCTTACATTCCTCTGGTCCTATAGAGACGATTAGAGCCAATTGACCCCTATAGGAGTGACTCTGAACAGCTGTAGGATGTAATAGTTAATGGTGTCCTTTCTACACATACATGCAGAAAAAAATGAAGATCAGGGATAGTATTAAATTCTGTGGGATGGTCCAAAAATACTTTAACAAAATGCATCATTTTCTTTTAGGCTGCTGCTACCCATCATTAGTCTGACAGTGTCTTGTTACGTAGCACATACATTTTCTTGGAGCAGAGTGCCCACCAGAAAGAGAATATGCTTGTGCTCTGTTTAAAAACTACAGGCACTAATTTGTCTGTCCCATTTTTGTAAATAAACCTGTACTGCATAGATTCATGATTTGAAGAAAATGCAATATGAATTGCTCTGCATCTTCTCTTGATACAAATCCTGTTAACATCAACAGGATTAGTTCATAAGCAAAAGGTCCACAGTAGGCACCCACTGTTATGCTCACTACCGTGCCTGTCACAATTAGTGCTGAGGCTGCTAGCTGGTCAACCACGAATTTGCCACCTAAACTGGAATCATGCTGGGAAAAGTAGCTGATCCCAAACAAACATATATAGCTTTAATGGTTTTAACTTGTTTGCAGTAAGTTGCACATGGCAAGCTCTTACTCAGTTCAGCTGGACGATCCCTGTGATTACTCATCTAAGTTTTTTACCTTTTAAGCACGTGCTGCTGATTTTAAAACTTTTTCTTCAGCAAAGCTACTCATAGAAAGCTACATCTAAAATGTAGCAGCCAAAACCTGCTGCAATTCTGGAAGGTCTCAGGTAAGCTCAGAGCAGATGGCATTTTGCAGTTTTTATATCATAGCACCTGTGAGTCCTCATTACTGTAATGTCTGAGCATCTCACAACCCCTTCTTTCATGAGGTAGGGATGTGTGGTTATGGAGCACAAATGGAAAACCGAGGGGCTGAGGCTAAGCGACTTGCTCAGCATCTTGAAGGGAGTCTATGGCAGAGCAGGGTTTGTACCTGGGTCCCCCAGTACCTAGCCACTGGTCCATCCTTCCAGTTGCTCTCTTCCATTGGAGAGTCTCTTGTTAAGGGCTGTCATGACTGAAAGGTCTGATTTTATTTTATTTTATTTTATTTTTTTTTGTGTGTGTGTGTGCTTCAGCACTAAGAATTATCCCCGTGGGTATACAACTTCGTTGTACGGAGGAGTTCTGCTGCGCAGAGAACCCGTGTGCAAAGAAGTTTTCCCGCCACTTTGCAGGGATCTTTGCAGGGTGCATTTCCTTTGCAACACAGAAATGCACGGTGCAAAGATTTCCCGCTCGTTGTATGCAAATTTGTGCCCCGCAATTGGCTAGTTCTAAATTATTCACACGTGGCGACTAGCGATTGGCCTGCTAGCCGTATAAGAGGCTTGAGCAGTTTCTGCCCAAGCCGAAGAGGACTCCACATCCATCTCGTGGGGACTCTGGGTGTGCGCGGCAGGGTAATAGAAACCCTGTGTGTCGCTCAGAGGAGTTTGGCGGCCTGATCCACCGCCCACCTCTTCCCGTCCTCGAAAGGAGCCTACTATAGGACGTAACGACGAGTTTAATGCGCGCTTGTCCTGGACATCCGGAGTTTGTCGTGTTCTGTCTGTGTGGAGCCTTGCAACATCCACGTGTGTTCGTGTTTTTTGTTGTAAACGCAACTCAAGCAAGTTCTCAGCCTACACCACGACCATCTCGGTATAAGTAAAATAATCTTAAAATCAACCGTTACGTGTCTGTGCCTAATTCTAGCTCGACACCCGCCCTCTCCGACCTGGCCTGCCCGGGCTGCTGGCCACAGCCCGCGTGCAGAGCAACGTAAGCGACCCGGGGTCAGACCCGGCGTGCACAAGGGCCAGGTTTTACATGCCAGAATTTTGCTGTCAAGTAGTTTTGGGGGAAACTAAATGTGATTTTGTTAAAAATGGAAATAAAGTAAGGCGGGCCTGCTGTGTAGGCTGCTGATTTGGACCTGCTGCCTAGCCTGAGAAGGCTGCTGGCATAATTTACCCAGCACTGGGTGCTGCGTTACACCCCTGTGCACAAACCTGTGGTGTAGAATTGTCTTCCCACATTTACGGCCAGTTCTTGAAGGGCTCCTGTACACTTCTCTGGCCCATTTAGACCACTCTGGTCTCAGCCAATGGGGCTTGAAGCAGGGTAAGGACCATAGGCCAGATTTATGCGTTGCCATTTTTGCCGAATCTGATTTCACCTCAGTTAATTCAACAGTTAGAAAGAGAAACAACCAACAATTTAAACAAATGCATTGGGAACTAGATTCCCAAACTCAGTCCTGATACTTCCCCAAAAAATCAATAGGAAGTGTCCCAGTGTTGATCACAGCTGATTTCAGCCCAAAGTAGGAATTTGTATGGCTTGGGTCATAATCCTGAAGATCTCTTCTTGTCAAAATGGTTCAAAATCAGCAGTATTTTTATGTTTTGAGGGTTGTACATTTTAATGGAATTTAATGCTAGTTAGTACCCAAATGCAGTTTATAAATCCTCCTTCCTCACTACTAATTCAATGGCATGTCTAAAATGTAGCCAAGCTCACTGAATTTAAAGTAGCCCTGATTAGCGTGTATTTATGTAACCTGTATTTTTTTTTAGCACCCCATTCCCCCAGTGTAAACAGCAGCCTCCTACACTGAGTAGCACGAAACCTGTGGTTACAGGGGGTATGGGCAAATTATGTGCAAATTGTATAGTTGTTTGGAGAGCTCTTATTTTTGTGGAGGAGCGGGAACAGCTGTTCTATTATGATTTGTGAGGCTAGATGAATTCTGCAAACAGTGGAGACCCCACATTACTCTCTTAAACATCTTTGTGAGACATTGAGATGTTTTTCTGCCAAAGACGCCACGGCTTTAAGTTGGGAGAAAGAAGCCCCTGTGGTTGCTGGCCCAAAGCATCTTTGCAGATGGCCAAAACTATGCAGCCATTTCAATCCAAAGGGTCTGTTCCTCCTGGTAACTGCCGCTAGGGCATTTCACAATGATTATTGCTCTCTTCCAGTCTCGGTATCTGATGTATATTTAAACTGCCCAAAAGAAATTGGGTTCAGGGCATGCTATGGGAGAAGCATCTGCTGGTGTCCTCATAAGAGGCTGCTATGCCCGTCTCTGTGCACCATTCGCTATGCAAACTTGGGCAAGGCCCATCATCTTTCTGCAAATAGAAATAGGGATATTGATACTGAGAAATCTTGAGATTAAAAAAAAAAAAAGTTTTTAATAATGCAGTGTGGTTAGTGTTGAAGTTGGACATCCTCTTAAAGGAAGGAATTGACTCTTTAATTTTTGTTGACAACTATTAAAAGTGGCCCAAACAAGATGTGACTTTTCAGTTGACCAGAACCAACTTTTTTTCTACCTACAGGTTAGGATAGTTTTATACTTGCAAAAAGAGAGGCAGAAACAAAAGTATCAATGCCTGTAGCCTGAAGTGGAAACTAAGGAAGAATAAAGCAAAGTAGGACAAAACCATGGCTGCTTTTCCCCTTTGTGCTTAAATATCAATGCATTTTTTCATGCGTGTCTCTAGACTTCTGGAGCAAATTCTGCATTGGCTTTAAGACAGGAGGTTCAGTTTAATACAGCTTTCACATTTGAATTTCTGTTCTATGATTTTTAAATCTTGCCAGCAGGTCCCAACTGTAATGCATCCCGTCTTGCAGTTTTGGTTCTTCCCAGTTCAATCCGTTGTGAGACTGAATGTATTGGAAATCCATCGGTAGTGAAGCTGAGTTTTAGGATGCTGTAGCAACAGTTTCCTGGAAAATCAGCCAAGCATTTCTAAACTTTCAGTGTTTGGTAAAAATCCTTATATTGAAACCAAAAGGGCAATTACCTGTTCCATCCCTTGCATGGGCTGGCTCTAATCATCTCAGTAGAGACTAATTTTGGATGTAACCTGCTATCCAAACATTGCAGTCGTATCAGTTGCATCACCCCTGTGTGTATTGCATTGCAAGTATTTTTCTTGGAAACCAACCACTATAGGGTGATGTTGCACAGACAGTATGCAAAACCAATGCAATAAGGAGCTCCTGTGCCTACAGAGTGAAAAAGTTTAGTGGTTTAGTGGAATGTACTGTAGCAAGATGCATCGTTGCATGTCATTGCTCTTACCTATGCTGCAAAGGCAATCTTACAGAAAATCTCATTAAAATATCTTAGTTGCACCCATCAGGCCAGAGCCTGCTGCTGTGGAATCTTCCTTAGGTAACAGGGAAGGCTTTTGCAGCCTTGGTCTGGGAAACATAAGGAAGCATTTCAGTGTCACACCTAATGAAAGCAAGGACATCTAATTTCAGGCTACTAGCATTGATACTTTTGTATTGCGTTTGATTTCTATCATCACAATAGCTAAGATGTGAATGAATTTTCAAAAATAACTAATGAGATTCTTTGGTTTTCTAAGGTTAAATGGGAAGGAGGGTTTTTGTTTGTTTGGTTTTTTTTGGTTGAAAAACAGATGTTTCTTATCCTCTGTCAGGGCTGGTTTCTAGCCCCAGTTAACACATTTTAAAGTTTTTCTTTTTTGTGTCCAGTCTATGAAACTTATTTTATCCTTTTCCCTGATGAACAAGTACTGCATTCTGTGAATCCTGTGATGACCACTGCACCATAGGATGCAAAGTATACTTTGTCATAACCACATAAAGAAAATCCAGTGATTAAATTAAATTAAAAAGAAAAAAAAATCCAAACAAACAGAGGTCAGCTGTGGAATACCTTAAATGGCCATATTAGAGAATTTTAAAGATGGTAACAATGGAATAATAACAATTCCTAACAACCATGAAATCCCCCCAAAGCACTTTACAGACTATAAAGATAAAATAATTATTGTCCTTTCCTTCTCTAGACGTCGAGTGGGTAAGGTAACTAGTAGGGTGAAAGTGCTAGACTTTAGGAAAACTGATTTCAATGGACTCAGGCGATTAGTCAAGGACACACTGCAGAGTAGGGGTTTTGAAGAGATGGGAGCTCAGGAAGGGTGGCTGTGCCTTAAGGAAATGATCCTTCGGGCATAGAGAGAGATGATCCCGATGTGAGGAAAAAGAGAGAAAGGGGCCAGGAGGCTTCCTTGGCTGACCAGAGAAATCCAGAGCAGCCTATGGGCTAAAAGGGGAGCATATAAAAAGGGGAAACAGGGAGAGATTACCAAAGAGGAGTATACCTCCTCTGCTCGCGCTTGTAGGGAGGCAGTTAGATGGGCCAAAGCTACCATGGAGCTGAGGATGGCATCCCAAGTTAAGGATAACAAAAAATTGTTTTTTAGATATATAGGGAGTAGAAGGAAGGCCCAGGGTGGAATAGGACCCCTACTCATGGACAGAAGCAATTGGTGATGGACAAGGGGGGCAAGTCTGAATTCAATGAGTTCTTTGCCTCAGTGTTCCTAAGTGAGGGGCAAGACAAGTCTCTCACTGGGGTTGTAGAGAGGCAGCAGCAGGGTGCCAGACTACCATGTGTAGACCCTGATATGGTGCAGAGTCACTTGGAGGAACTGGATGCCTTTAAGTCGGTAGGCCCGGATAAGCTCCATCCAAGGGTACTGAAGGCACTGGCCGACGTCATTGCGCAGCCACTGGCGGGAATATTTGAACACTCGTGGCACATGGGCCAGGTCCTGGAGGACTGGAAAATGGCCAATGTGTTCCCCATTTTCAAGAAGGGAGGAAGGAGGACCCAGGCAACTATAGGCCAGTCAGTCTCACCTCCATCCTTGGCAAAATCTTTGAAAAAATTATCAAGGCTCATATTTGTGAGAGCCCGGCAGGAAAAAAATTATGCTGAGGGGAAATCACGGGTTCATAGCAGGTAGATCATGCCTGACTAATCTAGTTTCTTTTTATGACCAGGTTACAAAACACCTGGACGCAGGAGTAGGGGTTGACGTCATTTACTTAGACTTCAGGAAGGCCTTCGATATGGTATCCCACACCATACTGGTGAAAAAGTTAAGAGGCTGTGGCTTGGATGACTACACAGTCCGGTGGGTGGCGAATTGGCTAGAGGGTTGCACCCAGAGAGTTGTAGAGGATGGGTCGGTATCGACCTGGAAGGGTGTGGGCAGTGGGGTCCCGCAGGGCTCGGTCTTTGGAGCGATACTCTTCAATGTCTTCATCAGCAACTTGGACGAGGGAGCAAAGTGTACTCTGTCCAAGTTTCCAGATGACACAAATCTGTAGGGAGAAGTGGACACACCGGAGGGCAGGGAACAACTACAAGCAGACCTGGACAGGTTGGATAAATGGGCAGAAAACAACAGAATGCAATTCAACAAGGAGAAATGCAAAGTGCTGCACCTAGGGAGGAAAAATGTCCAGCATACCTACTGCCTAGGAAATGGCCTGCTTGGTGGAACGGAAGTGGAAAGGGATCTTGGAGACCTAGTGGATATGAGTCGTCATGAGTCGTCAGTATGACGAAGCCATCAGAAAAGCTAATGGCACTTTTATTGTGCATCAGCAGATGCATGACGAACAGAAACAAGGAGGTGATACTTCCGCTCTATCGGGCACTGGTCAGGATGCAATTGGAATACTGCGTGCAATTTTGGGTGCCACAGTTCAAGAGGGATGTGGATAACCTGTAGAGGGTCCAGAGAAGGGCCACTCGTATGGTTAAAGGCTTGCAGGCCAAGCCCTATGAGGAGAGACTGGGACACCTGGACCTCTTCAGCCTCCGCAAGAGAAGGTTAAGAGGTGACCTTGTGGCTGCCTATAAGTTCGTCACAGGGGCACACAGGGGAATCGGTGAAGTTTTATTCAAGGCGCTCCCGGGGGTTACAAGAAATAATGGCCACAAGCTAGCAGAGAGCAGATTTAGACTAGACATTAGGAAGAACTTCTTCACAGTTAGTGTGGCCAAGGTCTGGAATGGGCTCCCAAGGGAGGTGGTGCTCTCCCCTACCCTGGGGGTCTTCAAGAGGAGGTTAGATAGGCATCTAGCTGGGGTCATCTAAACCCCGCACTCTTTCCTGCCTACGCTGAGGTTCGGACCTGATGATCTATTAAGTTCCCTTCCACTCCTAGCATCTATGAATCTATTCTTGGAGTGAAGTTTGCCCCTGCGCAGAGGCACAAGGGACCAGATGACCTTACAAGTTCCTGTCCAGCCTTACTTTCCTAAGACCCTATGTAGGCCCATATCCTCAAAGGTATTTACGTGCCCACCTGCAAGGACTACACCAGGATCAAGCTCTCTTCAGAGGCCGTGCTGCACAGGGGCACATTTCACTCTTGAACACCCTATTCCACCAAGGATCTTGAAGCCCTTGGCAAATGCTAATTAATTAAGCCTTGCAGTGTGCCAGTGAATGATCCCAATTTGCACCTTCTGCTCTCCCAGCAGGTGCAGCTCCTGTGTCCTGTTCACCAAGTTCTCCCTCTAGCTATCTGATCTACTACAGTTTGAGCTGTGTACTGCCACCCCTCACTGGAGAACTTGAAAACCTTCAATAACAACAGTGAAGAATCTGGCATTTTTCTCCTTCTGGGGTTGATACTTTGCTTAGTTAGGGAGGTTTTGGTGGGCTGCTCCAGCGTATTTGTATTGCAAGCATCATTTATGCTGTCTCAAATGAGAAAGTTTTGCAACATTTTGTCAAGATTGTGGGAGTCTGGATTCACTTGATCTCCTCTGGGAGTTCATCCCACACTCCAGCATGCTTTGTCTTGTGTTATCTCTGTCTCTTCGTAGATTGCACCACCCCTCGGCCCTCCAAACTCTTTGTCCGGCAGTTGAAAAAGCCCTGTGATGTGAAGAGAAAGTCTTCCATGAGCTTTGATAAAGTTTTTTATCTTCTATTCTCCCTTTATTTATGCCAAGCTTGTTATGGTGCCCACAAAACTGGCAGTAGAACTGGCTTCCCAAATCTAGAGCAAAAATCACCCTTGGTACAGACATGTTTACTGAATCTTGCCTTGCTTTAAAAATGGACCTGGCTGGTGCTCCACAAATGCCAGGACTCTCATTTTCCACTTTGAAACATAAATGACCATACATTAATGCAATAATCTGATACTGCAAGGATTAAATGTTTCCCTCTTCAGTAACATTAGGAGTAAAGACAGGTGACTTTTTTAGCCTTTTGAATTGTTCCAAGGATGAAACATTTACATTTATTAACAATTGCCCAGTTGGAATGATTTTTATAGCGCTTCAGGCCCAATTAACTAACTCCAAGATGATCGTCAATATAAATGATAACCTCAGACACAATTACTGTGCAGGAGAGGAATGGAAAGTGGGTACATGGCATATTATATGCCTCAGCATTGTTTTGAATTTACAGAGCAAATTTTAATTTAAAGTGGAGCGGGGAAAGGAGATATTTCATTAGCAAAAATGTTTTTTTCTTAATACCTTTTCCAATTGAATTGGATTTTTTCCTTTCTTTCTGAAAATTAGATTGTGATAATACCAGGTTTGGTGGCTGTTACAATAAGTTGAACCCAAACTGAGTTTTTAAAATGTCTGGTGATTATTAGGGGTTCAGATCCTCTGCTGGTAAAACGTGGCACCATTGGGAAACTGAGTAAAGTAGAGTTTTGCCTTGCCACTGCAGTGCTGCTGTTTTTCAGAGGTATTCTGCCCTCGTTCAGCCTGTCACACCTGGCAACAGGCAACAATTTACACCTGTCAGCAAGCTCCTCATTAGTACCACTGCAGTATCTACTGCTGTAAGCCTCTTGGGCAAGTATTTACAGCTCCTCTTTTATGCTGATCTGCATCTGCAAGAGCCCTCAGCCCCAGAGCCTTGCCTCCTTTTTCAAATTATATTAGCTCATGCATTTAGGTTTGGAAATCCCTGGCTACATGTCTCTGCCAAGAAGTTGCAGTGCTTCTGAAGCTGAGAACTTGGAAGAGTGAGGACAGACTTCCTCGCCAGAGTTCAAATTTGCCCAATGGAAAGTGAATATAAAATGCCACCTTATTACTCAGTAAATGTCTCACAACCCCCTCCCCACCTCCCCCTCTGCAGGCAGAGGACAAGGTTATGTGAGAAGAAATGCAAGATAAAATTAGGTGTAGAAAGATGACTAGCCTGTGCCATACAAGTCTAATCTCTGATCCCAAGCTCTGCTCAAATCATGTTTAGCTTGGAAGGATTATGGGGAGATTGGTTAATAGTCTTCAAATACTTGAATGGGGACTATAGAGACAATACGGGGATGGACTTTTCTCCGTGGTTGTAGGAGACAGCACTAGAAGCAATGGCCTCAAACTGCAGCAGAAGAAATGGAGGTTGGAGATTGTTATGAACTTCCTGACTGTGAGGTCGGGCATTGAAACGAGCTGTGTTGAGAAGCTGTTCAGTCTCCATCCCTGGACATTTTCAAGACAGACACTTGCTGAGATGGTTTAGTCAGGGGTGGTCCTGCCTCGAGTGGAGGGGACCAGATGACCTTCCAGCCTCACTTTCCTGTGATCCTATGTAGGCCCAGATTCTCAAAGGTATTTAAGTGCCCAACCTGCATAGAAATTTGTTGCAGTTCCTCATGTATACATTGTCACTTCCTTACCTCACAGGAGGATAGAAATATTCAATATTTTTAGTTGCTAGTTAAGAAAAACAAATCCCTCAAATTGAAATGTGTTCATTTTTTTGGGCAACTAGTAGTATCCTTTCTTAAAAAAAAAAAAAATGCTTAATGAGTTTGTTACAGAAGTGACAATATATGTCAAAAGCAGGGCTGCTGCTGATAAACCAACAAACACAACATTTTAAAATTAAGATGCCTTTTCTTTTGAAAAATATTTTGGCCCTTTCCAATGCTGATTCATTCTGAATTAAGGCACACAAGTAGATATATTCCTGATGGATGCCTGTAGATCTTCCTTTCTAAGTGATGAATATGTACTTCTGCTGCACCAAAAGAGCCAAGATAAAAAATCTCTATCCCAATGGGTGGATAAGCTGCTTCATGCTGTGTGAACTGGGTTTGTGTAGTTATCGCTCAGTTTTGACTCGGAGTGTCCATTGTCACAAAGTAAATGTCGTACGTGAAACCAATGCATGGAGAACCTGGAGCTCGATATACTAAAGAGAGAAATAATGAATAATTTGAGGGCTTTTAGCAAGATTCCAGGCAGCTCCAACAAATGCCGCTGAAAACGGAGGCTTTGTTTCTTGGGTGTCTTTTGAGATTCATTCTTTCAAGCAATACGGTATTTTTAGAAGCTGTAGATGTATCAAAAAAGGCTGCATTGAGTCCTAATCAACTTGGTAGAGGTGTTGGGGGAAGAGGAGGGATGTTTTGGTTCGTTTAATCCCTCCCAATTCACTGAAGTAGACAGAGAAAGGTCATCAGCCAGTAGGCAGTTGCGAATCATTGAGGGAAGGCACAAGAAGGTTTTAAGGGCCACATTTTTAAAAATCCCCATGTCAGAATTCCTCATCAGCGCCTTCCATGGAGGCACCAATAGAAAGATCAGATTCTGGACACCGCCCAGCTCTTTTGAAAATCTAGCCAGTTACTTGGATGTCTAAATTGCTGTCAAGCCCTTCTTAAAATCTGTCCATCAGGGTGTATTTATTTTAGTGGTATATAGCATACCTAGGGCTTCCATATAGCTTGGAAATCAGGCTCATTCTGCATGCAATCAGGGCTTCAGGAGCTGGACCCTCTATTTCTGCTTGTATCTAGGCAATATTTTTCACTGTCGTTCTAAATGAATATATTGAAATACTAATAAAAGGAAAAGACCTTGCCCAGCTTCCAGGAGCTCAGACACCCGCAACAGCAATATCAAATCCTTGCATACCACAAATCCAGAAGTGGAAACAGACGGAGGAAGATGGAAGCTGGAAAATCCTTGATAAATGAGAGAATTCTAATTCTGGGATGATTCTGTAGTATCATCATGTAGACATAGGATAGATCCTAAACTGCAAGAAGTCCCAGATTCTTTTCCACTGGAAAGTGTATGAAATTAGGACATGAGCTAGACAGTACGTTTCATGTTTTATTTGACATGATACTCAAAGGGAATACTCATAGTTATGTCCCCACTATAAAGGTGCCCTGGCCTCTAGCCCATGTGTTGCCTTTCACTTTTACAGTGAATGACCTAACTTGGGTTTGAAGGTAGTAACAATTGCAAAATATGCTTGGACTAGGCTTCACTTCAGCATGGGCTGGAAATCTGCCTACCCGGTAGTGAGACGCCTTTGTCCTACAGTGCTACAGTTCCACCTGGAGTGTAGTTTCTTGTCAAGCTCCTCCTTGCTTCTGCACTAGAAACAACCTGGGTCAGCCTTTTTCATCCCACCTTTGCCTGCATCATTTGAGCTCATTTTACTGCATCTAAACAGAGATGCAGTCTAAGAAATCATCCTCCCAAAATGCTGCCAGCTGGCCAGATGCTGATGCCAGGCTTCTTGTAAATTCGTGGTGTGATATCAGTAAGACCCATCATTGGAGATGTGAACCCACCGTCTTCTATTTGATAACAATCTCTCTGAGATACTGGAAGCAAAAGGGATTGAACAGATGAGATCTCAGTGCAGAGGGGATAAAAACAATAAATTTCTGAAGGTCATGTCCTAGAAGGCCAGAGGACTCGGAGCAAACCTCCACTTCATCTCTGTGGGACATGCACACTGCTTTCCACAGCACCTGCAAATTAGTGGTGACCTAAGGACTTTTCCCACAACCCAAGATGAACTGGAAGCAGCAGAAGAACCTATATGCCTGAAGGAGGGTGAGTACTGTGGATTCACATTTGGTATTGTTAGGAGGGATAGAGCAATGTTTCTAACTGTATAACTTCTTTATTGGAGGAACTGGGTTTTATTCCTTTTGGTAGTTTTATTTTATTGTATTGTTTGCATTGTTGGAATGATAACTTGCATTGTATCTGTGTTGCTAACTACTTTTTGCTGCTCAGTCAGTACTGCTATGTTAACATTTGGAAGTAATAAAGAGTGACGTGAATTTAAGTCTCAGAATAAGCATAACTTCTAAGTGACTACGCTGCCAAAGAAATGCAATATATTCATCTCACAGCTACATTTATACAGCACTGGAGTGCTATGACATATTATCCATTATTACTATTCTTCCAGACCACATTTTGCAATATTTGAAGTCATGACGATCGTTCCCCCTGTAAAGTGGGGATGAGTGCCTATAAAGCATTCGCTGCTTTCTATGGAGTCAGACTCTCTTATCAGAGGTTGACTTGCAGCTTCCTGCTCCTGTAAGAACCCCTGACCCACTCCTGGCACCTGTGCTTCTCAGGAGGTGTGAATTGCACGAAAAGCAGTTTGAATGTCTTCCAGGGTAGGGCCAATGCCTTAGTTAGCCATGACCAGCCAATATGTTTTTTTTTAATGCGATCCATCTCTGTGCTAGGAGGTAAGCTTTGTTAGGTAACTTTCCTTTAAAGATGTATCCTTTAATGCATTGCCTAAATGACATGTTTTTTTTTCCCAGTAAGGTGACAAGACAAGGCTGTGAGAGCAACTGTCTATTATCCGATGGTTCATAATGGTATGAATTGGCACACATGTATGATATGTTTTAGGGCTGTGCAAAACAGCGCAGTTTCATTTTGACTTCTGTTTCACGGTTCTGATGGGACAGTGTTTCATTTTGCGTTTCGTTTCATTACAAAGCATTGTTCTGTTTCGTTTTGTCGAGACTGTTTCGCTGTTTCGACGTTTTGCCTATAGGCTATAATGGGGAAGAACAAAACTGCCTATAACTTTGCCATTTCTTGCCTGATTTGGATGAAACTTGCAGGGATGGTAGCCCCTTCTTGGTGGGCAATTCAGTAGTAGAATCATAGAAAGTTAGGATTGGCAGAGACCTCAGGATGTTGACTAGTCCAACCCCCTGCTCAAAGCAGGGTCATCCCAGCCAAAGAACACAGACATAAGAGAAGTCAGACATAGATTATTATTCACAGTCATTTATGAATGAAAATGACATAACTATTTAAGAAACTTTGATGTAAAAGCTGAAACAAAATTAAAATAAATGAGAAAATGAACTGTGATAGCTGGTTTGAAATAGATTTGAAGGCAGCTAATGTTACGATGGAGGGTAGAGTATTCAGGTGTTAAAGAGTTAAAAGTGATTGATCCCTCTCCTGCACCCCATCCCTTATTTAAAGATATCTTCCTCTTCACCTTGCCGGGCTGTACTAGTGTGATGACCACCCTCTTGGCTACAGTGAAGATTGAAACAAGGACTATGAGAGCAAAAAGCAGGAGTTACTGCTACTTGAGACTAAGAACCTACCCAAGCTATCTCATTGAAGCTGAAGAGTTAAGGCTATGTTGCCAGGGGTGGTAACAAACTCTTGTACTCTGTGGACTCGCACAGTGTGGGATCTCAACATGTGATCACTGGTGGGTTATGCTAGCACCAGACTATAAAGGAGAAGTAAATCTGAGGGTCCCATAGACATACCTGTGCACAAGCAGTCATTTCTGAGATATGTGCCTAAAAGATGCTGAGCCTCCGTTACAGAGGTCTGCCTGAATACTGCCTGTGTCAAATATAAATAACAGTGTTCATTAGGGGGAGCAGTGAGCAACAGGGTTAGGTTGGCATACAAAGGAGGCAAGCACATTACATCCATGCATTTGGAAAATACGTGAAACGGCTGTTTGCTGGATCACTATGGCATGAAGCAATAAACTGCAGCTCTCAAAACCCATGTGGCCAGAGCTCTCATCCTAAAGCTGTTCAACAGAAGATGAATTAGCCAGGCGGACAGGATGTGGTAGATTCTCCATCCTTTTCTGTCTTTCAGAAACATATGAGGCAGAAGCTGTGGACTTCATGCAGAAATGTTGGGGGAAAGTTCTTTGGCAGATGTTACAAAGGCCTGGCTTTTGAAGTGGTTCCTCCTGGCCCTATTTTTTTTTTTTTAATCGGTTAAATGAATAAGCCAATGACTTGGCCGAGGCAGTCATAATTAGAGCTCCACATGCACCGAAGTGATGTGATTTTCACAAATTGTAGTGAGGCAAGGAAGAGCCTTTACCCCCCTTTTACGGATATGGAACTGAGCTAGATGCCATGGCTGTGCGCTGAACCTGGGCTGGCAGCTAAGAAACAAGACCTATCCACTTTCTCTCACTCAGCCCATGCCGAAAGCTGGCCATGTGGGTTAGAAGGGTCCTTAGTGCAGGTCCTTAGCCCTTTTTGACAGAGCCTCAAGACCTCTTCAAGACATCTGTGCTGCCTCTTGACCAGGCCTGAGTGCATGCAGATTGGGAGGGAGCAAGCAGAGCTTGGCATCAGTCCTGGCCTCAGCAGACAAGCAGTATAGACATGGTTTGCGGGGCTAAGGGGCTTACCAGAGACCAAATAAGAAATTGGTGGCAGAGCAGAGCAACCCACATTTCACAAATCATGTTAGTGCTGCAACCTCTGGCCCTCCTTCTAATCATGCCATATTCATTAAGCTGTCATCATTATTTATCATTCAGAGGCTGATAATGAAATAATGTGGAGCTCTCAAATTACGCTACCTCCTACCCTGCTTTTATAGAAAATGCCAGGAGTAGGCCACGAAGAGTAATTGATATGCTTTCCTCCCTATTATCTCCTCTTTCTTTTTTCCTGACACCTAGCACTAGAAGAGCCACAGTTTGTGTTATACGTAGTAAGGACTGATAGAACAGCTAAGATGCTGAATTGCATAACCTTTGTACAAGAGAAAAAGTACTTGTATTATAATCATTGCCTGGGATCCAGGAAAAAAACTCCTGCATTGGTTGAATTGTGATAGATGCAATTTCCTTCATCCCTCCCCTCTTTTTCTCTTGCCCCTGTTCCTTTCCCTCTGTCACAGCTCTGTGATGCGCTGTCAGTATTTTAACTAAATTAAATAAATAATCACTTGATACCTCCAGCGCTCAGAGAAGAAGGGTGGAAGCTCAGAAAGGAAGGGTGGAAGACAGGTGGAGTCTATTGAGCCCCTTTCAACATGTTTTGGAGGAAGACAAACAAGTGTCCTGACATTGGAAATGTTAGTGAGGCTTCATTCCTTCCTCCAAACTGTACTGAACATGATTCCCCTCTGTGCTTAGGGTTTGTCTTGATTGCACAAAGCAGTTCAAGGCAGACACACCCAAGCTAGCTCAGGTCCTGGAAGCAATCTAGCTGTGACAGCAGGTTGATATAACTCGCCTTTCAGCAACAGTGCTCCAGACATGGGCACTTATTGGCAGGCTTCTCTGAAATAGTTGCTCGAATACAGCACGAAGGAGCACTTTGCAGTACGCTGGTTAATGTGCCCATTCAAGAGGAATTTGAGAATCCCCCTAAAACTTCTAACACTACATTAGGGCTGGGCAATGCACTTTCTTTCTGTCTGAAGAAGAAATATTGCCGAGGGGTAGCTGATGCCTTTATTTTCTTTATGGGCCAGTTACTGCTACCAGCTGCAGAACCTTTTCTCTAGCTCAAGCAGTACAGGTGTGGGCCATCTGAAGCCATGGGGTGCAAGTCTTGTGGGGAGGGGTGTTCATAACCAGGCAAGGTTCTTTGGGTAAATCTGATATCTTTGATTAGACCAACTCAAATGTTGGAAAAATTCTTCCTTGCAAGCTTTTGGGTATAAATATGCTTCATCAGGCTGAGGAAGCATCTGCAGTTGGTGTGCGTGCTCTTCCTGGACGGAACGAATAGTAAAGTATGTGTGTGTTCATGTCATTTATATTAATTTAGATGCATGTTACCTGCAGAATCTAGGTTGTATGAGCTACAGGTAAGAGCTGCCCAGGGTAAAGAGAGTTTTGGTCCTCTCTCTTATTATACATATACCATACATTCTTTGACATGAAATGTTCCTGTATGCTTCGTGCTTATAGCACTACTGACTTCCTGCTACTTGGTCGTTTCAAGGCAGGCATTTTAGGACTGAACTCAGACGGGTGGAAGCAGTATGCATTTTAGACACTAACCAGCTTTTATTACATCTGCCTGTGCTGCAGCCAAATAAGCTAGATTGTTTATAGATTTTCTTATGTACCAAGCCTGATCAATTCAGATGCTAGCAAAGCCCTAGAAGTTGCAGCCACTGCTCTTTGCAGCAAGTCTTCAGCTTTTCATAGCACTGCGATGTGAATAAGGAATGCTACTTCTTCATGCAATACGTAGCTTTGCCTTGCACTGTTCAGCTGTGTAGCATGGAAATGGAAAGCTCATCCTGGTGGAGATGTCAGCAGTGTTATTGCTAGGCTGCTTTTGAAAAGGGGCCATTCTGTATGCAGAACCACATGCAGAGAAGGCCAGAAGATATTGATCATTGAGAATCAGGAGCTACCTACAGCACTGCATTACTTCCCTGCGTTAATTCTGTCTGCATTACTTCCCTGCATCATTTAATGGTTCACTTGGAAAATGCCCATTTGAACTGGTACAAGTAGCAAACTGCTGCTTACGTTTCACCAGGTAAACTTAAATGCCATTGGCTAAGGTACAGCAACTTAGTAGGTATTAGGTAATTACTAAATCCTTATGAAGAGGCTTGTGGTTTAAGGTTGTCTCTCAACTATCAAGGCAACCTCACTTAAATAACAGTCCCAAATAGTAGAATCAGAACTTGTTATCAACCTTAACTCAGAGGGGGAGGAAAAAACACTGAAATGGGATTATGACCATGTTCTCCAAACATTGCATGTAAGGTGTTTCATAAGAAGAGAACGAAAAGAAAAAAATCCTGCCTAAAAAAAATAGAAGTCAGTTACAAATATTAAATTGCCTGTGAAGACTGTGGATTTAATATAAATTTGCTCTACCTACAAATGATGCCACCCTTGGCGTGGAAGTGTCCTTTTTCCGAGTGCCATGAAGACTGGACCAGTGAGGGCAAGGTCACCTTTTAGTGACAGGATAGATGCTTGTTGGCATCTTGTATCTGTTCTATGACATTAGTATATAATTATCTATCTTTTGCACGGTGCATTTCATCTCTAGATATTTAAGAATTTACTTCAGGTCAGTAGCATTTTTCCCATTAGAGAAAACTGAAGCGTGGGGAGAAGAAACAACTTGACTAAGGTTACCAAGTTAGTGATGGAAGAGCCACCAATCCACATGGCACTTTTCCTGTTTCCACATGACAAAAATCGCCATTTTGGTAGCTTCATCGCGTCTGAAGATCCACGTTGCCACCTTGTTTTATTGTGGTAGCCACTTTGTATCATGGTAATTTAAAAGACTTCTGACATGTTTTAGTTTTAGCAGCTGAATTTGTGCCAAGAGATTTTTTATTGTATTATTTTTTCCAACGTGTATCTGACATATAGGCAAAAACGGCATTTTTCCCGCTTTTGCAACAATTTTGTCACCAGGCGCCACTTGGGTTCACTCTGAAATCCATGGAATTGCTGTTGCAATGCTTCAGCAAGACACCAGGTGCTAATCTTGCACATTTTTACTGGTGATTTAGTTCAAGGTTCAGATTAATGAAGAATACCACTTTTTTGGAGTCCAAAAAAAAATTGTTCCCTGTTTTTGCATGCACTTCGTGGCTGGCTGGCCTTTTCCCCACTGCTGCTTCTCAGAGCCAGCAAGCATCTGCCATTCCTGTGCCCCAACTTGTCTGCCGCTCCTCATGTGCCCTGCTTCGCTGCTGCCCCCCAACCCCAAGGAAGGTGTGGCTGACCCCGCACTCCTGAAGCGTGCCCCGGCTTTCACACCCCCGTCTGGGCCATCCATGTAATAAAACATTTGGAAACCATCCTTCCCGGTTCTCCAAAGTGGTTAAAACTCAGCTTTTTTCAGCAACATTCTAGGTAGTAGACACGTGGACCATGCCGAAAAGAAGAAACCGAGGCCATTTCTGAAGTCTTTCTTTGGTCTACAGCACATATTTAAATTAAATAGAGGGACGTTTATCACCCTCCATGTATTCAAGGAGGGTCAAGACCGAAAACCTATATTCCATGCCCCCAAACCACAAGGAGTTTTAGATGAAAAAGCAAGGACTGAAGTCAGTCTACTGCTTTGCTTTTGCTTTTGGAAAAAGTAATTTCCATTCACCACATCATTGTTTCCTCTTCCACTTCTGTCTGTTCTGGCTATCAAGACTGCAAGCTCTTTGCAGCATTAACTATCCGTCCCTGTATGTTTGCAGGGGCCCCAATCTCAGGTGAGCTTTGCCGGCATGATCACCACGTAAAGAGTCCAGCCACGTGGTGCTGGTCATCATTGTTACTTGCATGAACATAATTGTGGGAGCCGAGTGCGGTCTAAGGCTACGGCCAGTAGCCCGGACCGTCAGGTGGGTATTTTCCATGATGGAATAGAGTTAGGCACGGAAGCGTATTGGTTGTATAAAGAAAGCTTTACTTACACTGCCGATGGTCTCAGTGCAGGAAGAAAACTTGCTTGAATTACAGTTGCACACAAACACACAGGGGTGAGATCTCTCTTCGAACCGGACCAAGATGAGTCGTCGGTGTACAACTCCATGAGCGCTTCACACGGGGGTACGTCAATATTTCCATGATGGCGGGGAGTGGTTAGAGTCTGATCAGGTCCCTAAGTTCTCCTCCAAGACGCGCGGAGTTTGCTAGGCTCCACAGTGCGCTTAAAGTTCCCCACGAGATGGTTGAGGGGTCCTCCAACTTGGGTGGAAACTGCTCTAACCTTTTATACGCTTAGCAAACCAATCACTAGCCGCCAGGTAGGAATAATTTGGAATTGACCAAGAGTGGGACACAAATTTGCATACGTGTGGCGGGAACTCTTTTGCACCGGGGTTTTCTCTCTGCAGCTGAGAAATGCACTGTGCAAAGAAAGCTCCATGTGGCGGGAAAATTCCAATGTGCTGAGGCACTAAAAATGGGTTATGACATGCCCCCTTGCCGATGGCACAGCTGGAATTTAAACCACATGCGCATCGTTTGGGTCGTTACAAGCTCTCTCAGCTGGTCCATAAGCTAAACGGTTAAACACAAATTTAGATAACAAAATAAGTTCATCCTCTAAGGATTGAATCAAATAATAGCCGGCACCAAGACACAGACACATAATTATATTCATAACAAAAATTTAACTATCAGGATTTCAGTTGTGTCATGGTGAAGTCACAAGTCAAGCCCTCGCTTCTCCAATTATGTTCTCTTTTTCTCTCTCGGGACTTTCCTCCACCACCCACTTTGAGTCCTGAACCTGTGAAAAGAAAATCCTCAAAACAATAAATTAACCTATATTACAATATTTACATGGAACTGCGCATGATAGGGCAGTCAGCTAGATTTGTCACCGCTCCCTGCTTTTTTACAGCACACAATACAGGTGCTCAGGCACGGCTTCGCTTTGGACAATTTTTCTCTCACACGCTCGTGGATACGACTGACACGGAAGTAGATGGCAAACACTGCGGGGTTTTATCCACGTTCAGCAAGATGAAAATGTCGATGACAACGTCGAGGAGTCATCATCTGGCTTTTCTGAATACTGAAAACCTAGTTCATAGGCCAGTTGCCATTGGCCTGCGTCTCCCAGGATTCAGAGTTGTTGTTTAGTGAGCCCAGAATGGTTTAGGAGGAATCCGAACATGATTCGCTCTTCGGGAATTCTCTGCGGCAACGGTTCATGATCAGATTCGCTATGGCTTGCGCCCTGAGCTTCGATCAGGTATGCAGTAGATCGATGCTTCCAGTCGCTGGGTGTTTTCGACTTCATAAGGGTGCGCAGTCATGAAAGCTGACGCAAAAGGTTGCTTGCAGGTTGACCAACCATTGGGTTGAGGAAAATCTGGAGGGCAACGGTGTTCTTTCCTCCATAGACCTCAACACAGGCTTTTACGCTGTTCAGATTTATTGGAACAGTTCCAGGATTTCACAGATGGCGGTGAGGCCATAGCCCTCTCTGCTGGGATGATGTTAGTCCCAGTACACATGCTCTGGGGTTCCAGGAGCAGTATGAGATCCCAATTATGGCCAGCAAAAGTTGCTCCGCGCTGTCCTTCCCCGGCCGTCCGTCATGCCATGCGTGAGATTCCTGACCGACTTCTGCTTCCGGCGCTTGCCGCAGGACAATGGGCCAATGAGCATTGAATGACACTGTGTTGATGTCGGTGGCATGCCCTCCACTCCACAAGGCCCGCCAGATCAGGAAACTTGCTTCTTCTAAGTCCAGCAAGCCAGACCCAAACTCCACAACTAGGTGTCCCATCCACATGGCTAGGGTCTCCTCAGGCTTGATCTTTGACTCCTCGTACAGTTCCTGCAACTCAGTCCAAATACGAGCACGATAGGTGTTGGCACAAGCTGCACTCGGTGGATCAGTTGCCTAGCAGGTCGTTGTCACAGGGCGAACTGCTGCTACAGCCGTTACTGATTCTGGTAGGAGGGGCAGATGCTCTCCTCCGCTCGATTCTCCCTCCCCATGGCAAGAAGGTGGGGCCGCCAGAAGCGACGTCACTTTAGTGGGCAGGACCGCTGGACGGATTCTCGCTTGTTCTTTTGAAGCTCCGCCTGTCTTTTCCAGCTCCTCCACGTGGCTCCCTTCTTGCTCGGCGCCATCTTGAAATGGCGTCTCTGGATCCTCTCTCACAGCCGCATCTTTAGCCACCTGAATGGCTGCGAGCAGCTGGGCTTTTAAACTTGAATTTTCCCGCGTTAGAGTTGTCATAGTATGGAACATTACACTTAACATTTCCCCCCTGTTGCACTTCAGGGCTGCCCCTTCAGCTGCGGCACATCCCTCTGTTTCTAAACTCTCATGGAAATCGGACTGGAGCTCGTGACTTCTCAATCTAGACAACACTGCTTGGGAACTGAACTGGTCTTCCGTCTCCTGCACATATCGCAAGCAGCGGGTATACTCTGGATCGAGGGTCGGGTCTACTGCGCCCACCGGTTTCACTCGGACTGAGGATACGGTGCCCCCTTCCTCTCGGGATCTAAATAGGACCCACTCTCCACCCATCACACACCCGAAAGCTTCGGGGTGAAGATGTGCTTCCCTCTCTTCTCCCTTCAGCGAACAGAAGCCGCTGATGAGCCTTTCACCCGTTCCACCTGCCTGATGATAAGCGATATGCGCCTCTAGTTCTTCGGCGTCTGTTACATGCCGTTTCCCACTGTGCCAAGGGCAGTTTCTAACTAACTCTCACTCCATCGTGTCTTCCCTGCATCCTGTTCGTGACGCCACGTGGGAGCCGAGGGCGGTCTAAGGCTATGGCCAGTAGCCCGGACCGTGAGGTGGGTATTTTCCACGATGGAACAGAGTTAGGCACGCAGAGGGGAAAAAATAAGTTTAGGCAGTCTGCAAAGCTCAGTGTAATATTATGATCACTTATATGTCAGTAACAATTTATGACCCCAGCTTAAATCATGGTGCTAGGCACTGTACAAGCACATTGTCAGGGGCAGCCCTTGGCCTGAAGAACTGAAAACTTGCATAAATCAAGCAAGCCAAGGGAAACAGAGGCAAAAATAGGGACTTGCTCGAGGTCACACAGCAAGTCAGTGGCAGAACCACGATTGGCATTGATGTTTTCAGTGTCCTCTTTTACTGTCCTGGCCTGGACACTGCCTTTGGGTCTTGCGTGATGTCCACTTTATCCCACACCCCACAATATTCATGTGCACAGGGCATAATGTATTTCTGAGCAGAGGGCCTACACAAGGCCTCATCAGTCCTGAGCAGCATGCCAAACTTGAACGAGTCCTCTACGCAAAGGCAAGTTTCCCTTGAACAGCCTTGCTCCTCATTTTCTCCTCACACCAAAATCTCCTGATATTTCACTGTTGTGGTAGATTTTTCCTTGTCTTCTAAGTTAGTTCTTAGTAAAATTCCACTTCTCGTGCCAAATAATTGTTCAATGGTCTCATCTTTTATTGTATATCCATTGTGTTATTGTTGTGCTTTGCATTGGCGAGGTGTAGGGGGTGCATGTGCACCCCCTGGAAATGCCCGCCTTGAAACCGGAAGTGCCCTTCCAATTTCACCACTGGCTTGGCGATTGGTCCCTGGGGGACCCCCTCCTCCCCCCCATCGATGATCTGGTGCCCCCCCCAGACTTAGGAGGCACCAGTCGCCCATGGTGCTTTGCGAGGTTATTTAGAAGAAACCAACATCCAATTCTTGCCTTGGTTCAACTATCATTTGTTAATGTTTTAAATGATCTTTGGTCTGAAATGTGTTACTTTTAAGTTCAGAGTTATGTGACTGTCTGAAGCTTCTCTCTGTGTGAATTAAATCATCATAACTGGATTTTCTTGAGACTGACAGTTTATAAATAGTTCCTTTCCCTCCCCCTGCAGCAATTTGGTGTGAATGACAATCAAAGCCACACTTGTTTAAACTGTACATCTGACATGGCCCTTCCCATTTCAGACTTGTTTCTCAGCTGTCGCTCAGTTGTCCCAAAATAATCAACAGCTCCATTCTTAAAGACTCCAGCAATTCCCATGCACTTTTTTGACATTATGCAAAGATGAGGCAAATTACATCCAGGGTTGGTTTTATTTATTTAATTTGACAAATTGTATGATGAATAGAACTGATGTTTGAGTCTTCGCAGGTAGGTCATCAGTGTTCAAGCCTAAAAAAAGGAAGACTCAAGATTGCAATATTCAAGCTCTGCTCTTTCCTCCTTTCCTTCCTGAAAGTAGACTCCTCTATTTTCCAATTTCTGATCATACTGTACCACAACTCTCCCTCTTTAGCAAGCTATCTATCATAAGAGCCAGGCCTCAACCTAAGAAGGGATCTGAAATATAATAGTGGATAAATGGAAACAAATAGGACCAACAGTCATCCTCATCCTCCTTACCAAGCAAGGGACAGTGCTAGAGGTCAATGAAGCTGAGTGGGCTGGATTTGCATGGGCTTTGTGCAAAATGTTCCCCTTGGCCTTTATCTGTATCTGTTTTTGCTCTATTACTCCAGCTAGAATATATGAGGCTACATTGCAAGGTACATTGTTTGGGAGCACCATTGCATTTGCAGCATAGTGATCAAGCCTTATATACGGGTCATTGTAAATCCCCGTGTACAACCACCTTCTGAAGGCGCTATTGCATAGGTGTACAAGGAGTCCCAAAATCGTCGTGTAGACATGCCCACATAGTTCTGTTAGATACTGTACTGATTTGTAAACAAACATCACAGGGACAAGCCATGTAACATGTTCTGCAAAGGCTCTGGGCTTGAACTCAGAAAAAAAAGTAAGGTCAGATCTTGGCCTTCTTTCACGGCCTCTTTTTACTGCTCCATTGGTGCAAAGTAACCCTAAAGCAGGTTTGACTGACTGGTGTGGAGTTTTTCATGTCATAGGCATGACCAGAGTACCTTGCCTATATAAAGGACTGTTCAGCTGGTATTATTATAGTCCTTCACCAACTTAGGTCATTCCTAGCTGGCAGAAATTAGAGCAGCCAAGAGGAGAGGATGAAAGTGAAGAGATGCATGTTCGGCTGTGGAAGAGTCAAAGCCCCTTCTATTCACTTACTATGCATCTTTCGAAATGGGCAGAAGAATATGCTTTTCCATGGCTTTGCATCTGAACCAGGGAGAAGATAGCTGGGGAAGGTGATTACCACTCAGGCGGAGTGACGTGATGGAAACCAGATGCAATGAAGCTTTCAGTCTGCTGACTGTAATGGTTTTGAAAGTAGTCTGAGCTGGTGAAACTATGAATTAATTATTCAAATGAAAACTGAACCATAGATTTCCCCTCTTTGGTCAAGATGAAAATGAGTGAACAGTCTGTAGTTGGTGAGTCAGATGACCGATATTTATCATCATGAATGCACTTGAGAAGAAACCATTACAAGAATGTATTGGGTGAATGAGACTTTCTTTATTTCAGCTGTGGATGAGCCAACTCTCCCTTTCCTACCTCCTTGCTTAGGGCTCCTGAAACCCCATGAAACTCACTGGAGTCTTGTATTCTAGTGCTAGACTGGAGGCTCATTCTAGTGAACCAGGTATTTCTGAGCTCAGTGGGAGAAAAAAAAAACAAAACCAAAAACACAAAAATACCAGGAGTAACATTGCAGTTCTAGCTGTGTTTTATAGTGATGAGTTGATGCAGAACTTCAGGGGGTAGAGGCAAAGCCGCCCTGGCCTATATTATAATCTCTTGGGATTTTATAGCCAGGTGAGGAGTGGGGCAGTGTACATTCAGCATAGCCTGATCCAAATCCCACAACCTGCTCCCATAGATATATACCCGGCCTTCACCCTTCTTATTGCTTATCTCATGACATAAATCACAAGGACTCAGTTGAGTCCAAACCTGGTTGGGGAATGATGAATTTGCTACCACCGAAGCTCAGCTACTCTTTCTTTGCATGTCTTCTGCATGTGGATTTTGGGAGTATCATGCTCTGTGGGTTAGAGCTTGATTTGAACCTGATAGATTTGGCTTCTACGACAGTCTGCCACTAATTTACTGGATCAGTTTGGAACAATCATTCCAGGGGAAATGTTTAAAGACAAAGGAGAAGAAGTAGGTGTCCAATTTTCAGTGACTTGCACTTGGTCCCCTAATATGGCCTTTGGACCTGTAAAAAGTGACTGGCATTGCGGGGCCACACTTTTGGTTGGAGTTTCATGCCACTTTGGCTAGGTACAGAAGGTTAAAAAGCCCGAGGCTGAATTGATTTAGTCTTTGCCGGTTAGTCTAAGCTGCACAGATTAAATTGGAGCAGAAGTGAACAGACATTTACCTTTGATTCAGAAAATGCAGCCATGTATCTGCAATGGCTCAGGCCAGAAGCCGGGGGCTGCTAGAGCAGGACCTCTGGCTGTGTGTTCACTTCCTCTTCCTGCTGCCCCCGAGGTCTCTGGGATTTTCAGTCCAGAATTACAGCAGCAGGACTCTGCAGGGTTGTTCATTACTTCCGCTTCATGCTTCCACGTGTCTCTGGGATGTGTAATACACAGTTGCAGCCAGCGGTAAATTTGAGCGGGGGAAGGGGTATTTAACCTTCCTCCTTGGTTTCGGACCCTAGCTGGAGTTTGCCTAGAAGGGACAGTCCCTCCTTCCCCCCACCCCACCGTAGACCGGACTGCATCCCCAGGCAGGCTTCCTCCCCCCGGCCAGCCCTCACTGCTCCAGCTAGGGAGCAGAGGGGCAGGGCGAGGCCTGCTCTCTGGAGCAGACAGCATAGCCTAGCCCAGGGCTACAAAGCATCCTGGGATGCTGGGGGACTGTGATTTAATTTGAACCAGGAAGGGGTCTAGGACAGAAAGTCCTTAAACCGGTTTGACCCTAATCAGTTAACTCTGCTACTACATTCAACCAGGTTTATCTTCAGTCAGTTTCAGCCATTTTGAAACTGGTTTATGTGCACTGAGCTTCTGTTCTGTTACAGATTTAAACCAGTTTCTGATCACTTTAAACAGTTTTATGTGTAACTTCTGTCTCTAGCCTTACTCACTCTGGAGCCTAAACAAACACCTACTGCATCTGGCTTTCTCCTGCTGTAAGAGCCTGCTTGAAATGGATTGCTCGGTTTTGATGTAGTATTAGCAACTACCTATTTCACCCTTTTTAAAACAGCTGTCCTTATACTCAGATGTAATGGAGACTTGCTTACAGCTACTCAGCCCTGTCCAGTGATTTTCTGTGGTGCAGTAAAATTGCTTGATTTTAATATACATTTCTAATATTTTCCTTTTCCCAGCATTACCATTTTCTTTCCCAAAGCATCTAAATCATATGCTAGGCTTTTGATTTAAAAGACCTTGTTGATGTCACATACCAAGTAAAACAGGGAAATGAAGGCAGCTCTTGTGTTCTCGCAGTAGGAACACAAATTGTACAAATCAGATTAGGAAGGAAGTTACTGGCAATTTCAAATGAATAGAAATTTGCCTAGAGAAACACAATCTCGAGATAGTCTTTTCTTTGCCTTTCTTCCTATTTGTTGACTATATTAAGAGTCCCAATATACAGGCAACTTCTGTAACCCAAATAATTGATTCACCTTTGGCTGCTGTTATTGGCCTACAGACGTTTATTAGCTTTCAAGAGCTGGCTCCACTCTTCAGGTTTTGACTACCATAGGTCTGTGAGCAGCTGTGGATCCCAATAAGATTTTATAGAGACAGTAGGAACCAAAACCATAGAAGATTATTTTCCATTATATCTTATGTCTACTGCAAACCCAAAGAAAGGGCATTTTACCCTGATGCAGATGATAGATGTTAGGGGCAAAAGGATTCAGGAGGTCATCTACCCTCCCATCCTGCACCAAGCCTGTATCATCAAGCCAGAGTTGCACCCAGTTTATCCCTGCACTGAGTGCAGAAACTTGTGTTTGACTAAAGCATATTTTAGGAAAGGGAGCCAGTCCTGATTTGAAGATTTTGACTGATAGGGATCATTGCTCACATCCCTGAGTATCTGGTTTTAAGGGTGAATCACCACCCTACATAAAAAAATGACTAAACTGTTACAGTCATATTCTTCTCGCAGTGAGATGAACCGATATCTGAGAGGGCACATGATCTAATGCTTAAGACACGCTAGAATGAGACTCAAAGTATCTCTGCTTAGTTCTCAGTCCCATGGAGAGCTGGTCCCAGATTTGCCAAAATAGCATGTCTTTATTAGAGTCAAAAGCATTTCAATGAAGCAGAAATACTTGCAACATTTTTTTTTTATTAAAATGTTTAGTATTCAATCTTGCTGTGCAACATGCACACGTATGTGTACACACACACATACACACACACTTAGAAGCAAATGATTTTTCGCACATGTTGGTATTGTAGTAAAAAAAAAAAAAAGAAACCTTCTTCACTACTTCTGCCTCTGTGGTGCAAATCACTGCATTTCTCTGTGAGTCGGTTTTCTATCTAGAACACAGGGATTGAAATGCTTCCTTTCTTCCCATTTTTTATTCCTGGCTTGGTTTATTTTAGATTTTATGGTCTTTTCAGCAGGGCCTCATGAATGGCAAAGTGCTGATTGACTTCAGCAGATCCTGGATTTCACCCTGTAACTCAGCCGGACTAGAAATAATAATTTGTCATCCTTCAGAGCAGTGGTTAGAGCCCATCAGTCAAAGAGTATAAGTATGCATGCACTCCCACAACCTGTTCTGTTAGTCACTTAAGGATTGGAATACACAGGTTTCCGCTGGGGAAAAAAAAGAAAAGCCCCATATAATGTATATTATTTAGGTACTAAAGATTGTTTTCAATCACACTATACAATTTGAGTGTTTTATCACTTGTATAGACATAGGGGAAATGGTCAAAGAAAAGACACTTTTCATGAAAGACTTCCTTAGTGTGTATGTAAACTCTTTGGGTTGGTCTCTGTTAAATCCTATAAGGGACACATGGTTGTTGATTAGAATGATTTGTTCAGTCCACTAGGTATCTACAAGGAAAAAAAAAAAAAAAAAAAAAAGATGTTTGCAACATGTAGTTCATTCTGGAAGAAATACAGTCAAGGACAAATGAAGAAATGTGGTAATGAGGTCTAATATGCTCCCAAGTCTCTCTCTCTTTTAGCAAAAGTCATGGCTTAGCAGTGGTAGAAATTACTAGAATGCAGTGAAAACACCCCCCAGCCAGATAATGTCTCCTTTTTTCCTCCTAGAAATCTGGCATGGGGATGTCTTTAATAAACAAACTCAAAGGTAGGATCAGGAAAAAAAAAAGTGCTGGGCTAAAAACCCTCCTCAGCAACAGCTGGATCCTATTAGATGCTGAATAGCCATAGCTCCCACTGGCCTCACCAGGAACGAGGGCAGGTCAACAACACCTGCATGATCAAGCGTCAAGTGCCTGACACCGGCACCACTTCTTCCATTTTATCCCTTATGCCTTGATCTTGCTCCTGGATCCAGTCTGCTACACAGGACCTTCCTTTAAAGCATGCATCTTCCGGGAGTCACAAGACCTCCCCTTCTTCAGCATAAAACATTAGCTTAGCAAGAAAATAAACCCACTGAAGTCCAGGGCCTTCTTGACTTCAGTATTGTTACCAGATTTGCCCATTACTTTGGGGTGTGCTCATTTATTAGAGATAGTTTTTAGGGTCTTGATGATTCTGTCAATGTGCTGCTTGTGTTACTATACGGAGCTGTGTCTCTCCCTTCTGCAAGCCCTCACCCCCAATGGAGCTATCTTGCAGGATTCAGTTGCAATGGGACTGGGTTCCTCCAGTCACCAAATCAGTCATACACACCCAAATTAATGTGACACGGCTGACCTGTCCGGGTTGATCAGCATGGACAGGCTGACACCCTCATGCCAAGAATCAGTTCATCAGAGCACTAAAATGTAGTCAGACACAAGCACACAGGTGAACAGAATCCCTCTGAATCTGGCTGTGTGTCCAGCTGACACCTTCATGGGCCAGCATTCAGTTGATAAGGGCACGTCTGAGCCAAACTGGGTCAATCAGCCTGTACAAGCTGATCCCCTTATGTGTTTCAAACTCGGCACGTCCCAATCTTTGGCCTCTTGATGAGAAGACCCCACAGTATTTTTGGGCTTCACAGGGATCTTTAGCTTAGGTAAAAGAAGCGTTGCTGCAGAGCACAGGAGGAAAGAGAAGCAGAGAAGGAAAAATATACACAGTTTGACTATAAAAGTTATTTATTGCTAAGCATACGAAATATATAATGGTACTAGTAGTAATAGCCAGGCAAAAGAAAAACAACCACAAACAATTACAATACTACCCTGGTTTCACTAAGTATTTGGAGAAACTTAGCTCAAGCTTAACTGATACAGTTCAGGGTCAGAAGTTTATGCCTAGAGAGAAAAGAGAGAGAGTGCTGGGATCTCACCAGTCCAAGGTACTCAGGCTGCAGAGCTGACAGGCACAGTCCGTAGCACAATCCTTGAAGAGAGAGACGATCTGTTCTTCCAGCGTCCCAAGAACGACAGGGGATGGTGTCGGCACGGGAGTTTTCTTCTTTCTTCTTCCTCTTCTTTAAGCACACACACTTTTTACAGATTTTTATACCCTCAGTTCAGCTGCTTCGAAGCATCCTTAATTGTGTAAATCATTGTCTTTTCTATTGACAAGGGGTTATCTGGTTTGGAACATCTCAAGAAACTGATTGATAATCAGGAAACACATAAGATTAGGGAGTAACCAAATACTTGGGAGCCAGCTTGAAATTCCTATGGATGGCAGATATACTGATTGGATATCTCATGGTTTCTTCAGGAACAATAGATAGCTTGCAGCATCAGGATTTTGGATTTTTACTTGTTGTGCACAAGCCTCAGCTTAGCATGACTTTTAAAGCAATTATTGGGGTGCTCATAACCTTTTGTGGAGAGGACTCCCACCAGTCGTCTCAGGAGAAGTATGACAACACCTGTGATGAGGCCTCCAACGGGCTGGACGCTGTGATGAACCCTTAACCATTGTTCAAATGTTGCCCGTACCCCCTCTGACTCGGTCTCTTGCCTCAGCATTCCCTAACCCGGCAACCGAGTTTTAGTCGATCAAGTTTAAATAGGCCTCCCATAGTGGGACCAGGGAATGTACGGCCTGAGATGCCTATTAAACTTAGAGGCGTGTGTGTGTGTGTGTGTGTGTGTGTGTGTCTGGGGGCGGGTGGGGAAAGTCCTTAGTAAATCCAGATTAGAACTGGTCTGATAAATGCTGACCTGGGTGTGTGTGAACATAGGTTGATTAACATTTGGAGCACAGATTCCCCATCATAAAGTGCTCCCCTGCTTCTCTGGTCCCAGAATTCACTGCAATCTCTGCTTCAGGCTTTCTGTTTTCCATCTCTCATGTAAATGAATGGTCGTCTGTTTCCATCTGGGATGCAAATGAGACCTAGGGCAGTTGGTTCACTCTTGTCACTCTTATCTTGAGGGTCTCAGGTGTGTCTCTCACTGCATCTTAATCAGTTTCATTTAGGTAGAGGTGGGGGGTGAGTCCTTTGTGAGTCAGACAGACTGCATCCTGTGCCAGGGTTGCCCAAGAACATACAGCTGAGACGTAACAGTACGCTTCAGATTTAGGCTTAAGTGAAGGCTAAAACCTTCTTTCCAGTCCTCACTCGAGTGAAGAAATAAGTAAAAAGGTGTAGCTATTCAGACGCACGTTAACCTTAACCACTCACCACCCTGTGTTTGTCGTGTTTGTTCCCTTTGCTTTATCTGCATCCTTGTCTCCCTAGACCATATGGCTTTGTCTTCCTGTCTTTACGCTTGTCTGCTTAAGTGCTACACACCTTTGGTCATGTAGTAATAGATAATACTTTCTGATTGTCTTTTATAAACCATGGTGTTCATAAGCTGGGCTTTGCATAAATATACATTTTATAAATTGCAGCCTGGTCATTTGATCGGAAGCACCAAGGACATGTGGGTATCATATGTTTACAAACGACAGGCAGATTATACGGTGTTAAGCAGATGTGCGTTTATTTATGGTGTGGTTCAGTAGATCCAGCAATAGGCTGGCTCCTCCACGGGTTCCCTGGGAGAACTTTATGTGACAGTTCAAGGAATCTCTCTGTACAGTCTATGAATTACACTGATATCATGAAACGGTAGGCCTGAAAATTGCTGTATCAGCATATTGTTTGTGTGGATCTGCCATGAGCTTGCATCAATTTGCTTGACCAGAGACCAGACTGGGTGCTTAGAGCTACTGAAAGTGCATCACCACCAACCCCCAACCCCATTTTTTTTTAGATGAAGATCCTTCCTCCTCATCTCTGAAGGGAAGAGGAAGCAGAGGCAAAGTATTATGTGGAAAGTACCAGCAGCAAGGCAAGGAGTAATTGTACATTGCGACCAGTGCAGCCGTTGCAGCTTATGCAAACCTATCTGAGCTAGCGCTAAGCTTGTGACTACTGTGAACAGCACAGGCACAGCAGCATGTCAGTCAGCACAGGCTATAAATCACACCTGAGACCCTGGATAAATGCATGGGCTGGAAGTTTGTGTTTCACTCCAAGCTACCCGAGCTGCATTGCTATCATTAGCTGAGCTAGCCTGCGAGCTCACATGTGCTCCCATGAGGTGCAGGGACAGCAAAAGAAAACAAAACAAATGAACAAAAAGAGCCTTATGGGGGAAGGCTGGAAGAGACCCAGGAAATTTTGGATAGGAGAAGTGGCTGAGTTTACTTGAGGGCCTATTTTAACATGAATGCTGTGCAAGGTATCTGCGTTGCAGACTACAATGGGACTTCCAAGGGGAGTAGGAACAACAGCTCATTGTTGCCTGATGTGCAGATAAGTCATGGCATGAGCAGAAACTCTGTACCCAGTTTTCTAGTGTCTATATATGTTTGCTGACATCTTTTGTGTGGGTCCGGAGAGTGGTAATCAGAAGGCTCCCACCTTCAGTGAGTTCTGTTGAGTGGTGCGTTTAGGATTTGGTTGCAGTCTGAGAAGTCAGATTTCGACTCTAGGGACAAGCGGTTGGACAGCGAGCTCCAGCTTGTGTCAGGAGATAATAAATATGAGGGCTGCACCCTAGGACTGAGTCCCCAGTGAATTATGTGGAGTGTGTCCACAAAGGTGGCTTTTCCAGAAGCTGTTGCATGTGAGCACTTGACTTCCCCTCCTACTCTCCCTCTGGGAAAGACACCTCCCTCTTCAGTAAAGTGCTTTGAGTTCTTTGCACGTAATGGACGTATTTCACATATTTAATATATGTGAAAATAGTTCTGACTCATGTATGTATGTATGTATATCTAATTCTTTTTCCAAGGGCAATATTAATTAATTGGCACTTCATCTGGTGCCTCCATACTATCTATTTACACAAACACAAGTATACCATTTGTGTGTGTGTGAATGCAGCAAATTATAAGGAGGAGAATGCACCCACTTGTAACCTGTGGAAACTAAAAAAGGAGCTCTTGCCTGGATCCCTAAACCATATACCAGCACAGAAAAGAAGGTGAAGATATAGGCTACCATGGCATCATAAACCAGATTAAAACAATATCCAGTTGTGCAAAAGTATACAAGAAGCAGACTGTTATTACCTTCAAGCCATTCTCATGTCAGACTTTTTGAAGCAGTGAAATTCCATAGGCAGCATGTTAAGAAAGCTAGAAATATATGGAAGGAAATGGAAATACTGACTTAACACATGGCTCCTTCCCAAGGTTTGAAGATGTAATTGTAATAATTGCAACTCTTACTGCGAGCATCCATAGGAGGGATTAAGAGTTTGTTTACTGATCCCTCCTCTCCCCCCCCCCCCCCCCCCAACCATTGTTTAAAAGACTAGAGCATGTAGAGGATCACACAGGTCTGGAAACGTTCATGTATTTGGGATGCTTATTATTCTTACATTTTTATTTTTTTTTTATAGTTTTGGACTAACAGTTAAGCTCAAGGCTTTTTTATTGTTATTATTGATGATGTATTGATGCGTAAAAGTCCTATCTGAGATTGGTGCTCTCTCATGGTAGATATTGTACAAGCACCTAATTAAGAAACAGTTCCTGCACCCAAAGGTCCCCGTGAGCAGTGGTGTGCAGTTGCTGTGGGGAAAAAAGCAGCAGCACAAATTCATGCTGGTGCTTTTTTCCCCAGTGCATGCCCCTGCACATGGGGTTAGAGCATGGAAAAATGTTCTGGTTGGGCCCAGTACCTGGGCTGGCCCCAGTAGCCTTACCTGGGGTCCTGGGGGCCTCCTGGGGCTCCAGTGGTGGCGATCCAGGCACACAGAGCCTGGCCGGCAACCGGAGCATGGCTCTGGCTAGCCTGGCTCTGGTTTTGGGCAGTACACACTGCTGCCATGCAAGCCACCCTGTTTTTTTCAGGCACAGGTGTTTTTTGACATGAGGATCTCCTGGTGCCAAAAAAAAAACAATTGCACTACAAATTAGCAACACACTGAACACCTGCACAAGCAGTGCGTGCAGTTTGCATCGCTACTGCCAGGTCTTAGGCGCCGCATACTGCTTGTGCACACTTGTCTAGATGTGCCCAAAGAGCTTACATTGTAAAGTCATTACAAATAATCAATGGAAAGAGAGGTACAGGGAGGAAAGGTCTTGTCTAAGGTCACTCAGGTTATCAGTGGCTATTCAGGACTAAGACACAGACCTCTTGCCCACTAGGAGCACTTGATTTAGGTGTCTTGATGCAATGAATGTGTCGCTCTCCTAGCTAAAGGTAATCCCTGATATAAATTGTTTGTGATCAAGATCTGAAAACCTTGGCTGCAAAAGACTCACTTTTTCCTATTTTTAGGTTCATTCCATAAGATTCCCATATTTTTTAACCTCTCTTAAGGTCAGGCCTTCCTTGCCTATATGTCATTGCATTTACTTTTGGAACATGTCTCTGTCGATATCCTAATATCATTTTAGACAATCGGGTTTAGGCACCCAAGTCATTTTTGACTGTTACTATTAAGAAAAACCTAACGGCAGTGCAAAAACCTAGTTGTCTTTACAAATTCCAATACTGTTCCTCCTCCCCTACCTCTGCCCCCAAAACACCATTCAGGAGGGTCAGATCTGGTCGGCTGTAAGCATCTTCAAGTTCCAGTGACTTCCTTCTGGAAGTGGAGGATACTTAAATACACTACAGGATTGGACCTTTTTTCCCATGATTCCTTATAAAATTCTTTTCTTATTCATCCTTCTCTTTTGAAGAGGCACAAACACAGAATCCAAATAATGCATCAGGAATTTGCAGATACCTCCCTGTGATTTGATCCAACCAAGTGTATATATAATATTATATTATGTTTTATGGATTATTTTATGACTTTTTTACTCCCACAATGTTTCCTACATGGCTGATCATAATCAGGATATTGCCTGTAACAAGAAGGGCTGGCAGATTTCATTTTCTGCAAACCAGTGCAGTGGTGCAGTGTGCAGTTGTCCTCTGTCAATCAGTGTAGTGCCAACATCTACCTTCCAAAAAAGCTACGCTTAGTGGTTCCTCTCTGTCTCCCAAACATACTTTTTAGCTATTTTCACCCATGTGACATTCACTGGGATGCATGCAACTCAAATGAATTTCCATAAAGAATGATTACTAGCAAGAGGGAGGTCCTTCTCATTCCTCAGACTTGGGGAACTCAACAGGATAATTTGGAGGAGAATGTGGAAAATGGACTTGAAACTCCTAGGCACGAGCAAGGGACTTAGCTTGGCAAGGTGTGTTTTTGCATAGAATATCCTATGTGGAACGGCAGAAACCTCTTTGCTGGGGGAGGTAGCATGTTTGAACGTACAGGATCAGAGCTAACAGATTTGGATTCTTTTCCCAATTTGACATTGACCTGCCCTGTGACACTGGGCACATCGCTTTCCCTCTTTCTGCCTCTGTGTCCACATCCATTAAATAGGGATACTGAGATGTGTGCCCTCTTCTGAAGAACATCCAGATCAACATATGACGAGTGTTTGAGTTGGAGCGTACAATACCAAGCCCAGGGTATCTTTCCTCACCATCCTTCTATGAGGGTGCCTGCTGTTTGGAACCATTGCCAAACAACAGGCGATGGTTCCAAACAGCAGAGCTGTTTGGAAAACATTGAATATGCTTGGAAAAATAGTTGTTAACAAAAAGAAAAATGTTTTTGTGCAAATTTGCTTCAAAAGGGTTTGTTTTCTCTCCTCTCTCACTCCCCCATTTTGTCTGAGGAAGCAACCACTCCAACTCATTAGACAAAAGATGTTTTACAAACCAAAAACTTAAAAAAAAAATTGGACTAAATTAAGACTTTTAAAATATGCTCAGATGCATATAACAGGATAAATAGCCTAAATTAAGACTTTAAAAATGTTTCAATGTTTATACGGGCATAAATGGGCACTATATGTCCCATGCAGTGTTGCTTGCATGAAAATCCAGTGAGCCAATTTTTGCTTGAGATCACACTTTTTTGCACTTCATCGGGTTCACAACACTTCCACAGCAGCTCACCCACGTGCACACACTGGTGAACTAGGTCCTCTCACCCAACTGTCTCTCTGAACAATTTCATTTATCGTAGTGAGGTTTCATACTTACTAACGGAGATGGCATGCAGTACACATAATAGTATAGATTTACAATGAAAATATCCATTGGAAAAAATGAAACACATTTTATTTTCCAAAAAAAAAAAAAAAAAATCCAAAGAAATCAGCCGGCAGTATTCAATCAGGTCTACCAGAGCGGTTTGTCATAAAACTTTGAAACTTGCCTATATGTTTTTGTTTTTTTTTTGAGATGGTAACACAATATAAACAATAAACCATCTGGGATCCCTTATTATGGACCAGGACTGAGTTTTACTGGGTGCTGTACAAGCACTGAATAAAAGGCTTATCCCTGTATTGAAGACCTTACAATCTAGGCTTTAGATCAGTAGCTCTCAACCAGGGCGCTAGTATCTTTTTAAGGGCGACACAGGGTGCAAAGTCTTCAACATAATTCATAAGATCAACCCAACAATTTAAAATAAGAATTGGTGGTGTCCATTTCAGTTAATCTACCATGTCAAAATCATTCTGACCTGCTGCAGTCTGAGTTCTTTGCAGGAGAGGAATTGCTCTATTATTTTTCCAGGTGCAAAAACAAGCAAACGCTAAGAGTTGCTATCTTCCATGGGTCTCAAGTCTAAAGAAGGTTAGAAAGCGCTGCTTTAGATGTAGGGAGCAGCACGAACCCTCAGAGCTGAGCAGCAGTCATGCCTGTTTGCAAGGAGCACTTACTTTTATTTCACCCCAAATATGCCACACATTTAATGGAATACAATATACCTCTTTTTTCTCCCCACCCCCAGTCAGCCCTCTGGAAATGGAGAAGCTGGTTTGTCTTTAGGGCTAAGTACAGACAGTCAAAAAGCCTGAGGCTGAATAGATTAATTCAGTCTTTGTGAGTTAGTCTAAACTGCATAGATTAAATTGGAACAGGAATAAACAGACATTTACCTTTGATGCAGGAAACGCAGTCCCATGTCTGCAGTGACTCAGGCCAGGTGCCGGGGGGTGTTGGAGCACGGCTCCCTGGCTGTGTGTTCACTTCCTCTTCCTGCTGCTCAGTAAGTTTAGCAGGGCAGGACAGCTTGGTACTCTGGGGAAGGTGGGTTTAACCTCCTCCCTGGAACCACACCTGGTACCAGATTTCCCATTACTTTGGGGTGTGCTCATTTATTAGGGATATGTTTCTAGGGTCTTGGTGATTCTGTCAATGTGCTGCTTGTGTTACTTGTGTTTCTATACGGAGCTGTATCTCTCCCTTCTACCAGTCCTCACCCCCAATGGAGCTATCTTGCAGGACTCAGTTTCAATGGGGATGGGTTTCTCCAGTCACCAAATCAGTCACACACACACACACACACACACACACCCCTGAAGTAGCTGGGTTGATCAGCATGGACAGGCTGACACCTTCCTATGCCAAGAATCAGTTCATCAGTGTGTGACAGGGCACTGTGTGTGCCTGCCATTTTAAGGGCCTGGAGCTGGCAGCCACCAGGTGCCTGATGAATGCAGCCATTTTGGAGTCAGGGGCTGTCTGACTCCAAAACAGGGCAGTTTGGCTGCTGGAGTTCAGACAACAGCATCGCCTAGCTGGAGGGCTGCTGAGATCATCTGGAGGTAAGGGAGGAGCTGTAGGGGATGGTAAGGAGGCTCCTCGTCCTGGGCATGACCTAAACCTGCACCCTGCCGGGAGTGGGTGGCCTGGTGGGCCTCTGTGATGCGGGAGCACCCAGGAAATGCCAGGCCAGTTACCACCCCGGTGAAAGGTGGGTTGGGGCACCTTAACCCCTTGCCCCCACCACTGGGTGGGTAACCCTGTTTGTGTGAAGGGCCCAGAGGGCAGACTCCGGGAAAGAGTGAGGGGCTAGAGACCTGACCCGAATCAGAGAGTACCCTTGACTGGCCTATGCTGGGGCCAGGACCAGGATGGCCAAAAAGACCAGGGGCCCACCGCGAGGGATGCCCAAGAGCCAGGGGCCAGGGGTCCTGACTGGCCTGGAGGTGTGTCAGGGCTGGTAGCCAGAGGTCCTGGGGGGACCACACATGAGAGGGGAAAATAGTTTGGGGGGGCTAGGTAGCTTGAATGAAGGTGGATAGGCCACCTGAGTGGAGGGATCATGGAGGGATCCTGTTATGAGGATTCTGGGGCCCAGTGTGTGGGGCGTTGATTGTGTGTGTGGCAGAAATGCCACCGTCTGTGCCCCTCTCCAGAGATCTGTCTCTGCCAGCGTGAGAGGCTGGTGTTGAATCCCTCAGGGCAGGGATCTCCCTCCCTTGTCTACAAGACAAATGCCTGGTGCCTGTGAGACAGATGCTCTGGTCACCTGGGGAGGGTGGGTGGGGAAAGCCCTGCTCACCAGCCCAGGTAGGCAGAGAGGCTTTTTTAGATTGGTTGGCTTGTGGCCAGCACTGACAGCTTTGATTGGACCGGGCTGCTGAGGTCAGAGAGGGGATAAAAAGGCCCGGTCCAGGAAGAAATGAAGCCATTAGCCATGCAGTCACCCAGGTGAATCTGAAACTGGCTCTCTCCTCATAACCGCATGCTCCAAGAGTGACCTGCCTCCAGAGGAAAACTCCAACCACCTCTGGGTGATGCGTGTGAGTAACCTACTTGAGATCAGACTAGATATTTAGCTTACAGTAACTCAGATGCGTGATCAAAAGGCTACCTCAGTCATTGTAGTTTGCTCTATGGCATTCCTCTGATATTCCTCTGTTACTGCACTACCTTTTACCCTGTTTCTGCCCTACCCCCTGTAATCAATAAAGTTCTCCTTTGTGACCAGTGTGGGAGACTTATTGAGGGGTGGGTCTAAATTATGCCTAGGAGGCCCCTTAGGTCTGTGGACTAAGGGAGGCTTCCCTAATAATCCCCTGACGTGGGAAGTGCCCCAAGTGCTGGTATTGGGTCTAGTACTCATTGGACGATCAGGCCTGTGTTCTCCAAAGTGCGCAGATCCAGAATTGAGTCCAGAGCCTTGGATAGTGGCAGTGGGAACCCCAGGCTAGCGGGTGTGCTCCAGGGAAAGGGGTGGGCCAGACGTTAGGCACCCCAGGGAGGACACTTGGAGTCTGGAAGGTGGTCGGGCACAGTGAGGTGGGTGGCTCAACGCAGGAGCGCCCCCTACTGGCCCACCACACGTGGTGACAGTGGTGGGATCCGAATACCCGAAATAATTTGGGGAAATGGAGTCACTGAAATGCCTTGAGCAAACAATTTCTAATTTGGCATTGGGTCGACTGGATAGTGTGGATATTCAGGATGGCGGACGAGTATGTCTGGATAACCATGCCTGAACTGAAAGAACTGGCAAAAGAGAGAGGCCTTCAGGTGAAGAGAGGGCTAAAGAAAGAAGAGCTGGTTAAACTCTTGTGCACTAGCGAATCAGAACAAGCGTCACCTTCACACTCTACAACTCCTGAGACCGACCCAGGAGCACACTCCTGCTCGTCAAGCCCAGAGGCCGCCGGCAGATCACCCTCTGAGGGGGAGCGGCAGAGAGTCCATGAGCTAGAGCTGAAAAGGATGGAATTAAAAAGGCTGGAGTTGGAAGCCCAACACGAGAAGAAGGAACAACAACAGCTAGAAGCAAAGAGGATGGAGATGGAGGAAAAAAAGCTGGAAGCCCAGCGGGAGAAGGAACAACGACAGCTAGAAGTGAAAAGGATGGAGCTGGAGGCCCAGCTTGAGAAGGAACAATGACAGCTGGAAGCCCAGCGCAAGAAGGAACAATGACAGCTAGAAGCTAAAAGGATGGAGCTGGAGGAAAAAAGGGAAAAAAGACAGCTGGAGCTCGAGCAGAAAAAGCTGGAGGCTCAGCTCCGTCTGCCGACCAACGGGGGAAGCGCAAAAACTCCGCAAGCATCTGGGGAACACCCCAAACTGGACGTCTCAGCCTTCACTCGCTACTGAGACGGAGATGATCCTGCAGTGTTCCTAAGCAACTTTGAAAGACAAGCCCAGTGGTGTAAGGTGCCAGAGGAAAAGATCATGATGTACTTGTCTGCTCTGGTAGAAGGCGACATGGCGGTGGTCCTGAACAGCCTCCCCTCAGATGCAGCTGATGACTATAATGCCTTTAAAGCTGCTGTGTCTAAAAGGTTCCAGGTAGGACTGGATTATTTTCAGAAAAAAAATTCCGAAATACGCGCCCACAACCCAGAAAGTCATTGACTGATTATGTGGCCCTGTTGGATGACACATACATTAAATGGTTAGCCGAAGCCAAAGTTGACACTTTAGAAAAGTCACGCCATCTCATGGTACTGGAACAATTCTATTTTTGGTGTCTGAGGGAGGTTAAGATCCTGGTCAGGGACAGGGGCCCCAAAAATGCTCACGAGGCCGCAGACATTGCAGACCGATTGTTGCTTAATCGTGAGAAGCCTCCCTACTTTGGGAAGGAACAAAAAGGGTTTCAAAGAGGGGGGAAGGGAGGTCCAGGTCAAAAAGAGGAAAGAGGGCCACCTCCTGCAGAGCGCAAGGCGGCCCCAGATTTGGACAAACCACCCAATTCAGAAAAGAGGGGGTGCTATAACTGCAGGGAGCTGGGCCACATCAAGCCCAACTGTCCAAAGCTAAGCAATAGACCCAGGCCCGTCAGGCGTGCAACAGCCGTGAGCAGTGAGAGGGAAGGCCGGAGCCCCTCTGAGGGGAGTGTCTGTTGCTACAGGATCACAAACTCAGAGGAGGTGATGGTCCCCCACCCGACCATGATAACGGTAAAGGAGAGGACCCTTTTGGGGGAACTGGACACGGGGTCCAGTGTGACATTAATCAATTCCAGTCAGGTCTCGGCTGCAGACATAATCCCGGGGAAGACCCTTACTAATCATGGGGTGGGGCCCCCACCTCTGACGGTACTGGTAGTCCATGCACCCGTCGTGTGGAATGACTGTGCAACATACCTGGAAATGGGGGTACTGGAAGGGGCTCCAGTCCCCATCCTGGTGGGACGGGATCTTATGGGGCAGGAATCCCAGCTCCGGAGGTGGGAACAGACCCAAGAGCCAAAGCCTTGCACTGTTCATGGAGTGATTTGTCTACAGAGCAGGAAGGCTAAGGAGCAGGGGTTAGAAAATCCCCAGGAGACAGCCACACGATTGGCTGCAGTGGAAGAGAACCCTGCAGATGGCGATTGCACCCTGGTCCTGGAAGGAACTAGCTATCCCCAGGGTGGGTTAAGTGACAGTCCCGGGGAGGTGTGTATTCCATCAGTGACAGAGCGAGGTGACACTATCAGAGAGGAGACCCAGGAAGTCGCTGAGGGTGAGAGTGCACTCCCTGAAGGAGCACCTGAACTCCCTGCTGATTGCCTAGCTGGGCAGGAGGAGTTCAAGCGGGAGGTTCTGGAGGACCCCAGCTTGGACAGACTCCGGCAGATGGCTCAGGAGCAAGAGATTGAGTTCACTCCGGATAAAAGGGAACAGGTGGTCTGGGATAAGGGGTTTCTCTATCGGTTGTGGGTGCTGAAGAACCATGCTGAGACCTGGGAGCCCCAGCGCCAGCTCATAGTACCCCGGAAATACAGACAGCAATTGCTTGCCACGGCTCATGATCTACCGTGTGCTGGTCACATGGGCAGGGAACGGACACGCCAGCGGTTGCAGGTGAACTTTTTTTTGGCCCAGAATTGCCCAGAATGTGATGGACTACTGCAAATCCTGCGAGACATGCCAGCAGACTGGCAAAAGTGGGGACAAGAGAAGGACTCCCCTGCAGCCCCTCCTTATCATCAACCAGCCCTTCCACAGGGTGGCAGTAGACATTGTGGGACCACTGAAGCATAGGACTCGTAGAGGAATGAGATACATACCGACTGTAGTGGATTTCGCAACGTGGTACCCAGAGACAGTTGCCTTGACCTCCCTTGAGGCACCCGTGGTTGCTGACGCCCTCATCAAGGTCTTCTGTCAGCTGGGTTTTCCCTCCAAGATCCTGATGGACCGGGGTGGGAACTTCATGGCGGAGGTGATGAAGTGCCTGTGGGACTGCTGTGGGGTGGAACTCCTTAAGACCACAGCCTACCACCCTCAGACAAATGGGCTGGTGGAAAGGTTCAGCAGGACCTTGAAAGGGATGCTAAAGGCCTATGTGGACTCCAACCCCAATGACTGGGACGAGGAACTGCCACATCTGCTCTTTGCCTACCAGAGGTGCCCCAGGAGTCCACTGGGTTCTCGCCTTTCAAGTTGATGTTTAGGAGGCAAGTTCGAGGTCCTCTCAATTTGGTGAGAGAGGAGTGGGAAGGGAAGATCCCTTCCACGAAGACCTCAGTGGTGGAGTATGTGCTTAACTTTCGTCAGAAACTGACTGACATGATGAAGGTGGTACGAGACTCCCTGGGACAGGCCCAGGAGAAGCAAAGTCCCTGGTATGATGAAAAGGCCTGCTTACATACCTTTGAGCGGGGTGATAATGTGATGGTTTTCCTGCCACTAAAAACAGACAAGCTGCAAGCCACTTGGGAAGGTCCTCATGCTATCCTGGACAGACTGGATGATGTGACCTACGTAGTGGCTATTAGGGATAGAAAGCCTAAGACAGTTCATGTGAACATGCTTAAACCCTACTATAACAGAAAGGAGATGGTATTCTGGGTTCCCTCCGTTGAGGGAACAGCGGAGGACCCTGAGGAGCCGGTCATGTATGGTGACTGGGATGGCAAGGCAGGGATCGAGGAACTCCGCCTGCCGGACCATCTGCCCTCCCAGGACAAGGACCAGCTGCTCACAGCACTCAAGGACTTTGAGACAGTCTTCTCCAATAAACCAGGTAAAGCAGACCTGGCAGTACACTCTATAGAGACGGACAGCCATCGCCCTATATACTCCCGACATTACCCAGTTAATGAGAAGGTGAGGCAAGAAATAAAACGGGAGATCGCAGAGATGGAAGAGTTGGGGGTAATCCGGCCTTCGATGAGTCCCTGGGCCAGTCCGGTGGTACTTGTCCGGAAGCAGGATGAGACCATCCAGTTCTGTGTGGACTACCGGAAGCTGAATGCCATTACCGCCCCTGATGCGTACCCTATGTCCAGGATGGACACTGTGCTGGATCGCCTCGGCCCAGCCAAGGTGATCTCTACTCTCGATCTGTCTAAAGGATTTTTGGCAGATGGCACTGGACCCAGATGCCATGGACAAGTCTGCCTTTACCACACCTATCGGGCTACATGAGTTCACAGTTTTACCTTTTGGTATGCGCAACTCTCCCGCCTCTTTCCAGAGACTGATTAATAATCTGCTGCAAGGATGTGAGCAGTTTGCCATGGCTTACGTCGATGACATCGCCATCTTCAGTCAGGATTTCGAGTTACACCTGGTTCACCTGACCACGGTGTTAGGTAAGATCAAGCAAGCTGGTCTTACTGTGAAAGCCAAAAAGTGCCAGTGGGCACTATCTGAGGTAGTCTACTTGGGTCATCATGTGGGTGGAGGTCATATTGCTCCTTTGTGGGACAAGATCGAGGCCATCAAAGACTGGCCACCTCCACAGACCAAGAAGCAAGTCAGAGCCTTCCTTGGCCTGGCAGGTTATTACCGAAGATTTGTCCTGGGGTTTGGAGCAACCGCAGCCCCGCTGCACGAGCTGACCAAGAAGGGCAGCCCGGACCCGGTGGTCTGGAAGCAGGGGTGCCAGGAAGCATTTGACACCCTCAAAGCTGCCCTGGTCAAACAACCAATCCTGAAGCCACCGCTCCATGATAAACCCTTCTACGTGGCAACGGATGCCTCCGACGTAGGACTAGGAGCTGTACTCTTACAGGAGCACCAGGAGACACGGCACCCTGTGGTGTACCTCAGCCAGAAGCTAATCCCTCAGGAGTGGAACCTGTCCTCCATTGAGAAGGAGTGCTTGGCAATCATCTGGGCACTGAACAAGCTGACGCCCTATTTGTGGGGACAACAGTTCACCGTCCTGTCGGACCATGCCCCACTGCAGTGGTTGCAGACTATGCAAAACACTAATGTCAAGCTGCAGCGATGGGCCTGGCAGCTTCAAGAGTTCAACTTCACTGTCGAGCACATCAATGGAAGCCAGAATGTGATAGAGGATGCCTTATCACGAAAGGACTCTGGTAGTGGGTCCTCGAGACTCAGGACTAGTGAAGAGATCACTAGTGTAAGACTGGCCATCAGGTTTTATCGTTTCTGTATGTTATTGTTATAACTTATTCCATGTTTCATGTTTTCTTTTTTTTTTTCCTCTTCTTCTGGCGTCCCGTGGGAACTCCTTGACCCGACATGCCCGGACCCACGGCCCTGAGAGGCCCTCTGTCCGAGCTACTAAAGGATGGGGGTAGGGGGGGAAGTGTGGCAGAAATGACACTGTCTGTGCCCCTCTCCAGAGATCTGTCTCTGCCAGCGTGAGGGGCTGGTGTTGAATCCCTCAGGGTGGGGTTCTCCCTCCCTTGTCTACATGACAAAAGCCTGGTGCCTGTGAGACGGATGCTCTGGTCACCTGGGGAGGGTGGGGGGGGAAAGCCCCTCTCACCGGCCCAGGTAGCCAGTGATGCTTTTTTAGATTGGTTGGCTTGTGGCTAGCACTGGCAGCTTCAATTGGACCGGGCTGCTGAGGTCAGAGAGGGGATAAAAAAAACCCGTTCCAGGAAGAAGGGCAACCTTTAGCCATGTGGTCATGCAGGTGAATCTGAAACTGGCTCTCTCCTCATAACCACATGCTCCAAGAGTGACCTGCCTCCAGAGGAGAACTCCAACCACCTCTGGATGATGCATGTGAGTAACCTACTTGAGATCTGACTAGATATTTAGCTTACAGTAACTCCGATGCGTGATCAAAAGGCTACCTCAGTCATTGTAGTTTGCTCTATGGCATTCCTCTGATATTCCTCTGTTACTGCACTACCTTTTACCCTGTTTCTGCCCTACCCCCTGTAATCAATAAAGTTCTCCTTTGTGACCAGTGTGGGAGACTTATTGAGGGGTGGGTCTAAATTATGCCTAGGAGGCCCCTTAGGTCTGTGGACTAAGGGAGGCTTCCTTAATCAGCCCCTGACTTGGGGAAATGCCTCAAGTGCTGGTATTGGGTCTAGTACTCATTGGACGATCAGGCCTGTGTTCTCCAAGGTGCACAGATCCAGAATTGAGTCCAGAGCCTTGGATAGTGGCAGCGGGAACCCCAGGCTAGCGGGTGTGCTCCAGGGAAGGGGTGGGCCAGATGTGAGGCACCCCAGGGAGGGCACTCGGAGCCTGGAAGGTGGTCGGGCACAGTGAGGTGGGTGGCTCAACGCAGGATTGCCCCCTACTGGTCCGCCACAATGTGAACATCAAGATGCCATCTGCGAGGCTTGGGCTGTGGTATAGGGGAGGAAAGGAGCTGCAGAGAGCGCCCCCTGGCATCGGGGCAGCAAAAATGGGTAGCCTTCTGCTTAATTGACATCAATTAATTAACATCAAGGCATGGCAGATGAGAAGGCGGGTGGTTGGCCCAAGAACAGGTGGGCGGGCCATGGAGATCGGCCTAAGTAGGCCCCCTGTTACACAAAGCAACAAATAAACTGCAGTCAGACACAAGCACTCAGGTAAACAGAATCCCTGTGAATCCGCCTGGGTGTCCAGCTGACACCCTCGTGGGCCAGCATTCAGTTCATAAGGGCACGTCTGAGCCAAACTGGGTCAATCAGCCTGTACAAGCTGATCCCCTTATGTGTTTCAAACTCAGCACATCCCAGTCTTTGGCCTCTTGATGAGCAGACCCCACAGTATTTTTGAACTTCACATGGATCTTTAGCTTAGGTAAAAGAAGCATTTCTGCTGAGCTCGTGGAGAAGGAGAAGTAGAGAAGGAAAAATATATCCAGTTACTACCAGTGTGATTATAAAAAATTATTTATTGCTAAGAATATGAAATGTATAACGGTACTAAAAGTAATAGACATGCAAAAGAAAACAAACACAAACAATTGCAATACTACCCTGGTTTCACTAAGTATTTGGGGAAACTTAGCTCAAGCTCAACCAATACAATTCAGGTTCAGAAATTTATGCCTAGAGAGAAAAGAGAGAGAGAGCATAGTGGGATCTCACCAGTCCAAGGTACTCGGGCTGCAAAGCTGACAGGCAAAGTCCGTAACCCAATCCTTGAAGGGAGACGATATGTTCTTCCAGCATCCGAAGAACAACACGGGATGGTGTCAGCACATGATTTTTCTTCTTGAAGCACCCACACTGCTGCTTTTTACAGAGTTTTATACCCTCAGTTCAGCTGCTTCGAAGCATTCTCAATGGTGTAAATCATTGTCTTTTCTCTTGACAAGGGGTTATCTGGTTTGGAACATCTCCCCTGCTCTCCCGAAGACAAAACGTAAGGTTTTTGTTGTGGGAGACTCCCTCCTGAGGGGGACGGAGGGGCCAATCTGCCACCCTGACCCCTTAGCCCAGCAAGTCTGCTGCTTCCCAGGGGCCCGCATCCGGGACATTGCGGAGAGGATCCCCAAGCTCCTCAAACCCACAGACCGCTATCCCATGCTCCTTATTCATGTGGGCACCAATGACACGGCTCGGAGCACTCCCAGCCAGGTCATGAGGCGCTACAGGGATTTGGGAGCGGGGCTTAAGGGTCTGGGGGCACAGGTGGTGTTCTCGTCGATCCTCCCAGTCTCAGGCTATGGGCTGAGAAGGGACAGGAGGATCTATGTGGTCAACCAAAGACTGCGGCGCTGGTGTCGTCAGGAAGGCTTCGGCTTTCATGACCACAGCCCGCTCTTTGGCGAGAGAGGCAGCGAGCTGCTGGGAAGAGATGGTCTCCACCTCTCTCCCCTAGGGAGGAGGCTCTTCTCAGCCAGACTGGCTGACCTGCTCCACCGGGCTTTAAACTAAGTCCGCTGGGGGACGGGGGCACGACCGCCACTGCTGGCCCGCTGAGCAAATCTTGCAAAGCCAGCGGATCATGGCACTCAAGGGAGCCCGCCCCAGCCCCAGCCCTGGTAAAATCTGTGGGCAAGGAAGGAGCCCCCCAGGGGGCGCTTGCCTGCCTGTACACAAATGCCAGTAGCTTGGGGAATAAGCAGGAGGAGCTCATCCTCCTGCTCAGTACAAACAATTACGATGTCATAGGGATCACGGAGACCTGGTGGGACTCCACCCATGACTGGACCACGGGGATAGATGGCTATACCCTGTACAGGAGGGATCGTGTAGAGAAAAGGGGCGGGGGTGTAGCTCTCTATGTTAAGGAAAGCTACGCGTCCCTGCAAGCCGATATTGGCGACCAGGGTGGACGGCTGGAGACCCTCTGGGTTAAAATGCGTGGGGAACACAGCACAGGGGACACAATGGTGGGAGTCTATTACAGACCTCCCACCCAAAGTCCTGAGCTAGACCAGGAGTTTGCCCAGGAACTGGCTGAGGCAGCTTGCTCCAGGACCATGGTTGTCATGGGTGACTTCAATTACCCAGACATCTCGTGGGAGGATCGCTCAGCAAAATCTGAGCGGTCGCAGAGCTTCCTCTCGTGCGTGGATGACCTCTACCTGACTCAAGAAGTCTATGGGTCAACGAGAGGCAAAGCGCTGCTCGACCTGGTGCTGGCTACTGGGGAGGACCTAGTCGGCGACCTAGTGATCGATGGGAAGCTGGGTGACAGTGACCACGAGCTGATCACCTTCACCATCCGCCGAAAAGCTGGCAAGTCAGTCAGCAACACGGAAGTCCTTGACTTCAGGAAAGCTGACTTTGACAAGCTCAGGAGGCTTGTCAGTGAGGCCCTAAGGGACTGTGACCACAGGGAGAGGGGAGTTCAAGAAGAGTGGTTGCTCCTCAAGGGAGCGATCCTCAATGCACAAACTAAGTCTATTCCATCTCGGAGGAAAGGCAGCAAGAGGGCACAGCAGCCCCCCTGGCTCTCCAGGGACCTAGCAGACCTCCTGAGGCTAAAAAGAAAGGCCTACAAAGGATGGAGGATGGGAGTCACCTCCAAGGAGGATTATTCTGCACTGGTCCGGTCCTGTAGAGAGCAGACCAGGAAAGCCAAGGCTGCAACTGAACTCCAGCTAGCTTTGAGCATCAAGGACAATAAAAAGTCCTTTTTCAGATATGTGGGGAGCTGGAGGAAAAGCAGGGGCAACGTTGGACCCCTGCTGAACCAGATGGGGCAACTGACAACTGACGCCCAGGAAAAAGCCTACTTATTAAATAGGTACTTTGCGTCGATCTTTCATCAGCCCCATGGGACGCCCGTGCCTGCTACAGGGCCGGGAAGTCCGGGTGAGGGTGATCCCCTGCCCCCCATTAATGCTGACTTTGTGAAGGAACATCTTGAGAAGCTGGATACCTTCAAGTCAGCCGGCCCTGACAATCTTCACCCTAGGGTACTCGAGGAGCTGGCGAGCATCATAGCCCAGCCTCTAGCGCGGATTTTTGAAAACTCTTGGCGCTCTGGTGTAGTGCCCGAAGACTGGAAGAAGGCCATCGTGGTGCCTATCTTCAAGAAAGGGAGGAAAGTGGATCCGGCTAATTATAGGCCCATCAGCCTGACTTCTATCCCAGGGAAGATCTTAGAAAAGTTTATTAAGGAGGCCATCCTTAATGGACTGGCCGACGCCAACGTCTTAAGGGATAGCCAGCACGGGTTTGTTGCAGGTAGTCTTGCTTGACCAATCTCATTTCCTTCTACGACCAGGTGACCTATCACCTGGAGAAGGGAGATGAGATTGATGTCATATATCTTGACTCCAAAAAAGCCTTCGATCTGGTGTCCCATGATCGTCTCTTGGAGAAACTGGCCAATTGTCGCCTTGGTTCCTCCACGATCCACTGGCTGGAAAATTGGCTCCGGGGTCAGACCCAGAGGGTAGTAATTGATGGAAGTCACTCATCGTGGTGTCCTGTGACCAGTGGGTTCCCCCAGGGCTCTGTCCTTGGACCCATACTGTTCAACATCTTCATTAATGATGTGGACACTGGAGTCAGAAGCGGACTGGCCAAGTTCGCCGATGACACCAAACTTTGGGGCAAAGCATCCACCAGAATACAGGCGGGTGATCCAGGCTGACCTGGACAGGCTCAGCAAGTGGGCGGATGAGAATCTGATGGTGTTCAACGCTGATAAATGCAAGGTTCTCCACCTTGGGAAGAAAAACCCACAGCATCCTTATAGGCTCGGCAGTGCTATGTTGGTTAGCACTATGGAAGAAAGAGACTTGGGGGTCATCATTGACCACAAGATGAACATGAGCCTGCAATGCGATGCTGCGGCTAGTAAAGCGACCAAAACGCTGGCTTGCATCCATAGATGCTTCTCAAGCAAATCCCGGGATGTCATTCTCCCCCTGTACTCGTCCTTAGTGAGGCCGCAGCTGGAGTACTGCGTCCAGTTTTGGGCTCCACAATTCAAAAAGGATGTGGAGAAGCTTGAGAGAGTCCAGAGAAGAGCCACGCGCATGATCAGGAGTCAAGGAAGCAGACCCTATGATGACAGGCTGAGAGCCCTGGGGCTCTTTAGCCTGGAAAAGTGCAGGCTCAGGGGTGATCTCATGGCCACCTACAAGTTTATCGGGGGTGATCACCAGTATCTAGGGGAACGTTTGTTCACCAGAGCGCCCCTAGGGATGAGGAGGACGAATGGTCACAAACTACTACAAGATCGTTTCAGGCTGGACATAAGGAAGAATTTCTTTACTGTCCGAGCCCCCAAGGTCTGGAACAGCCTGCCGCCGGAGGTTGTTCAAGCGCCTTCATTGAACACCTTCAAGATGAAACTGGATGCTTATCTTGCTGGGATCCTATGACCCCAGCTGACGTCCTGCCCTTTGGGCGGGGGGCTGGACTCGATGATCTTCCGAGGTCCCTTCCAGCCCTAATGTCTATGAAATCTATGAAATCTCAAGAAACTGATTGACTACCAGGAAACACATACGGTTAAGGAGTACCCAAATACTTGGGAGCCAGCTTGAAATTCCTATGGATAGCAGATATATTGATGGGATATCTCATGGTTTCTTCAGAAACAATAAATGGCTTGCAGCATCAGGATTTTGGATTTTCACTTGTTTTGAACAAGCCTCAGCTTAGCATGACTTTTCCAGATCTTACTGTAGTCTTTTAAAAGACTTAAGGCAATTATTTGAGTGTTCATAACTTTTGGGCAGGAGGACTTCCACCAGTTGTCCTGGGAAAAGCATGACATCACCTGTGGTTAGGACTCCAACGGGCTGGATACTGTAATGAACCCTTAACCATTGTTCAAATGTTGCCATACCCCCTCTGACTCGGTCTCTTTGCTTCAGCATTCCCTAACCCGGCAACCAAGTTTTAGTCAATCAAGTTTAACTAGGACTCCCATAGTGGGAACGGGGAATGTACGGACCGAGATGCCTATTAAACTTAGAGGTGTGTATGTGTCTGGGGGGGGGTGTGGGGAGTCCTTTGTAAATCCAGATTAGAACTGGCCTGATAAATGCTGAGCTGGGTGTTTGTGAACATGGCTTGATTAGCATTTGGAGCACAGATTCCCCATCTTGCAGTGCTCCCCTGCTTCTCTGATCCCAGAATTCACTGCAATCTCTGCTTCAGGCTTTCTGTTTTCCATCTCTCATGTAAATGAATGGTCATCTGGTTCCATCTGGGATGCAAATGAGACCTAGGGCAGTTGTTTCACTCTTGTCACCCTTATCTGGAGGGTCTTAGGTGTGTCTTTCACTGCATCTTAATCAGTTTTGTTTATGTAGAGGAGGGGAGGGAGGGGTTGAGTGCTTTGTGAGTCAGACAGGCTGTGTCCTGTGCCAGGGTTGCCCAAGAACACAGAGCTGAGATGTAACACACCCCAGCCAGGTTTTGCTGGGGGTGGGGGGCAGTCCCTGCCCCTCTCTCCTTCCCCTACGTACAACTCTTCTCCGCTGGAGCCTGCAGCACAGCCCAGCCCAAGGCTGCAAAGCATGCCGGGATGCTGGGGGACTGTGACTTAACTTAAACAAGGTAGAGGTCTGGGACAGAAGTTTCATAAACCAGTTTGACCCAAATCAGTTAAGTCTGATACTACATTCAACCAGGTTTATCTTCAGCCAGTTTCAGCCATTTGAAACTGGCTTATGTGCACTGAGCTTCTGTTGTGTTACAGGTTTAAACCAATTTCTGATGATTTAATCTGGTTTATGTGTAACTCCTGTCTGTACCTTAGCAGACTTGAAGCAGGATAAAGTACTGTGAGTAGACCCTCTGACTCTAGGATCCCATGATGGCTGTCACCCTTCCCCAGGGCTGTGGGCAGCCGGGGCAGAGTCCAGCGTGGCAAGGTACCAGCTGTTGGCTGGATAGCCCTGGAGCCAGCCGAGGGTGAGTGAGCTACAGTCAGGTCCCTTGGTGAAGCCCGGGGTGTACAAACACCACTTGATTACTTAGAGGAGTGTAGGTAAAGAAAGGACTTAGGACATCAACATCATTGTCTTGCTGTTTCCTTCACAGGACCTGATGCTGTTATTAGCCTCCCAGCTGGCTTGCTTGCCTGTCAGTTTGCTGCAGACTGTGAGACGAAGCAGGGAGGGAGATTGGAGTGAGAGAGGGAAGGAGGACCTAAATTCAGGAAGTTTAAATACCTAAAAATGCACACGTGGGCATAGATAGATATTTACTGTGGGAATATCCATTGGAAAGATAAAAAACATTTTAATTGGAAAATAAATTCATGTGACATCATTCAGTCAGCTCTACCAGAGTGCTCTGGACTTAAACCTTGAAACATGGCTAGGTTTTTTTTTGAAGATGGTTTATTATTTATATTATGTTGAGGCAAGGACTTCTTAGGGTGGTATCTTGTATTGGTCAACCTGAACAGTTGGGATAGAGCCAGACAAGCTTGGAATGCAGTTATCTTGTGTTGCCATCTGGGATCGCTTGTTGTGAACCAGGATTCAATAAGTGCTGGGTGCTGTAGAAATACAGAATAAAAAGCTGATCCCTATATCAATGACCTTCTAAGGTGTTCTTTAGATGTAGAATGTAGTATGAAAACTCACAGGTAAGCAGTAGTAGTTACTGTTTGCAATGAGGACTTTTTTATTTCCTCCCAAATATGTCAGAGAAACAAATGATTGTTCTCCCTCCCGTCTATATATTAGGTTCTCTCCTATCGCCTCCCCACACAAAGCAGGGGCACATAATAGGTGTGATCCTTTCCAATAAAAAAAGAGCTTCTGATTTGTCTATCTCGTCCTTTCTGCTGTCTTAAATTATTATGAAATATCAATCAAATCTAGTAGCATACAATTGCATTCAGCTTAAGGGAAATACAGAAGCCCCCCCCCCCCCCCCCTTTATATAATAGCAATATCTTGATTTATAAGCCAGTGTTGCACTATTTCCCATCCATTTAATGGCAGCACCTTTACTGTTAGCAGCAAGATGATTATTTCAGGTACATTAATTTTCTGTTATTGCATTTCAGCCCAGGTTCAGTGTGGGATATTTCTTTTCCTCCGCAAACACTTCGCTCCACTTTCCTCCCTAGGCCATGGTCCTTTCTCAAGCAGGATCCTATTTTTACTTCTGTGCAACTACAGCTTTCTTTTCCCAGCCTGCCTGAGTAGGAAAGAGTGCCTGGGAGGTTTCCAGTTTTGTCCACCGTCTATGCCTTTATGTGGAAGTATTTTTTTTTTTTCCCCTGTGCTGAACCATGCAGTCTTCTTCCAGTATGCTGCCACAATAGCAGCAATACATTTCCTCCGGCATCGATGCCTCAGCAGCAACTTTGACACCAGGCCAACCTTTAAAAAGAATAGAAAAGAAAGAAAGGAATAGGGATGTTAAAAGCAGGCTCAGTCAAATAATGTCCCAAGCTATGTGAGCACACCTTTCTCAAGCAGAGAGGGCCCTTATGGTGTCCGATTAGGCCAGGCACAAAGACGAGCTTCTGAATGTGCCCCTGATAAACAAATTGGAGTACCTTGGTTAACAGAGTGAGTTTTAAATACCAGGAGTTATTTTACAATGACTATATGTATATATGCATGCATTTTTAACAAACAGAATAGAAATGGAAATGAGGGGGTGAATTTGTGACTTGCACATGGTGGTTATTAAAAAATGTCTAATTTGAGCCCTGGATTATATTGACTTGAGGGAAAACAATGATTTGAGGCAAACAGTGTATCAGTACGACAAGTCTGGCATCTGGATTTTGCACATAGACCACTGTTCTTGCAAGGAGGATCTTTTAGCATCCTGGCAAATGCGGCTTAAATTGTGAAGATACTTATGTATCGCAATGGTGGGCCCAATATAAGCATCAGTGATGAGAGACAGGTACGGGGATGGATAAGTGACGAATGCATCATAGCATCATAGAAAGTGAGGGTTGGAAGGGACCTCCAACCCTAGTCCAACCCCCTGCTCAAAGTAGGACCATCCCCAACTAGATCATCCCAGCCAGGGCTTCGTTGAGCTGGGCCCTGAAAACCTCCAAGAATGGAGATCCCACCACATCTCTGGGTAATCTGTTCCAGTGTATTACTACCCTCCTAGTGAGAAAATTCTTCCTAATATCTACCCTAGACTTCCCTTGATGCAACTTGAGCCCATTGCTCCTTGTTCAGTCACCTGCCACTGCTGAAAATGGTGCAGCTCCGTCCTCTTTGCAACCCCCCCTGCAGGGAGTTGAAGGCTGCTATCAAATCCCCTCTCACTCTCCTCTTCTCCAGACTAAATAAGCTCAGTTCCCTCAGCCTCTCTTCATAAGTCATGTCCCCCACCTCTGGACCATTTTTGTTGTCCTCTGCTGGACTTGGTTCAATTTGTCTGCAGCCTTTCTATAGTGGGGGTCCCAAAACTGGACACAGAACTCCAGATTTTACTTCTCCAGTGCTGAATAGAGTGAAATAATCGCTTCCCTCGATCTGCTGGCAACACAACTACCAATGCAGCTCCGTATGCCATTAGCCTTCTTGGCAACAAAAGCATACTGTTGACTCATATTGTCCACTGTAATCCCCAGGTCCGTTTCTGCAGAGCTGCTGCTTAGCCAGGTGGTCCCAGGCCTATAGCCGTGCATGGGATTGTTCCATCCTAAGGGCAGGAGTTTGCATTTGGACTTGTTGAATCTCATGAGATTTCTTTTAGCCCAATCCTCCAATTTGTCTAGGTCACTCTGAATACTAGCTCTACCCTCCAAAGCATCTACTTCCCCCCCCCCCCCCCCTGCAGCTTGATGTCAACTTGCTGGGGGTGCACTTCATCCCATCTTCAAGATTGTTAATGAAGATATCAAACAAAATTGGGTCTAGGCCCAACCTTTGGGGTACTCCTCTTGCTACCAGCTGCCAACTACACATTGAACCATTGATCACTATGCATTGAGCCCAACAGTCCAGCCAGCTTTCTCTCCACCTTACAGTCAGTTCATCTAGCCCAGACTTCCTTAACTTGCTTGAAAGAATGTGGGAGATTTTATCAAAGCCTCGCTAATTCAAGATATATCATATCCACTGCTCTCCCCGCATCTACAGAGCCAGTCATCTCATCCAAGAAGGAGGTTGGGTTGGTCAGGCCTGACTTGCCCTTGGTGAAATCATGCTGACTGTTCCCAATCATCTTCTTCACCTCCAAGTACTTAGAAATGAATTCCTTGAGGAACTGCTCCATGATTTTTTGGGGGCCTGAGGTGAGGCTGACTGGTCTGTAGGTCATGTTTTCTATGCCCCGCTTTGAATCTCTAAGTCCAAATTTCCAAACCTGGATATTCTTCTACAGGCAGGTCACATACTTAGGCTTATTCATGTGCAAGATGTCCCATTTTATGCGCATTTGCAGGTGCAAATGCAGGTGCACGGGCAAATGTTTCAAGTTCAGCACAGGTAAGTCCTTCTCCCAGTTAGTTCCATTATGTTCTCAGCCTTTATTTTTTCATTTAATGTTCTTATGATACAGCTTAGTTGCTGCTATAATTTTCAGAGCTCGCTCTGCTGACCTAACTGTGGTCCCACTGAAGTCAGTAATAAAACTTGTATTGAGTTCAGTGGAAACCCTCGTCAGTCAGCATGAACCACTTTGGAAAATGTGCACGTGTATAAAAGATATGAAACTGTCCTTGGACAAAAAATGGTAGATAAGTGCAAAGAGATGTCTGGATTGGAGCTTTTTGAAAAGTCCCTCCCCCCCCCAAAAATGCTATTTTGACCAAAACCCGCCTCCAAATTCAAACTTCCACATATTGGTGTTAGTTTTCAAATTATTTGAATCTTAATTTCTGTTTCCTTCTGTCTCTCTTTCAAAATAGTCTATCTTCATCTACGAAGGAATAGGATAATAACAACGAGAGGAGAGCCAGGAAACAAAATAAGCAAAATTAAAATTCTTGTCCTGAATTAAAAAATCATTTTGTTGAATCAAAAATATTTTGGGGGCTTAAATAAAAGGTTAAGTTTTCAATCAGTGTAGCAGAGACAAAAATGAGAAATTTATCAGAATCACATATGGTGTTAGAAAGCAACTGCACGGTCATTTTATAGATTGGCATGGTGAGGTTAAGTGACTCTGCAAAGGCCACCTCAGAAGGTATGTGGCAGATTGAGTAACAGAAGCCAAACCATAAGACACTCTGTCCCGTGCTTTAATCTTTAGTCCTTGATGCTTCTGCACTGTACGAGTGTTAACATTTAAGTTTTGTTGAGTGCTTCTTATCAAGGAAGTGACTGTGATCTTTCAATGACATATTAAGTTACACTGCTAAATTTCTGTTTGGTTACATTAAGCTTTCTCGCCACCAAACTCTAAACCTTCCCTACAAGGTGATACAGCGTGCCATGTGCCACAGTTTGGTGCTGAATATCTTGCAAGGTACTTGGAAGCTTGGCAGTAACAAAGGAGACTTTGACCCTGACACTCCTGAAGTAATTAATTTAAAGGGATTTTTTTTTTTTTACTTGGAGATCTGTAGAAGCTGGGTTATTTTTACTTCCATCCAATTAAATTCTCAAGCCTTCACTTTATCTATATGCTGCTGTCTGACTACAACTCTGTTGAGCTGTACTGGGTTTAATTCTTTTGTTTTTCTGTCATGTACATTTAGTTAAAGTCTGGTTGTCTTCCTAAATCAAAGGTCTTTCTGTCACATGAAAAGAGTTTTGCAGCAGGTTAGGACCAGAGTTGCAACATTTTTCCTCTCTCGTTATGAATGTAAAAACAAGGGATTTGCACGCTAGAAAACACACATTGTAGTTGAGGGAATCTTTCATTTGTATTCTTCCATTGTTCCCTTTGGTCTACAAGGTACAAGATTCTGCAGCTCCCCTTGATGGGCAGGAAAGCCAAAATGATCATTAACCCTAAAGATGCTTTCCAAGCTCCATGTAGCAATTCATCAAGCACACTTTATATTTAAAGATACAGTTTATAAAGTGTTATTAAGTGATTAATAGATTTTAAAGATGATTATAAGGACATCAGCATGCAACTGTTATATATGTTAATATGCTGATTATAGGATTCTGTTAGCATCTCCAGCTAGTGAACATTTGTTAAAGTATTGAATGACCTTTTATTACCTCTCTACAAACTACTTATAAGTGTGCCTTCAATAAAAGCTAGTCCCAAATCAGCTGAACAACCTCACAAAAGTATTATTTGCTAGATACAAGTAGCACACTGATTTGGCCTAGGTTGAACCAGCTGCGAATTGTGACTATAAACAGAATGTAAGCTCAATTCTTGAAACTCAGGGCCTACATTTTCACACACAAAAAAAAGAGTTTGTATTTGGGATCTATCTGGTTGTGGGTCCTCATCTTGGGGCAAATTAAAGGCATCCCTGAATTAAAAAAAAAAATTATGAGCATTAGGCTAAGTAGAAATTAGAAGCTGATTTTGAATGCATCAGAACAGTTAGATCCTCTCAAGATACTATACCAAACTTGGACAAATGTAATTATACTTGTAGAGATTAAGATGTATATCTTCTCTGCCATAGTGTCCCCATTTTATATGGTGTAATCTTAGACAAGTATAATGTATTCCAGTGTAGGAAGTGGAGTAGGCTATTCTGCCAAGAGTCATTTTTATCCCCATTGAACTGGGCCTACATTATGGGCTGTGCTGATGTAGCTACTGGGCTCATCCACACAAGATGTTTTACTGTGCATTAGACTAATGAGCTGTGCAGTAAACATCACGCTTTTACATGTGTGCCCCTGTTAGGCTGGAGTAAATTAATTTACTCTGCAGCAGGTGAAATATAAGTACCATCCTGCTGTGGCATTTTTTACTCCACAGCAAAGCACATGTAGATGCTGCCTTGGCTAGCTGGGGCATAAGGGTGCTCCACTGCTGGCTAGCCCTGCACTGAAGTACCCTTGTACCCCAGCCAGCCTGTCCACAGCCCATTGAGACCTGCCAGCCGTGTCTGCTCCAACTTGGCTCAACGTGCTGCAGTCCTGGGTGTGCATTCAAATGGTGCACCTGCAACAATAAACTCTGGAGCATAAACTTCAGAGTTTATTGCTTCACATTAATATGCACACGTAGATGCGCCCAATTTGTTTAAACAAATCACACCCTTAATACAAATAGTTACACTAATACAAAACGTGGATACATGGGGGCCTAGTAACAAACAAAACTCTTGGCCTTGCTGTTTAAAATTAGGCATCTAAATCGATATGTAGGCACAACAAGGTTTCAAGCCACCTGCAAAAGAAATAAAAGGCACGTTGCATTCAATTAGCACTGCAGATCCTCAGTACCTTGGAGTATCAGCACAGTTTTTTGAGTGCCTTTAACTACAGATACTTTATCAAACTTGAGCACACACATCTCAACACACTGGTTCTGACTTACAGTTTCATAGTTTCTAGGGTCGGAAGGACCTGAACAGATCAGCAAGTCCGACTTGGTAACATATGATATTTTAAGCATTTGTGTTACACTAGTGTTAGAGGCCCTACTGGTACAAGGGTCCCATGGTTGTATAAGCTGGACAGACATATTGACAGACGTTACCCTAAAGCCTTCACCATCTATGGAAGTAAAACTGATTCAAATAGGTTTGTCAAGCCCTACACAAGCCTAACAGGCGATTGGGTTGTTGTGACAAGGACCATTGGTTTCATCTGCTGAGGTCTAGCCTAACACCTTTCCTCCAGAAATATTGTCCCACACCTTCCTTTTAAAATGAAATAATCATTTCCAGGAAAGAGCCATTGTTTTCATTATATCCAAGTGCAAGCTGCTGCATTTGATGCATAGGGATACAGAGCCTTCAGTTAGTAACATGTGAACTTTGCTCTTTAGATGCCACTGAGCATTTGCAGTGCTTTCAGATCCCAGGAAAGAAAACAAGCTTTCCCTCTGTGTATTTATGTTTACTGAGCCAATATTGATACAGCCCAGTCTCATTGGAAGCCAGTGTCATGGTCAGTTTTCCCTGCGCATCATACCATGGCTTTGTTTCCATATGCAGTGATATTATTCTCCTCTGCTCAGGTAGGCACTTATGTACTTGCTCTGCTTTCCTTGTGTTGGTTGCTAATCAGGTAGATGCAAGGTCTGCTTTGTTTGGTTTCAAAAGTATTGGCTTGGGACTATGCCATTATCATCTTTGCATCAAGCAATGGCATGAATATCATAGAAAGAGCTTGCTTGCCACCCGTCTTCCTGTGAACAGGCTACTGCGCTGTTTCTGTCTATTTTGTTTGTTTGTTTGTTTGTTTGGGTTTTTTTTTTGGCTTTCATTTTACTTTAAGGAAGCTTGATATGATATTTTCCCCTCTTATTTTACAAGAGTATAGAAAATCCTTTGCTCTGAAATGTAATATGAGCTGAAAAGATTTATTGGGATTTCTATTCCATTCTTGCTTTGGCTATGGATAATGGTCATTTCTAGTTATAATATTTGAAGGTGGGTCTAAAGGTCTCAGATCTGACCAAACCCTATTTTGGCAAGGTGCTATGTATGAGTACAGAGAGGCATTCTGTGCCCTAAACAGTCTGTAATCTCAATAGGTAAGACAACCAAGGGTGGGAAAAAAAGAAATAATTCATAGAATTTAAAGCCAGAAGCAACCATTCAGTCACCCAGATTAAATTTTGTGTCCTAGGTCATTACATTTTGCAGTTATCTCTAGGTTGAACCATATGTGCATTATGTATATGTGAAGATACACACACAATCTCAAATATGTTTAACTATAGCATGTCTTCTAGTCTAGACAGACATCCAGTCTTGATTTGAAGGCATCAAGAGATGATGAATCCGTGACTTTTCTTGGCAGCATGTTCCTCACTAGTTTTAAATCCTTTGTCTTATTTCTAATTTAGATTTGTTCAGCTCCAGCATCCATTCATTTATTCTAATACAGTATGTCTCTGACAGATTAAAGAGTCCTTTTAAGGTTGTTTCCCTTTTATGGTATTTTTCAACTGGAATTAAGGTGTCCTTTAACTGCCTTTTCAATAACGTGACTTTCAGGAGTTTCAGCATGGTGCCTTGGATGCATCTCTGCAAGGCAGCACCCTGCATGCAGCATTCACTCTTGACAACATGTCTGTATTGGCCTGGTGAATACGGGATGTAGGGTAAAATCACCTCTCTGTCCTATCTCACCGCTTCATGCATCTGAGTATCACATGATGCTCAAGCATCTCTCAGCTTCATTTATGCAGAACCAAGGCACTGAGAGAGTTTAACTGATTTACCCCAGAAAGTCTGTGTTAAAGCCAAGGATTTCTTTCCAGTCCCTTGAGTCCCAATCTGGCACTTTTGCCACAAGGCCATCATTCTTCAGCCAGGCTCTTTCCTGTTGATCTAGTAAGTGAACAAAGATTTTGACCATACAGTGTTTCACAGCCTCCTTATGTGTGCGCCAAATCCCAATGAAATCAAAAGGACTCCTGGCAGGTGAGGGAGTCCAACCACATAGATCATGTATCCAGTTGCTGAAAACAGGCTCTCTATTCGAGGGAATGTACTAAAACAGGGGTGGGAAATTATTTTGGGTGGAGGACAGCTGACTTTTGGCAAACCATCAAGGGCTGCATGGGTAGCCCTGCCCCTTGACAGGTGCCCCACCCCCTGGTCACTATTTTGGGACTGGAAGTCCTGTCCCCTAATCCCTGACCTTTGCCACCAGAAGTCCCAACCTTTGCCCCCCAGAAGTACTCCTTTCAGCAAGGGGGTTTGTCATCTCCAGTCCAGAAAAGTACCAAATTATATTCTAAAACTCAAACATGTACTACAACATTAATTAATCTCATTTAAAAAAAAATATTTTTGTCCTGATTTACATGCGTTTGTGTGGTGTACATAGGCATGCTGGTATAATAGCTTCAAATGAAATCTTACTCTTGTATATCTTGGGAGGGTGTGGGTGGGTGGGGGAGGGAGCATGTGGTGGTGTGTGGGTATGTGGGGGAGGGAGCATGTGGGGATGTGTGGAGGTGTGGGGGATGGGTGGGTACGGGGTTTGTGGGGGGCTCTGAGTGTGTTGGGGGAGGGTGGCTGGGGAAGGTTGTGGCTTGTTTGGAGGGGGAGGGTTTTCCCACAGCCCCCTGCAGAAGGCAGAGCCCTCACCACTGCTGCTTCAGGCCCGGGCTCCACGGTCTTGGCCCAAGGGCCATGGCACAGGCACCAGCCCCATGCTGCTGCTCACAGACACTTCTCCCCCCTTTGCCACTGCTGCCCTTCTCCTACCACTTCCCCATCCATCCCCACCCCCTCCCTCCCCCTGTGCCGCTTTGGCACCACATCCCAGCTGCTCCTGTAGGCCCTGTGAAGCAGCTGGGAGGGGAGGAGAGGGGAGCAGGGAATGGCTGCAGAAGGCAGGAAGAAAGGGCAGCAAGCGGGTGCGTAGAGCACAGCAACAGCTGAGTGGAAGTGCGGGGCCTGTGCTGCTGCACCAGGGTCAGTGCTGCTAGCGCCCCAGGTGGGCTGGCAGGAGAATGGGCCCTGGGCTGGCAGGGGCTTGATGGAGCCAGGCTGGGCTGTGCCAGCAGGGACGGGGGGATCATCTTTGACAGGCAACCAGGGGCAGATAAATATTAATTTTCTAAATGTTTTAAGCACCCTGGGGGCTGGATAGAATGGCCTGGCAGGCCAAATGTGGCCTGAGGGCCATATTTTGCCCACCCCTGTACTAAAACATCTGGATTCCCCAATTTTCCCTTTCTCACCTTCAAACCTTTTTTCTTAGTGAAAACTTGCACACAATTTGATGTAAAACACCTTTGTCTTAAGCTTTGTGTTTTCTTCTTTTCTGACCAGTGTTTTGAGTGTCACCTCCTCAATTGTGTGGTGAGCCCCATGCAGCCAGGGCTTCTGCCAGACTTCACAAACAGCATAGGAAATTCAGACATATTTACTTTCAGCTGAGATCAGCATGGCATTCCCGCTCATTATTTTAGCAGCACCTTGCTCCCATCCCTGCCAGCAAGCAGTCCAGTCAAATTTTGGAACCCTGCAGTAGCTCTGAGACTTCTCTGCAGACATCCAATCCTCTATGAGTATCCCATTAACCATGAGGAACACTGAAGGCTTAGGCCTCTTCTGGATTCCCTTTAATTAATAAGCACAAGTATGCCTTTCATTTGAGCTCTACTGCCCACTGCCTTTGGTATGAATCCAGGTTTCTCCTGGCATTGAACTGCCTGGCCATTCCTTCAAGTACCCATACAGCAGTGGTACCAAAGAACCCTCTTAATTAGCTCACCATGGCAGAAAGGGAAACATGATAATTAAGAAATTATTCTGATCCTTTGAAAATCATGGGGATATGTTGTTCTGGGGAAAAACACTAGTTTACCTTTTGTGAATTGCTATAAAAAGATTCCCAAGGCAAAATTGTATTTTTTTAAAAACACTTTAGATATCATATATAGCACGATCAACTCATCAACTGATTCAGCAGCTATTACAGAACAGAAAGCTAGCTGAGGGAGAACGAAGGACCCAGCTCAGTGCTCGATTCTAGGAGCTGTCGACTATAACTTGCAATTCACTGAGTCCCTTTGTTGTGCCCCAGCTCAAGTCTGGGACCGTGCCCGGTATGCAAAGGCCAATAAAGATACCAGGGATGAAAGTACAAAGAAGGTTTATTGCTAGCAATAAAAGGTGCAAGCGGAATAATTCACATAACAAGCACACCCACTACTACTTCTAAGCATCTTTTATACAGGAGTTTTCAAGCCTTCGCAAGCATGCTTGTTTGATGATTGGTTATAAGTGAGTGATGCAAGAAGTTCTTTACTGAGCATGTCTCTACACCTGTGTTTTAGCCATGTATCTCATTTACATACATGTGTGTTTCATTAGCATACTTTTTCCCCACCTAGGGGTGTGATTTTTAGTATTTTAATGAGCCCTTTAATCTAGTACTCTGTTTCTTCTTTTGGTTTTCAAGCCTCCTTTCTCTAAGACTGTCTCCTCCTTATCATTGCAGATGGGCATTCTTCACATAGCATTCTCTTCTTCTTCATCTTCGGGTAGAGGTTTCCAGGTCACTCCTTACATTTCCCCCCTTTGGAGCATTTTTAATTATTATTATAATTGCTCCATTCAATTTGGTTTAACACAAATCTAGTATCATCAGCTTTCTTTGTTTGTAAAATCATTTGATTTACCTTAGGCCTGAAGATAGATATAAAAACACGTAAGCATTACATACAGCAACAAACCATGATTCCTATAACACAGAAAGAGACAACTATACTAAAAAACTGTCTCAACCATCTAAAATTGGGAAGTCAGGAACTTAGCCAGGAAAAGTCTAAGCCAGGTGATTCTTTTAACGTCTGTGCCAATTGTTGTAAGGCACCAATTTTGTCTTCAGTTAGCACAGAATTATCGGCGAGGTTAAAACAACACATTCCTTTTAAAGTTTCACACCCAAGATTGTGTCGTAATAAGAGATAATCAATAGCGGCTCTATTCTCCAAGACAGCATCCCTTAATTATTTTTGTTCAGCATTCAGGGCTGAAAGAGCTCGGGATGTAGCATTTAGTCCTTTTGCTAGAACACAGGCAACTGCATTAAGATTTCTACTATTACTTACAGCGAGGCCCGGAACCCCCACCATAGATACAGCTAATGCTAAGTATTCAGCCTTAGACAAAAGTCCAGGGGAATCATTCCCATCACAATCGGTGGTGCGAGTAGTGTATGCCCACTTATACCTCCCAGCGAGAGGGGTTTGTTCAGTGTGCATTAGATCAGATTTCCTTGAAAGAGCTGCAGTTACCCGGGCAATGGTGTGTTCCCTCCAGTAGCGTTCACTGGGAGGTATGAAAATATTATTCTCCCGCAGGCTAGAAACCATCCTCGAGGAAGGACGGTATGTGTGTATGCATAGGATATTTGACTGGTCTCATTACAGAGGACATTTTTACCTTGGTTCAATTTAAGGCAATTACCAGTACAATTAACCATTAGGAAACATTTGGAAGCATTAGCTGTTGCCTGAACCTGTAAGGAGAACATGTTTCTGCTTTTATCTTTTACAATAGTCTCCCAATTATATATATCCTGATATGTACTTTCCTTATCTATATCTTTCAGCGTAGTATAATTTTGTAAAAATTTCAAATGGGTTGGTACTGCGATTAAGCATGAGGTAAAAACCAGGTGAGCATTGATCCCTCCCGCTAAGCAGAAGTCCATTGTATTTAAAATTTACCGGGCCAGATAAATCCACACATTTTCCTGAGGGTTAAATTTTTGTTGTAAAAGGTTTTCCCCTCTTATGAGAAGGAGTGGACAGATCAGGATGCCCCACAATAAAACCTTGACCAATTTCATGATAAGGGCTGTAAAACTTGATCAAATATTGACAAATTATTTAAAGTTCCTTTCTTCTGAATAGGAATTTTAAGTCTCTTATTGGCTCCACCTTCCACTGTTCTCTGTCTCCAGTCCTGGAGTCTGCAGGGCTTCCTTCTTGTTCTGGTCCAGCCACCGGCTTTAGGCGACTGGAATGTATCCAAGTCTTGATTCCCTTGAGCTTTGCTGCCGTCGGGGTCATCAAGAGTACCCTATATGGGCCCTTCCATCTGGCTCGAAGTGGTTCCTCATTCCAGTCTTTCACAAGGGCATAACTCCCAGGTAATAGTCGGTTTTCCTGGGCAGGAGACTGATCCTGTGACTGCAGCATGTCCCGTACCTGCTGGTGGATGGAAGACAAAACAGAAACCAAGGACCATACATATTCTCTAATCATTCCCTCTCCTAAAACATGTAACTGTTGTTCAGTACCCATGGGTAGACTCAGAGGGTAAGGCTTACCATACATTATCTCAAATGGGCTTAATCCCAATTTAGAATGTGGTGCAACCCTTACTCGTAACAGGGCCAAGGGTAGGGCCTCTGGCCATTTGAGTTGAGCTTCTTGGCAAATCTTTGCAAGGTGTCTTTTTAAGGTCTGATTCATACGTTCCACCTTTCCACTGTACTGGGGTCGCCAAGGGGTGTGTAAATGCCAGCTGATTCCCAGGAACTCAGAAACCTTCTGAGTAATTTGTGCAATGAAATGTGGGCCATTGTCTGACCCTATTCCTTTTGGAAGTCCGAAGCGAGGTATGATTTCTCGTAGGAGTGCCTTGACCACCTCTCGGGCTTAGGCAGTCTGACATGGGAAGCACTCAACCCAATTAGAGAAAGTGTCCACAAAGACAAGGAGATATCTCATCCCTTGTTGTCGGGACAACTCGGTAAAATCCACCTGCCATTCTTCTCCTGGCCCATTGCCTATTCTCTGATGTCCTGGAGTTTCTTTTCTCCCTCCTTTTGGGTTATTTCTCTGGCAGACCTCACATGTTTCTGATACCTTCTTGGCAGCCTCTTTTAATCCCACTCCAGTTACATAGTGACTGATCCATCTTACCTGGGCCCTGGGTCCATAGTGGGTGCCATGATGAGCGCTCTTTACTACCGCATGAACTCAGGCAGCTGGGATGATAATGCGGCCATCCTTTCCTACTAGCCACCCGTGCTCCCCCTTCTTTGCTTTTATTAATTGTTTGTCTCTTTCCCCATACTGTGGTGTCACAGGCTGGTATAGGTCTGGGAGGAGAGGTAACAGATTACTTACTTTGGGCAGCAAGTCTGTCTGAGGTCTTTTAGCTGCTCTCTTTGCCATAGCATCAGCAAATCGATTACCTTTTGTGGAGGGGTCGTTCCCTTTCTGATGTTCCTTACAATGCATTACCGCTACCTCCTTCGGTTCCCAGACTGCCTTGAGGAGAGCTTTTATTTGCTTGCTATGTTTAATGCTTGCTCCTTTAGCACCAAGTAGACCCCGCTCTTTCCACAGTGCTCCGTGAGCATGTAAAACAAGGAAAACATATTTAGAATCAGTATAAATATTGACAGTTTTGTTGGCCGCCAATTGCAAAGCCCGAGTCATAGCAATGAGTTCAGCCTTTTGAGCTGAAACAGATGGGTTTAAAGGTCCTGCTTCTATCACATTCTGTGTAGTCACGATAGTGTATCCAGATTTCCGAATTCCATTCTCCATACTCAAGCTGCCATCTGTGTAGAATTCCAGTTCAGCATTGTCCAGGGGTCAGTCTCTCAGGTTTGGTCTTGAGGAGTAAACAGCTTCCAATGTTTGCAGGCAATCATGTACAAGATCTGGTATGTCAGCCATAGGTGGCAAGTGTTGCTGGATTTACAGTGCCAGAAATGGCCAATTTTATTTCAGGCTTATCAAGGAGGATGGCCTGATATCGAGCCATTCGTCCCGGGGTTAACCAGTTCCCTCCTTTCTGCTCCAGGACTGTAAGCACTGCGTGAGGCACATATACAGTCATTTCATGGCCTAGGGTTAACTTTTCAGCTTCTTGTATTAGCAGACAGGTGGCAGCAACAGCCCGGAGACAAGCAGGCCATCCGGATGACACAAGGTCTAATTGCTTAGAAAAATATGCCACTGGTCGTTGCCAGCTACCTAATTTTTGTGTTAATACTCCAACGGCCACCCCCCTTTGGTCATGCACAAAAAGGGAAAAAGGCTTACTCATGTCCGGTAGTCCTAAGGCAGGTGCTCCAATAAGAGCCTGCTTTAACTGGCAGAATGCTTGCTCACACTCTTCAGTCCATTCGAGCACCTTTTCATCACCTTGTGTAGCTCCATACAGAGGTTTTGCAATAACCCCAAAATCTGGAATCCAAATCCTGCAAAAACCTACTGTACCTAAGAAGCCCCATAGTTGCTTCTTTGTTTTTGGGGTTGCTAGCCGGCATATAGCTTCTTTTCTTTCAGGCAACAGGGCTCTCTGACCAGGCTGTAGTTCAAATCCCAAATATGTTACCTTCTGGGACACTGGTTGCATCTTACTTTTGGACACCCGGTATCCTTCTTGTCCCAGAAAATTAAGGAGGCAGATTGTTCCTTCCAGGCAACTTGCTTCAGTGGTGGCTGTTAAAAGCAAGTCATCCACATATTGCAGAAGGGCACAGGACAGTGGCAGTTTTAGCCTACGTAAATCCTTGCTTAATGCAGTGCCAAATAGGGTTGGGCTGTTTTTAAACCCTTGGGGTAAGACAGTCCAGCAAAACTGAGTCTTAATGCTAGTATCTGGGTCTTCCCATTCAAATGCAAATATTTCCTGAGATTGCCTCTACCGGTATACAGAAGAAAGCATCTTTTAAATCAATAACCGTAAACCAGTTATGATCTGGGTTCAAGGCAGACAGCAGGGTGTATACTCATGACCACTTTATTTACAGCTCTCAGGTCTTGAACAAAACGATATTCATCACTCTTAGGCTTCTTCACAGGCAAGATGGGTGTGTTAAAGGCTGATGTGCATTCACGGAGAAGGCCATACTCCAGGAACCGTTCAACTAACGGCTTCAGTCCTTTCCTGGCTTCCATCCGCATTGGATATTGTTTCACGCATGGAGGTTGGGCCCCTGGCAAAAGTTGAATCTTTACAGCGTCAGCATTTTTAGCCCTCCTGGGTCGGTGACCTGCCCATACCCATGGAACAACAGCATCGAGCAGGGGTTGAGGAATATCCAGTGTGCTTTCCTCTTGGAGAAGGCCAAGAAGGCAGGCCTGCAGGTGCCACCCCTTTTCAGGAGGCACCGTTAGGAACATTTGCCCATCCTGAAATGACAACATAGCTTGCAGTTTACAGAGAAGGTCTCTCCCTAAAAGGGGAACAGGGCAGTCTGGCATATACAAGAATTGATGGGTGACTTCGGCCTGCCCAAGATTACAGGCCATTGGCTGTAGGAAGGGCCATGTTAGTGCCTTCCCTGTGACCCCTACCACCGGCACAGTCTTTTTACTTAAAGGTTTCAGTTTTTGAGTTAAGACGGAATGAGTAGCACCTGTATCGACGAGAAAATCTACCAATTCATCTCTGTCCCCAATTTTAACCAGAGGCTCGCCAGGGGACACCAGGATCCTTTCCCTCCCGGGCCTCCAGTCCCCTTCAATCTGAATCCCCTCCAAAAACAAACAGTCCACTGCTCTCCTCTCTTTTCTTTTCACCTTCACCTACTTTCCGATTGGGGCATTCCTGCTTCCAGTGTCCCTTTTGTTTGCAATAGGCACACTGATCTTTCTCTAATGGACCCCGCCTCTGAGGCTGTCTCCGGGATCCCTCATTTCTGGGTTTTCCCATGATTGCAGCCGCCACTAGGGCTGCCTGCATTTTCATCTTTCTCTCCTTTTTCTTGTCCTGTTTCTTTTCCTGAACACTTTCTCGGTTAGTAAATACTTTGTAAGCAATGTCTACTAGTTGGGAAATAGGCATACCTGCTGCTCCGTCTGTCGTCTGCAATTTCTTCCTAATGTCCGGTGCACTCTGACCTATGAAGATCATATTTACCATGTGAGCATTTGATGCATCCTCCGGGTCCTCACGGGTGTATTGTCTGAAAGTAGTGTAGATTCTTTCCAAGAAGGCACCTGGGGGTCTTATTCGTCTCCTGTTGAACCTCATACACCTTACTGAGATTGTGAGGTTTTTTCACAGCACCTCTCAATCCTCGGAGGATATATTCTCGATAGGCGTGGATGGAGGTCATATCTTTGTCTGGGTTCCAATCTGGCTCCTGGGTGGGGACATGATTGTCCTTATTTCCATGTAGGCGCCCTGCGGTAATTTCCTTTTCCACATACTCACGGGCTTCGTTTACTACCATCCTCCTTTCCTCTGGTGTCAACAGGACATCTGAAAGAGACTGAACATCTGCCCAAGTTGGGTTATGGGTTTTGAAAACCATTTCAAACAGGTTTCGTACCTTTTCAGGATCCTCTCTCAAGCTGGGGGTATTGTTCCACCAGTTATACAAATCTGAGGTAGTGAAAGGAACGTGCACAAAGGTTCGACGGTAGGTTGGCTCACCATCATCTTCGAGTGGCCTGGGTACCACTTGTTCTCTTAGGGGAAATACCCCATTTTCCTTCCCACGGCCAGGATCAGATTCCCTGTGATGTTTTCCCTTAACCCCAGAGTCTGCTCCTAACTGTACTCTCCACCCACCTCCTGGGGTTATATCAGGAGAAGTCGGGGGTTCTGGAGATTGCCAAGCACCTGACGGCCATGGTCGGTGCTGTTCCAGATCCCTGGGTTGGGGAGTGTTCTTAACCTCCGCCTCGGGGGGGGGGGGGAGAAGGAGGAAATGCGGATGCCAACGAGGAATCAGATGAATGAGGAGGAGGATAAGGTGGAGGTGGCAAAGGGAGTGGAACCTGCAGCTCCGGACATTCCAGGACAGGATTTTCAGTTGGTCGAGCCACTGCCACTTTACAGATCCCAACCCCCTCCCCCAATCCACATTTATCCAAAACCTTTCTATCCCTACAGAGAGACATAAACACTTGCGCATACATCAGTTCCTCCCATTTACCATTCTGCCGGCAGAACAAAATCAATTGTAAGATGGTATTATAATTAACACTTCCCTCCGGAGGCCAATGTTCTTGATCATCTAGCTTATAGCGTGGCCACGCAGTTTCACAGAAGAATTTAGCTTTCTTCTTAGTCACAGGATCCCCACCGAACTCTGCCCAATGTTCCAATACACAAGAGAGGGGGGTAAATTCCCTAACCTTACTGTTAATAGTACCCATCTCAGGGCTACCTTCCTGGTTCTGACCGTCCGACTTACCTGGGATCCAGGGATCTGTTCTTAGTCCTTGTCCTCACAGAGGAAAAATCACTGGTCTTGGACCAAACAGAATACTTACAGAGATAATCCCAGGTAGGCGTACTGATGGTAGGCCTTATGCCCTTTCTACCCTCTCACCCAAGTGCCTGTTACTGGTACTTTCACTCTATGGCGTTGCACCATTAGGCTACTGCTGCCTCAGTGATCCAGCTCCCCCTGAAGCAAAAGTCTTACCGGGAAAAGAGATCCCGGGGCGCTCCTGACATTTGTTCCGGAGGAGCGGTCGGCTGGTCGTCAGTTAATCCGGGCAAAGCCTTATCTAAGATAGTCCCATCTGGGGTGCCAAAAACTATTGTGCCCCAGCTCAAGTCTGGGATCGTGTCTGGTATGCAAAGGCCAATAAAGATACCAGGGGTGAAAGTACAAAGAAGGTTTATTGCTAGCAATAAAAGGTGCAAGCGGAATAATTCACGTAACAAGCACACCCACTACTACTTCTAAGCATCTTTTATACAGGAGTTTTCAAGCCTTTGCAAGCGTGCTTGTTTGATGATTGGTTATAAGTGAGTGACACAAGAAGTTCTTTACTGAGCATGTCTCTATACCTGTGTTTTAGCCATGTATCTCATTTACATACATGTGTGTTTCATTAGCATACTTTTTCCCCACCTAGGGGTGTGATTTTTAGTATTTTAATGAGCCCTTTAACCCAGTACTCTGTTTCTTCTTTTGGTTTTCAAGCGCCCTTTGTCTAAGACTGTCTCCTCCTTATCATTGCAGATGGGCATTCTTCACATAGCATTCTCTTCTTCCTTGTCTTTGGGTAGAGGTTTCTAGGTCACTCCTTACACTTTCTTAAAGTCAGCAGGGGCTGAAACATCTCAGAGCTTTGTGTGAGGCACTCAGCACCTTTTGAAATTGGGTCATAAATCAGTTAAATCCAATTTGCACCTATGAATTGGCTGGCAGAGACAGCATGGGATCACATGTTAGGGGTGTATGGTAGAGGGAGGTACTCCAATTGTTGCGCATTGATGCAGTTGTGTGAGACAAGGGGACAGAAGTGATGGGTAATTAGCATATCATTTTTCCCCTCTACTTTGTCAGTTTGAATCTCGTCATGGCGGCTAGTGAGTGAAAGTTTCAGCACTGGCTGATTTTTTTCTGGGCTGCATACAAGGAGTTTACTACTGTTAGCTCATTTTTCATTTGACAGATCTTCATATTTTTCTGCTTGTACAGCACATGACAAGGGTTAATTCACAAGGATTAGAGGCACAATTGCACAACAAATGATATTAATAATAATGGTATAAATTGCTTGGGACAAGTGGAAAATATGTTGGCAGCTACAGAAGACACATCAACCATTAGGACTGAATTAATTATTCCTGCATCTCAAGATTGAAATGCTCTGTGGAGGGGATAACATAGCTGTGGCACCTCTTTGGTGGCTACAGCTAGGACTCCAGGCTCCAGGGCTGTCAGTCTGGGAGGCATTCAGGAATATTAAATTCCCACACAAAGAATCCATCTGCTTCAGCAATACATATTCCAACTTTGTTATGCAGCTTATTTAAAGCTGTACTAAATGAAAGAAGTAACTGAGCTTGCCCCAAGCTTTGTATTCCCTTTAAAATAATTTAAAATGCATGGTAGAATAATTAAAGACATTCTTTGGCAAAAAAAGTTGTCAGTCTAATAAAAGATCTCATCTCTACTATAAGTCCTGATTACCAGCAGAATAAGCAGGATTGTAACCTTAAATACTAGGATTGCAACAAGGAAGTTAATCAATTCTTGTATCCTGAAATTTCTTGTCCCAGCCTTCACCTAGTCTCACAATTCCCTCGTCCCTAGAAATACAGAAGAAAAGATAAGCTACTTCTAGCTTCTTTAGTACCCAGAGTTGCCAGCTTGTCCAATTTCAAGTCAGTCTTATGCTGTTTGGTGTCTTTCTTAAACCTCTTTTCTTAGAGGCAGAGGATTACTTGAGAATCTCACCATTTATCTTTCCTTAAATAAGTTTCTAGCATTTGTGGCTGTGCGGAAAAGATGAGAAGTGTCAACAATGAAGTCTGAAAAAGGAGAAGACAAGAAGATAGGGCTCCAAACGTATTATTTTTGAAAGTTTCATGTGTTTGGGGGGGCCTTGACCTATTTTGTGCACTTGCGACTGGCCCTGAGGTAAGACCAACTGTTCGGGCGCTCTGTCTTCCCCTGTTACTTGTTTAAAATGTGTTTTAATTTAATCTGTCTTCCTGGAGTGCCAATATCTGTAAGACCAAAATTAAGCCACGTCTGAGGACAGGAGCAAACCTCTTGCCTACCTATTCTTTCCCATTTCCTTGTGGCGAACTCAAGTAACAAAATGTGGGTCTGGATCTTGATCCTGAACTACCACAAAATTAGCCTGCGCTACAAAGATCAGAGGTGTGTGGAGTCTAACTTTGAGAACGTGCTTCTGCTCCAGTCCTCAATATTTCCCATTTCCTCATGACTGGTGAAGTAATGTGTTAACTAGATTATGAGAGAGCCTTGTGATACTCAGGTACCTTTCAGCTCCTTTGGTACCTGCCGCGGGTACCAAAGCACACGGGTTTGTAACAAAATGGATGCAGTTGGGATCTGCTGATAGGCACTACGTTTGGGGAACCAGGCACCTCGGGTTGTATTCTCAGCTCCTCTGCTAACTGCTGTGGGACTGTTAGCAAATTCTTGCATTTGCTCTGCTTGAGTGTCTCCTCCTATCCCTTGTCTGTTCAGAGTATAGACCTTTTGGGAAGGGACAAGGTGCTTTGTATGGGTTTTCACACAATGGGCCCTTAATCTTCATTGGGAGCTTTATGCTACTGTAATGTAAATCATCATAAACCTGCCCTTTTCACAACACCCTTCCCTATCTCTTTAGTGCCATTTAGAAGCATAGACAACACATAACCATGTGAACATGTTATCACCAAACATTTGTCTCTCTGGTGCCCAATGGGGTCTCATAGGATGCTATCTGGAAACACCCTGCTAAGTAATGGGACCTGTTTAACTCTGTTATGTGATACGGTTGCCAAGCAGGATGATTAGAGAAGGGACCAGGAAGATCCAGAAGAAGTATTGCACACACTGTTGAACAGGGGAGGTCATCTAAATTGTTTTAATCCAAAGGGAAATAAGAAGAAAGATGACTGTTTGAAAAGAGTATCTCTATCAGTAGTCTCCTCTTATTCTTCCCTTCTGCTGTTTTTATGGGCCTGAGCTGTTTTTTTGTTTGTTTGTTTGTTTTTTTGTTTTTTTATTGTATGATGGGCTTTGGCCTTTCTTGTCAGTAATGGCCAATATATTTTAATTGAGCAAATCTCACGTTCCTCAATATTTAATAAAAAGATTTAAAGGGTATCTAAAAATAACACTTGGTGTTGATGTTGATTTTTAATGAACAACATAATATTCTCTGGGTGTTTTAGGATTTACAGTGCATATATAGCAGGGGAGACCATCATAGATAAGTTACATTTTCTGAATGTCTTAAGACTTTCTGGAAATAACAGAATGTCTTAAGACATTACTTGAACCCTGATTGTACATAATAAAGTACTTTGAGATGCTTGGGTGAAAAGTATTATATCTAGGTAAACATGGGTTCATCAGATATCTTGGGAGGGTATTTTATAATTGGACTTTGAGATAAACCAGATGAGTTGTCACGTGAATTTGGTTCAGATGCCATTGATGTTTGGATAAACTTTCAAATAAGTTTAGTGAGCCAGGATATGTATAATCTGCATTTGCCTGAAACAGGGCCTGATCCCAAGTCCTCTGCTGAAGTCTGTAGGAGTGAGGTTTGTCCTTACGATAAAATTGGCCTTCCCAACAAGATGAGTAAGACTTTGCATTGATGTTTCCTTGCTGTATATTTTTTAGTCATTTGGCAGCTTTGTGGGCTTGTAAGAGTCCAGATGAGGTTTGGTTCTTGATGAAGGGCATAATTAGAACTGGAGCTACCTATGTGTCTGTAGTTGCAGCTGCATGTTTTTAATTACTGTTCCCATTTAGAAAGGTGGCTGATGAGAAATTGAACTGCCCTGCCAAAGACAGGGCACCTACTTACCCAAGGGATCTCTCTGTGTGACACTGCCTCTGGAAGGGCCTGGCCCCACCTCTAAGAAATAAAACCTACCCAGCCAGGCCCACAATTAGGCAATGGAAACAGCTTTAGCCTCAACCCAATATATGATCTAATTTTCAGACTTGAGTATGGTATTTTAGGTGAAGGCAAGAGAAGGGGCAGGGGGTGATGGGACATTCTTTGTCAGAACCATGGGCACCCCCTCCCAGGTCTACAGTGGCCTGAGCTGGGCTGGTGGGTGGGGAGCATGGTTTGCATTCTCTTTTCTGCCAGTTGGTGGAACAAGGTGGCTCTTGCAGCTAAAAGCCACAGCTGACCATAGCAACCCATGCGCTGGCCCACAGCTGGGACTGCAGCAGAACCACCAGACTGTGAGGTGCACAGCAGGCCCTGCCCTCCCCAGGTTTCCCTTTGTACTGGGGTCACAGTGCTGCCTACACAGCAAGGGGCTAAGGGGCAGGGAGCGAAGCTGCGTGTCCTACCCAGCTCACATGGTGCAGTGCACTAGGGTGCCTTGGGCATTTCCCAGGGGCAGCCTGGCTCTGGCTGCTGAGCCTGTGTTTTCTCACCACCCCTGAGATTGGCTGGCCATGACAAGTGTGCACCGGAGACCTTCAGTGTCCTCCCCACGACTTCTTAGTGCAGCAGAGCAGCAGCCTGTGTGGCTGGGAGTCACCGTGTCTCCCCATGCCTGGCTTTTGCTTAGCTACTGTGCCAGGACAGGGAGCCCTTGGCCCATGGCCACAAGGAGGTCCTTGCATAAACCAAGGGGTTAAGTGAGGTCCTTCTGTAGTGCTGTGCCTTCCTCCAGGACTCCAAAGCAGTCCTCCCAGAGCCAGAACTGGATCTGCAGTCAGAGGGAGCCAATTAGTGCTTAAGCGGTCAGGAACAGGAGCAAGCTTCATCGAGGGGGCCAATGAGCTCTTCCCAGAGTCTGAACCAGGTCTTGCCTGCAAACTGGCATCTGCTTCATTTCCACAGAGGCCTTGGAAGAGGCAACCTTCACTGTGGGTCCTGCGAGCTCCTCCCAGACCTGGGAGAGGCCCTGCTTGCAACCCCAGGGTCCAATTTGTGCCTGGGCAGGTGTGGGTGGAAGCAACTTTGATTGAGGGGGGAAGCAAGCTCCTTCCAGGGCCTGAATGAGGTCCTGCCTGCAGCCTGGGCTCCAGTTAGTGCCTGAGCAAGTGGAGGCAGGAACCACCTTGGTGGAGGAGCCAATGAGCTCATCCTAGCTCTTCAGCAAGGTCCTGTTTGCAGCCAGGGGTTAAATCAGGCCCTCCCAGAACCAGGAGGGTCTACAGTTCAACAGGCATCACAGGGTGTCATTCTTGAGGGCGAGTGAGATCCTGGCTTCCTGCAGGAGTCAGATGGCCTGAGAATTGGGATTGCTGCAGGCCGCAGTGGCTGGGCCAACACCACAGGGGAAAGGGAGCGAGGGGTGGGAGCAAGGTGCATTTAGGTGGTGGAGGTGGCCACAGCCCGGCTAGAGCAAGGGTCTGCCTTGGATCAGGAGCTAGAGGTGATCACGCTGCTGGTTGATTTGCCTTCAGCCAGTGGCCATGTGAGATTGTCATAAAACACAGGGCAGGGGGCAGCAGGCAAGGAGGATCCGAGGAGCTTTGAAACAGACCCAGGGTAGCGAACACAAGTCACTTGGGGTTCGAGGAGGTTACCTCACAGCAGGGTGAGGGGGGTGGGGGGAGCACTCTGGTTCCTGGCCCACCCCTTGCCCAGTGGCTATGTGCTTTCTGATGGCAGAAGCGTGTTATGGCTGTGGGCGTCCTCCTGGGCGTTGTGTCACAACCATTCTGTGAGTAGGGTGCTGGGTGGGTGGAGAATCAAACCCATAGCCCCTGCCTGAAAGGAGGGGTCTTGGCTGCCAGGCCACAAGGCAGGCAGGGGTCTGCAGCCTTGCCAGGGCTTCTCTTGTCATGGGACTAGTGTGTGTCCTGGTGGGAAGGGGGCCAGGAGAGAAACTTGGGGCGGGCAGTGTCCCGTTTTTTGTGGTGCAGCAGGCCTTTTCTGCTGATGTGCCGAGGCTGTGGGGTCTGGCGCTAGGCCCGGTGGCTTGGCTTGCAAGCCCTATGAGCTGGCAGCTCGGACTCGGTCTGGGGCAGGCGCACGGGTCAGCACCTGCCCCTTTGGCTGGAGAGGGTGTGGCAACCTGGGTCCAAGGGGCATGCCCAACTGTGAAGCTCGCAACCCTCATCAGTAGTCTGCTTGTGGGTTTGCATCCCCAGCCAGCTGCAGCTCTCCGTCTCCTACCCAGGTAGCTCTGGCCCCCAGGCCGTGCCCAGCAGCTGGGGTGTTGGGGTGACTCTGTTTGGGTGCGAAGAGTGCTAGGCGGGGCCTGTGGCCTCTCTTGACCTCTGAACCCCCAGGCAAAGGGCAGGGTTGTTTTTTTTTTGTTTTTTTTTTTGTTTGTTTGTTTTTTTGGCGTTTTCCAGCCACTGGGCAAACAAGGTGATAAAAAGATCCAGCTGGGTGCCAGGTGGTTCAGGACTTGTAAGTGGGCCCCTCCAGTTGTGAACAGCAGTCACCCCTGGGCACCGGCTGCTAGGCAAGCACCAGGGGGTGAAGGACCTCGTGTAGCGACGGTGGCTACAGGACTCTAGTTTTGTGGCAACACGAACCCGCAGCCCCTGCCACCAAGGCCGGTGCCTGAAACAGCAGGCCAAAAAGTGAGACCTGACTGCATCCTCTGTCGCATCTTTTGACCCGCCTCACTGGGGCTCCACAGGGGAAGAGGCATGGGGGCTGTAAAATGCTACTGCCAGCCAGCCCCTGGACACCTAGACCTGTCCTTGCAACGCGTGGCTCTAGCCAGTGGATGCAGTCTGGGCCACGTAGATCCAGCCGTCAAGAGCTTGGGCCCACAGCTTTTGCCACTAGGGATGGTACCCACACCACCAGGCCACAGGGAGACTTGACAATAGTATCCTCCGGTGCTCCTCTTAAGCCCTTTGAGGAAAGGGGCACGAGCCCTGTGCTCCCAGGGCCTTCCAAGAGCCCATCTGCACTCATGGCTTTCCTCTGTGGACTTAGATGCTAGAGACTCAAACTCCTCGCTGACCCCTGAGACCCCAGGACCCACGAGTTTCAGCAGTCGGGCTCAACGCCATCCACTCCGCGCTCACTGGCATGCTGGGTTTTGTTCCCTCCCTTCAACCTTGAGGCTGAACTGCCCCATGCCCCCACAACGCTTGTCTCCAAGGACCTTTCCTGTTGCAAGTAACTCATCTTGGAGTCCAGCTGCTTGTTGTGCTTGTGTGTTTTTGTCCCAGCCCACACGCTCAGAGTTGCCCTTTGCAGAAGTATGTTTTCAGATAGGTTTGAACCCCACTGTGTTGACATCTGCAGTAGGGAAAGCCAGTGTGAGACAGGCAGGTTTCTTTAGTGTCACAGGCAGCTGGGCTGAGCATCTTTTCTGACCTCTCCTTTTTTACAGTGTTCCTGGGGATTTTGAATACGTCTGTTCTGAGGATTTCCCTACACACTCTTAAGCTTCCCTAAGGACTGAAAAGACTGTCTGTTGTCTAGAGAGTATTGAAATGCAATGCTGTCCTTATAAAAATGTCTCACCTGAAATGCTGAAGAATCTTATGTTAATTTTCTCCTTACTTGGCCTCTGCTATACAGAGCAGCTGTACAACATTACTGAAGCAGGCGCAAAAAGGGTTACTAATTTTCTATCGCTGTCTCCTGTGTTGTTTTTTTTTTTCCCTTTCTGTATCTCCAGCTTGCCACTGGAGACATGTGTTCAAAGGTGATAATGGAGCCACAAGTCCAGACATCCATTTTAAAGGGCAGGCTCCTAGATGCAATCTTAGTCCTCGCAAGTCTAACGCATTGTAATAACATGTAGCATTTCTATGTCGATTCACACTGAAGGGATTCAAACTTTAGGAACTTTAACTGAACTGCGCATGACTGTTGCCTAGTGAGTGCAGTGATGGGCACGCTGAAATACATAAGGTACCCCTAATCTAGCTACTGTATTTATAGTGGGATAGAGGGAGAGGATGATCAGGTTCACAGGTAGAGGCGCTACAGAAGCCAAAAGTTGAACTTGGGTGTGTTGACTTGCTGTCTCCAGGAAGCCCACGTTCCTGGGCCAGGACAAGAACTCCATCCTGACTACAACCCCTGAGCTCTCTCTACTAGATCACGCTCCCAGCCAAATTTAGGCAGGCCAGCATCAACCAAACTCTTGTTTGAACACACAAGTCCCATTTCTAGTGACTTCGTTTATCTTTAAGACGCCTCATTCCCTTCCATTCTATTTTCTTCTGCCACTCGCCCTTTTTGAGCCTTTCCAATGAGGCTGGTGATTATCTAAACCCTCTCACCAATCTGAGTTGTGCACCTGAACCTTGCGGTAATGCTGCCCTCCAGTCTCCTCTCAGCCGTGGCATGAAACTCCCGGTAGTGCTGAAGGAAGTGACGCGTGCACGGCGGGAGATGCTGTCTCATATGGTACTGGGTCAACGTCCTTATCCTGTTTTTTTGGCTTCCTCATTCACTGTTTTCTTTGCTGGAAATGAGATTCTTGCAGTGTCTCAGGGCAAGCAGACCGAGAGCAGCTCCTTCCTGCACCCTGAAATGTGGAGGTTGTGATTTGCAACTCTAGATGTGTCTTTATTCACTCCCTTTCCCAGGGGCAATTAGTTGTAGAGAACAGCCTCTCCCAGAACAAAATAAAATAAAATGAAGCCTTTTTAGCTGAAAGTTGAATTCCCCCTCCTTTCACCTGTTGTCAAGTGTGACTTGATGGCCAAGCTCCGAGACAAGAACCAGACTGTAATCAGCAGATTCAATGAAGTGGCGGTCACACAAAGCTCCCTGTGCCCTTCCCCGTTAGCGATCCCTCTCCTGTCTGCCCTGCTGGAGACACTTCCCAGTCCTGAGGAAACAATGGCACTTTCAGGGCTTGATTTCTGATGAGAAGGTCTGCAAAAACGTGCTGCTTTGCATTACAAGCAGTAGTATTGTAGCAGGTAAAAGGGAGGAAGGAGGACCCAGGAACCTATAGGCCAGTGAGTCTTACCTCAGTCCTGGTGCATGTCTATGAGGGACCAGCAGGGGAGATCATGCTTAGGGGCAACCAACATGGGTTCATTAGAAGCAGGTCTTGTCGACCAACCTGGTGGCCTTCTATCCAAAATCCTTGGACACGTGTCACGGTGGACATAGTCTTTCTGAACTTTAGGAAAGCCTTCAGCACTGTCCCTCGCTCCATTCTCATTAAAAAACTAGGGGACTGTGGCGTCGACACCTGCACAGTCCAATGGGTCACTAACTGGCTGGACGGCCACACCCAGAGAGCGGTGGTGGACAGATCTTATTTGACCTGGAGGGACGTAGGCAGTGGGCTCCTCCAGGGTTCGGTATTCAGGGCAGCACTGATCAACATCTTCACCAGTGACTTGGACGATGGGGTAAAAAGCACCCTGTTCAAATTTGCAGACAACACTAAGATGTGGGGAGAAGTGGGCATGCTAGAAGGGAGGAATAGGCTGCAATAGGACCTAGACAGGTTACAGGGGTGGGGGGATGAGAACAGGATGGGTTTCAACACTGACAAGTGCAAGGTGCTGTACCTGGAAGGGAAGAACCAGCAGCACACCTACAGGCTGGTGAACTCCCTTCTCGTCAGTGCAGATGCAGAAAAGGATCTTGGAGTCAGTAGTGATGCCAAAATGAACAGGGGCCGACAGTGTGGGTTCGTGGTCAGGAAGGCCAACCGCACCTTGTCATGCATCCACAGATGCATCTCGAGCAGGTCCAAGGAGATGATCCACCCCTTCCATGCAACACTGGTCAGGCTGCAGTTGGAGTATTGTGTCCAGTTCTGGGCACTGCACTTCAGGAGGGATGTGGACAGCATTGAGAGGGTCCAGAGGAGGGTCACTCACATGATCTGGGGTCAGCAGCGCAGGCCATACAAGGAGAGGCTATGGGACATGAACCTGTTCAGCCTCCACAAGAATAGGCTGAGGGGGGATCTAGTGGCTGTTTACAAACTAGTCAGGGGGGGCCAGCAGGCATTGGGGGAGTTCCTGTTCTCCCGAGCAGTACCAGGAGTGACTAGAAATAATGGTCACAAGCTGGCAGAGGGTAGATTCAAGCTAGACATCAGGAGGTGCTACTTCACTGTCCAAGAGAAGTTGTGATGGCTCCTACCCTGGGGATCTTTAAGAGGAGGCTGGACGAACACCTCACCAGGGTCGTTTGACCTCAGTACTCTTTCCTGCCATGGCAGGGGTTGGACTTGATGATCTGCTCAGGTCCCTTCCGACCCTACCCTACCAACTAGGTAGGAAGGTAAGATGCGAACACCTTTCAACTGACCTTGGATGGAGATGCATTCAACTCCTTGCACAAAGCTCCGTTATCTTCATGCTTTGGGATGTCCCACTCAAGATCCCTCACCCCACACCCTTTTTTTTTTTGGTTGAAATCTTCAGCCTGATCTCTCCAATCAGGCCTGTCAAATGTCTGAAGGACCCAAGCCTCAATCCCCCATTTTAAGCAATACCCCATAATCATGGGCATTGCAATGCGTTTTGCTCACTGCTGGCCTGGGACAGAATGTGAAGCTGGGATACCGAGTAGGGCGAAGGACTTTGTGATCACTTTCCAGTTTCAGTGCTAACTCTTTATTGGTTAAAAAAAAAAAAAAAAAAGGCTTTAACTGTATTACTGCCGCTTGTGGAGGAAGTTATGTGGGCATTTACGTACTCAGAAATGGGCTGAGACCCACTCTTTGATTGCACATAAACTACAGAGTAACCCCAAAGGTGTGAGCACTTGGTGAGCTAGTTAGGCTTAGTCACATAGCAGGAAAAGCCACCCCCCACCCCAAAATGTTAGTCTATGCACCAGCCTATTCCTTGTATCATTTTGAATCACTAGGCAACAAGTTCATTGTGTTCTCTGACTTCCATTAAGCGCTAAGTGGTACTTGCTGTAGCAGGTACCCACCCCTGTTACTGTGATTGGGGCTGGGCAGTAGATCCTCAGCTTCCAAAAACTGCAAAGGAAATAGGCTATATGGTGCAGATCCCCAGGCAGCTCGTTAGGTAATGGCTGCTGCTGATAGTAATGGGAAACACCTGTAACTAGCTAAGAGCCTCAGTGGTCACATGACTGGAAGGGGGCAGAGCCTAGGGCTATATAAGCCTGAGCCCAGCATCATGGAGTGTGTTTGTTGCTTTGGCTAGTAAGAGAGTGTTTGTGTGAGTACACTGTAGACTAAAGAAACTACAGAAAAAGAAGGTGTTTTGAGGGGTTGGTCATGTGTTAGCTGATAGTGGGGAAGGGGCTTGTAACTTTTGGTATCATGTGCATGGGTGTTTTTTGTAAGCTGTGAGGCATAGGGTGGCTTAGTAGGTAATGTGGAGGCTGCTAACTTAATCTAGTAGAGAGGTTCTGTGCTTCTTGCAGTGACTGAAGGGCTGATAGAGTCCCAAAGGGTACATGGGGAGGATGGAGACCCCCTGGGAGTGAGAGGATGTTTTCACCCACACTCCACTTCTATGGGAAGGACAGTCCAAGCCAGGCGTGCTCTAGAGGGCAAAGTCTGAGCCAGAGTGAACTGCAGAAAGGCTTAGAGGACTGAGCCCGAGACCTAGGTAGAGGGAATATGATGGCAACTGCAGGCCTGTGAAAGAGACCTTTGAGCGCCAGGATGATGTTGAAGACTCCTGGCTACTGCTAACTACCTAGGACTGGAGAGGGAGTCCTGGATCAGCAATGCTAGCTGGGGGGCCTAGGAAGAGAGGGTAGGCGAGGGCTGAGGGAACAGGTTGGTAGAGGCCAGCGGAGTTTCGGAGCTCATTGGTCTGGAGAGGCCGGCTGATGGTGAGCAGGGGTGGGGACAGCACCCAAAATGTCACTGTTGACTGGGCCACCTCCCCAAGTTAGGGGAACAGCCCACTTGAAAGGTGAGGGGGTGGTGAGAGGAGATAGGAAGGTAGCAAAGAGGCTGGATGGGGTGGCAGGTAGGGCTGGTGACCAGGGGCAGAGGGTTTGGCATTGTAATGCCTTACCTGCAACGCCTATACCGCATCTTCAGACCAAATATTATGCGGGTTGAGTCCTGTGCTTGCAGCTTTAAGAAACAAATGGTTTGTCTCTTCACGTGCAGGCTGCTGCGCCAGTTGGAAGATTTGCAAATACTCTTCTGCAGAAACAGTCCGTTCTTGGGTATTTCTCTTGCCAGCTGCAAACACTAAGCAGGTCTCATGAAAAGCCCATATTTAATACAAGCCAAAGACTTGTTTCACTCCATCTGCAAAGCCTTCATTTGTCTCTGTGGCAGCAGTATTATCCAATGTTCCTATTAAATACTGTACATATTTATTGTGAGTAAGGGATGGAACAGGTTGCGATCTTGATGATCGCTGCATGGTGGGGGAAAAAAACACCAGCTACTTCTTCCCTTATTGTCATAATTTTTGCCTGACAGAAGCTATGTGCTCGGGTTCCTAAATGTGACATGGGATATGAGCAGAGGCTCTGCTTCAGTTAGCAGTCAGTGCTTTAATGTGGCATCCAGTGTGAAAACATAAGGACGGGGTGTCTCCCGCACGGAGATCCAGAATGGGGCTTGGCACTGGGGAGCAGGTTCAAGCTGCCCCAGAGGTCTCCTCACCTAAAGGAGCATTAGGGTTTCTCCAATTGATGCGAGCAAGCCACGGACCCTAAGCCTGGTCCATGCTGCCTGAAGATCCATGCATCCCAAGCAGCCATTAAAGTGAGGTGGCACCTAAACACCTTTATAGAACTGGCTTGAAATCACTTATTTTCAAAACACGCTGGGTGTAGTTGAGGGACCTGCTGGTACCTTCCTCCTGGCTCTTTACTTTATGATGTGGAGGATAGCTTGCATAGAAATGCCCTGCCACAGGCTGGTTTTTCAAAGCACAATACAGCTGCTTCAAGGTCCTCTGCCCCTTAGTGAAGGATTTAAATGCAAACAGCCTCTTGAAAAAGGCACTTGGATCCCTGAAGCTGGAGGCCGTGTAACATACCTAAGGACCTGTGGAAATGTAGTCTTGTGTCCCTTTGACTTGCATTGGGTGGGGAACGCTGTGGATCATTGGAACCAACCCTAGGGGAGATAGGAGTTTAATTCCATTAGAGCTGAAATAAAGAATTTAGGGCTTCTCCTGGATCCCCTCCAGTGGCAAACCAAAGCCAAGTTTGCATTTTTCTTGACAGGTGCCCACAATGTGATCTTCTTTTCCAGCAAAAAAAGATATGTCCTAAAATGCACATACAGCAAATGAAAAGAAATATTGTGCCCACAGAACAGTAGCAAGGTTTAAAAGGATGTTTCTCTTCTCCAGTAGTTTTCAATAGGAAAAACAAATTGAGTTACTGATTGAAGGATCAAATCTGCCCATAGTGGAAGTATTGGGTGTGTGATTTCCACACTGCCTCCCTCTCCCCCCCCCCCCCCCCTGCAAATCACTAGACTAGACTGTCCCATCAAACAATGTAGTGGAAGGTCTGAATTTGTAGTGGCAGGCACTATTATGGCCTGGAGAGAAATCCTTTGATCTCTCCAGACAAGACTAGGGTGGGTGGGGGGGAGAGAACAGGACTCAGGTTTACCTGTTGAGCTTTAAAGTGAGAGGAGTGTCAAAGGATGACATCATGTAGGAATGTGGACTGGGAAATATCCTGCTGTAATGCACAGGAAGCTTATTGGTTTCTCCTATGTTATAAGTCACGTGTGAATGTGTAATTTAGGATCGGTGTACATGACTAATCACTTCTTATAGACTTTTATATCTTCCTGTGAGCCTGTAGGCTGCTTATAAGCAGGGCATAAAACCTCTGAGCACATTAATATGCTTATATCCTCCTCTAGCAGCCTGTCACTTAGCTTCGTATAACAAATGCCTGTTAGTACGTCTCTTATTCTCCAGTTAACCATATGTAGAACTTTATTATGAAGTGCGGCCGGGATAGCTCATAGTTGCAGTGCCTTCTACCTGGAACCAACCTTCATGTCTGCTGGCTCTCAGCTGTTTCATAATAGGACCACAGGGTGCTCTACTTTACTTCTAGTTGTGATCTCCCTCCCATTTCTGTACGTGGGAAGGCACTGGTGTCAACGTTTCCACATTGATTTGCAAGCTCTGCTTGGAAACTCTGTCATGTCAAGAAGGTTTACAGACTAGAGGCAACTGAATATGTGGATTATGTGGTTTAAGCTATATGGGAATGGGTCCCCTAAAATATGGAATAGACATCACCACTGTGTATGTAAAACACTGGTTGTTAGGTTTAGGCAGGTCATCTCAGATCCGTTTTTGGGAGAATGTGGATCTGTTGCGGGTGTCAAGTACACATCCAGGGTCTTGAGATAAAGAAACAGCTGTTTGTGCATTGAGGACCCGGTGGTTAGAAGTATTTAGTTGCCTAATGCCCCCTGAAATCAGAATAGCCTATAGCCATTTAAATTGAATGTGTTTGAGAAGATGAAATAGCTCTAAGGGCCAGGGTCTGGGAGCCTCTCTATGGTTATGCAGATCAAGTCATAGGATTGTAACACATGAAGAGAGGCGGGGGCATGAGGGATGCAAAGAGGAAGAGCGAGTGACACAAGGCTGACACTGGCAAGGGAATGAGACAAATTGCATAATCCAAGAGTTGGAGTAAAGGATGGAAAATTGGATAGATGCCCTGAAGAGAAAAGATGGAAAATGGAAAAATGGGAATAAAAGATGCATCAGGATGCAGACGGGAAAGGGGGAGCAGGAAGAAAATGGGTGACGTGGAGGAGTCAAGGGAGGTCACTTACTGGTATGTGCTGTGACTTTTGCTTTTGGCCCACGTGCACACCCATACGTGCACATACACACACATCCCACAAACACAGTATTTTCTTGGTTGGATGTTGTCAATTTTTGAGCGCTGGACGTTCAGTCCTCCTTCTCCTTGGGAAAACTGACAGGTAAAAAGCTAGCGGTTCTCTGTGTGATGCCACGTGGTCTCTGGTTTCTGTCGGTCCCCACTGGGAACTCCCTCTGCTCGTGCAGTCACGATTCTGCAGCAAGTTTTGCCTTGTGCACTCTGCTAGCTGTTACCAGATTTGCCCATCCCTTTTGGGGTGTGCTCATGTATTAGGGATGTATTTCTAGGGTTTTTGTAGTTCTGTCTGTGTGCTGCTTGTGTTACTTGTGTTTTTATACAGAGCTGTATCTCTCCCTTCTGCCAGTCCTCACCCCCCAATGGAGCTATCTTGCAGGACTCAGTTTCAATGGGGCTGGGTTCCTCCAGTCACCAAATCAGTCACACACACACGCACACACAGATTAACATGACACGCCAGACCCGGCTGGGTTGATCAGCACAGACAGGCTGACACCCTCATACGCCAAGAATCAGTTCATCAGAGCAACAATAAACTGCAGTCAGACACAAACACACAGGTAAACAGAATACCTCTGCATCCGGCTGGGTGTCCAGCTGACACCCTCATGGGCCAGCATTCAGTTCTTTAGGGCCCATCTGAGCCAAAAAGGATCAATCAGCCTGTACAAGCTGATCCCCTTCTGTGTTTCAAACTCAGCACGTCCCAATCTTTTTGTCCTAACTGTCCTAGTAGGGGTAGCCTCTTGATGAGCAGACCCCACAGTATTTCTGGGCTTAACAGGGATCTTTGGCTTAGTTAAAAGAAGCATTGCTGCAGAGCAAGTGGGGAAGGAAAAGTAGAGAAGGAAAAATACACCTGGTTACCACCAGGTTGACTATAATAGTTATGTATTGTTAAGTATATGAAATGTATAATGATACTAATAGTAATAGACATGCAAGGAAAAAGAAACAAAACAATTAGAATATTACCCTGGTTTAACTGAGACTTTGGGGAAACTTAGCTCAAGCTTAACTAATACAATTTAGGTTCAGAAAGCTATGCCAGGGGTTATCTGGTTTGAACATCTCAAGGAACTGAATAACAACCAGGAAAAACATTGAGTTTTAAGGAGTAACCTGACATATAGGAGCCAGCTTGAAATTATTGTGAATAAACTGGAAGGGATCTTCTCAGATGGCCTAGCTATGCTCGCACTGTGAAGTCAGCCTCAGTGGTTTGTACTTTACCTGTTGTGAACAAGCCTCAGCTTAGCATGACTCAGATTTTACTGTAGTCTTTTAACAGACTTAAGGGGATTACTTGGAGTGCTCATAAACTTTGTGCGGAGGACTTCCACCCGTCCTCCCAGGAAAAGTATGACAGCGCTTGTGGTCAGGGCTCTAACGTGCTGGACGCTGTGATGAACCCTTTACCATTGTTCAAATGTTGCCCATGCCCCCTCTGACTCGGTCTCCTGCATTCCCTCACCCAGCAACCAAATTTCAGTCAATCGAGTTTAACTAGGCCTCCCATACTGGGACCGGGGAATATACGGCCCGAGATGCCTATTAAACTTTACTTCTGCCTACTTCTGGGTAGATGAGGTGTGCGTGTGGCGGGGGAAAGGTCCTTTGTAAATCCAGATTAGAATTAGTCTGATAAATGCTGAGCTGGGTGTGTGTAAATGCGGGTTGATTCACGTTTGGAGCACAGCTTCCCCATCATGCAGCGCTCCCCTGCTTCTCTGATCCCAGAATTCACTGAGGTTTTTCTTCAGACTTTCTGTTTTCCATCTCCCATGTAAATGAATTGTCATCTAGTTCCATCTCACATCCAAATGATACCTAGGGCAGTTGCTCCCATATCTGGAGGGCTTTAGGTGCATCCCCCACTGCATCTTCCTTGTCTTTCATAATCAGTTCTTGTTCAGGTAGAGGAGGGGAGGGAGGTGGGGAAATCCTTGTGAGTCAGACAGGCTGCGTCCTGTGCCAGGGTTCCCCCAAGATCACGGAGCTGAGAGGTAACATAGCTTAGTCTCTTAAAGGGTCCGGCCCTACTGTGTATTGAATGCCAGCAGTGAGGTGCTCCATTCAGTGCTGCCCAGAGAACATCTTTGAGACTACAACTCAGCACCATGGAGGATTGGACCTGCAGCGAGAGCCTGTGTTTTCCTTGTCTCTCTCAGCTCCCAGCAGCAGCTGCTGATACAATGTGCTGAAAAAGGGATTGAGGAAGCTAGGAAGTGGCTCTCCTCTGGCATGGGAAGGCAGTGGAACATGAAGTGGCAGTTGAATTGATTGTGGGCATGACCTCTATTTCGTCCAACGAGATGAACCTTGTTCACTGCTGGAAGTCTAGGTTAGGCTCGTTTCACACTGTGCCGAGGTGCTCGGTTGGCTTTGTGAATCTGGGCAAACCCAGGCGGGCTGTCAAGGTTGGTTGCAAAGGTTATGAAGCATTGAGATGGGAGTTAAGGCAAGTGTCTGACCTGCAATACATTCCAAATTCAAGCAAATTCCTTTTGCTGAGAGGTTTTGTGTACTATTTGTAATGCTTTCTAAGGTTTCCTGTGAGACTTATAACACCACCCGGTAAAACTGATGGGAACATATTCAAAGTGTCCCATCAGTTCTATTGCACACATCCCTGCCTTTGGTTCATAGCCATTTGGGCTGTGTGAAGCCTCGGGTGCCAATTCGATTCAGAGGAGATTCGGCCTGATTTGGCAGCCGAGTCTCCGAATTGGAATAGAATTGGGAGACCAGTTAAAAGATCGGAATCGATTCGAAGCTCTCTGAATTGATTGAGAAAAGATTTGGAGAGCTCAGGGATGGGCGAGGAGCGGGGAGCTGGAGGAGAGGGAGGGGACCATGGAGTACCCCTGCCAGGATCCATGCCCTGCCAGTACCCTCCGAACCCCACCCACTCTCCCAGGCATGCCCCCCACCCCCATGGCTGCCCTGCTCACCCCAGCTCCTGGCTCTTAAAAAAAAAGCCTCCACTCTCTGGCTGTTGCCAGGTGGGGGGCCATCCCTGCTGCCCCCCCCCCACTGTTCCATGCTCTGTTGGGGGCTCTGCCATGGGCTCCCTGACCCTTGCCTGCTCTCCCCCCCACCCCTTTGCCTGACCCACCCACCCCAGCTCCCAGCCCTTAAAAAAAAGAACAAACCCCCCCCACTCACCAGCTGCTGCAGTGGCCTCAGGGCTTCTGGGGGCTCGTGGCAGAGCCCCCCACACAGGGCAGGAAAGTGGGGATTGGCTCCTTCCTGGCAGCATCCAGTGAGTCAGGGCTTTTATCCATTTTTTTAAAGGGCTGGGAGGTGGGGCAGGGAAGACATGCAGGGTGGGGCTGGGAGAGCGGGTGGGGATTGGGGGGTCATGGCAGAGCCCCCCCATGCAGCGTGGAATGGTGGGGAGCAGTGAGGATCGCCCCTCTGTCTGGCAGCACCTGGGGAGTGGGGCTTTTTTTTTAGAGCCGGGAGCTGGGAGAGCAGGCGGGGAATGGGCCTGATTCGGCTGTGGCTGAATCTCCATATCAGATTTGGCCAAATCACTTTGGGACAGCAATTCAAATCCCCGAGTCGAATCGCCGTCCCCAGAATCGGCCGACTCCAGATCGGAAGCAAACGCTAGCCACTTCGCACAGGCCTAATAGCCCTAGACATGGATGGTAGTCTCTCGAGATCAGAATCAGCAGTATTATTACTGCAGTGGATGCTCGCCAGGTTTTCCCGTGGATGTAGGCCCCCATTTCAGGAAACACTAAATGTCTTCAACTCATCTGTATTAAACCAAAAAAACTGAATTTAGGAATATGCTAATGTCCCAGTTGCTTTCAAGAACTTAAAAAGTTAAGCCACTTTGACATGAGGTACAGGCATATGTGCTCTACTGAAGAGCGTTCCCAGGGCTGTTGACCTTCACCTTTCAACAGCACCAAACCCCCTGGCGTTGTTTGTATCAACTGTATCTGGCTGATGTTTCTGTTCAGTCCATCTTTTAGGTGAGTCTGGGTGCTCCTTAGTCCTAGAAGTATGGCAGTGTGGCTTGCATCTATTTTTACTCAACTAGATAGGCGGTTTTAAATGCACGTCAAAGTAAATCTACCAGCGGCCTTCAGAGGCATTCTGCTACAAAGCCATGGGTGAGAAAGACTAAATATTAGCACTGGTGAGAAAACGCTGCCTCTGTATTTCACATCTGTGAGTTTTCAGGACATATGGACCATTTGGAGAGTAAATTTGATTGGACAAAGCTGGTTTCAACTAGTGGCCCTCGTGTAATCATGTATTAAACAGGCCTTTAAGCGCCAGTGGGGTTCCCCTGGATTCCAAGGCAGCCACAGATGTGTAAGCCAGTAGAGCTCACAAGCAGCTAAGCATTTGCACACTTGATTTTTGTTGTCTAGGGCAAACAGCTCTGTCTAGTTCGAAGGGGAAGTTATTGAGCTATTCTGTTTTCTGCCAGGCTGAGGGGAAGAGGAGCTTAAAGAGTATGTGAAGAGCATGGTCCTTCTATTTTAAGAAGACTGTGGAAAAAAATGACCTGCTTATTATGGACCTAAAGAGTGCGACTGAGGCCCAGTTTTTTGCCAAGCTGAGGAATGACTCAGGAGGTTGCGTTTGTTGCATGCCCAAAGGCTTTGATTTTCAGGCACTGCCTCACTGTCTATCCATATTATGCAAAGGACTTCCATCTTAGCATTAATGGAGCAGCCCTCCATCTTGACGTATTTGTCGACACTGCACTCGTGGGAGGGAGGGAATTACTACCGTTCCCGTTCTACTGATGGGGAAATATGGCAAAAGGGGACTAAAGGACTTCCTCCAGATCTGTGGCAGCATCTGGAACTTACGGCTGTGTTTTTCACTTGGTGAGTTGCCTACATTCTTAGGACAAAATTATTTTCCTCCCTGTTAGGCACGGAAGTGCAATCCTATTTCTTCTTTTCATGTCTCTGACAACCTGTTAACGATGCTCCACAGTTGCAATGCAATTGCATCTGAGCCTCACAGCCAGCAGTATATCTCTTCCACATTGGCAGGACGCCCTTGCTGGGATGTTCCCTATCATTCCCTGCCCTGGTCCACCTGCTCCTCTGTTTCGGTGTGCCTCAGCACAGGGTTTCTGGAGTGGAGCCCCCGGGCTGAGGCACGTGGAGTCCCCACTGCAAAGCCCACGGGCAGGGGCGCAGATTTATGGTGCTACTATTTGTGCTGCTGCACACATGTGCCCGTGCTCATGCGGACACTGCCCAGTTGTATGTGGCGGAAGACTTCAGTTGTCAGGGATTGCGAATGATATCCCTTTCACTGATGGTGCATTTCCATCTTCAGCCTGTCTTATTTCCCCAGGTGCTGTCCACCTATGGCTCCCAGGCTACTGAGGGCCTTAGCCCACTGGGGGCCAAAGTTTCCTTCTGAGCCAATTGGTTTCATTTCTAAGAGCCCCAGGGAAAGCAGGCATCTCTGCAGTGGAACAAGAAATTCCACCCTTCAGCTGCATTCGCCCATTTAATTGAGAAAAATCTCAGCCTGTCTCAAAGTGCTGAGCAACGGGCTGTTTGAGTGCGTGCGCTTCACTGTCAGTTGCTGGCCATCTTTCGTCCTCCGCACAGTAAAGTGCATGCGTCTCTAATTTCACATCCACATGAACTGTGTTGGCGCGCTCCTTCTTTTTCCCTCTGAGATGGGGCTCAGTACAGTTGTTGCTGATGCCGCTTCATTATGAAGAGGCAGAGGTTGCCAGTCATCTGAGATATGCTGTCGTTTCCACGCGTGCTTACCCTTTTCTGAAGCTTGGGCTCCACGCAGCCGCGGCAGACCTCTCGGAGGGAGATGGACTTTAGGAATGCTTGGCTGACTTTGGTCCGTGGGCCTGGCTAGCTCGGTCGGTAGCACTTCAGGCTTTGGGGGTCAGACTTGCTGATGTGTTCAAGTCCCTTCTGACCCAAAGTACTCTGATACTATGACTGCAAGTCAGTGAGGTTTTTGATGTGAGAAAAATGTCAGTGGAAACGAGGTTGACTCCCAGGATAGGCCCAGCTGACAACTGCGTCCCCAGTGTGAAGGGACGAGTGGCCAAAAGAATACAACTTTGCAAGTGGGATGCCACGATGACTCCCCGGCACTAATTGTTTCCTGTGAAAGTTGGCAGTTCCTGTGTTGTGTTGTAGTTGGATGAGTCAGGTCACGTTTGGTTTTGTTGAAGTTCCTAGATCCACTTAAACACGTGGCTGTAGATAGCAGGCTGGTGGGATCCAGCAAGCATCAATGGTCAGGGCTAAATCTGAAAGTCATAGCGAACGTCTTCCAGGAAAATGGCAAGTGGTTTCTGGAGCTCAAGCTCCCCCCAGCAAACTGAAATCTCTTCCCCCAGCAATGCAAACCAAAGTCACGCACTTTGGCGATTTCTGAAAGCGACTAGTTTGCTTTCAGCCACTACTCAGCCCTCGATGAGATGTGAGCATTCACCCTGGGCAAAACATCATCAGACTGATGTCCAAAAATAACCTCCCAGACGATGAAGGCTGTGGTTGTTCTGGTCGCACTAATAGGTCTGAAAGGAAATAAGGAGAAAGAAGTGTTGTCCCCAGTGAGGCAGCTCTCTCAGCGGCTGAGGATATGCCTTTGGGCAATAACTCGATGCAGTTGCATGCACGTAGGAAGAAGGAGAGATCTACAGAGAAGGAAGCAGAGCGTCGACACTCTACCAGCACCTGTCAAACTGTCAATAATGCATGACTGAGTTCTCGTTCGGTTTGTGTGTGCTGGGCCAGCGCAAGTAAATTGTAACTGTTTCCCTTGGGAAAATCATAGAAAGAAACTCTCAGCTTTCCCTTGTTTCAGTGCAGCTTCCAAATGAAGAACACATGAAGCAAGCGGGGCTTCTCTTTGTCACCTAAACTGATCCTGCTCATGATAAGTGGGCTTGTGCTGTAGTCTGGGAGGGGATTTGTTACTAAAGCATCTCTTTTGGAGGACGGCAGGTGGTCTGGGGCTAGTCTTAGCCTTGGTCTCTAGTCTCTGCTGTGCCGTGGACTTCCTGGGCCCAGCCATTTAGTCCATGGTCCTCAAAGCTGCTTTGGCCCTGCATCCCCATGGAAATCAATTGATACATTAACTTCTCTGTAACTCAGCTCCCCATCCACAGCTTGGAGAGAGTCTTGCTCCTCTTCTTCCCAAAGACACGCTGCCTATACTAGAGGCCATGAGGTGTTCAGATGCCGGCGAGATGGCAGTAAATGCCAATGAGAGACCGAGTTGTATAGTTTCAGGTACAACAAGGACTATGAGCTGCTGATTTGAACTTGAACTGGATTTGTGGTTATGTGTCTTGTCCTGCTTTTCTCTGCGATTTGCCTTTCTATTGCAATTTCTGTTTCCTAGCTCTGCAATCCTTTCCCACCCTTTAACCCCAAATCACAAAGAATCAAAAGAAAAACAACCCAGAATCTGTCTCTTACTTTTGGTTTGATGCCTGAGGTCACCCTTTTTGTAATGGATGGGATGAAATCGAGGCACCAGATTTGGATCCGAGTACCTGTTTGTGGATGCCAGAGTGCATTAGGGCACCGTACGGGATGGTGAACGTGCACGGCATCCTGTGGATAAAACCATTGCTAGGCAGTGATGAGGATGGCCTGCCATTGCTTGCTAGAGCTGGGGCAGATGACGAGTTAGTGCAGGGTGTGCATGTGCCTGAGAGAGCTGGCCAGAAAATTGAGTTGCAGTGGGTGTGCTTTGCTTTGCAGATTGGTTTGGCTCAGTGGGCCAGTTCCATCCACTTTGTAATGTCCTCTCCAGTGCCCTAGATTCAATTCACCGAGCTTGCATACCCTTAAGTTTGGCCCCCTGTGGGCCCCTCTGCATGGGCAAGTAACTGTGCAGTGTGATCTCACGTGTGATCCATGCCATCGTGCCACCTGCCCTACCACCCGTGGCACTGCTGGGACCCGGGACTTGCAGCCTCTGGACTCTGGTTTGTGGCAGCTGCCGGGGGTGAGAGTCCCTTCAGACATGGGACTCCCGGCCCTAGCTGGCCGTGGTGCACCCCTGTGGCTGGGAGCCCTGTCAGCTGGCAGGGCTCTCCACCACAGGGGAGACCCTGCTACGCACACAAAAGAAAGCTGGATACCAACCAGCTATTATGCTGGTACCCATTTTCTAGGTCTAGGTTCATAGCCAGCTGGACTTTTTTGTAGTGTGATGGGTACTTTGCAGGTGTGCCTGGTTTCAGTTCCTAGCACCAGGAACCAGCTCATTGTGTATCACCTGCAAGGTGTCGTGGGGGGCTCTGTTTTGTAACCTGAAGCTCTTTCCGCTATCTGCAGCATGTGTCCAGGATAGGAAAGGAAATCTGAGCCTGGCACAGCCTTGGGAAGAGAAAGGTGTGTCGGCACAGGGATCCCTGTGTCGTTGGAACCGTCCCGTCCCCAGATGGACTGGAGACCTGAGGTTCAGCTGTGCCTGGGGCCGCTTAAAGCTCTAGAGACAATAAAAAATGTGAGACCCATCCCCCTCCATCTCCCAGTGTAGCACGTTGGTTGCCCATTGTGAAGACATTCATCGGTAGCTGACTGCTTTGGAGTGGCTGTGGACCAAGGGCTGTGTTTCCAGTGCATTGCGAGGCTCCGTGGAGATGTTGAGCCATCACACGTGAAGCGTCAAGGCTGTCGCATGTTGCTTTTCTCTTGTTTCCTGGGTGGGCCAGGGCTTCCTAAAGAAAGTGAGGAGCAAGTATTATTGTTGGCAAAAGCGGCTTGCCAACGGTCTTGATTCCTGATGCCCAGAACGAATGCAGCCGCTGTAGCAGTGATGTCCATTTGGAAGTTTCCAGAATGCTAATATTAGCACAGAGCTGTGCAGCCTGGGTGGGTGGCAGCAAGCCAGTTCATGCCTCTGACAAGGACTGAGTGAGTGCAAAGGCAGGGGCTGGCCCTTGGCATTTGGGAATGGTCCCGCTTTGATGAGGGGGTTGGACTAGATGACCTCCTGAGGTCCCTGTCAACTCTCAGTTTCTGTGGTGCTTGCAAATAACTCCATTGTGGGCCAGCCTGGACACGTGATTTAGTCTGAAGATGAAACCAGTTGATTATGTTTCATGCTGGCCAAGTACCTGCCACTCCAGCTGCAGTCGGTGAGGGATGTTGATGGGCAGGTCATCTGGAAAACAGGTCCAGATTTTTTTTTTTTTAATTTCAAGGCAAGTCAGATGCTGCTGATGTGGAGTAGGGAGGTTGGATGCGGTTGACATGGAGGAGCAAAATACAGGTGCAAGAAAGGAGCAACTCTTTGAGCTTCATCCATCAGAGCCCTGATCAATACCGTCAGCGTAATTTTCTTGCAGACCTCTCTCAGAGATATGAATGGGGTCAGGGTTTGCTCTTCTCACATGCGAAAGGTGCAGTGTTGGCCACTGTCATATTGCATAAGCCTTGTGACATGCGGCAGCTTGCTTTCTTTCTCCCCTCCCTTCCCACATAGGCTCCATTTTCTGGAGTCCCATGATTCCAGAACAATTGGAACTGTTTTTTTAAAGTTCATTTCGAATTCAGTTATCTTGGTTGTGGACAAAATGTGCTGGTGGTAGTGGAGAAAGCCTCAGAAGAAATTAAAACAAAAAAAGAATGGGGGGTGGGGGGAGGGGTTGGTATGACTCATAATTTTGAACCCTTGGAGTTGGCAGCACAAGGGTTGTGAAGGACTGTGTAAGAATAGCTACATGGGACTCTGAGATCAGATGCTATCATGACAAATGCTAGCGGGAAGGTCCAGAGAGAGAAAGCAAATAGAGAATGAGGAACACAGGGTGCGGCATGCTGTGAATGTTTTAGTACCCCTCTCTGTCTAGATATTGTGATGAGCAGCAACTAAAAATGGCCTTGCACCATGTCAAAGCTGCTGTGAAACCATCCACATGTGTCACAACATATTTCTGTGATGTGTCCCAGAATACCAAGCTACAGATATAACCGTCTGGTATTTGTTTTGCATCTTCCTGCTAGGCGGATTCAAGACCTGGTTGCAAAGGTGACCGTTTTCATTAGAGAACTCAGGACGATTATGCAGCCTTTTCCTTGAGGTCTGTACGCATTTTTGGGAAGAGGCTGTGATCAGTTAAATCTGCCAGTTTCCTGAGCTGGTGGGGAAGAAGCATCTGACTGGCAGCCTCAGGAACAGGTGGCTAGGGAACAGGTTTTGGCGGTGCTTTTCAGTACAGCTGAGTCACGACTGAGAAACCGCATGTTACTCTGAAACTACAGCTGTTAAAAGCCTCTCTGACCAAATATATCATTTAGTAGACCGTAAGGTCGGAAGGGACCATTTTATGGGCATTGAACCTGACCTTCTGAGGAATGGCGGATGTAGCGTGTCGCCCAGGTAGTCCTGCACTGAGCCCTTAATGACTGATTGCTTTGAAGCACACTGTTTGGAAAGGCAGGTGCATTGAGGGGTGGCGCATGTAACAATATTGGACCAGGTTCCCTGCTCCGGCGGGATACGGAACTAGACTATCCTAAACCGCCGTGTCAAGAGTCCCAACACTACATTTGCCATCTTGCCCTCTTGTTGTTCCCCCTGCTTTAGAGAATGATGACCTAATTTCTGAACTGGAGCCCTGAACGCAGTAGGACCTCTTGGATCGAAGGACTGAAATGTATGAAATGAGGTCAGTGCAATGAAATGGTCGGCCTCTGGGAAACTAGAGGCTGGGGGAGAATTTCTCCAGGGCAGGGCAACATACAGCTAATCTGAACAGACTGATGCCCTCCCACTCGGCAGGGTGCCGTAGGGAGGATGGAGGAGGAACGGCACGGTGGTAGTGTGCAGCGTCCTGGGGTTTTTGAGTTGCAGAGCATCTCACAGGCAGACTGGGAAGAGATAGCATCAGGTACCTAATGTGCAGGTCCTTGTTGCCTTGGTAGCAGCTCCAAATCTGGGTGGCATGAAGGAGTCCTGAAATCATCTGTGCACCTCCTGGTGCCCCCAGGAGGCACCTGACAGCATCTCTCCTGTAGGCCACGGATGCACAAAGCACCTAAGCATGTCTGCAGCATCTGGAAGAAGTTCATGGACAGAATGCAGTAGCTTCAACACTTTTCCTCTTCATTTCTGCCAAAAAAATGACTCTGTTGTCTCTGGGGTGAAATCCTGGCTCCACTGAAGTGGACGGGAGTTTTGCTGTTGACCTCAGTGGCGTTAGATAGTCAGCCCTTGCATAATCTTGTTGCAGAAAAAGTTAGGGGTAAGAGAATATTCAAGGGCAGGAGAATGAATCGGCAAACCTCCGCGGCCCCAACCCCGTTTAGCAAGTGCAGCCGTACGTGGCGGGTGGAATTATGGTTTGTCAGATTAAATTAAGAGCAATGTCACTTAGAAGCATTGTGACAAAGGGAAAATAAATGGAATTAGTCCCTATTGATGTTTGTCGAGTTGTTCCGTATTCCCTCTCACTCGATAACGGATGACTGAGTTGGTTTCACAGAAGATGGATTGTGTGTTCTTCTTTGAGCTTGGCAATGTCCATTGAAGGCATCCAGAGAAAAATGACTGTCTTTTAAAAGCTTGCGATGCTGATATGAGAGTAAAATGGCACACCTGGGGCAAGAGGAAGGGAACAAATACCTTTCCAGCGTCTGGTCACAGTGATTATCTAATGAGTGGTTAAAATTCAGGGGAATTTACAACACGCAGGTGCACTAAGCAGCTAAAGGCGGGGACTCGAGCAAAAAACCTTAGGTCCAAGCACCTGAGAATGTCATTTTCCCATACTGAGACCTGTTCTTGAGACTTGTGACTGGAGGTGACCCCTACGAGCTTAGTCGACGGTGGTGGAGACCCTCCGGCCGGCCGCATCCTGGTGCACCATCTGAGCTGGACAATGCCATGTTTGGGGAGGGAGTGGTACATAGATCTTTGTGTTGCCTCTGTGCCTACAGCAGAATGTCATGCATGTGAAGAAAACGACGCGACTCTCCATTGTGGAGTAAAGAGAAGCTTAAAGTAGATGAAAAGGACTGGTTTATGTCACCTTCCAGTTCTCTCTTGTGGAAGAACGTGAAGCAGGTGGGATAAAGCATCAGTCCGTGCAACTCACTTCTGCTGAACTGCCGGGGTTCAGATTGGTGGTGGGGCAGGGGTGTGAACTGCAAACCCAAATCTTTGTATTGTAGCTGGGACTGAAGTGAGAGAGAGGCTGGAGAATGATTAGGTCCCAGCATACTGGAGAGACTGGCAGTGATCTGAGTGTGTGGGCGGGCCCCGATCCCGCCCTCGTCGCCATGCGCGGCGGTGATTCCAATCCCATTCTGGCCGCCATGGGCAAGCCGGGGGCGAACCGGGGTCGTACCGGACCCGTCTCCGGTGCACACGAGCTGTGGCCGGCAGCCCGGGCACGCAGGGTGGGAGACAACCGCGGGACAGTTTAGCGCACATGAGTTAGAATTAGTCACGGAGGCGTAATGGTTGATTGAAAAGATTATTTACTTGCACCCAAAGATGGTATCGGTGTAGGCTGGACAAGTTTCCAGGCACAGCTCCCGCTTGAACCCTCGTTGGAGGACTCTGACAAATTGATTGCTCCCACGGAGTTTGCTAGGCTCTGCGGGGTCCAAAATTACAGGAAAGGGATACGTCTAGGATTGCGCTCGGCGACGGGGAGAGGCGAGAAGCGAAAGCTCCGTAGGCTCGGTTCTATTGCCCCTCTCGCCTGCTTAGGGGAGGCGCGTCAGATCCGCGAGGGTCCACAGCGCTTGGAGATCTTCACATAGAATCTCTCTCTTCCTCCCTCCTCCGGCTTGGGCAGAAACTACCCAAGCCTTTTGTACAGCTAGCAAGCCAATCGCTAGCTGCCACGTGTGCCTAAATTAGGAATCAGCCAATAACATGGCGCGGATCCTAAGACAAATGGCGGGAACTTCTTTGCAACGTGTATCACTACGGTGCAAGAAAGAGATGCACACTGCAAAGAAGCTGCAATCCGGCGGGAAATCCCCCTCTCCACCAGAGTTCTCTCTAACTCCTTGCTCCCCCTACAAACCCCTCATCCATTACATTTATTTTAAGTTATATATTTTTAAGAAAGCGCTTAATTTTGCTCAATGTCGTTGAGTTTTGTTGCACATGATTTTGAATTATCTGTATGACTGAGGGACTCTTGTGTGGACAAGGTCTCAGCTGTGGCCCCGGACCCCTCCCACCCTGTGGGACTGCCAGCGGACTTCTTGACAGCCTACTACCTGCCAGCCGTGGAGCCTGCCCCAAGTCCCTCACCCATTCACAACCACTGAGAGCATGCCCTTTATATCCCATTGCTCTCCACTGCTCCAGGGAACCTTCCTGCCCCCATCCCCCTCCCCCTCCAATGTGTTACAGCTGCATAAAGTGTGAAGCTTTGGAAGCCCATTTCCAAGCTTTGGAAATGGGCACTTGGAACTAGTTAGCCTGAGGCGGTGGTACAACGTCAGAATGCAAGTCCCCTGAGAAAGCAGTTGTATTTATTTACAACTGTTTGCATACATTTATGACAGCTGAAATTATGTCTGTATGATAAATGTGCTTGCTGAAGGCTCTATGAAGATTAGACCAAGTGTTTTTCTGTATTTCTTTAAGTATTAAGCTATATGTTGTTGCTAAAAGCCTAATTAAAGTTTAAGATGTAGTGAAGCCTTGTATAAAATAAACCCTAGTAAATTTAGCAAAGTCTTGAAGTAGCAAAGCCCTGTGGCATAGTTAAAATTACCTTATTAAAGAAATGTAAGGCTTGTACTGCTATTAGTCAGTCTATGGACAGTTGAAGTAAAGGAATCTGAGTAGTTGTACATTATTAGAAACATTCAGAAGTTTTAAATTAGCTAGACTATCTAGAAACCATTCAGAAGGAAGATACAGCTCTGTGAAAAGAATTAGTTAGCTGTTGCCTGGATCAGTGGGCCCGTGGACCTCGAGGAGCCCAAGGACCGCATTCCAGGGTCCTTCCCAGTACCCCTTGGACAGCGCTGTTTGGGGATGCCTGACTTTGCTGAACTTTGTAGAAAGAGAAGCTTGCTGTGTATCAGGCATCTGAGGGGACTGCCGATAAGTTGCAGACGCAAATTACTTTTGGCTGTCATTGTTTGTTTTGTTACTATGCATAGTTGTGTTTTTGTTAAGTCAATAAATCTTTCCTACCTTTCTACCCCGACCATACTCTCAATCCCGAACCCTCCGTAGGTGGCTGGGACAAAATTTAACTCCATTCTCAGTTAAGCATATAGCCTAAAGGAGTGAAAGAGAAGTGGGATGGAAATGACAAAAGCAGAGAGTCCCAGGATTTGCAATAGAGCAGTGAGACGGGTCTTTGTGGTAGCGGGCAGTATATCATTGGACCTTTGTGTGTTTTCAGGCGATCCTGTGGTGTCTATCGTTTTATAGTTGAAATAAATTGTTACTGGCCATTATACTGAACCGCCTGCCTCCACCTGACTTGTGGGCTAACTAGTGACCTGTATGTAAGTAATCACCCTGGTCTAACCAGGGAGGCAAGTTTAAATGGTGATCCCAGTGATTGGTGTCAGTTTGTAGGACTGGGCCAATGGCGATGGTTCAGGAAGTAATCAAACAGCAGCCGTAACCAGTTCTTAGGTGGTGGTTCGGTGCCAGTTTGACTCGCCGATGGAGCTGGGGGCAATGGAACAGACCACCCGGAAAGCTGTGAACTCTCCCATGCTGGAGGTGGTCAAGAAGATGTTGCTTTGCCCCCATGCAGGGATGTGCCAGTGCTCCTCCTAAGACTTAGCCCGGGATGGTCCTAGCTACGGGGTCTTGCCCATCTGGCTCAGGGTCCGACCTATGCTGTGGGTCAGGAATGCATTTGCCCATCACAGACTGTGGGGGGCTGTCTTCCTCGGCAGTGGTGGCAATGGCCTGTGCCTGGAATCTGGCAGAAGCTGCTGACTGGCTACACTGGGCCAAGCCCCATGGGCAGTGCCAGTGGGCACCTGGCAGTCCTGTGTTGCCCCCAGACCCCTGCACCTGCTTTTCAAGGCTACAGTAGAGCTTGCTACAATTTGCTCTAGGGGGGAAGGACTTTTCCACCTTTTCTGCTTAGCATGAGGGAGTCCTTTTTATTTCCTCAGCCCCCACAAAAATGCAGGATTCACTTGCTCGCTTTCATGGAAAACACTTGAGTTCACGCTTTCAGTCCAAAAAAGGGCAACTGTGAATGGAGCTGGTCCCTGTGTACAAGGGCTGACGTGTTGGGTGCCTCGCAAATTGTACTTCAGTCTTCAGACATCATGTTCAAGTCCAGAAAAGATGACCAAGACTGTGAAACTCACACCTGAAGACCATGTTGCCAAGTTTGGCAAGGACAAGTGGCACGCTGACGGCACCGTGCCACTATGCACAACATGCGGTGAGGCTGTAGCTCCCACCCAAAGGCCAACGGTTATGGCACGCATGCAAAGCACTAATCATAAACAGGAAGAAGAGAGACAAAGAGAAGATGCTGGAAAAGGAGGGCCATCGAAGAAACAGTGCTCTGTGATCACAGTGCTCTGGCATTCTGCTGTCGCTTTGGATTGTGTGCAAATGTGTTTGAGAGTAGACGCTTCCTGGCATAAAATGGATTTACCTGTTGTCAGGGATTTTTGGAGCAAAGACATTAATGGAAACTCAGTTGCTGCAATCACCGATGGAGCAACTGACTTCAGGACCAGACTGGTTCTTGACGGTTTATTTCAGGTCTTCGGGGTATGGCCTCCTCAGCATGCTAACCTTCCCACACTGCAGCTAGTAAAAACTGAGGAAAGGTAGTTGTGCCACTGTTGCGCAAGCCGTGATTTCTTGCCTGCTGGAATTGGCCATCCTGGTGGAGCAAAGACGGGCATTTGTAACGGACACTGCGAGCTCCGCGGTGAAGGGTTGGAACAGTGTGTTGTGTGGGCTCTGGTCAAATGGTGTACATATTCGTTGCAGTGCTTGTACAGTTGCTTTGGCAGGGACTACTTGGTGAGAGACCTTCGAGCCAGTAGGTCACTTGGTAGCTTGAACGAAGTCCCTTCTAGGGAACACTCCAGCTTGTTGTGCACGGATCTTACAATATCCAGAGGATCAAAATGCTGATTCTCCAGCACTTCCACTAGAACCGGTTTTGACCAGGGGGACCACGTGGTTCAGTGGCGTGAGGTCTCATGTCCAGTACTCCCGGCTCTCCCACAGGATTGTGAAATTCAAACAAACGGTGCGAGGGGATGCAGCTGTTCTGCAGGAACAGGCCAGCCTGTCAGCAGTAGCAGACCTGCACAACGATGTGAAGTATGTTGCAGAGAACTGTGGACACCTGATGACGGCACTGGACCTTTGACAGTCCCAGAAATGCCAAGTACATTGAGTGTACCATGAAAGCTCGGATTTAAGTTTGTGGTTGGAGCCTCTTGTCTTAGCAGCTGATTATGTGAGAGTGCTGAGGATCAACTGAGACGCTATGGCACGACAAGCAAACAGCCGGGATTTGATTTTCTCCGTGCTGTTCAAGCACTGGATCCTACACAAATCGGTTCTGTTTGTCCAGATGATGAAATGGCGACATCTGAAGTAAAGCTGCCCGGGGAGCGCACCGTGGTAAGGCCAGCGTATTTGGGAATTGTCCGAGGAGGGTTTGCAGATGTTGAGGATCCTATTCGGTTCTGGACGGCTGTTGAAGACCGTGTTCCCAACCTGGCAAAATACGCCGGGGCTCTCCTGCAGCCGACTGCAAATGCAGCTGATGTGGAAAGAAGCGTCACCAAACGTGGGGATCTCGTCAGTGCTCAGTGTCGACGTCTGAAAGCTGACCGTGTGGCAGGAATGCTGCCACTGTCTGTTAACACCCCGGTGTCACCGAGTTGCTTTCCCCTTGGTCTTGTAGTGAGCCTGGCTTTGGCTGATACCTCACTCACAAGGGAGTTTGTTCATCCTGTTTCAATCTAGCGGACGAAGGTTTCAGTATGGGGGCTCGAGCCAAGGCAAAACTTAGGTGAGACCTCTTCAAACTTGAATCCAGCCCTTATTCCTGCCAACAAGTGCAGGGAGCCGAACCGCAGGGGTCCACACAGCTCAGATCCACAAAGTGTGGGGTGGGGGCATACAGCCACAGTTGGAGCCGCATCCTGATGCATGGGGGGAGCTGCTGCCAGCGAACAGCTTTGCTGTGCTGCCCCACTGTGCCCTGGGGGAGGGCAGCAAGCCCGGGAACACAAGGCCTCAGCACTGACCCAGCCTTCCCCTGCCCCCCACCTGTGGGGGGCACGGGTCTCCCTTCTGCGTGCTTCTGCTGGGAGCTGGCTCTGCCCCAGCCGCAGCAGGCAGCAGCCGTGGGGCAGCCTGCTAGCGCTCCTTGTGCCGCAGCTGCCTACTGCTGGGGGCAGGAAGCTGTGGACCTGGGTCCCTGGCCCCATAGCCCTGGCAGCTGGGGGCCCAGAGGCTGTGTGGGGGGGGGCAAGGGACACATGAGCAGGACTGTGGGGCTGTAGTGAGGGGGAAGGGGCACCAGCAGGGCTGGGAGGGCTTTGTGGGGGAGTGAGGGGCACCCTCAGGGCTGCAGGGGGCTTTTAATATCAATCACAGATTTGGGGGGGTTTGTCAGAGAAAACCAGGATCCCCGGTGATGAGAAGGGTGCCCTGACATACGATGGGAATCATCTCCTAGGAAATGAGTTTACATCCTTGTTAGCAGCCCTTCCCCTGACTTACTCATCACGGTGAAAACACGGCGTGCGCGCAGTCCCGCTGCCTTCTCTCCTCTGTATGCTGACTCGTCAGCTTTGCAGCAATTGCAAGTTCTTCCAAAGTCACCCCTGACCGACTCCTCCCGTGTGCTGGGCCACAGCAGCAGTGAGGGGCACTGTGGTTATCTACGCAGCAAACCAAGGCCTGTCTGCTGTCTGCTGAGTCAAGTGACTCGGTGGCTCAGGGGGTTATAATGCAAAAGGAGTTTTTTGCTTGTGCATGTTGCTGTGCAGTCATTCCAGTTTGGTCACTGCCCCAAAGATGTACCATTCTGTATCCGTGGAGGACGCGTGAAAGATGCTGCTGGTCTCCATTCGTTCTCATCACAGAACATAGTTGTGCTTGTCCCTGACAGCAGGGGCCGAGGAAGAAAAGAAAAGGAGAAGTGTCCAACCTCTTCACTCCCTAATGCAGCCTGTCTCTAGCTAGAGAGGAGTGAGTTGGGGAAATGCAGACTGTGACGGGAGCCAAATGACCTGAAGGAACAGGGACGGATCTGTCCGTCTGAAAGAGCACCAGGCTGGAAACTGTAACAGTTTATATGATTGTCCCTGCTGGAAGAGGATCGACTCTGCCGCTGGCGGAAAGGGAGCGCCGTTATTTCTAAGTCTCTGAGTGCTCTGAAATTGATAGGCAGCGGAAACGACTTGCATCGCTTTTTCTCTCCTGTGGGGTGAGCTACAAGACTGGAGCCTAGTTAGATCCTGCGGATCCCTACGTATTCCCGCATAGTTTTATTCCCTCCATGTTGACTCCTGCAGTATATGCTCCCAGGCCTACTAGCCACAACCATGTGGAAGTGTTATCTAATGCAAAAACCCAACGTTCCTCCCGTCTAAGGAAGTGGTACGGTGCTGCACTGTTGTTCCTCTCTGCAGTCCCATTGGCTTGCAGTCCAGCCTCCCGTATAACGCAGCCTGTGGCATTTCACCTAGTTGATCCCTTGCTGAGCCCTAATCATTGTTGTTTTTCCTGAAGCATAACTTCTGCCCAAAACAGCAATTTAAAGGGGACTTGGCTGTATGCTCTGCCAATGGCTGTGACAGTTAGGACAAGGTCCTTTGACCACTGTGTTTGAGAAAGGACAGTAATTTCAGATTCCTGGGGCGGGGGAGGGGGGTGTATGTATGCCCATGCCCATCTTTCAGAGACACTGAATGAGCACACACTTGCACAGGATTGAAATCAGTGGGAGTTGCAGGGTGCTTAGCACCCATGCCGCTCCAGCCCAGAGGTGAGTCTGCAGGTAAGCATTTCCAGGGAAAGAAGTTGTCTCAGACTGTGGCTGAGAATGTTTCTGGGTCTCAGGTTCCCCACAGGGAGCCTGACAATAACGGTGCCCTGCTCCACAAGAGCTCAACAACTTTGTTTTTAGGCAGCCAGGAAGCAGTAGAGACAGTCCCAAGATTGTCTCCCCCCCACCCCCCCAACCGCCTGTCACAAATGCCCCCTCATTGAACTTGAAACTCTGGAAAGATATTTACTTTGATGAATTCTTGTGAAGTTTTGAAATCAGCAAAACTGGTTAAAAACAAACAAAAAAAATGCTGGTGTGAAACAACTGGCATGTTTTGACGTTTAAGAGAATTATGGTAACCAAAACCAGCAAAAGCTTTTTTTGGATTTCCCAGTTTGGAAGAGTGTTTAGGTCACTCTTCCTAACTGGGAGTGACCTAAACACTTCCAATTTGCCTTTTAGCTCTAGTAAGGAGTTGGGGGAAACAATTGATGTCTTGCAAATGTTTTTCAGGGTTGGAAAACATCTCACCTACCTCCAGAAATAAGAAGAGAATGACGGCGATTCTCCTTGAACGTCTTGGTGGAATAAGCAGGGACTTTTTGCTGAGGATTTCACAGAGAAGAAGGTAAGGCACAGGCTTGTGCGTATCCATATTTAGGAGTCATTTCAAAACCGTTCCAGTGTTCAGCACAACACAGCAGAGTCTGCAGACACTGTTCCAGAAAGGCATTGAATGGGGTAGACGTGGCTGTATGCCATACTAAGCAAGGGGTGCCTTGACTGGGGGTGGGGGGAAGCCATCGGGACTCATGGTAGAGGTAATATCTTTTTATTAGACCAACAACATTTTTGCAACAACAATTCCTCTAAGAGCAAGCTTTCGGGCACTACCGCCCATTCCTCAGGCATTGGAGAGCAGATTGTACACATTCTTCTGGGTAGAAGTGAAAGTTCTTATGTCATAGGAGAGTTGATGGCATGGTAGCACGTCCTGTTGGGAAAACGTCCTTTGATATGCGGATGAGGCTTGGAGACGAGGTGGAATAATCTGTTGACCTTAAAGGTGTTGGGTGCTAAGTAGGAGGCATTCCTATTTCTTTCTGCTTATGAGGTTTTGTAGATCCCAGAGGAGTCAGCGGAAGGAGCGCTCTTCTGGGCATGCGTTTCTTCTCTGGTGAGGTGTCTCTGAGCTGTGCAGTGCGGCTCTGATGATGCAAAGTACTGTAACAAAGGCAGGAGCAGCATCTCAGGGTTTGGGTGGTCAAACTTGCTTCCTCCTTGTAAAATGATGAGGATGTCATTTTAAAAATCAGCTAAAATTTGATATCTCCCATGTGTCAGGTATCTGGGCTGACTGGCAAGTGGGGGCGGGACACACTTTTTCTACCTCAAGCGCCCATACTGCAACAAAGCTAACCTGATCTGATTAGCTGTGCAGTCAACGCATGTCTACCTGTGCAGGTAGTCAATTAATTAAGTTGGTGGAAAGATAGTAGTTGTAAATATAGCACTGCCCCAGCCAGCTGCTCTGCAGCACATTGAACCGGGGGACCCCTTGGGGTCCCTGCCAGCTGCGGCTGCTCTGACCCGGCTCATCGTACTGTGGTCCCAGGCACACATTCCAATGGCTTGCCCAAGAGAAATAAACTCTGGGTCAACAAGCTTGGGAATGGCTGCGTGTGCATGAATTGCATGTGTAGATACTTTTGCTGCCTCCTAAAGCACTGTGGGCCTTTTGCCCTTTGGGAAGCTCCTACGACTTGGCAAGATGGATCAAGAAGAGACCCTCTGGGTAAAAATCCGTGGGGAACATGGCACAGGGGACACAATGGTGGGAGTCTACTACAGACCTCCCACCCAAAGTCCTGAGCTTGACCAGGAGTTTGCCCGGGAACTGGCTGAGGCGGCATGCTCCAGGACCATGGTTGTCATGGGAGACTTCAATTACCCGGACATCTCATGGGAGGATCGCTCAGCAAAATCTGAGCAGTCGCAAAGCTTCCTCTCGTGCGTGGATGATCTCTACTTGATCAAGAAGTCCTTGGGCCAAAGAGAGGCAAAGCGCTGCTCAACCTGGTACTGGCTACTGGGGATGACCTAGTCAGTGACCTAGTGATCGATGGGAAGCTGGGTGACAGCAACCACGAGCTGATCACCTTCACCATCCATCGAAAAGCTGGCAAGTCAGTCAGCAACACGGAAGTCCTTGACTTCAGGAAAGCCGACTTTGACAAGCTCAGGAGGCTTGTCAGTGAGGCCCTAAGGGACCATGACCACAGGGAGAGGGGAGTTCAAGAAGAGTGGTTGCTCCTCAAGGGAGCGATCCTCAATGCACAAGCTAATTCTATTCCATCTCGGAGGAAAGGCAGCAAGAGGGCACAGCAGCCCCCCTGGCTCTCCAGGGGCCTAGCAGACCTCCTGAGGCTAAAAAGAAAGGCCTACAAAGGATGGAGTTTGGGAGTCACCTCCAAGGAGGAGTATTCTGCACTGGTCCGGTCCTGTAGGGAGCATACCTGGAAGGCCAAGGCTGCAACTGAACTCCAACTAGCTTTGAGCATCAAGGACAATAAAAAGTCCTTTTCAGATATGTGGGGAGCCGGAGGAAAAGCAGGGGCAACTTTGGACCCCTGCTGAACCAGATGGGGCAACTGACAACTGACGCCCAGGAAAAAGCCGACCTATTAAATAGGTACTTTCGGTTGGTGTTTCATCAGTCCCATGGACGCCCATGCCCGCTATGGGACAGGGAAGTCCGGGTGAGGGTGATCCCCTGCCCTCCATTGATGCTGACTTGATGAAGGAACATCTTGAGAAGCTGGATACCTTCAAGTCAGCCGGCCCTGACAATCTACAACCCAGGGTACTCAAGGAGCTGGCGAGCATCATAGCCCAGCCTCTAGCATGGATCTTTGAAAACTCTTGGCGCTCTGGTGTAGTGCCCGAAGACTGGAAGAAGGCCAGTGTGGTGCCTATCTTCAAGAAAGGGAGGAAAGTGGATCCGGCTAACTATAGGCCCTTCGGCCTGACTTCTATCCCGGGGAAGATCTTAGAAAAGTTTATTAAAGAGGCCATCCTTAATGGACTGGCCGACACCAACATCTTAAGGGATAGCCAGCACGGGTTTGTTGCGGGTAGGTCTTGCTTGACCAATCTCATTTCCTTCTACAACCAGGTGACATATCACCTGGACAAGGGAGAAGAGATTGATGTCATATATCTTGACTTCAAAAAAGCCTTCTATCTTGTTTCCCATGATCACCTCTTGGAGAAACTGGCCAATTGTCGCTTTGGGTCCTCCACGATCCACTGGCTGGAAAATTGGCTCCGGGGTCGGACCCAGAGGGTAGTAATTGATTTTAAGTCACTCATCATGGTGTCCTGTGAACAGTGGGATCCCCCAAGGCTCTGTCCTTGGACCCATACTGTTCAACATCTTCATTAATGATGTGGACACTGGAGTCAGAAGAGGACTGGCCAAGTTCGCCGATGACACCAAACTTTGGGACAAAGTATCCACACCAGAAGACAGGCGGGTGATCCAGGCTGACCTGGACAGGCTCAGCAAGTGGGTAGATGAGAATCTGATGGTGTTCAACGCCGATAAGTGCAAGGTTCTCCACCTTGGGAAGAAAAACCCACAGCATCCTTATAGGCTCGGCAGTGCTATGTTGGCTAGCACTGTGGAAGAAAGAGACTTGGGGGTCATCATTGACCACAAGATGAACATGAGCCTGCAATGCGATGCTGCAGCCAGTAAAGCGACCAAAACGCTGGCTTGCATCCATAGATGCTTCTCAAGCAAATCCCGGGACGTCATTCTCCCCCTGTACTCGTCCTTAGTGAGGCCGCAGCTGGAGTACTGCGTCCAGTTTTGGGCTCCACAATTCAAAAAGGATGTGGAGAAGCTTGAGAGAGTCCAGAGAAGAGCCACACGCATGATCAGAGGTCAGGGAAGCAGACCCTACGATGACAGGGTGAGAGCCCTGGGGCTCTTTAGCCTGGAAAAGCACAGGCTCAGGGGTGATCTGATGGCCACCTATAAGTTTATCAGGGATGACCACCAGTATCTGGGGGAACGTTTGTTCACCAGAGCGCCCCTAGGGATGACGACTAGGTCGAATGGTCATAAACTATGACAAGACCGTTTCAGGCTGGACATAATGAATAATTTCTTTGCTGTCCAAGCCCCCAAGGTCTGGAACAGCCTGCCACCGGAGGTGGTTCAAGCGCCTACATTGAACACCTTCAAGAGCAAACTGGATGCTTATCTTGCTTGGATCCTATGAGCCCAGCTGACTTCCTGCCCTTTGGGCAGGTGGCTGGACTCGATGATCTTCTGAGGTCCCTTCCAGCCCTAATGTCTATGAAATCTATGAAAGAAGAAGTTGGGCTGCAGGCCCAAACCTGTTTCTGGCTTTGCAGTCTGAGCGCGCAAAGGTCTACAAGAGGGACGCAAGGAGCCAAGCGGTATTTACGGTTCGGTCTGAAAGGTTTGTGATGCTGCGCTTACCTCCTAGGACCGAAGCTACCTCATTATCTAGTTGGGGAGTCAGCATCTCGGTGGACGCTAGTATAGTTTCTGTGATGAGCTGACTGGTAGCTGTCCGTGTCCACAGCTGCGGGAAGGAGTATTGGATCTTGGGTCGTCTCATTTACCTAAGGCAAGATGCCCTCATTTTCAGCGTTATTACAAGGCCCTTGCCTTTCTGAGGTTTTGAAAGCGACGGTAGCTTTTTAAAGAGGCAATCTGCGGTGTTCCCTGGAGTGCTATTCCTGCCACCGCTTTGCTAGGTGGTAGCTGTGCAGGTTCCTGGCAAATGCTTGTGTGCTTTTATTTTATGGGCAGTGGTTCCTGATGTCAGTAGCTCACAGATAAAGTAACTAAGAACACCTACCCCTGGTATAAGGCACCCACCGTCTTTATGGTTGTAGGCCATCAGTCCTTGGCTCCCATGGAACTGATGGGCAGTGCAGAGTATGGTGATGATAGCAACTAGCGCGTTAAGTGCCACGTAGCCATTCGCAAATGGCACATGCACCTCACCCAGCTCTTTCTGTCTAGCATTTTATCTCCTACCATTTCCGCTGCCAGTTATCTCGCTGCCTGCATTGGTCTACCCCGTGCCATCTGTATCGAAGATTATCGCTCCTCACTGCCCAACTGCTCTGTCCCATGTAAATTTCTTATAGTGCCCCACTTCTCCCATGATGCCTCACAGGAGGTCCAGAAAATGGACAGCTCTGTAAAACAATGGAACAGTCCCTTCCCTTGAACACCTTTCATTTTCAGTCTCTTCTGCCAGATCTTGGTTCTGTACTTTGGTCTGTTTGTGTGCTTGAGAGGGTCATCCTCAAGAGCCTCGGTGTGTGAGCTCCTGGGGAAGGACATGTCTTTGTCCTGCTTCTCGTGCAGTCCCAGGTGCATTGATAGGCCTCGAGGAAGGATCGGTCTGTGAGACTGGACCTGCAGATTTTCTGCCTACGAGCAATGCGATGCATGCAGATAGTCCCTGCCGAGGTCCCTAGGCCTACACATTCTGTATCATGCAGATCTTTCTCTGGGTTGTACTTTTGTGTGTAAGGTTTCTCAAAAGTGTGCCCTAAGTTCTGGTGAAAGATTAAAAGGGTGCTCCAGGTAGGCGGTTCGCTCCTCGTGAAGCGAGCCGAGTATCTTGAGCAGTGTACGCCACAGGTGCGGCTGCACGTGAAAGTAGCTTGGCACAATACATTCCGGAGCGGTTTGCATTGGAACATAATGTTTCCAAGCGCAGCATTGACACGTGCGCCTGGGACCATGGCACGTTGAGCCAGGGCGGTGCAGCCCTGGCTTGCGAGGGCCCTAGGGGTTCAGCCCGGAGCTGCTCTTCCCCAACTCGACATGCTGCAGTGGGACAGACTGGAGCCTGGGGGTGCTCCAGTGCAAGGCTGGCCAGTGGGCAGCTCTTGCACTGTACTGCTCTCATGCCCCAGTCAGCCCTGGCCACCCTCCGTACGCACATTGCCACCGAGTACATAACTCTGCTATGAGACATTACTTGTGTTGTGCAGTACTAAGCTGGGGTTGAGCCAGTTAGTTCACTCTGGCCTGGTAGCTTTGCTCATGGAGATGGTGGCACTTCACTCCACAGTGAGCACCTCACGTAGGTGCCACTTGTGAGTTGGGCCTGCCATTGGAGATTCGGCATCAAGCAGCTGTAGGCTAAAGCACGGTCGTCCTGATGGCAGAGAGTGAAAAGTTATCTGTGATGAACCAAAAGGCATCTTATGTAGTGGCAAGCACACGGTGACCATTCACGTGTATGCATCACCACTGAGAAAGAAACTAGATTCCTGACCAGGGTCTAGTCTGGATCCTTCTCTGCTGCTGAGTCCATAGAGCGCTGGCCGCTGGAACGCATGTGTACAAAGGTGTTTGCTCAAGTAAACGGCCTAAGGCAAACTCTGTCACCCAAGGACCTTGGGTTGATCTTGTCCCATCCCTTGGAGGATGTGTTCCTTCTTAAAAATGTAAAGCTGTCAACCTGGGGCACAGAACCATGTTCCTGGATGTTGCCTGCTTCTTCAGAGGAAGTGGTAGCATTTGGCTTGAGGCCAACCACATGTTAATCTTACCTCAGTCTTGGGTAAGCTGTTTGAGAGCATTATCCTGGCACATGTTTGGGAGGGGCCAGCAGGGGAGATTAGGCATAGGGGCAGACAACACAGGTTCATTCGAGGCAGGTCCTGTCAGACCAACCTAGTGGCCTTCTATGACTAGGTCACAAAATTCTTGGATGCAGGTGTCACAGTGGACATAGTCTTTGTGGACTTCAGGAAGGCCTTCAACACCGTCTCTCACCCCATTCTCATTAATAAACTAGGGGACTGTGGCGTCGACACCTACACAATCAAATGGATTGCTAACTGGCTGGAGGGCCACATGCAGAGAGTGGTGGTGAATGGGTCTTATTCGACCTGGAGGGATGTGGGCAGTGGGGTCCCCCAGGGCTCAGTTCTCAGGCCCGCACCATTGAACATCTTTATCCATGAATTGGACAAAGGGGTTAAAAGCACCCTGTTCACATTTGCACTGTGAACATTTGTGGGGGGGAGTGGGCACGCTAGAAGGGAGGAATAGGCTGCAATCGGACTGAGACAGGTTACAGGGGTGGGCAGATGAGAACAGGATGGGTTTCAACCCTGACAAGTGCAAGGTGGTGCACGTGGGGAGGAAGAACCAGCAGCATACCTACAGGCTGGGGAAATCCCTTCTTGTCAGTGCAGAGGCAGAAAAGGATCTTAGTGTCACCATTGAGGCCAAAATGAACATGGGCCGACAGTGTGGGGACATGGTCAGGAAGGCCAGTTGCACCCTGTCATGCATCCACAGATGCATCTCAAGCAGGTCCAAGGAGGTGATCCTCCCTCTCTATGCGGCACTGGTCAGGCCGCAGTTGGTGTACTGCATCCAGTTCTGGGCATCACACTTCAGGAGGGATGTGGACAGCATTGAGAGGGTCCAGAGGAGGGCCACCCACATGATCAGGGGGCAGCAGGGCAGGCCCTAGAAGGAGAGGCTACGGGACATGAACCCATTCAGCCTCCACAAGAGAAGGCTGAGGGGGGATCTAGTGGCCTGTTACAAACTAGTCAGGGGGGGACCAGCAGGTATTGGGGGAGTCCCTGTTCCCCCGAGCACTAGCAGGAGTAACTAGAAATAACGGCCACAAGCTGGCAGATGGTTGATGCAGACTAGACATCAGAAGGTGCTACTTCAGTGTCGTGGTGGCTAGGACCTGGAACCAACTTCCATGAGAAGTGGTGCTGGCTCCTACTCTGGGGGTCTTTAAGAGGAGGCTTGCTCTGCAGCAGGGTCACGGCCTCTGCCTGGGGTCTCTCCAGCATCCATTAACAATCTTTTACAGCGGCGAGATGTCAGCTGCTGTGGTTCCCCCAGTTTCCTGGGGGCAGACTGGGGTGCAATATCTGGCATCGTGTCAGGACTGACGGTCATTTTGCTAAGAGGCCAGGCAACGGTTCCGTACAGGTCAGTGTGGACAAGGCTCACCTGCCTCGGGTAAGGATCAGACCCGAAGTGAGCTTGGTGCATGTGACCAGATTTGCCCGTTGCTTTTGGGCGCTTGTCTGTTAGGGGCACATTTCTGGGGGGTCTCTATAATTCTAGCTGTGTGCTGCTTGTCTTGCTTGTGTTTCTGTAGGGTGTAAGTCCTTAACCCGAGTGGAGCTATTTTGCAGGGCTCAGGTTGAGTGGGGCTGGGTTCAACCACCCACCAAATTGGTCAAACACACACAGATGAATGGGACACACCAGAGCCAGGCTGGAGTATTTGGTGTTGATGGGCTGATCCCACCTTGGGCCTGGACCTCAGTTCCTCCCTTATTTCAGCAGGACAACAACCCATGCAGTTAGAGACACGTGCACATGTGCTAACAGTATGTCTGAGCAGGCGGGGCCCAATCAGCATTCTCAGGTGATACCTGTCACAACCCAAAGTTGTGGTTTTTTGTTTGTGTGTGCTTTGGCACTGCTAAATTATTTTCCCGCCGATTGTAGCTTTCTTTGCACGATAGAGTTCTCTGCTGCGGGAGAGAACTCTGGTGCAACGGAGGATTTCCCGTCAAATTACAGCTTCTTTGCAGGGTGCATTTCTTTGCATACTAGTGATGCACGTTGTAAAGGAGTTCCCGCCATTTGGATTTGGATTTGCACCACATTAGTGTCCAGTTCCAAATGTAGGCACACGTGGCGGCTAGCTGTTGGCTTGCTAGCCATACAAAAGGCTTGGTTAGTTTCCACCCAAGTCGGAGAGAGAGAGGGAGAGAGAGAAAGAGAGAGTGTGAAGATCTCCAAGCGCTGCGGACCCTTGTGGACCCAACGCGCCTCTCTTAAGCAGGCAATAGAGGCTTAATTACCGAACCCACGGAGCTTTTGCTTCTAGCCTCTCCCCGTCGCCGAGCGCAATCCAAGACATATCCCTTTCCTGTAAACCCAACTTTTGAACCCATGGAGCCTAAACAACTCCAGGGGACCAGGGAACTGAACCGAACCCGCAGAGCTTAAACAACTCCGTGGGAGCAACCGAATTTGTCGTAGTCCTCTAGCAAGGATTTAAGCGGAGCTGCGCCTGGAATCCTGTCCAGCCTACACCACTACCATCTTTGGGTGTAAGTAAACAATCTTTTCAATCAACCACTACGCATTTGTGACTAATTCTAGCTCACCACCGGTTTTCTCCGACCCCGCGTGCCCGGGCTGCTGGCCACAGCCCGTGTGTGCAAAGGCAGGCCGCGGATCGCCTCCCCCCAACTCGCACTTGGCGGCGGGATTGGGGCCCGGCCCACACAATACCCTTGTGTGCCTCAAAACTCAGCACATTGCAGTGACCCACGTTGTATTGCCCTTGATGATCAGACCCCACTGCGGTATTGGGCCTTACCAGGATCTTTGGCTGAGGCAAAAGAAGCGTTGCTGCAGAGCCCACAGGTAGGTCAAGGGGAAGAAAGAGCAAGTGAGGTAGAGCATCTGGCTTGACCGTAAAAGTGATGTAGTTTGTTGAACCCTGAGTTATTTAAGGCACGTGACACTGCTGAATTTGCTACAACTGCTGGAATGACTGCGCAGTAAGCTGCCCACGCGTGGAAGTGCCAACCCCGTGGAAGTGATGAATAAACGTGCAACCTGCTGTAAAGTATCGTGCACACGTGACCCTTATTTCGTCTACGCATGGCCTTGGTATGGTTTGGGTCTTAGGGAGTTTCTGGTGATGAGGTTGGTGAGGTGTGGTGCTTGTTCACAGGCTAGGCTGGGTGGTTCTGGGAAGAGGTCTTTAAGACTTAGGTTGTCTTCTAGTATGGTGGGCAAGTGTTGTATGATGTTCTGTATAGGTTCCTGGGAAGAGTTATATGTCATCACTAATGGTATGCGTGTGGCAGGGGTGTTGTTTGTACTGCAGCAAATGTTCACGTGGCTTCTGGGTGATCTATTTCTCTGGTGGAGCATCCTGGGTGGCTGAAGGCCCATTGGAGATTGGTGAGGTGGTGACCATGGGTCTTCTCCTTGATGCATGTTGGGTGGCAGCGGGAAGCCTAGCTGTAAATGACAGCTTTCTCGGTGGGCCTGGCATGGTCACTGGTTCTGTGTAGTTGGTCCATGGGTTTTTTACTTATGGTGGTTTGAACTTTTCCCTTTGTGGATAGTGATCTCGGTGTCCTGAAAGGAAATGAAGGTGATAGTCGAGCGATAGGCTGCTGTGGGGGGCGATGACGGATGCATTGTTGGTGGAAATCCATTCTGCGAGGGAGGTTTCATGAAGTGGCAGTGCCCAAACCAGTGTTGACTGTTCACCGGTGGTGGGATACCCGCACGAAGCGGGAGCAGCTTGTTTCTGACCAGAGCGAGCGAGGAGCGAGGCTGTGGCTCTGAAGACACCGCCCTTTATGTAGCTGTCCCTGAGAGTCAGGTGGGGTGAGGCCTGGCACGGTACCAGGCCTCTTTCGGAGCCTGCGGAGGAGAGGCGGGTCAGTTTGAGGTGGGTCAGGTGCTGGCTCCCACCCTAAAAGAAGGAGCCACGCGCTTGCGTTCCCAGGGCTGGGATAAGAATAGAACGTGGGGAGGAGCGCCTTGCCAATCCCGGTGTCGGCTGGGGCTTGGAGCAGCCCCGGCTATCCCAAATGACTTCCTGCCCCATGGCCCATGCAAATGTGAGGCTGAGAGTCTCGTCACTCTGCTCATCATCCAGGGCAATGAAGTTTGCAGTCTCTGCCGGCTTTGAGTGGGCATTGCCTACAGAGACTGTTGCATAACCCATGGCCTTGGGGACAGGGGCAGGGCACTGGCACCCTGAAGCCAGGCTGTGACCCAACTGAGCATGGGTCTTTGCAATGGCATGGCAGTCATGCACCCCCCTGGATGAGGCGGTGTCTACACAACCCCTCCCCCTTCCCCCTGGTCTGCAGGATGAAGCTGTGGCAGCCCATGAGCTGCCCCAAGGGGCCGGTCCCTGGCCAGACTGGAGAGGTGATGCTGAGGCCCACACAACTACAGCAGGGAGCACAGAGCTGCGCTCCTCTCTTTCAAACATCTGTGGAGCGCTCTCAGACTCGCTCGGGTGGTGTGAGCATCCCACACGGTCTGTTCAGTGGTTGGGGCTCTATCGTAGGCCTGGGGCTGGTGCGTGGGATGGCGTTCTCTTCTGGCACCTGGGGCAGGCAAGGGGCAACATGGACATTTGCTGCAGGGGGCCAGCCAGGGCCAGGGAGACAAGGGAACTCCAGCTTGGCTTCTGGCCAGCAAGCGCCCTCGGGTTGGTGGGGCTTAGGGCCTGTGCCTGGGCAGGAGCAGCCCCTGCCATCCCGAGTCCCTGGGATAGTGTTTCTGGCTCCCCGCTCCCTGAGCCAGGCCTGCAGTGAGCCCCCACCCCCCCCGCCCCTCCTCCTTCCCCTGCAGCCAGCTGTTCTCCCCTGCTGAGGAAGGCATGCAGATAGAGAGCTGTGCAGGGCCTTTTCATCAGCATTTCTGGGGGAAGTGCACACCCCTGGTTCCCAGGCATGCCCTTTCCAATGTGTTGGGAGGTGGGGGAAGGCATGCCGGGTGCCCAAGCCATCGCCCGTCACTGCCAGCTAAGTCAGAGGGGTGGCGAGTTGAGAGGTGAAGGTGGGGCCATGGGGAAGGTGTGCACCAGCTGGTGTGGAGGCAGTGTGGTCTGTGGGACAGGGCAGGTCACGACGGGATGGGATCAGTCATGGCACTGATGGGAGGATGTGGATCTCTGTCCAGGTGTGCTCTGGCTCCAGCCGAATTGGTGTTGGAGCTGGTGCATGACTCCAGCAAGTGCCCAGGGGTCAATCCAACCAGTGGGTGTCACGGGTCCCGGCCTCGGGGCCTGGAGCCCTGCCATGGTGGTGGCAGCAGGCTGCCAGGTGGGCGCCTGCTTGAGATTCAGCAGAAGGTGCCGTGCAAATGCACCTCGACAGGATTGCACAGCTTTCGCAGAGACATTGTGCAGCCTCTTTCCCGTGCTGTCGTGCCACGAGTGGGACAGAGGTGTGGCCAGCTCAGTCATTAGGAAGCGATAACCTGGGTGCTCCTGTCTCCCCTGTTGTGTGTGCCTGGGGCCCAGTCTCCCTGGCCCTTGGCCTTAATGACAGTGACCATGACAGAGGTGTGGCAACACAATAGATGGCAAATGCTGCGACATGCAGTGTGGCACTGTCCCATTGCCAAGGTCCTCGGCAAAGCGGAGTTAGGATGGGCCATATGCGGACATGGGATGCAGGAAAGCTGCGTTTCCTGGAAGAGGCCCGTTGGGCACAGTGAGTGCAGCAGCCCAGTCTCAGAGCGTGTGGCAGTCTGGGCTCACGTGAGCATTTCTCCCTGTCCCTTGCCTCTGGCAGCTGTCTCCCATGGTGATGCTGCCTTGCTGCGCCACAGTGCTTGTCCCTCTTGTGCGTTGAGGATGTGTGGCTCAGACCAGCTGAGTAGAGCCCTAGCAATCCGGCCTGGCATGACATGAGGCAGGGTGCTGAGCGCGAGCCACCCGCAGTCCCCAAGGCTCCCTGAGGGCTTTGTGTCCTTTGGCTGGCATGGGCATGCTGCCTCAGCCTGTGCGGCTGCTCACCAACAGGCTAGCAAACGGCTGTCCTGGTAGTCTAGCCAGGCAGCTAAGGTGCAAGGGAGCTAGTGGGACAGACCTGAGGGAACACACAGATGCGGTGTCGTGGCTGAGGCCTGAACAGCAGCCTCGGCATGGCGCCTCACCCACTGGACTGGCCTGCTGTATGGTGGGCTGTGTCTGGGTCCTGGATCACCTCCGTCCTACATGGAAGGAGGCGGGGGAAGGCGGGGATGCTGCCAGGTGTGAGGTAAAGTGGGCAGGCAGGGCCACAAAAGAGAAAACGGAGCAGGGAAACTGCCGGCTCCAGCTATTGCGGTGAGGGAGAGGGTCGTGTGGCACATGAGCCAGTGGTTTGTGAAGTCCTCATTCCCCCTGTGGTGGGTGGCAGGCCCACCAAGGGCAGTGCAGAGCATGCCTCGCTGGTCACCTGGAGCAGATGAGTCCTCTGTGCTTGTGGTGAGGATGGCTTCATGGGCAGCCCTTCCCAATGCGGGACAACCCCTCCTGGCATAGCAAGTTGGCAGAGCTGCTCTCCCATGGCGTGGTTCTTCTCTGATGTGTGTTGCAACGAGACCCTCAAACCCCATGCTTGCATGCCGTCAGGCACACTTGCACAGTGCTGTGTAGGGATAGTGGTGCCCAGAGCCAGCGGGAGAGGAGGGGCCCCGAAATGGTGACAGCCAAGGAGGGGGCATCCCGGCTGGAGGGAGTAGCAGAGCTGCGGGCAGACAGCAATTGGCAGGTAACGCACAACCCCTGAATCAGCGCCTGTGCCTGTGCCTGAGCTGGGGCAGGCTTTGCTGTTCAGCACTGCATTGTGCCTGCGGACGGCGTGGCTGGGGGTAGGCGATGAAAGGAGAGAGAGAGGCAGTGATGGCAAGGAGTCCCTCCCCTCCACCAGCCAGGCCTGATTCTGTAGTGGAGAGGCACGGTCCACCCCGAGTGGTTTCTGTGCTGTGCAGAGGTGTCAGGGAGTGAGTCCCCTCTATAGGTGCACATGGGTAAGGTAACTAGTAGGGTGAAAGTGCTAGACTTTAGGAAAGCTGATCTCATTGCACTCAGGCGATTAGTCAAGGAAGCACTGCAGAGTAGGAGTTTTGATGGGATGGGTGCCCAAGAAGGGTGGCTGTGCCTAAAGGAAACGATCCTTTGGGCACAAAGGAAGACGATACCCGAGCGAGGCAAAAGAGGGAAAGGGGCCAGGAGGCTTCCCTGGCTGACCAGAGAAATCCAGGGCAGCCTAAGGGCCAAAAGGGGAGCACATAGAAAGTGGAAACAGGGTGAGATCACTAAAGATGAATATACCTCCTCTGCTCGTGCTTGTAGGGAGGCAGTTAGGCGGGCCAAAGCTACCATGGAGCTGAGGATGGCAACCCAAGTAAAGGACAACAAGAAATTGTTTTTTAGATACATAGGGACTAAAAGGAAGGCCCAGGGAGGAATAGGACCCCTGCTAAATGGGCAGAAGCAATTGGTGACAGATAGGGGGGACAAGGCTGAACTCCCCAACGAGTTCTTTGCCTCAGTGTTCCTAAGCGAGGGGCACGACAAGTCTCTCACTGGGGTTGTAGAGAGGCAGCAGCAAGGCGCCAGACTTCCATGCATAGATCCTGAGGTGGTGCAGAGTCACTTGGAAGAACTGGATGCCTTTAAGTCGGCAGGCCCGGATGGGCTCCATCCAAGGGTGCTGAAGGCACTGGCCGACGTCATTGCAGAGCCACTGGCGGGAATATTCGAATGCTCGTGGCGCACGGGCCAAGTCCCGGAGGACTGGAAAAGGGCTAACGTGGTCCCCATTTTCAAAAAGGGGAGGAAGGAGGACCCGGGCAACTATAGGCCGGTTAGTCTCACCTCCATCCTTGGTAAAGTATTTGAAAAAATTATCAAGGCTCACATTTGTGAGAGCCCGGCAGGGCAAATTATGCTGAGGGGAAACCAGCATGGGTTTGTGGCGGGCAGATCGTGCCTGACCAACCTAGTCTCTTTCTATGACCAGGATACGAAACGCCTGGACACAGGAGGAGGGGTGGATGTCGTATACCTGGACTTCAGGAAGGCCTTCGATACGGTATCCCACCCCTTACTGGTAAACAAATTAAGAGACTGTGATGTGGATGACTGCACAGTCCGGTGGGTGGCGAATTGGCTAGAGGGTCGCACCCAAAGAGTCGTGGTAGATGGGTCGGTCTCGAACTGGAAGGGTTTGGGCAGTGGGGTCCCGCAGGGTTCGGTCCTTGGACCGATACTCTTTAATGTCTTCATCAGCGACTTGGACGTGGGAGTGAAATGTACTCTGTCCAAGTTTGCAGATGACACAAAGCTATGGGGAGAAGTGGACACGCCGGAGGGCAGGGAGCAGCTGCAGGCAGACCTGGATAGGCTGGACAAGTGGGCAGAAAACAACAGGATGCATTTCAACAAGGAGAAATGCAAAGTGCTGCACCTAGGGAGGAAAAATGTCCAGCACACCTACAGCCTAGGGAATGACCTGCTGGGTCCCACAGAAGTGGAAAGGGATCTTGGAGTCCTAGTGGACTCCAAGATGAACATGAGCCGGCAGTGTGACGAAGCCATCAGAAAAACCAATGGCACTTTATCGTGCATCAGCAGATGCATGACAAATAGGTCCAGGGAGGTGATACTTCCCCTCTATAGGGCGTTGGTCAGACCGCAGTTGGAGTACTGCGTGCAATTCTGAGCGCCACACTTCAAGAAGGATGCGGATAACCTGGAGAGGGTACAGCGAAGGGCAACTCGTATGGTCAAGGGCCTGCAGACCAAGCCCTACGAGGAGAGACTAGAGAAACTGGACCTTTTCATCCTCCGCAAGAGAAGGTTGAGAGGCGACCTTGTGGCTGCCTATAAGTTCATCACGGGGGCACAGAAGGGAATTGGTGAGGATTTATTCACCAAGGTGCCCCCGGGGATTACAAGAAACAATGGCCACAAGCTAGCAGAGAGCAGATTTATACTGGACATTAGGAAGAACTTCTTCCCAGTTCGAGTGGCCATGGTCTGGAACGGGCTCCCAAGGGAGGTGGTGCTCTCCCCTACCCTGGGGGTCTTCAAGAGGAGGTTAGACGAGTATCTAGCTGGGGTCATCTAGACCCAGCACTCTTTCCTGCTTATGCAGGGGGTCGGACTTGATGATCTATTGAGGTCCCTTCCGACCCTAACATCTATGAATCTATGAATCTATGAATCTATGGGCTAAAAGCACCTGTGTGAAATGAGGAGCACCACATCAGCCCCAAACACAGAGCGGGGTCCCTCACTGCAGTGCCTGAGAGTGTGCATGGCCAGAGCCCCATCCGGAGGTGGGGACCTGCGGTCAGGGAGACACTTCCGGTGGGGCTGGTGCCCGACTCGGGTGTGCTGCATCAGATTGTGCCCAGGAGTGGCAGAACATGCCCAGCTGTCTTTGTGGTGTTTGGGACACATCTCCTGGAGGCCTCTGGGACCGCTGTGGCTGGTGCATGGGGGTAGAGTCAGCAGGGACCAGGGCACCACCTGGAAGGGACAGGCAAAGTCCTGTGATCTGGCTCGGCCAAGGCAAGCACCCACTTAGTGAGACGGAGGGAGAGCAGGCAGCCGCACAGTGTTGGGAGGGGCTGAAGGTCCGCAGCCCTTGCTGCCAGGCCTGAGTCGATATGCCGGGCTGAGGCCACCTGGCTTGCAGCCGAAGCAGGGGGCTGAGGGCAGTTCTGAAATTGAGGCACTTGGAAGAGGTGGCAAGTGCCATTTCTGGGGCCATGTGAGGCTGTGTTTGGGGAGCAACAGGTGCCTGGTAGCAGGTGTGTTGGCATGGCAACTGATGGGATCGAAACGAAGCCCAATGATGTTGAGACCTGGACATGGTGCGTAAGGACGGGTGCTCGGGAGATGCGTTGTTGCCATGTGAGGTTTGTCAGGCTGCCAGGCCCTGGCTAACGTGGGAAGGGTTTAATTGCGCTGATGTTGGTGGGCATTGTAAGCATGCAGCCATCCCCCAGAGGAAGCCTGTTGATTCAGGGGAGCGGAGGGTTGATCAGGAGGCAGCATGTTAGAGAACCAGAATGGTGTGGAGGCTCCCACATCCCTGGTCCAGGGAGCTGAGCCAAGGAGAATAAAGAGGGCAGAGGCAGAGAAGTGTCCAGAGTCAAAAGAGGCTGTGACTTGGATGACTACACAGTCCGGTGGGTAACGAATTGGCTGGAGGGTCGCACCCAGAGAGTCGTGGTTGATGGGTCGGCTTCGACCTGGAAGGGTGTGGGCAGTGGGGTCCCACATGGCTCGGTCCTTGGACAGATACTCTTTAATGTCTTCATCAGTGACTTGGACGAGGGAGTGAAATGTACTCTGTCCAAGTTTGCAGATGACACAAAGCTATGGGGAGATGTGGGCACACCGGAGGGCAGGGAACAGCTGCAGTCAGACCTGGACAGGTTGGACAAGTGAGCAGAAAACAACAGGATGCAGTTCAACAAGGAGAAATGTAAAGTGCTGCACCTAGGGAGGAAAAATTTCTAGCACACCTACACCCTAGGAAAAGACCTGCTGGGTGGCACAGAGGTGGAAAGGGATCTTGGAGTCCTAGTGGACTACAAGATGAACATGAGCCGGCAGTGTGACGAAGTCATCAAAAAAGCCAATGGCACCTTATTGTGCATCAGCAGATGCATGACGAATAGGTCCAAGGAGGTGATACTTCCCCTCTATCGGGCGCTGGTCAGACCGCAGTTGGAGTACTGCGTGCAATTCTGGGCGCCACACTTCAAGAAGGATGCGGATAACCTGGAGAGGGTCCAGAGAAGGGCCACTCGTATGGTTAAGGGCCTGCAGTCCAAGCCCTACGAGGAGAGACTAGAGAAACTGGACCTTTTCAGCCTCCGCAAGAGAAGGTTGAGAGGCGACCTTGTGGCTGCCTATAAGTTTATCACGGGGGCACAGAAGGGAATTGGTGAGGATTTATTCACCAAGGCGCCCCCGGGGGTTACAAGAAACAATGGCCACAAGCTAGCAGAGAGCAGATTTAGATTGGACATTAGGAAGAACTTCTTCAGAGTTAGAGTGGCCAAGGTCTGGAATGGGTTCCCAAGGGAGGTGGGGCTCTCCACTACCCTGGGGGTCTTCAAGAGGAGGTTAGATGAGTATCTAGCTGGGGTCATCTAGACCCAGCACTCTTTCCTGCTTATGCAGGGGGTCGGACTTGATGATCTATTGAGGTCCCTTCTGACCCTAACATCTATGGATCTATGAAAACGGGTGCCTTAGCAGTAGACATCCAGTGTTCCTGAGAGGCGGCAACAGAGCCAGGGCCGGCAGCCTGCCTGTGCGAGTGAGCGGGCCCAGCCCGTGCTGGGGCGTGGGCCCCAGCGAAGGAGCATTTGCTATCCAGGGAAGGGAGAGGGCTTGGAGGGAGGCTGTGACGTGCAAGAGTTGTGCCAGAGAGCAGCTCTGGGGTGCCCGGGGCAGCAGGAGAAGGCGGGATGCCTGGGTGCAAGGGGTGTTGCTCTGTTCCGCTCCCCTGTATGCCCAGACACTGCTGAGTTCCAGTGGGCAGCGCATGGGGTGGGAGTCAGTGTGCAGGACCTTTGGCTCATCAATGTGCATGTGTTGCTCTGCTCAGCAGCTCCTTCTGATCCTGCCACCTCCATGGAGAGGCCCTGAGTTGGCCCCCGGGACGGGGCTGCGGGGCTGTAGCGCAGTTGTCACCACATCAGTCTGAGGACGGAGGCAGGCCATGTTCTTTGGGGAGAGTCGAGGTCTTGTAGCCCAGCCACTAAAGAGCTTGCTTTTTGCCAGCGGTGATGCACAAATGCCCTTCTTGAGGTACAGGGAGGCTATGCTGTGGTTAGGTGTTCTCCAAGGTAGCCCAGGAGCAAAGCTCACGGTCAGCAAGAAGGTCTGTGAAACTGCAGCAGAGCAGTCCTTTGGGAGACCATGAGCAGAGATAGTAAGGGAGGTAGGGAAAGGTGAGGAGTGTTTGAAGGAAGCTCGCTGGTCACTGCAGGCAGGGTACCTGGGCTTCTCGGATGGCAGGCATGTTACGTGCCACCAGGCTCTTGGGTCATAGGCAACCTCTCCTCTTAGGCCCCTGAACAGAAGCCAAAAAGGAGGTCGTAGAAGAGTCGTCAAAGTAACAAAAATCCTCACATCTAGGCCAAGAACCTTACCTCAGTGTAGCTGAGTCACGAATGTGGAGGCATTTGGGGGCAGAGAGTCAGCCCCCCGGCCACTCCAGATGCTCCTCGTGGGGGTAGGACTTCACGGGAAGACAGCAGTCTGATGGGAAGGTGGTTGGCTACGGACCAGGGGAGCAAAGCACACGGCCTCTGAGGCGAGGCAGGACTTTCTCCGCCTTCCGTGGCAGAGGCTGCGAGGGAGAGAGAAACAGGAGGGAACCCTGAACAGACCCGGCTCGCTGCCTTCTGGCCTCTGCTCTCTGCTGCTGTGCGGCTGGGTGAGAATGGCAGTTTTGCTGCTCTTATGTTCATCTGCGCCAGTGTGTGTCTGGCATAGGAGCACTTTCCTCCAGGGCCTGCTGCTAGGTTCTAGTGCTGCAGTGATGGGACCCCCCATGAACACGGTGCTGCTCTGAGTTTTCCAGAACTCATGCTGGAGAGCCAAGGGTGGTGCTTGCATGCTTGCTGCAGGCCTGGGGCCTGTGTCTGCGGCTCAGAGAAGCTTTGGGCTTAGTCTCGCTGTGGGGAGCAGCCGGGGAGCTGCTGCGTGCAGGATAGAGGCTTGGGTGACAGAGGGCCAGGTGGGGAGTAAGGAAGGGTGAGTCTCAAATGCGTCATGAGGTGGCGACAAGTGAGCGAGGCATGGCCCGCAGCCATACCAAGCCTGTGCTGGAATCGGACAGTTGTGGCGGTTCCTCTGTCTCAAGCGGAGGAATGCTCTGCCTGCATGCCCTTGTGGAATCCAGGTGTGTGAGACGCATCACATGAGGTCCAGCATCTGCCCCCAGCCGCGGTGCTGGGAGGGCACGTGTTCGGGCGGCTTGGCATGAGGGCCAGCGGCAAGGTGGCTGAAGTCCTGAGGCCCCCATGTGGCAGCAGGGCACCCTCTGTCGAGGGGCTGCCCACCCTGTGTGCGGTGCTTGTAACCGGTGGCATGAGGACAGCGCCCCGCTGCTGCAGAGCGATGCTCTGGTGTAGAGGAAGGCAGCACGCGCTGGGGTCTCTAGTAGTAGAGGCCTATGATGAGAGGGGCTGTGCTGGAGGTTCGGGCTCGCGAAAGGGCTGGGCGGTTTTTAGGAACGCAGTAGTTGCACCGGTGTGTAGCAGGGTAGCCGAAGCAAAAGCTACATGTAGCCCCCGCGCCTGGCTCTGTCCCATCGGTTGCACATTCCCTGCCTGCAGGAAGCTACCTAGGTGGTGTTCCTGTATGTGGGGAGACGAGCTGTGCATGGGGAAGCCGAGTGTCTGGCTGCTCCAGGTGTTGCCTGCTGAGCTGTCCCCCAAGCAGTTATTGCCTTGCTGCTTGTGCAGCACAGGAACGAGGACCCAGGTGTCCGGACCCTGAGCCTCAGGGCCATCGTTGGTGGCGGTGACGCCCGGCCGGACTAATAGGGGAAGCCTGAGGGTGACGGCGTGGGCCCCGCCGAGGGCCAGCTGAGTGCAGCTTGTGGCCAGTCTGATGCCCTGGCGGGATGGGGACGGTTGACCTGGCCAAAAGGGAGAGGGTGAGTCTGGATGGGGAGGGTTCCTTTGGGGAGGCCTTGCCCCCCACCTCTTTTCTCCTGACCCCCTGCCAAAGACTTTTGCTGGCCCTGTGCATAGTGCAGGGATGGCAGTGGTGCCAGCAGGCCCAGCCCAGACTGCTCACAGCGAAGCCTTGTGCTGCTTTGGCAGCAGAGCATCGGTCACACTCCTCTCTGCGGCGTGTCCTGCCAGGCTGTGGATGGCCATTGGGTCCTTTGTGGGCGGCCTCTGGAAAGAGAGGTGCCATGGGGGCCAGCAGTACCAGGGGCTGGGGCAGCAAGTGCCGGGGCTGGATCCGTGCTCCACCCGATGGGGAGGGAGAGGAACTGACTGGTGGCCGTATGAGTCCAGCGAGAGTGGTTGCTCGGTCCCTGCAGCCCAGCTCGGGAAGAGAGTGTGCTTGCCACCGAGGCTAGGCTCACTGGGCAGAAGGAAGGGTCTGGGGGTTGTGGAATGGTGCTCTAAATGGGAAACCCCGAGTTGTGGGTGCCCAGCTGACCTTGCTAACTGTGGGCATAGAAGTAGCCCAGTCAGCTGGGCCCCGGGCCCATCTGGCGGAAGCCCCGGAGGCCGGGAGCTTTCTCCAGCCCAGTCACACACAGGCCAGCTCACTCGTGAGTTGTGGGTGCTGTGGGCTCGGTGGGTGTGTGAGCGGGCACAGTCCCTGGCATAAACTGCTGGCCCTTTGGGCCTGTGCAAGGTGCCGAGCGTGGCGTGCAGCTGAGAGTGGCGCTCTGGCTACCTGTCTGTTTGGGGAACCCCTCTGCAAGCTCGCAAAATGGCTGAGGTGCCGTGGAGCCAGCCACACCCTATGACTGCACCTCTGAGGGATCCCCAAAAAGCATCATCTTCCAGGAGTGGGGAGACTAACCCCTCACTGGCAAAGGGCGGGTGATGGTGGTGGCAGGCAGTAGCCGTCCCCAGAATGAGGGTGATCCCAGAGACAGGGTTTGGGCAGATGGAACCGTCTGCACTGGGTGTGAAGCGGCCAGGCGGCCATGCCCGACCCCCAACCCTCCGCAATGCCCGGAGCCGGGGGAGCCTCCCCCTCCGACCCCTTCCCCGTCCAGGTGGCTCAGAATGCAGCCTGGGCAAAGGTGGGGACCTGCAGCCGCCTGCCGCTCATGGGTCATTGGCTGAGCGCTTGAGTGCTCAAGATGGACTCTGTGGATGGAGAGGGTTTTTGCCCGGTGCCACGAGTGGCCCGAGCCCCTGCTGCATGAGAGGGTATTGGAGCCAGGGTCCCTGCCAGCGTCCCTGTGGGACATCACGTCATCAGAAAGCAGGAGATGAGACCACGGGGCAGTGCCGGATGACGCCTGCTGCACCCGTTTCTGGTTGCAGTCGCGGGCAGGACGGGTGAGGCTGTTTTGGGGGCGAGGGGCCACAGGACCCTGGGCCCGTGGTAGAGCTGCAGCGGGCCCCTTCTGCAGGCAAGTGTCAGTGGGCTAGCGCGGGGAGGTATGCCTTGTGGCTGCTTTGCCGTGGGCACAGGTGTGTTCTGAGGAAATGTGGCACATAGGGGAAAGGTTGCCAACCGGCACCTGCTCGCTCCGTTCCTGAGGCCCTGGCATCGGAGCCGTCTCCTACCTACCTGCTGGGGGTGGGGGGCAGCAGGTCACTCATGACGCATGGCCCCCCTCACTGTTGTCCCTGACTCGTGGTCCCTTGGACGGCCCTTCTGGCACAGGATGTGATGCAGGTCGAACGATACTGATGTCAAGGTGTGCCACTCTATCTGTTGTGGGCTGAAATATCAGCCTCCTGGATGGGAAGCAGTAGTCCAGGCATGCTACCTGAAATGGGCAGGAGCAAATCTGTCTTCCAGGCTGGGCGGCACCAGTGCTGCATAGCAGCAGGAGGGGAGCTAGCACGAAATGGCGGCGGGGGGGCGGTTCCCGAGGCTCTAATCCTGGTGTGGCTCTAGGGTGCTGTTGAAGAAGAAAACCACCTGTCCCGGTGTATCAGTACTGCTGGCTACCCAGTTCCAAACTGGGGGTTGCTCATATGGAGTCGGTGCCTTTTGCCAGGGGACATTGACTGTGCTAGGGCTGCAGGAAAAGGTGTGTTGGCAAAGCGGCTGTTGCGTGGAGCTGAGCGGGAACTGAACCATGATGGGGGAGGGGCAGTGCCAGGACGGTGGTGGGGTTTATGATCCAGGTGAACTTGGCATGGAGATCTCACAGCCCTTCTGACGGCACAGAGCAGTAGCCAGGGTTAGTAGCTGTCGAAGCGGGATCAGGGAGCAATGGGCGATCAAAGTATGGCAGGCCCTCAGTCTCATTGAGGGGCAGGATGTCTCAGCGCGGTCTCTTGCAAGTGGCTCTGAGCCCGCCGGAACGTAGTGGAGAGGTGGCCATGTGCCCTGGGTGTCGCACAGAGGTCGGGGCTTGTACTGGTGAGGCTTCCACACTGGGCAGGCTGCACTCAGGGCAGCACAGGCAGACCCTGTCATGGCCTGGGGACCTGGGCGAGGCCGGCCAGCCCTCCCCGTCCCAGCAGAGAGCAGAGCAGCTGACAGACTGCCAGTGCCAGGGCTCACCTGCAGAAGTAGAGGTGCATCACCCTGTTGCGGGAGTCTGGATCCACGGGATTGAGGGGAGCTGGGGAAAGACTGAGGAAGCCAAGGCTGGGGGAGGTGTTGAGGCTGCCCAGGAGCCGCGTGCGGGCAGGAGCCATGGGGCAGGTCCCATGGTGCGTGGCCCGCCGAGAGGCTGTGAGTTGTAGTGTGCCGTGGTGAGGCCCTGGGTGGGGACCTCCACCTGGCGGCAGTCTGTCAAAGAGTCCTGCTGGTACATGTGGGGGCTGCTGTAGGGACAGGAGGGGATCCCCCCTTGCCATGCGTCTGACTTGGGCAGTGCATTGTGACACTGAGAGCTGCTGCCAGCTCTGGCATGGCTCAGAGCAGGGCCTCCGTGCAGGGCTGCCTCTGCCTGCTAGATTGAAATAGGAAGAGTGAAGCAGGGTGGGCACCGGAGTGAGGGGAACAGATCCGGGGTGGGGTGGGCACGCACAGGCTTTGAACTGGCCCCGCGGCCCTGGCTGTAGCTGGAGAGTCTAGGTGCCCGCTCGCAGGTGGACACAGACAGAAGGCCTCTCCGCCTCTGGTTCTGCGTGGTGCCGAGAGCAAGCCGCGCCCCCCTGGCCCCCGAGAGCTGAGCGATGGAAGGACGGGCCAGATGAGGCGATTGGAAGACGGATCAGAACTGGGTTGCGACCTCGGGCTCAGAGGGTCGTCATCAATGGCGTGCGGCATGGCGTGGAGCAGTCATCGGGTGGAATCAAGACAAGCGTCCCGGGGCTCAGTCTCTGGCCTGGCTGTGTTCTCCCCTGGCATGGTGCCTGGACTGAAGCTTCTCAGGCACTCTCCTCCTGTCAGTGAAATGATGGGGTTTGGGCTCCTCTGGGCAGAGAAGGACAAGGCTCGAGGCTAGGCTCTGGGTGCTGCCACCGAGGCTGGGGGCGGGGGTGTCTTGGCTTCTGGCCCTGTAGCTGGTGCCCGGGTGCCAATGCATGTACTCCTCAGTCTGTCGCTGGTGTTGCATGGTGGTACAGGTGGCCTGAGCCGGGGAGGGCTGCAGGGCAGGGTGTGGGGCCTGATGCACTTTGGAAGTTGTCCAGTGGGTGTCAGATGTGCGGGTCAGGGTGTAGAGGGGGCAGCCATGCACCATGTCCTGCCCCAGTTGGCCTGGGCGGGGTCGGAGGCTGGTGCCTTGGCAGCCAGATCCCGTGGTGGTAGGGAGCCAGGGCATCTGGGCCTGGCTGTGTGGAAGTGTGAGTGCTGAAGCTGGCCAGGATGTGCAGTGGGGATGCTGGAGCAGGGGTCAGCGTGTTGTGTGTGCGCATGTGTGGATGAGTGGGCTGGTGGGTGCGGTGGCTGGCATGGGTGCTGGCAGCTTTGCTTGCTGTCTGTTGAAGTGTGCGGGCTGCGTGTGCGGTGGAGGGGCCCCTGTCAGTCACTGGCGTGGTGGGAGCCCAGGCTCAGCTGTCGCAGTCTGGCATTAGTGGTCTGGGGCAGGTGGAGCCTGTAAAGAAGAGACCAGAGGCTGCCCATGGTGAGGAGAGGTGGTGGCGTGTTGGCTGCCAGCCTGAGATGGAGAGGCCTAGCAAGGGCCTGGTGTCATGGGGAAGGGAAGGGGCAAGGCATGGCGGGTAGGCGACGAGCGTGCCAGTCAGCCGATGCCTCCTGGGCCCTGTGTGCTCTTCCCTGGTGTGCTCCCTTCTCCTCTGGCTGGGGACCATGAAGTTGGTATGCAAGAGATGTACCCAGCCAGGGCCTTGGCTGGCAGGGGTGGGGAGGGGCTAGACAGTCCCTGGGCTGGGGCCATGGGGAGAAGGGGACATGTGGAGTATTCTGAGCAGGACGGCAGGGGTGCGATGGGCTGTCAGGCCAAGTTCAGCTCTCTAGCTGGTCTGCACCCGGGCATGAGGAGGGCCTGTGGGGATGGGTCCAGCTCTGCCCTCGGCTAGGCTGTGCCCTCGTTGGCCTCCTGCTGCTTGTAGGCAGTGGCAACAAAGCTGAGTAGCAGGCCGGCCAAGTGCGGCAGCCAGCGTTGGTGGAGCGGTGCCATGTTTGCCCGAGGTGCTTGCCAGAGAGAAGCTGCTCGGAGGGTCCCCTTGTCATGGTCCTTGGGGTAAGACGTCCCATGGTGCCTGGGCAGCCCTCCCAGGCCAAGAAAGGGAGCAACCCAGGCCCCTTGGCAAGCTGAGCGCCTTGGCAAGTGGTCGGAGGTGCCAGGACTGCCTGTCTTTTTGCGCCCTGCCACTGGCAGCTCAGGAGCAAGTGGGCTGCCTGCAGTCTAGGCATCCAGGTCGTTTGCCCTCCCTTGAAATGGTAGGAGTCATGTGCCTCGTGCCGGGAGAGAAGTGTGGGAGGCCCGGGTGGGAGGGAGCTGGTGCCTTATGTGTGTGGGTGCCGAGTTGATGGGGTGCCATCCAGTGAGGCAGGCTGTGGGCAAGGTGTGTCCAGAGTCGGTAGGGAGTGGGGCTCTGTGGCCTACATGAAAAGGGGCAGGAGGGAAGGGTGAGGCTGTGCAGAAGGGAGAGGGGATGGCTGGAAGTAGCTGGAGGGGGCCTGGGCTGAACAAGGGCAGAGTGGATTGGAGGTGTGGCGGGAGCGGGGTCTGAGGGGTGGTGAAGCCTGTGTGGGCAGGACAAGGAGGAGAGTGGAAGGGGAGGGCTGTGACTTTGGCTGCGTGAGGCTCGATGTCGACATCTGTGACTGGGCATCTGGTGGACGTTGGGCCAAGCGGGCAGCCTGGCGTTTTGTGCGCTCCCCAGAGCTGTTGCTGTGGGTGGAGCTTGCTTGGGACAGGTAGGGGTGGAGGTGGCTGATGGTGTTATCTGTGGCTGAAGGTGTTGTCTATTCAGTGTGCATGCTGGAGGTGGAGCGGTGGGGAGAGCGTGAGAGCCTGGTAGCAGGAAGCTGGGGAGATGCGCGGGGCTGAGAGAGGGAGTTTGCGCAGTGACTGTGCTGGACCAGGCTGTGCGTGGCGGCGGGGAGTGAAGGCTTGTGCTTGGGCCAGGCATGCACCGTGTTTGCCAAGCGTTGACAGGTTGGGGTAGTCTCCATGGCCCCTGGCTCTGGGAGAGGGGGAGAGTCTGGGGGTGTAGTCTGTGGGGGTGGGGAAGGGGCGCTCTGCGTGCCATCGAGCTGCTTGGCTCCAGTGGCTGTAGGATGCTGCTGTGCTCGGGCCCCTGTGAGCCCCCTGCAGCGCCACCTGGTGCTGCCAATGACACCTGGGAAAGCTTGGACAGCGTGTGTGTGAAACGACGGCTGGGGCGAGGTTGGATGGTGGTCGCCAGACTGGCCTGAGATGGGCCGCTTCCCCCAGGGCTTGTGACCTGGTAGGTGTTGAGAAGGCGGAGTGTTTGCGGTCCTCGGGAGGGGACCCGTGATGTCCAATAATACTAGGGGTTGTGACGGTTAGCGGAGACCTACCCTGCTTGTCATATCTGTGTCGTTCCGGGGTCCGGGAAAGGCAAGGAAGCAATTCCTGCGTGTCGAGGCACCTAGCAGTGAAAAGAAGCCAGAGCCTGAGTGGGCAGCCAGAGTGTTTCCCATGTCTCTGTTGGGCAGCGCGTGCCTGGAGTCCTGTCAGGTGGCCCTGAGCGGTGAGAGCTCTTGCCGGTGTGGTTTGTTGATGAAATCAGGTTCCTCTTCCTGGCTGGGTACCCGTGCCTCTAAGTGTGCTGTTTGACCCTGGGAGGCCCGTCCTCTTAGCCCAGCTCGTCAGCGCAGGGGCTGAAGGAAAACATGAGCCTTGCCTCTGGAGCGATCCGAGGACGGGAGCCCGGCACGGAACCGGCGTGATACAATGATCTGCCTTTCTGCCTTGCATGTTGGGAGTCGCCTCAGCCTGCTGTCAAGGAGAGATGCTTGGAAGCTCTCATGGTAAAGCATGCAAAAACCACACGGGCTTGCCAGTGAGAGGCGAGCCGGAAGCCGGCCCACCATGTGGCTGATGAGTGAAGGCTCTGTGACAGGAGGCTGTCTGAGAGCGGCTTCGTGTGTGTGCTGGGTTGGGACATGTGGGCAGGCCAGGTAGTTGAGGCCAGGTAGGTTGTGTTATATTGGGAAGGAGCATTTTTTTGGTCGTGTAGCATAGTTTCTTGTCGGAAGTCAGTAGCAGAAGCCCGTCTGCTCATTGTCGCCTGAGCATCATGGAGTGTCAGCAGAGCACTCGGTTGCAAAACCTGCTGTCTAAGTGCAGCCCCCAGGGCTTCCTGGGGCCATACCTAGGGATCTGGGAGCGGGAAGCCATCTTGTCGGGAGAGGCGGCGCTTGTCTGGGGCGAAAGGCAGGGGCCGCTGAGCCTTGACGGCAGCGTCCGCAGGCAGGCGGTTGTGTGTGGTACAGCCTCGGGGTTGATGCGAGCGGTTGGGGGAAGGCTGGCAGGAGTGTGGATGCAGTGTCCAGGTGGAGGCTACTGGGTGCTGTGGGGCAGGCCCGTGCTGCTGTTCCCGGTCCCACCCCTGCCTGCCTTCGGCTGTCTGGGCAAGGGTTTGGAGGAGACCAGGCAAGGGGATGTGTGGGAGGGGCTGGGGGTGTTAGTGGGAGGGGGAAGGGGTGTGGTTCTTGGAAGGGGGGCCTGGAAAGAGGACTGTGGGGGGACTGTGGCCTGGGCAGTGGGGCTTTGAAGCATGGGAGGGCTGGGCTGTGGGATGGCTGTGTGGAGCAGGTGTATGGGGAAGACGATGCAGGTCTTGTTGGTGGGGATCCCGGCGGTGCTTTGTGGGACCTGAGCAGGGGATCTGCTGCCTGACAGTGGGCTGTGTGGCATGGTGGGCAGGAGGGAGTGGGGAAGGCGTTGAAGGTGCAGGGGCCCGAATTGGCTGCTTGCCGTGCAGGGTCTGTGGCGTGACGCCGGGGAGCCGTGGTACTGAGCGGGGATTTGGGGACTGAGGTGGGCTGTGAAGACTTGGTCCTGGCGTGTTTGGCCTTACTTTGGTGCCGGGCCTCCCCCCAGTTTGTGCTGCTTTGGTTTTGTGGGGGGGCATGTGTGTGTGATATCTTTTACTAGACCAAATAAATAGTTAGAAACATTTTTCTCAGCAAGCTTTTGGGTTTAAAAACCCTTGGTCAGGCTGGGGAAGCCTCTGCAGTTGGTGTGTGCTCTTCCTGGAGGGAATGAGTGGTAAAGAGGCCAGCGACTGGTCTGCGGCAAGAAGGGCAGGCAGTGGAGATGTACATTGAGGAGTCAGTGGATGAGAGGCAGGCCAGGGTTGTTGGGGAGAAGGGGGATTAATGTAGCAGGGGAAAGTGGAGAGGTACCTGGGGAGTCAGATGTTTGGCAGCTTATAGCGTGTCATAAATCCCTGGTCTATGTTTAGTCCAGGGATGTACTTAGTAGCTGTGCCTTTGAGACTTGTGCCGAGCTCCTCATTGGTATGACACGTATGTAAAATGTCTTCCCAGGAGGTGTCAGACGGCAGGCGAGGAGGTAAATAAAACTTTGCTTGTTGCTCTGACACGAAGTTTAAAATCCAACATAGGCTGCAATTCAGTGTTGTCCGTGTTTCCCCAGCTGCCTCTGTGCACACATGAAGTGTATTTCCTACCCACGGGGACTTTTTATTATCTATACTTTCCTCAGAGCCCGATGAAAGGCCTTGGAGCCTGAAAGCTCACTGAAAAGGACAGGTTTCTGGTGACTTCCCAGTTGGTCTCATAAAAGGGATCATTTTGGAAACAAGAGTTCTACAGCTTTGCATTGCTTCTGTGTTTCGGCTAGGATTTGTTGTATCCGGGAGGTTGATGAAGTGACATTCATAGGGTCATCCATGGAAAGCGTTTTATGCATTCCCTTGGAGGATTCATCCCGCGAGACTGGAGAGGGAGCGGTTTTCTCATGAGAAATGTGCCCCCACCGGTTACCGGGTACTCCGGCCTCAGACAGAGTTCTGGCGTGCATTCACTGTGGCGCGCAGTTGTCGTTTGGTCTCCGATATGTGTTTTCCATCGGGGCATTTGATGCGCCGGACAAGATAGCAAACGCTTAGGGTGGTGCCGGTGTCAGACCCTGGAATGGTGACGGTTCTGTCATGGCATGTAACAGTTGTGGCAGCGGCAGAGATACGTTGGCAGGCTTTGCACTTCTTTTCTTGGCATGGCCTGGACCCATTTGGTGCGTTTTGGGCTGCAAGAACTTTGCCTCCAGCGATGAGGGTCACGAGGCTCGGTGCTTGTCAGAAGGCTGGGACAGGTGGCTCCGGGAAGAGCTTGGGAAGAATATGGTCTCCTACTGTGGGCTGCAATGGTCTGAGGAGTTTCCCTATAGGTTCAAGGGAGCGGTGATACGTCATAACCGGCAGCGCACGAATTGCGCGGGTTTTCCTTGCACTTCAGCCATTGGTCACGTGGTATCCAGGTGGCTCTTTGAAACATGCAGCTATTTTGCTGTAGGAGCGTCTGTCGCATGAAAGCCGTTTTAGGAGTTGTGTGGTAGTGATCCCGGGTGTTGCCTGCAGCACCAATTCAGTGCTACCTGAGGGCTTGGCTGCGTATCACAGGTTTTGTGAAGTGTTGAGGGTGACTGCCGGCTCTGTGCAGATATGGACATTAGTCCATGGGTTTCTCATCTGCCGTGGCCTGTATTTTACCATTCGGGATGCTGATCATCGCCTCTCGAAAGGAGATGTCGGTGCCAGAGTCCGTGACAGACAGTTGGACAGAGGGACGACGACAGCTGCATTTCTGACGGAACTCAACCGGAGATGTGGCCGGTTTTTGGTGCAAACGACAAAGATGCCATCAATCTGGCTTAAGCATAGCAAGGGTAGGATGGCGGAGTTTTTGAGGCATTCTTCTTCCAGGTGGCTCACAAACAGGGTGGCCTCCTGTGGGCCCACGGCCTGGAGGAAGCGGTGCTTGTTAAAAGTGGAATTGTTGCGTACGAGGATGAAGTGTAGCATTTCCGTCGTATCATTGGGTCTGTACTCTGAGTCGCCAGCTTGCTCTTGGAGATAGGAGGGGCACACCGTCCTGGCGGGGGATGGTGGCATATAAGGGGGTAGCATCCACGCTGACTAGGAGGTGGTTGCTGGCAAGGCAGCCTACTCTTTGAAGTTTTTGTAGAACGTCTGTAGCATCTCGGACCAAACTCGCTCCTTCGGTAACAAGCAGTTTAAGTACTGGTTCCACGAGACCCGCTGGCTCTCAGCCCCCGACTCCTCAATTTACACTTTTGCTGACTGGCTTGAACGCAGGCCTGCCTCCGGCATCTTTACTCTTTGTTCCATCTGGGAAGAGCATGCACCGACCGTAGATATTTCCTCAGCCTGATTGCAGGTGTTTAAAATGGAGAGCTGGCCAGAAAACCGTTTCCAAACATGTTGTTGGTTTCAAAAAATATATCCGCTTTACCTGGATAACCTTGTCTGTCCCGTGTATGTGTGCATTTGCCTCTAGCAGGGGTGGGGAACAGGGATAAGTGGTGGGCATGTGCCCCACAGCCAGGCAGGGGCCCCCAGCCTCCTTTGCCAGCTCTAGGAGGGGAAGGGGCCCGGCCCTTACCCCCACCTGCCCGAAGCCCAGCTCCCATGGTGGGAGTCTTGTGTTTGCCCAGGGCCCTGCTACACCTTGATCTGTGTCTGTGCTTGCCACTCCTCCCCATGGCTCGCTGATGCCTTCTTCACGTCAGGGGGCACCAAAAACTTGTGGGCTGGCCCAGGTGCTGAGGGTGCGCTCTATGCCATCTCCCAGGTCACCGAGGAAGATATCGACCCCTGAGGTACTCCACCTGATATCGGCTGCCCACCAGACATCGAGTCATTGACTGCTACCCTCTGAATGCAATGATCTGGCAGGTTTCACTCTGCCTTCCAGACCCTTTATCTGACCTGGACTTTCTCAGCTCACCTGTGGGAATGTTGCGGGAGACGGTAGCAAAAGACCAGCTTGAGTCAAGGTGTGATGGTGTGCCCACATGTGCAAAGCCCATCCTCTTTCCGTAGAAAGCAGATTGGGTGGGTCGGGCCTGGCTTGGTACAATCCCTTTGCTGTCCTTGAAACACGTATACCTATTCACTACATCACTTTACCTTCCACGTTCAACATTACAGCTGGGCTAACGAGCAGACTTTTACCACACGCCGTGAAGGTACGCAGCTGTTTGGAGAGGTAACAAATGTAGAACGGCGAATGAAAGATACAATTCACTAAGCGGCGTTCCATGGGAAGAAAGTTGTACGGCGTCTAACCTAAGGGCCTGCCTCGAAATGTGTCTGTAGAGTCACGGGATGGCTTTTGGCACCGAAGAAACGTAGCTTTTACTTGCTGGGATTTATGGACTAGCATGGGTCCCTTCATCTTTTTTCAGCGCTGTTGTCATTTATCTCCATGCAATGCTGGAATGCGAGATGCCATCTCCATAAACTTGCCTGGCATCTGGGATAAATACCATGCCGTGATCTCTAAACAGGCTGTCTGCAGGGAATCCATTGTGTGGAAAGACCAACAAATCAGGATGCGCCCATCCTGCACGATGCAGCATCAGGTAAGAGATGCCCACAGTAGCTTTAAAGGATTGGGAGATAAAGAAGTCGAATCAGAGTACCCCACCAATGCCTCTAGACCACTCCCATTGCCCCGGCTCACTTGGGTAAGTCCACTCCTGCAGCGCAGACATACGTGTACCTAGTGGGTGCATCTACACGAGGTCCATTCCTCCATGGAAGGCCAATTTACCACATGGTAAAGGGTTGCTCTGTAACTGCGTGCAGCAGGGACTGCACTGTAAAACAGGCTAACGTATGCTTTCCTACTACCTGTAAATGTAGATAGCAGAGTGACTGCATGGTAGATAACGCGCAGCAGGCGTGTCTGCACATGTCTTTACTCTGGCCCTGAGTTACGCTTGTGTAAGCCAAGCCGGAGTAAGGGTTTCCAGCCAGGCATTGACACATGCAAGGAGCAGGGAGCAGACTTGCACCCAGGTACCTGCAGCCCAGAAATGGGCCCCTGAAGACACCAGGGCCATCTTCAGACTATCCCAGGGAGGCTGGCAGGCGAGCACTGAGACGCTTGTCTGGGGGGGGCTGCCGTCCCCTCTCCCTGGCAGCGGGGAGCTCCTGCCCTGGCTCCCTGAGCATGGGAACAGGGCGTGGAAAGAGCTGCAGGGGAGGGGCAGGGCCCAGCTCCTTGCCCTGATGACCTGTGGGGCAGCTAGCTGGCTGCCCTGCCAGCAGATCAGGGTAGGGGGCTGGGACTGACACCCCGCTGCAGCTCTTTCCATGCCCCATGCCTCAGTCACCCAATTGAGGCAGGAGACTGGGACCTGCCTCTGACCGGGACAGCTCCCCACCACCCTGGGGCATGCACAGGGAAGTCTGCACATACTGTGCTGAGCTGGCAGGAGATGGCCTGAAACCAGATTGTCCCCAGCCACCTCCAGTCTGCTCATGCTCCCCTGTGTGGCCCAGGGCTGGCTGCGAGCTGTCCCGGTCATGGGCAGGTCCCCCGGTTTTCAGTCCCAGGTGGTTCCTGGAAAAATTGAGGCTCCTCACTGAGCTTCTGCTGTCTGAAGGCATGCATGAGCCATGTGCGGGGCAGGCCAGCAAGGAGAGCATGCCCCGGCTGTGGAAGCCTCAACCACGGGCCCTTCATGTAAAAAACAAAGCCATGTGGCATGTCGCTGTCAATGAGAGGCACCAACAGGAGGATCGCCTGCTGGTGGCTGGGCCCAGGGACAGCCTAGCAGCCTCGCATTTCTCTGGCATTGGGAGTGCTTGTCCCTGTGCACTGCCGCAGCTTAGGGGCCTGATGTTTGTGGCCCAGCATGCTGCCTGCCCATGGGCGCATTAGTGCCAGGGTGCCGAGCAAGCGGCCTGGTATCTTTGTGCAGGTCGATGCTTCCAGAGGCAGGAGCTTGTTCCTTTTTGCCGAGTGAAATCATCCGCAGGGCCACCTGCCCGGTCGGGTCTCCTTGGTGGCCTCCCATTTCATCTTCCAAGCGCTTGGTGCCCCCACCATTTGCAGGGCAGTTGGTTCCGCTGCCTCCTTTTCTGCCCCTGGCTAGCACAAGGTAGGAGGGCAAAGCCAAGGCCTGTCTGCCTGGGCCCGGCTGCCTTTCCTTTGAGAGCCAGAGCGGAGGGTGTGCTTTCAGAGCTTGTCCCTCCCCACAGCCGTTCTTGACCCCTGCTGCTGGGCAAGGGGCCTCTACCTTAGGAAACCTCAAGAAGGGGCAAAACCGAGGAGGAACAAACTGGAAGAGACAGACGTCAACTGGCACGCTAGGACTGGTGCCCTGGTGGCACGTATACCAAGCTTGTGGCTTTAGGTCTGTGCCCAGTCCTGAAAGGGTCTCGTTGAGCGCAGCCCACGGGGGCCCCTTGGGCAAAGGGGGCCCGAGAACGAGGGAGCTCTGCATCTCACTGATGTTGGGAATGGTCTCCGAGGATTCCCTGTACGAGCCATACCCTGAGGAGGGTTCCCCCAAAATCCAAGCACATTCTCAATATTCCACGTGACTACCCACACCTGAGAAATCATCACTGTAAGAAAAAAAAAAAGAGTTGGAAAGTTTTTTTTGCACACCCCATGAATGCCATCCCAGGCTCCAGGCTCTCGCCTACCCTCATGACAATGAGAAGCGTATGCCGAACGTTGCAGTGTTTTCCCAACCGAATGACTTGTGAATGTCACGTGCCCCTGGGTATTCCCTGTGGAAAGCGATACATTGGGACTCTTCCCTGGTGCCCGAGTCTCCACAGCTAGTCTCCATTGGTGCCAATCAGTGCACGGCATTCCCTGCCATTGCCTACCGTAGGGTCCCGGGATGAGGCCCGGGGCTTTGTTTTGGCTGTCACACAAGTGTATGTATCCGGTAGGAGAAAAGCCCTTTCTATATTCTTGGAGCAGAGCAAGCGTGCAAATTCTTTCTCTTGTCGAAAGTTTAGAGTGAGCCCTTTCTTGCACGAGTTAATAGGCAGACTGGCTCCAGCAGGATCCAAATGACTAACACTGATGTCAGTTATCGCAGGTCCTTGCCTGTTAAGGGAAGCGGTGGTCTTCCTGTCGGGCATCTCAAAAATAATACTGGAAACGCAACCCATAGACACAATACCCCCAATGTGATGCCATCGAGTAAGAAACGTATGAAAATGCAGCAGTGGCCACCTCTTCAGAGCCCGCTTTCCCACGCACATGAGTTTTCTTCCCAGGCACGAGACCCCTGCGGAGCAAGATGAACCGATTGCAGTGTCAATACTGACATAGTGAGGAACGGCGCTGTCTGAGTCGAGTGCCACACTGGCAAGTGGATGAGCCAGCCGTCACGGTCCAGAGGTCACCTCTGCCTTTCTTTCCCAGGCAGTGCAAGTATGGTCTCTGCTCTTCTTCAGGCGCCTGCATTCACGTTACATAGACTGCAGTCTACTGAGCTCCCTGGGTTGGATTTCCAAGACGCAAGTAGGTGTCCGGGTCAAAAAAATGCATGTGCCTTATTCTTCATCCCAGAAAATGTGGCAGAGACCAAAATGGGGAGGGTAACAGGCCTTCTGGATGACCGCTGAGCCTCTCGGAGAAGGGGGGGCCATAATCACCCGAGCTGTGGAAGCTCGGTGGTGGTGGGTGCTCCCGACCTAGCCCCCTGAAGTACTTACTGATGCCAGGGACTTCTGACATTTCCTACAGGTCACCCCTCCCGATCACCGGAGTGGAAAGAATTGGGACCCAAAACATCGGAGAGACCAACACAGACATCAACAGAGTCACGCATGTGATTTCTGGTTGTTCCTTACCTGTCCGTGGTGACTGCCTCCCGCCGAGCCTTCCTGCTGTTGCCTGTGAATTTAGAGAGGCATGTGTCAGATAGCACCCTGTCTCATTTAGAAAACCCTACCTCTCTGACACCCAAAAGAAAATGCGGCGGTTCCCGTGACGGCTGACTGCTCCCTTTCATTTATGCCTCAGTCATTGGAGACAAGTCTCCAGAGAGAGCAATTCTCCCGTCGTTCAGCCAATGAACACCATCTAATGCTCACATATGAAAAAGGCACCCGTGCCGAGTCGCCAAAGGTCCAAGCCTGGGGTCACTCCAAAGTCACCTTTGCTGCACGCGCGTGTGCAAGAGATGGGTCCCATTCCCACCGTCTAGAGAAAAGGGTGTGGCCAGGTCCACAGTCATGAAAGGGCACACTGAGATCACGAGCGTGGCAGCTCCCGGCAGACACGGTGCACACGGCACGGTTTTCACCTTAGCCATATGATACGTTTGAATCAGCTGTGCACAGACCATGTAGCGTGCGAGGAAAGCGCGAGCCCACCACCAAGGCGCCACTCACTTTATGTGGAAAGTTTTGGTAGCTGGTCAGTTGACACTGTCACGCAAACGGGAGGTACATGTGAACACATAACCAAACAGAGGGGAAGGACGTCCCCTTTGAGAATTTTTCCAGTTGCCCTGTGTGAAGTGCTGGCCCACCACCCAACCAAGAGGGCTGCTGGGGCAGCTCTCACAAAGGGCTGGGTGACTGTGGAGTCAAGGCTCGGGGCCCAGGTTCCCAAGCGTGGCCAGCCGGGGAGCCCAGGAATCGAGAAAGGCTCCCGGATGACAGGCTCTCTTCTCACCTGATGGATAAAGGGCATGCCAGGCACCCCCACCCCCGGGACGCTGGTCCCCAGTCCTGGGCATCCCACAGACCATGATGTTTTAAAGATGCCCCATGAAAACATTCTCCAATGGCAGGTTCCCCAGGCGCTAGCCTGTGCATCATGGGATCAGAGGGCTACTGGCAGTAGCCACGTCCGTCTACGGACAGCTGCAGGCCTGATGAAATCTGGGAAGTTTTTTGCCAAACCGTGCTTCGGACCGAGATGCTGGTCTGGTCCCCTTGTCAACAAGGACTGTACCACAGCCAGACTAATGCACATGGATGAAAATGCAGAAGGGCCCTCTTAGAGGACACCACGCCCAAAAAGAAGCCCGGTTGGGACACTGCGGGCCGAGAAGTTCTCCACGGACTGGACCATGTTACATAGGGTCTCGGGTGAGACACTGGACTCTTCTCCCCGTGCTGAGAGCAGACTTTTTAACCTCTGGGTCCCTCAACGGGTTACTGTATGGCTCTTCTGTCCCCTGCCCTGACTGCCTTTCCTGGCAGTGCCCCCTCTTTTTCCTGCCAACTCCCCCATCCTCCCCCAGTGGCTGAATTGCCACTTTCTCTTTAGAAGCTATGCTTCACTCAGTCCCTTTGATGCATCAGAGGAATGCAAGCACAGCTCCGAGTAAGCTGCCGATGATGGAAGCTTCCTCCTCTCCGCTTTTGTCAGTGTGGCACAGGAATGGTCGTGGTCTGGACTCCCTCGCTGCGCTGTGCTTTTCCTAATGTTGAGCCTGAAATGAGCCTGACATGGTCTTCCGGGAGTTTGTGACCGTACCTCCTGGCTTTCCCCAAGGGTGCCCTGGCATACCGGTTGTTCCCCAAGCCCCAGAGGGATGCCTCCAGCGTAGCGACCAGCTGCTACCCAGTCCCCTGTCGGCCTTCTCTATTTCAGGCCAGATAGTCCAGGCCCTTTCCTCATATGCCTTGCTGTGCGAGTCTCTGAGTGTATGGGTGGCTTTTCTCTGGCCTCTCTTGAGCATTAACACATCCCTCCTAAAGTGCAGTGCCGGAACCAGACGCTGCACTCCGGTTGTGGTCTCACCGATACTGAGCTAAGCCGGAGAGGTGCTTCTTTGTGGTGGTTTGGCTGGAGACACAGCAATTTTGACCTGCCCTGTAAAAGCTTAGGGGCGACACGTGAAACTGTTTTGACGGGATGGGATGGGACAGCTGTTTTGAAGTGAAATGCACTTTGAAATGGAATGCTGCTGCTTCGCATGGCCCTAGTGCCCGGTAGGCACTTCTAACCCCCCTACACACCTGCCACCCATCCATGTCACCGTGAGCAGAGTGACTGTCAAATCACATCTGAACAGATGTCTTTGCCCCGCGCTGAGGCGGTAGCAGTTTCTAACCACGTGCTCTTTGTTTGCGCATGGGAAGATGACCACCCACAGTGCAGGCGGCAGAGAATCCGGCCAGCGGATGCAATCGGCATGACCCGAGGTCCGGCCCAGCAAACAGAACTGCTTTGCGAGCCAAGGCCGTGAGAGAAGGCCAAGCGTAGACGGCCGCGGCCTCCGCCCAGAGCCTAAGCCATGTGCAGGCATCTACCTCAGTCCTCCTGTCAAGTACCCTTGGCATGCCACGTGGTTGTTGGTGGGAATCCTCAAGCAGGAAAGCGACGCCCTGAAAGGGAAAAGCCGCTGCTATGTGGCTGTGAGCCAGCGCTGCCTGAGAGACCGGGCTTGAAGCGGTAAGGTCGGAGCCAGAACGGCCGGCACCCAGAACGGGTCTGTGATGAGTCAATGCCGGTGAGTGCCATCTGTTCACCTCTGCCAGCCTTCTTTGTGCCCCTGAAACCCATCTCTCTCCTCCACCTAGGAAACAACACAGGACCCGTGCAGTGGGAGTGAGTGCCAGAGGAGAAAGGCACCACTGCAAATCATGGGAAGCCTGTTTTCCTTTCAGGTTTGTTGTCACAAGCTTTGGGGCTTTGGTCTTCATAGACGCACAAAGGAACTGGGCAACCAACCCCTGGAAATGCTCAGTTTCTGTCCCCAGCTGAGGATGAGCCTCACTGTGGATTGCCCTGGCCTTTTCCTTCCCATGGGCACTGTGACTTGCTGGCACAAGATCTGCATGCATCTGGTCTTCTCTGCTGTACTTTGTCCCCTCTCCACCTTTACAGTGCTGAGAGTCAGGCTTCCCGGTCTGGCTTTGCCTGAGCCCTGGCTCTCTGTGATGCTCAAAGAAGCAACTTGGTAGAAAGGCTCAGCCCCAGCCATGGCACATGCGTCACAGGGAGAAAGCATTTGGCTGCTTTTGGAGCATCCTGTGCTTGCTCGGATGAGCAGGGAGTATCTCCACGCTCGGTACCCTGGCTTCCATCTGGTGCGATGCAGGATGCCATTCTGAGGGGACACGGAATGAGAATCTGAAACCAGTATTTGGAATCCGATCGCTAAACAGTGGCAGGTTTTGGGAGGAACATGGGGTTATGTGGGTGGGAGCCTGGACAAGCAAAACTTTCCTTCTTGCACATCCCAGTGCCTCCCAAGGTATCTCCGGGGTTCAATGTACCTCTTGCGACCCGCCAATGAGAGTGAGTGATGAGTAGGTGCTGACCACGCGAAGCCGAGAATTTTCTCCCTCTCAGGCCAGCCCCCCGCGCTGTTGGTCTCGATAGACGGTGAAGAGCAGCAGAAAGCGAGGGACGTGCACTTCTGAGGAGAACCCAGTGGCCGTTTCTGTGTGTATCGTGACGGGACCGAGGGGGTCCGCTCCATCAAGTGGGATCCAATTGGGGCATGGCAAGGTGAAGTGCTGTGCTCAAGGCTGTATGGCGGTTGGCAGGAGCAGTGGGAGAAGATGGCCTATTACCCGGGGTCAAAGCCATGGCCCTTTCCAGTGGAACGTTTGGCTCCCTCAATGACTGGCACGAGGTCATGACTGAAGGTTTCCCTCCTGTCAGGGGCCGAGGGCAGAGCTCAGATTTGGGCACCCAGGACTGAGGATTCAGACTCTGACCCGGCTTGGCCTTAAAAAGAATGGTGCAACACAAAACGAGCCAGGCTCCTTATGAGCCCCAAGATGGTTATGTATCAATGTAGCTGTGTGTGCATGGACCAGGTACAGGGTACACACCACGTGGCCTGGAAAGGTCTCGATGCCACAGCCTTCCCTGATGAACGCCATAGATGGGTGCTTTGCCTCACGATCCTGATGAGGAGCGACCAGCTGTGAACCACTCGTTGTGTTTGGGGACCTCCAGAGTAAGAAAAGGTGGCCTAAGGCCTCTGTCACTATCTGGGGATGCCTTAGGGGTGGTGGCCCAAAGTGGGACATTTGGAAGAAAGCGTAGCATCTACTCTCGTCCATTTGGGTGAAGCCGACGAAAGGCGTCCCATTATTCTGAGAGGTGATGGAGGCATTTGCAAAGGGTTTGGGCACAGGTGTGTGGAGCCGGGAGGGCAGCTGTGCCCAATGCCTTGTTTGCAACAACCTTGCACTCTTGCGATGGAAACAGGGCAGACGAACAGCTTGCCAGGCAGTTTGGGGCACTACCCACCCTGGGCAGAGGCACGGACAGTACAGCCAGGGGCCCTGTCTGGCCCCAAGCCTGCCCCATTGAGTGAGCGTATGGGCTCGAGGTGAGATGGGCAGAGATGGGTGTCCCATTGCATTCTGTGCCATACAGAAATGGAGCAACTGCCCATGGCATTTCTTCTGGAAGTGCGCGGGACTGGCCAAGGAAGGGGCGGGGGGAAGGAAGCTGCATCCTCCCAGTGTTCAAGATGGTAAGCAGAGGCGCTGAGAGAAGGCATCCCTTGCCGGGCCTCTGTGAGCCACGGGTCTATTTAGGTCTTGGCTGCTGAACAGAGAATCAGTTGCGGTGTATCGAGTGCCGGGTCTGGATCTTGTGTGTCTCAGCCCTGTCCTTTCCCTATGAGGGCTGCCTTCCTCTGAGATGGCCTTCTTCCTCATCTCTGTTTTGAGGCCCTCTGTCCACGTGAAAGCTTTTTAATCACGTGTCCACCTTCCCCCACCACCATGCTCACCATTTCCTTCCCCCACGTGGCCCTGTTGGCGCTGCCTCGGGCCCGTCTCATGGTGCCTTCTGTTCTCATCCACCTGACCATCCTCTGACTGCGGAAAGCTTGTGAAGGTGCTGGGGGGTGGCTAGCAGGCTGACAGCAAGCCCATTGCTCAATTCAGAGTGAAGCGCTCGATGAGGTTATCAGAGTCAGGAATAATGGCGTGCTAGAAATGCTCATTTGCTCTGCGACCAAGATGGCCACCATCGATGGTAGCTGGGTAGTTGGGTAGCTGTCACCTGAGTCATGACAAACAGGCCCCTGGTCCCCCATGTGCCACTGGACTGAGGGACTTTCATTCAGGTCATGGGGAAGTGGAGTGACGCAGCCCGTCCACGTGAGGAGTCTGTCTGCTCGACATCCCTCGGAAACGGAGCTCCCGAGGCGCGTCCTGCCCGCCCTCTTCCTTCTTGCACGGGCTGAACCTGGAAGCTCCCCCTGGAGGGGTGCCCCCAGTAGCCTCTTTCCAGAATGGCAGACACAAAGGCCTTCAGAACAACTACAGAGAGACTCTAAAGCAAAGTGGTTATGCATTGGGGGTGCACGTGCATCCCCTGAGTTTGGCCTGCCCCCCCCCCAATGAACTTGGCCGCTGCTGCTGGTAGTGCCTGTGGGCAGTTGCCGTTGGCCGCCGCCCCTGCCCGCTGCCTATGCTGCCAGTGGTGTCTGCGGGCAGCTGGCGCTCGCCATCCCTCTGTGTCCCCCACAGCTAACACCGCAAAGGCTGCACAGTCAAGGTGCACGGTTGTTGCGGGGGACCCAAACTGCCCCGATGCCTGCTTGGATGCGCTGTTGGCCAAACCTGACCCTTCACATGGGGCCGTTGCCTAATGCAGGAGGTCTATGGCACCTCTGGGGGCAATGCCTCCCTCAGCTTGCTATGGGGAAGGGCCCGGTTGGGGAGTGGCAGCTTTGCAGTTGCCTTTTGGATAGTGACCGTCCTTCCCTCAAATTTGCTGGATGGCATTGGGTGGGAAAGACAACTGATAGGGGAGAAGCGCTCGACTCGAGAAAGGCTCATTCGAGGGGGCTCAGAAGCTGCAGGAGAGAGGTGCGTTGGTGAGATGGGAGTCCGGGAAGGGTTGGTTGGTCCCAAAGGAAGTGATCCTTTGGGCTCCGAGGGAGACGATTCCATGCTGGGGGGGAAAGGGGCCCCAAAACATCCTTGGCTGAGCAGAGACATCCTGGGTCCCAAAAAGAGGCATCCAGGTGGTGGCGGCAGGGGGAAGCTACCGAGGAGATGTCCTTCTGGGCCTGCATGTTTAGGGAGGCGGTCAGACAGGCCGCGGCAAATGCACAGTGGCGGCTAGCAATCGAAAGCAAAGGTGGCAACGAGTCTTGTTGTAGATCAGGAGGGAGTCCAAGGAAGGCACAGGGCAGCAGAGGACCCCTCCTCAAGCAGTGGGAGCCATTAGTGATGCGGGAGGGGGCAGGCTGAGTGCTCCCACGACCGTTTTGCCACTGTGTTCCTGAAACAGCATGCAGGCAAGTCTCCTAACGGGCCCTTAGCTGGGCGCCATGGGAATGCCGGCTTGCTGGCTCTTGACGCTGAGTCACTCGAATGGACCAGGTGCATTTTAGTTGGCGGGCCCAGAGGAGCTGCTTGTGAAGGGACCGAAGAAATCGGCAGGCGTCACGGCAGTGCCACTGGCAGGGCTGTCTGTGTGCTTGCAGTGTTCAGCTCTGGTCCCGGGCGGCCGGATAAGGACCGGTGTGGTCCCTATTGTTGAGGAGGGCAGCAAAGAGGATCGGAGTCCTCATGGGCCAGTCTGTGTCACCTCCCTCCTCGGACAATTCTGACAGATCGTAGGCATGGGAGTCTGGCAGGATTTTCATAGGTTTTATAGATATTAGGGCTGGAAGGGACCTTGGAAGATCATCGAGTCCAGCCCTGAGCCCAAAGGGCAGGAAGTCAGCTGGGGTCATAGGATCCCAGCAAGATACACAGCCAATTATCTCTTGAAGGCATTCAATGTAGGTGCTTGAACCAACTTTGATGGCAGGCTATTCCAGACCTCGGGGGCTCGGACAGTAAACAAATTCTTCCTTATGTCCAGCCTGAAATGGTCTTGCTGTAGTTTATAACTGGTTAACCTCGTCATCCCTTGGGGCGCTCTGGTGAACAAACGTTCCCCCAGATACTGGTGGTCACCCTGATAAACTTATAGGTGGCCACCAGATCACCCCTGAGCCTGCACTTTTCCAGGCTGAAGAGTGCCATAGCTCTCAGCCTGTCTTCATAAGGTCTGTTTTCCTGCCCTCTTATCATGCACATGGCTCGCCTCTGCACTGTCTCAAGTTTCTCCACATCCTTCTTGAATTGTGGAACCCAAAACTGGACGCAGTACTCCAGCTGTGGCCTCACCGATGCCGAGCACGAGGGGAGAACAATGTCCTGGGATTTGCTTGAGAAGCATCTATGGATGCAAGCCAGCATTTTGCTTGCTTTACTAGCCACAGCATTGCACTGAAGGCTCACATTCATCTTGTGGTCAATCCTGACCCCCAAGTCCGTCTCGTTTGTAATGCTAGTCATTGTAGCACTACCAAGCCTATAGGGATCCTGCAGGTTTTTCCTCCCAAGGAGGAGAACCTTGCATTTTTTGGTTTTAAACACTATCAGTTGTCATCTCCCATTTGCTGAGCCTGTCCAGGTCAGCCTGGATTGCCCCCCTGTCATCAGGTGTGGGTGCTCTGCTCCAAAGTTTGGTGTCATTGGCAAACATGGGCAGTCCACTGGTTACTCCAATGGCCACATAATTAATGAAGTTGTTGATCAATATGGGTCCAAGGACAGAGCCTTGGGGGACCCCACTGGACACAGGGCACCACGACTATTGACTTCTGTCAACCACAACCCTCTGGGACTGACCACGGAGCCAATTTCCCAGCCAGCGGATTGTGGTGGACCCGAGGCCACAAATGGACACTTTCACCAAGAGGTGATCATGGAATACTTTATCAAAGGCTTTTTTGAAGTCAAGATATACGACATCCATCTCCCCTCCCTTGTCCAGGTGCTAGGTCACCTGGTCATAGAAGAAAATGAGATTGGGCAAGCAAGACCTACTCGCAACAAATCCATGTTGGCTATCCCTCAGGATGTTGGTGTTGGCCAGTCCATTAAGGATGGCCTCTTTAATTATGTTTTCTAAGACCTTCCCTGGGATAGAGATCAGGCTGATGGGCCTATAGTTTCCCGGATCCACTTTCCTCCGATTCGTGAAGATAGCCACCACGTTGGCCTTCTTCCTGTCTTTGGGCACTTCACCAGGACTTCTCGAAGATCCGTGCCAGAGGCTGGGCTAAGGTGCTCACCAGCTCCTTGAGTACCCTGGTGTGCAGATTATCAGGGCCAGCTGACTTGAAGGTGTCCAGCCTCTCAAGGTGTGCTTTCATGAGGTCAGTATTGATGGAGGGCAGGGGATCTCCCTCACTCAGATCTCCCTGTCCCATAGCAGGCACGGGTGTCCCATGGGACTGATGCAAGACCGACACAATGTACCTATTTAACAGGTTGGCTTTTTCCTGGGCATCAGTTGTCCCATCTGGTTTAGCTTGGGTCCAGTGTTGCCCTTCCTTTTCCTCTGGCTCCCCACATATCTGAAAAATGACTTTTTATTGTCCTTGATTCTTGAAGCTAGTTGGAGTTCAGTTGGAGGACTGCACCAGTGCAGAATAGTCCTCCTTGGAGGTGAATCCCATCCTCCATCCTTTGTAGGCCTTTCGTTTTAGCCTCAGAAGGTCTGCTAGATCTCTGGAGAGCCAGTGGGGCTTCTCTGCCCTCTTGTTGCCTTTCCTCTGAGATGGAATAGAATTAGCTTGTGCATTGAGGATCGCTCCCTTGAGGAGCTACCACTGTTCTTGAACTTCCCTCCTTCTGGACTTGTGGTCCCTTAGGGCCTCACCGACAAGCCTCCTGAGCTTGGCAAAGTTGGTGTTTATGAAGTCAAGGACTTCAGTGTTGCTGACTGACTTGCCAGCTTTATGGAGGATGGTGAAGGCGATCAGGTCATGGTCGCTGTCACCCAGCTTCCCATGAATCACTAGGTCACCGATTAGGTCATCCCCAGTAGTCAATACCAGGTCAAGCAGCGCTTTACCTCTCATTGGCCCATAGACTTCTTGAGTCCAGTAGAGGTCATCCACACATGATAGGAAGCTTTGCAACCACTCAGATTTTGCTGAGTGATCTTTCCATGAGATGTCTGGGTAATTTAAGTCACCCATGATAACTATGGTCCTGGAGCATGGGGCCTCAGCCAGTTCCCGGGCGAACTCCTGGTCAAGCTCTTGACTTTGGGTGGGAGGTCTGTAGTAGACTCCCACCGTTGTGTCCCCTGTGCCATGTTCCCCAAGGATTTTAACCCGGAAGGTCTCTAATAGTCCACCCTGGTCACCAACATCAGCTTGCAGGGCTGCGTAGCTTTCCTCAACAGAGAGAGCTACACCCCTGCCCCCTTTATCTACTCTATCCCTCATTGACTGATTTTAAGGACATCTGAGCAGATGGTAAATGTTCTTATTTAATCATTTGCTAACATTAGATTGGCCCTTTCCTAAACTCCAAAACAGGAAATAGAGAAAAGAGTCATTAAAAGAAAGACAAAAATAAATTGGAAATACTACCATGATGGGGAGCAATATAACATCCTAGGCCTGCTCACCAGAATATGGGAGGATCATGAAAAACACTATTTTGTTCTGAATATCCCAAGAGAGTAGGATTGTGCAAAATTTTGGCAGCTGTTTCTCTTTGGAAGCCTTTCAGCCCATTTTGATGCCCAAAACACCAAATCCGAAATGAAACAGAAGTCTCCAAAACATCTCTGAAACCAAACCAAACCATCCAAAACATTTTGGATGTTTTGGAGCTGGGCTCATAGGGAAGCAGAAACTAAGAAGAGGGAGGGGGGAGAGGCAGAAGGAGGGCTCTGATATTGGCATCTGTAGCTGACCAGTGTCTGTGATCTGTCCCTGAGGTCCCTTCCCATCCCAGTGCTCTTGGGGAGGGACAGCAGCCTACTGTCATGCCACGTGCAGATCTGGGGGCCTGCATCCCGCTGGAGGAGTCTGGCATAGCTCTGCAGCCCTCCTGGAGGTGCAGGCCCCTGGATCTGCATGAGAGCATGCTGCCGGCTGTGGCCACACCAGCACCGAGTGTGATCGGTGCAATCTGCACCAAGCACAGTCAGAGGAGCCACAGGAGAAGCCCCCATGGCTTCCCTGCCTGGCCCCAGCATCCCAGCACTTATATATAAAAGCCCTGCACTCACTGGATGTAGCAGTGGCAATCAGGACCTCTGGACACTGGTGGAAGCATGGGTCATTGGGGGGGGCAGTGGGGATCATCCCCCCCCCCCCACTTGGCACCCTCACAGCAGCTGTCACATTGTGCGGGTGCAGTGCAGCTCAGCAGTGTTCTGCATGCTGTCTGGGAGCTGGGGCAGCTCCATCTGTCAGCCGGAGCCTGGCATCACTCAGCCTCAGCAGCCTCAGCTCCCGGACAGCATGCAGCACCCTGACGAGCCGCACAGCACCTGCGCAGTTGGTTGCTTCCATGCAGGTGCCAGGTGGGGAGGGGTGATCCCTGCTGCCCCCAACTGCCCCATTCTGTATGAGGGGGCTCTGCCATGAGCCTCCAAGTGTCCCAATCACTGCTGCTGGAGCTGGTGAGTGAGGGGATATATACCTATATATATATATATATATATATATATTTTTTTTTTTTTTTTAAGTGTCAGGAGGCTGGGGCCGGGCAGGACAGCCATGGAGGATTCTCTCATGGCTCCCCCCACCCGGGGGAAGGCAGGCACAGCTGGAGGAGCTGCGGGAGAAACTGCAGCTACCCAGCTGTGCCTGCCTCTCCCCGGCTGATCCAAATCTCCAAAACAGCATCAAAACTCTGAAGCTGAGTTGGTCGACTTGAAACGTAATGGTGTGTTACATCTCAGCTATGTGTTCTTGAGCAACCCTGGCACAGGATGCAGTCTGTCTGACTCACCCCTCTCCCTCCCCTCCTCTACATAAACGAAACTGATTAAGATGCAGTGAGAGACACACCTAAGACCCTCCAGATAAGGGTGACAAGAGTGAAACAACTGCCCTAGGTCTCATTTGCATCCCAGATGGAACCAGATGACCATTCATTTACATGAGAGATGGAGAACAGAAATCCTGAAGCAGAGACTGCAGTGAATTCTGGGACCAGAGAAGCAGGGGAGCACTGCATGATGGGGAATCTGTGCTCCAAATGCTAATCAACCCATGTTCACACACACCCAGCTCAGCATTTATCAGACCAGTTCTAATCTGGATTTACTAAGGACTTCCCCCACCCCCAGACACACACACACACGCACACACACACCTCTAAGTTTAATAGGCATCTCAGGCCTTACATTCCCCGGTCACACTATGGGAGGCCTATTTAAACTTGGTTGACTAAAAACTTGGTTGCCAGGTTACGGAATGCTGAGGCAAGAGACCGAGTCAGAGGGGGTACGGGCAACATTTGAACAATGGTTAAGGGTTCATCACAGCATCCAGCCCATTGGATCCCTAAATCACAGGTGTTGTCATACTTTTCCCGAGATGACTGGTGGGAGTCCTCTCCACAAAAGGTTATGAGCACCCCAATAATTGTCTGAAGTCTGTTAAAAGACTATAGTAAGATCTGGAAAAGTCATGCTAAGCTGAGGCTTGTGCACAACAAGTAAAAATCCAAAATCCTGATGCTGCAAGCTACCTATTGTTTCTGAAGAAACCATGAGATATCCCATCAGTATATCTGCCATCCATAGGAATTTCAAGCTGTCTCCCAAGTATTTGGTTACTCCCTAATCTTAAGTGTTTCCTGATTATCAATCAGTTTCTTGAGATGTTCCAAACCAGATAACCCCTTGTCAATAGAAAAGACAATGATTACACAATTAAGGATGCTTCAAAGTTGCTGAACTGAGGGTATAAAATTCTGTAAAAAGTGTGTGTGTTTCAAGAAGAAGAAGAGAGAGGTGCTTCAGAAAGAGAGAAAGAAAGAAGAAAAAACCCCTGTGTTAACACCATCCCCTGTTGTTCTTGGGACGCTGGAAAAACAGATCATCTCCCTTCAAGGACTGTGCCTGTCAGCTTTGCAGCCCAAGTACCTTGGACTGGTGCGATCCCAGCACTCTCTCTTTTCACTCTAGGCATACATTTCTGAGCCTGAACTGTATTAGTTAAGCTTGAGCTAAGTTTCCCCAAATACTTAGTAAAACCAGGGTAGCACTGTAATTGTTTGTGTTTGTTTGTTTTGTTTTGTTTTTTGCATATCTATTACTAGTAGTACCTTATATATTTCATATGCTTAGCAATAAATAACTTTTATAGTCAAAGTGGTAGTAACTGGGTATATTTTTCCTTCTCTTCTTCTCTTTCCTCCCGTGCTCTGCAGCAATGCTTCTTTTACCTAAGCTAAGGATCCCTGTGAAGCCCAAAAATATTGTGGGGTCTGTTCATCAGGAGGCCAAAGATTGGGACGTGCTGAGTTTGAAACACATAAGGGGATCAGCTTGTACAGGCTGATTGACCCAGTTTGACTCAGACGTGTCCTTATGAACTGAATGCAGGCCCATCAGGGTGTCAGCTGGACACCCAGCTGGATGCAGAGGTAGTCTGCTTACCTGTGTGCTTGTGTCTGACTGCAGTTTAGTGTTGCTCTGATGATCTGATTCTTCCTGAACAATCCGCCCAGGTCAGGCGTGTCACGTTAATTTGTGTGTATTTGTGTGTATGACTGATTTGGTGACTGGAGGCACCCAGCCCCACTGAGATAGAGTCCTCCAAGATAGCTCCATTGGGGGTGAGGGCTTGCAGAAGGGAGAGATACAGCTCCGTATAGTAACACAAGTAGCACATTGACAGAATTACCAAGACCCTAGAAACTATCCCTTATAAATGAGCACACCCCAAAGTAATGGGCAAATCTGGTAACAGGTGATCCAAAAAACAGGAATGAATCCCTGTCCCTCCGAAATGGCCTAATCCAAAACTGAAACAAAACGGTCATTTTGCACAGCTCTTCAAGAGGGTTTGGCTGCGTGCTTTTGGGCACAGACAAAAGAGCAACTTCCCACTGTAACTCATCATACTTTGCAGGAGGTGTTCTGAGTTGCATCAATCCCCCAGACCGATCAGAAGTTAATTGTTGGGTCCAGGGAGGAGGGAGAGTTTGGGAAATCCAGCTGTTGACTGCCAGCCTGCAGCTGGTTTCCCTTAGCAATGGCCCCTCCTCTCCCACAGCCCAGGCACTGTTTTCAGAGTGGTAGGTGGGGCAGGGAGCAGAGGGAGCTCACTCTTGGGGTTCCCCAGCCAGTACTGGAGGGTGGGGTAGGTGGATTGGAGCCCCTACCCCCACCTTAGGATGGCTCCCATTCACCTGCCCCTCTTCCAGTGGAGCCTGAAAAAACCCCAGACCAAACTCCCTCTGCTCCCTTCCCCCCTCCCATTCTAAAAACAGCTGGGAGGCTGGGAGGCAGAGCAGACACAAGTTACTGAAAATACTGTTTTGAAACGTCTTCCTCTGAACCCTCATGCAATGGGGGTTCAGATTTGTGCAGGATTGGGCCCCTTTAAAGTATTTCCACCCGTACACTTCTGTTTGGTCATGGCCGCAGAGTGCTTTCAGGAGCCAGATGGGGCAAAAATTGGCATTTCTGTCTATGCACTTTACCGCTATACTTTCCCCCTACTCCCTGTATGCCTTTTCTGCTTGTGTACCGTGCTCAAACAAGCAATATTTGGCTTGGTCACTAGGTACTTTCATAGGTTAGAAAGAAAGCCTTAACCTGACAGTAGAAGCTCTGAGCTCAAAAAATAGAGCACGGGCTTGATATACTCATGGAGGAAATCAATTGTCACACTGGAGGTGTGTGTGTGCATGTGCAAGAGAGAGAGAGCTAGAGATTCCTATTCAATGAATTTAGCCTAAAGGAAGTTTAGTCTGGGTACAATGTATATCCTTAGCATATATTGGGCTCAGCAGACTCTGCTCTTTGTTCTGTAGAGGAAGCACAGTGAGAGTCGTTCAGAAGTACCTTCTCTTCGTCCTTTTAACTCATGCTCTGCTCCCTGCATTGTCGGTTCCTGGTGTTGTCCACATAAGAGAGCAATTTGCACCATAGAGCAGCAGTCTCTGTTCTGATTAAGAACAATGCGTACCTCCTTCATTCTGTTTGCATGAATATTTAACTTAATTAAGCCCAGCAAAGGCCTTATTTCACCCTAATGACTTATAATTGTGACTTCTTATGTCTCTGAAACTGCGTGAAAGGCAACAGGCACGGCTTTTTAATACATCTAATTACTCAAATGCCATATATGGATAGATATGGGAATGGCTTTTCAACTTGAGAATACTTCACTTTTCTGAGCTGGTGTTGGATTGTTTTGAACTTTAAAATGGGTGTGTGTGCATGTGTGCGCACATGCATTTTGCCTGCTTCAGTATTAGATGTATTGTATAAGGCTGTACTTTGATGTGAAGAGCTTTGCTTTCACAGGGAGTACCCTTTAATCAAATAATGCATGTTGTGGCTAAGAATATGTGACCAACCTTATGGGAAGTTTGTTACGGTAATCCTGAGACTGGCCGAAGTAACAAAGCCCTTTTGCTTCTATACGTTCTTAAACCTTAAGTAGCAGTTAATGGCACGTCTGCTCGTGTGCGCGCTTTAGACGTCACAGATAAGGCAAACGGAAAAGATCGGAGATGCCCCCAGGTGTTCATGTTCCCGTATTTCTGTGGTTCATAAACAGTGGGAGGAAAAATCCCATGCTTTTGCCATTTATTGGGACAGCTATACCTAGTGGAATAAACTGCCCCAAAACAGAATAATTCTATTCACTGTGTGCTAAGTAGGCCCTAATTCAGGAAAGCACTGAAGGACATGGCTGGATCCCACCGATTCCAAGTCTTGTCTGCGTTACGGTGTGTGTATGTAAAATGCTGGATTTGCATCCACAAATGTTCGGTTAAAGATCCAGACCAAGATGATTACAACTGACTTGCAATCTAAGGTGTCTGAATTTGGGCGCCCAATTTGAGCCACGTGGGGGAGATACTCTAGAAATCAATCTTGTTCAGGTGCTGGAAATCAGACACCCTAAAATGAACGCATCTCTTGAAAATCTCTGCACTGGTATCTGATGTTTATTGAAGTCCTTGGATATAGACACAAAAAAATAGTCAGACATGACATTAGAGGATGGGCAGGTGAGCTGGATTGTTCTGTACTAAATTCGTGAGTGGTCTCAGGTTGTAATAACATGTGATCTTTCCATTCCTGCAAAGCATGTGGTGAGGGGAGAAGATGCAATCCTTTCTTGAGCCTGTCTGTCTTGACGCAAGTGAAATCCACCTAAGAGTGCTAACTTGATGTGTAAGTAGGTGAGTCAAGTGCTAACAATCTCTCTCAGAGCAAGCTGTAGCTGTGCTGTGCTTCTAATTGATTTCTTCATGACTCCGGTAGTGGAATAAAATGTACACGAGGGATACAAATAAGTAGATTGGTAGCAAGGAAGCAATGGGATATAGGTTTAACTGAAGCTTGTGCCCCTAGAGAGGAGTGACATTTGAAACCGGGAAAGCCTATTAGAAGGATGTTCACACCCGACAGAAGATGGTCTCCTGGGAAAAGTCCAGAGGGGCATTGGGAAAGTAGTCACGCCTGACATCAGATCTGGATTCTTGTCTCATGTTTCCACCTATTTTGTTGCATGACTGTGGATGAGTTACCTGGTCCCTCATTTTGTCCATCTGTAAACGCCACTATCACCCATTCTGAACATGTTGTCCTCCTGCTGGCAATGGCGTCGATCCTTCTTCAAATACTAGCAGAACTGTGGGGCCTTACACGTCAGCTTTGCAATGGAGAAGGAAATCATAGACCTGTTGGTTTGGAAAGGACCTCAAGGGTAGCAGTGATGCAGCCTAACTCATATTTTTTTCTTTACACACCAGCCCTGAAACAGAGGAGGTCACAAATGGCACCTGGGCAGGGTTTGCACACCAGTTTCTGGTTCCTAGTAACTGCCTATCAATATGTTACAAAGCCGAAAGTCAACTCTGTGTCATCTGCCGCAGCGCCTCTCTCAAAGGATCTCTACATAGCAATAGTTTTTTCAATGCCATCTGATATTTCTTGAACATCACGGTACAAAACACTAGTGAGATTTCACCTCAGATGCTCTGAACAACACAGTTGCCTATGTTTAAGAGAGAAAAAATCGGAACAGGATCGGTTTCTGAAAAGAATCAAGTACCAAGCAAGTTAATAAATCCCAGGCTTGGGAACTCAGTTCAAAAATCATCTTCATCCAAACTTGCAGTCTGTTCTCTTTGGTTACCTCATTGCTAAACCGAAGGGAATAATATTATACATTGTTCAATTTTGTCAATACGCTGTCCCTTTTGAGAGTAAAACCATACTCCTACGTGAAGAAAAAAGAACTTGTGAGGCTGTTAGTAATTCCTGCCATAAGAGTATCTGAAAAAAGTCTGATGGGATTAGATCATTTAAATATTTGTAACATGCTTCAAAATCCTCAGATGGACAACTGAAGTATCATCAGAGAGTGTAGAGGGGATTCCCACAGAAATGTCTTCAGCGGAGTTTTCCCTTACTCTTAAAAGGTGGTGGAGGGGCAGGGGGTAGATATATTTTTAACAAATATTTTGAATAAGAAAATGAGAACTTGTTGAATTTTACATACAACCTTTTTTTTTTCCCCACAACTAAAGCATGGCTTTTTTTGCCACCCCCCCCTCCCTGAAATCAGGTCTCTGAAGCTCCATACCCCAAATTGCTAGTCACTTCCAAAAAATACCGGCAAAAGCTTTTTGGAACCTTCTTTGAAAAAGGCCAGCTTTCTTTGGTTTCTATTTGAACAGCGAAAGCATGTTAAATAATGAGGTTTCACCGAAGAAGATCACAGTGGGGACAACCTTAATAGTATAGAGGGCTACACAAGAATACAGGACTGGAAGGGGCCTTTGGTAGGTTGCTGCATGGAAACAGGTTAATAAAAGCCTAAAATATAGTTCTGTATTAGCACTAAGCTACCGTATCGGGAACCCGTCTCATCCTTTCGTCTCACTGTGACTGTATGTGGTATGCAAGGACAGTGGCGATTACTAAGCTGATAATTTCAATTAAGTTATGGAAGTTGTAGCCTAAAAGTTCAATGCAAGATAAACCTTAAAAAGTCCTCTAGATTTTGTGCTTAAGTAATTATTTGTATTAGATTATGATGAAATGAATGAGTATTGTAAGAACTGTTTCCTGCATCTACTTTAAATTTATCTTACTGCCCGTGGGGAATTCCCTGTTGGGGATTTGGCGATGTTCTTTCTCCTAATAATCTTGACATATTTGTACTTGCATTTTGCAAGATGCTTTCTGTGTTGATAGGGTTGTGAAAAGGTAAGCAAATGAGATTTTAGGAAACGTGCAATGAGATTTCTGCTGCAGGGATCGTTGTGAATCGGAGCATTGCTGTTTGATTAGAAAGAAAGAATAAGAGAGATGGAATAAGCAGAAAGCAGGAAGGGAAAATGGTTTCTTTTTGGGGGCAGGATTCAGCACAGCACTTCAGTGCATGATCAACTTCGAGCCTTACTCTTCGTGTCATCCTTATTCAGGCTAGAACTTTAACTATATTTACACAAATGCTTTAAGGCATATGCAGACAAGGTTCCTCGGGTGAATTTGATATATTTTATTAGACCAACCGAAATAGTTGGAGAATAATTATTAAGCAAGCTTTCGGGTTCAAAAACCCTTCATCAGCCTAAGGAAGTTTCAGCAGTTGGTGTGTGCTCTTCCTGGATGGAATGAAAAGTAAAGAAGCCAGGGGCTGGACTGTGGAGTCAGTTGCCAAGGCAGATTATAATGTGTCAAAAATCCAATGTCTATGTTTAGTCCATGATCTCTGGTATCCAGGAGGTTGATGAAATGGAGCTCATAGGCTCGTCTCTGGGAAGTGTTGTGTAAATTACCCTTGAGGATCAGGACTGAGAGATTGGAGAGAGAGTGGCCCTCCTGTGAGAAATGTGCCCCCAACGGTAATTGGGTATTTCTGTCTTTAATAGATTTCCAGTGTGCGTTCATTCTGCTGTGCATTTGTTGTTTGGTCTCTCCTACATATCTTCCATCAGGGCATTTGGTACATTGGATGAGGTATATCACATTTCTGGAGGTGCAGCTGTAAGATCCAGGGATGCTGATGGCTCTGCTGTGGGGTGTAGTAATAGTGGGGGTCGTGGTGATGTGTTGGCAGGTTTTGCATTTCTTGTCCTGGCACGGTCTGGATCCTTTTGGTGTGTTCTGGGCTTGAGGAAGTTTCATAGATTTCATAGACATTAGGGCTGGAAGGGACCTCGGAAGATCATCGAGTCCAGCCACCTGCCCAAAGGGCAGGAAGTCAGCTGGGCTCATAGGATCCCAGCAAGATAAGCATCCAGTTTGCTCTTAAAGGTGTTCAATGTAGGCGCTTGAACCACCTCTGGTGGCAGGCTGTTCCAGACCTTGGGGGCTCGGACAGTAAAGGAATTCTTCCTTATGTCCAGCCTGAAACGGTCTTGTAGTAGTTTATGACCATTCGACCTAATTGTCATCCCTTGGGGCACTCTGGTGAACAAACGTTCCCCCAGATACTGGTGGTCACCCCTGATAAACTTATAGGTGGCCATCAGATCACCCCTGAGCCTGCGCTTTTCCAGGCTAAAAAGCCCCAGGGCTCTCAGCCTGTCATCGTAGGGTCTGCTTTCCCGATCTCTGATCATGTGCGTGGCTGTTTTCTGGGCTCTCTCAAGCTTCTCCACATCCTTTTTGAATTGCGGAGCCCAAAACTGGACTCAGTACTCCAGCTGAGGCCTCACTAAGGCCGAGTACAGGGGGAGAATGACGTCCCTGGATTTGCTTGAGAAGCATCTATGGATGCAAGCCAGCGTTTTGGTCGCTTTACTAGCCGCAGCATCGCATTGCAGGCTCATGTTCATCTTGTGGTCAATGATGACCCCCAAGTCTCTTTCTTGCATAGTGCTAGCCAACATTGCACTGCCGAGCCTATAAGGATGCTGCGGGTTTTTCTTCCCATGGTGGAGAACCTTGCATTTATTGGCGTTGAACACCATCAGATTCTCATCCGCCCACTTGCTGAGCCTGTCCAGGTCAGCCTGGATCATCCGCCTGTCTTCTGGTGTGGATGCTTTGCCCCAAAGTTTGGTGTCATCGGCGAACTTGGCCAGTCCTCTTCTGACTCCAGTGTCCACATCATTAATGAAGATGTTGAACAGTATGGGTCCAAGGACAGAGCCTTGGGGGACCCCACTGGTCACAGGACACCATGATGAGTGACTTCCATCAATTACTACCCTCTGGGTCCGACCCCGGAGCCAATTGGATCGTGGAGGACCCAAGGCGACAATTGGCCAGTTTCTCCAAGAGGCAATCATGGGAAACCAGATCGAAGGCTTTTTTGAAGTCAAGATATAAGACATCAATCTCTTCTCCCTTGTCCAGGTGATAGGTCACCTGGTCATAGAAGGAAATGAGATTGGTCAAGCAAGACCTACCCGCAACAAACCCGTGCTGGCTATTCCTTAAGATGTTGTTGTTGGCCAGTCCATTAAGGATGACCTCTTTAATAAACTTTTCCAAGATTTTCCCTGGGATAGAAGTCAGGTTAATGGGCCTATAGTTAGCCGGATCCACTTTCCTCCCTTTCTTGAAGATAGGCACCACATTGGCCTTCTTCCAGTCTTCGGGCACTACACCAGAGCTCCAAGAGTTTTCAAAGATCCGTGCTAGAGGCTGGGCTATGATGCTCGCCAGCTCCTTGAGTACCCTGGGGTGTAGATTGTCAGGGCCGGCTGACTTGAAGGTATCCAGCTTCTCAAGATGTTCCTTCATCAAGTCAGCATCAATGGAGGGCAGGGGATCACCCTCACCTGGACTTCCCTGTCCCGTAGCGGGCATGGGCATCCATGGGACTGATGAAAGACCAACGCAAAGTACCTATTTAATAGGTTGGCTTTTTCCTGGGCGTCAGTTGTCAGTTGCCCCATCTGTTTCAGCAGGGGTCCAATGTTGCCCCTGCTTTTCCTCCGGCTCCCCACATATCTGAAAAAGGACTTTTAATTGTCCTTGATGCTCAAAGCTAGTTGGAGTTCAGTTGCAGCCTTGGCTTTCCTGGTCTGCTCCCTACAGTACCGGACCAGTGCAGAATAATCCTCCTTGGAGGTGACTCCCATCTTCCATCCTTTGCAGGCCTCTCTTTTTAGCCTCAGGAGGTCTGCTAGGTCCCTGGAGAGCCAGGGGGGGTGCTGTGCCCTCTTGCTGCCTTTCCTCCGAGATGAAATAGACTTAGTTTGTGCTTTGAGGATCGCTTCCTTGAGGAGCAACCACTCTTCTTGACCTCCCCTGTCCCTATGGCCATGGTCCCTTAGGGCCGCACTGACAAGCCTCCTGAGCTTGTCATAGTCGGCTTTCCTGAAGTCAAGGACTTCCGTGTTGCTGACTGACTTACCAGCTTTTCGATGGATGGTGAAGGTGATCAGCTCGTGGTCGCTGTCACCCAGCTTCCCATCGATCACTAGGTCGCCGACTAGGTCATCCCCAGTAGCCAGTACCAAGCAAGTTTGCTTCTGCTGATGAGGTTGGCAAGGTTAGTGCTTGTTTGAAGGCTAGGATGGGTGGCTCTGGGAAGATCTTTTTAAGAATAGGTTCTCTGTCTAGTATGGGTTGCAATTTTTTGAGGATTTTCCATACAGGTTCAAGGGAGGGGTGATACGTCATAACCAGTGGATTTCTATCTTTTAAGTTGTTGTAGTATATGGTGATTTCCTTCCTGAGTTGGTCTCTTTTGGAGTAGAGTAGGTGAAGTGCGATTTGTTGGGGGGAGGGGGGGTTCTTCTGTACTGTGGCAGTTCGTCACGTTGTATCCAGGTGGCTCTTTCAAACGTGCGATCTACCTCTCTGGAGGAGTGTCCTTGTTGGGTGAAAGCCTTTTTAAGGTTGGTGAGGTGGCAATCCCGGGTGTGCTCTTCTGTACAAATGTGGTGGTAACTGAGGGTTTGGCTGTATATCACAGCTTTTTTGGTGTGTTTAGGGTGATTGCTGGTTCTGTGCAGATATGTATGTTGGTCTGTGGGTTTCTTGTATACTGTGGTCTGTCTTTTTTTTTTTTTTTTTTCCAATTCTGGATCCTGATCATTGTTTCTAAAAAGGAGATGTTGGTGCTGGAGTATTCCAAAGAAAGTCAGATAGAGGGTTGGTGATTGTTGAATTTCTGATGGAACTCAATCAGAGATTGCAGGTTTTCAGTCCAAATGATGAAGATGTCATCGATGCTTCTTAAGTATGGCAAGGGTTTGACGGTGCAGTTCTTGAGGAAGTCTTCTTCCGGGTGGCTCACAAAAAGTTTGGCATACTGTGGGGCCATTTTAGTGCCCATAGCTGTTCCCTTCATCTGGAGGAAGTGTTGATTATTTAAAGAAAAATGTTGTGTGTGAGGATGAAGTGTATAAGCCCAGTAGTATCTTTGGGTCTGTATTCTGAGTTGTAATCTTGTTCCTGTAGATATGTAAGGCAGGCTTGGATGCCATCCTGGTGTGGGATGTTGGTATTTTGGCTGGTAACATCCATTGTGGCTAGGAGTGTGTTGCTAGGAAGGTGGATTATGTTTTTAAGTTTCCGTAGAAAGTCTGTAGTGTCTTGTACAAAACTTGCTCTGTGGGGACAAGCGGTTTTAGGATTGATTCTACAAAACCTGATATTTCCTCAGTTAGGGTCCCATGGTTGGATATGATAGGTCTGCCAGTGTTCCCTTGTTTGTGGATTTTAGGGAGCATGTAAAAAGTCCCCGGGTTAGGTAGTGGGGGAATCAAGGTCTGTAGTTTTTCTTGTAGTCTTGATGGAAATGATTTGATGGTATTGTTGAGTTTTTTGGTGAAAAGGGGAGTAGGATCTTCTTGCAGTTCTTTGTAGTAGGTGGTGTCAGAGAGCTGTCTCTTGGCTTCCTTTATGTAATCCTCATGGTTTAGGATGACTATGGCTCCTCCTTTATCTGCTGGTTTTATTCCTATGTTGTGGTTAGATCTTAGAGATTCTATGGCCTTTTTCTCTGGTAGAGAGAGGTTGTTGTGGTGAAGTGTGTTGTTGATTATTTCATTGTTCATTCTTTCCCTGAAGCAGTCAATGTAGCGGTCAAGGTTAGGGTTTTGTCCACTGCGAGGTGTCCAATCTGTTGTTTTTGAGTGCTTTTTGGCATTGCTTCTTTCCTGAATGTTGTCAGAGGATGAGTTGTTGTTGGGAGTGGGTTCAGTTTGGACATGGAAATAGTCTTTGAGGTGCAGGAGTTGGAAGAATTCTTCTAGTTCTCCACATTGAAGTATTTTATTAGGGTATTTTTCTGGACAGAAATTTAGGCCTTTATTAAGGACAGATTTTTCAGTTATGGTAAGCGTGTGTGTGGAGAGATTGATAATATTTGTGGGTTGGTTGCTGCTTGCAGTTTCATCGAGTCTGAGGTTGGAAGGTCGTAAGGTGTTGGTGTTGTTCCTCTGCTGGTGGTATTGTGGCTGGGGAGCTTGTTCTTGGAGTAATGTGTTCCATTTCTTCTTTTTCTGTAGGATGAATGCTGTAGAAAGTTTTTCGTAGTCTCTTTGTATCCACTGTATAATGTCAGGGAACCTGCATGGATTTCTATCTTTTAAGTTGTTGTAGTATATGGTGATTTCCTTTATGAGTTGGTATCTTTTGGAGTAGAGTAGGTAGAGTAGATGATTTCTAATTTTCTCTGAAGTTCTTCTGCATAGCTGTGAAGCATATTTGGAGTTGTGTGTAGTAGTCAGGGGATTGTAGATGTTTAGTCCTCGGGGAATGAAGTTGTGTTTCTTGCAAAGGCTTAGAAAATATATGTCGCTGTTGAGTTTGGCTTCTTTCTTTTTCACGTTGTACAATTTCCATTTCAGACGGCTGAATTCAATACCATCCATGTTGCAGGGGTTTAGGTTGTAGCTGTGTTGGTCTAAGGACATAGGCAGACAAGGTTCCTTGGGTGAATTTGATATCTTTTATTTGACCAACCCAAATAGTTGGAGAATAGTTATTAAGCAAGCTTTCGGGTTCAAAAACCCTTCGTCAGGCTAAGGAAGCTTCAGCAGTTAGTGTGTGCTCTTCCTGAATGGAATAAAAATTAAAGAAGCCAGGGGCTGGGCTGTGGAGTCAGTTGCCAGGCCGATTATAATGTATCAAAAATCCAATGTCTATGTTTAGTCCATGATCTCTAGTATCCAGGAGGTTGATGAAATGGAGCTCATAGGCTCGTCTCTGGGAAGTGTTGTGTAAGTTTCCCTTGAGGATCAGGACTGAGAGATTGGAGAGAGAGTGGCCCTCCTGTGAGAAATGTGCCCCCGCCTTATTTGGGTGTTTCTGTCTTTCATGGATTTCCGGTGTGCATTCATTCTGGTGCGCAGTTGTTGTTTGGTCTCTCCTACATATCTTCCATCAGGGCATTTGGTGCATTGGATGAGGTATATTACATTTCTGGAGGTGCAGCTGTAAGATCCAGGGATGCTGATGGCTCTGTTGTGGGATGTAGTAATTGTGGGGGTGGTGGAAATGTGTTGGCAGGTTTTGCATTTTTTGTCCTGGTACGGTCTGGATCCTTTTGGTGTGTTCTGGGCTTGAGGAAGTTTGCTTCTGGTGATGAGGTTGGCGAGGTTCGGTGCTTATTTGGGAATTAGGCACAGAGTTAACAGAGCAAAAATATGCTTTTGTTACTCTAAGGGGCCATGCTCCAGAGCTGATAAGGGAACGGGCTTTAACTTAAGAGACCTGAGCTCTGCTCCTAGTTTGACTGCAGATCACTCCCTACAGATGTTGTGGGACAAATGTCCAGTGCATCTAAGCCTTCTTCAAGTGACTGGACACGTGCAGAGTGCCATTGACTCTAGGCAAGTGTAAAAATCTGCACAAGCATTTCCTAGGGACGTGTGCGGTTGCGGTAAATGTGTACACAGGAGCTCAGTTAGACCTGTAAGCAGTCACACCTCCGTAGGTGTGTTTCTAAAAATCATCTTTCTTCATATGTGGTTTTCAGTTTTACTGATTGACAAAGGTAGGAGTGGCAGGCTCTGGCATCATGCCTGGATCTAAGCATCGATAGATTTTGAAACAGTTCTACCTTCTCCATGACTCAGTGTGCATAGAAAAGGAGGTCGCATCTAGTCCAACCCCCTGCTCAAAGCAGGGCCGTCCCCAACTACATCACCCAGCCAAGGTTTTGTCTGAGAACTTTGTTCTTGATTCCCCAGGGCAAGTCCATCAAACCAACTCTTCCGCTTAGCTATTTGTATTATTGCCTCCTCATGTTAATTCTTCATAGAGAGCTAGTGCAGTACCCGTGGCTCCTGGTGTGAAAAAAGAGAGTGGGTGGGAATAATCACCGAGTGGTACTAGGCTGGTGAAGTGAGTAATGAGACGTACTGCTGGTATGTTCTTTGCTTCCCATGTAAAGATACATCAATGTGTTTGCTATGATGAGTCACAGTCAGTTTCTTTTTCCTTTTGCACCCCTGTGCTTCACTTAGCAGTAATTGGTGCTTAGATCCAGGAACGATGCTGGCTGGCATGGCTGGAGCAGACTTATCCTGAATCCTGCTCCTGACAGTGGCTACTACCATCTGTATTGGAGGGAGGACCAAAAAAATTAAACACACCCTGAGAAGGCATTATAGGATAACACTCCTTGGGGCAGACTATTTCCTGACACCGATTAATTAAAGTTGGCTCTTGTCCTGAGGCCTAAGGGTTGAGTTCAGGTCTAAAAATTGTGTTGGTTTGATTTTTAATACGGAACGTTACCATCCCAGGCAGTCTCATTATCCGTACAAATACCTACTCCTTTATTGAAACCTGCAAAGCTCCGTTGATTTCCTGATGCAATGCACAGCTTCAATTAATCCACTGGAATGTCATCCAAAGGCACAGAGGGCATTATAAAATGAATCCTGTTCAACCAAGGGTCCAGGCTATTTCTGGGCCACTTCATCAAGGTCCTTAACTGCCCTGACTTGCTATTTTTGCTAGAAAGAAAGGAGTTGTAGGATAGCATCTGCTTTTAATTGTAATGACTAATTGATGCAGAATAAGCTGTCTCTTTCTACAGAGCCCTTTCATTCAGTGGATCATCTGGCATGGAAACACACTGTGAAGCCACAATATTCGTTCCGTCTCCAGTCTTGCTACCAGTACAATGAGTGGTAATTTTTTCAAGAACTGGCAAAATGGTAGTGATAAGAAGGGCAAGGTACTGCCTAGGATGCCCAGTCATGGGGTGGCCTCTACTGTAATCCATCAACAGTTGTCTTTTTTCCAGCATTTAAAACTGTTAGCTAATCTGATATTTTACAGTATTCTCTAGGGACTTAAACCATAGCACACTTCCAAGAGATTCCCTCGGAGGATCCTCTTGGGCACACCACTTTTTAAAGGTGCAAAAGTGAAGCAAATCTGGTGCAGCTTTGACACCTGTAACACCATTACCAGGTAATAGAAATGGAGTCCTCCAGGAACCTATTTAACTGCCTCTAAGAGGTGAAATGACCAACCTTTTCCCACATGCACACAAATACTAAAAGTAATGACTTTATTAACTCATTTGTGCCTTTTAACTGGTGATGTTTGGATTCAACCAGATCACATTATGTGCTGGAAAGTAAAGGCAGTTAATGCACCATAATGCTGGCAAACTTCTATTATATTTTCTCTGTGGAAAACATTTATTTTTTAATGAGACTATTCCAATTCACGTAGTAATCATTGGGATATGTTGCACTCTTGGAGCATTAAGGGCATTTGCATATGCTTTGGCCTGTAGTTAATGAGAGCTTTGCTGCTGACTTCTCTGGGAATAGGAATAACCTCTGCAGCAACAGAAGACCACCAAATCCTATCGATTACAGCAGGATTCTGCAATAAAACATAGAAATTACTCTTGAAATGTTGTATTTTATACAGCATAGCTCCTTGGTAGGAAACATAGTTCCTAGCAGAAGGATACAAGGGAAACCTGCAAGGGAAATGTTACACTGCAACGTTTTTTCTCTGCTCACGGGGTTAAATGTGTTTGGTGGTAACAGCTGCATGCCCACTGCAGTCTACGGAATACTACAAATTAGCAGCAAAATGGATGAATAAAATAAAAATAATGTCAAGGCTATTGCATTATATCAAGCATGCCTGGGATATTTTGGAAAATGCAGCTTGATTTTCATCTGTGTTCATGCAATATTCTCCAGCCCTTACTCATCTGAATGTTTGCTCTTGACAGTCTTAGGTTATTTAAGGGTCTGATTGTACTCCCACTCAAGCCAGTGGGAATATGATGGCTACTCACCATAGGCTGGATTATCTCTGAATCTCAGTTAGCAAACACTCATCTGAGTAATTCCATTGGCTTCAATGTACAGCTTCTGTAGAGTAAGGACTCCCCAGCAGTGGTGTAGATAGGGGGTTATGCTAAAGCAGTATTAAGGTTTTGACTCCCTCTAAGCAAGATCAAAATCTTACTGGACAAGGAGCTGGCAGTAGCATTGGGCATCATTCCCGAGTACTAAGATGTGCCGCAGCACCATGTCCCATTTCAGAGGACTTTCTCTACAGTAACGTGCTGCTTTGCAAATCCCAGACTTTGATCCAACATCTTGTTTAGCAACCCATTGGGGACAGTCCAGTGTGGATAACAAAGTCTCTTCCAGAGACACTTGTTAAAAGGACCATTTTCCTCAGCTACTGACTCTGATCCTGGCTTGTGATCCCAGAGGCAGGGGAGGACTGCCGCATCCTTGCTGAGTGCTGTTACCTTGTTGCTAAGGGCACTAGGGTCAAACGTGGGAACAGTAGCTTCAAATTATTGCTGTCATGTCATGTCAAATCTCTGGGACTTGGTTTCCCCACCTATGCTACGGGGATGTTTATAGTTCCTTGTTTTATGGAGTGCACTGAGATGGAAAGACAAATGTGCTGCGTGGGAGCCGAGGGCAGAAGGCTGTTCTCTTTAGTGCAACTCAACGGCAGTTTTCTAGCCACCCAAGTGGTGTTTTTGGCATGTATACCCAGGTTACATTTCTATCCCCACCAGCAATTACACAGCCCACGTGATTCGGTGGTCCGTACTGTGGGACATGCCAACTGTAGTTTGTGAGTGATGTAGATTTTCTTATTCCACTGTATTTTAATGTAGAGAGATGGTGTTCATTGTCTCTGACCAGCTGTGCACTCAGAGGAACCACTGACACACTCTAGTTAAACATATATTCAATTAGACTAATGGTGTTTTAGAGCATCCTAAAACACAACACATTGCTATGACAGCTGTCCGTAGCCTTTATTTCTGCTGCACACCAAGCTGTTACACGTTTTGCTGGCTTATTCATTTGTTGTAAGTATTAGTGTCAACTGTCTTCACTTCTACACCATATCAGCAGCCCCCAGTTCATTCCTTTCTCTCTCTTTCCCCATCTCATGACTAATGATTGTAAGGAAAAGGCGTACATTGAAACACAGCTTCAAAGGGGATATAGCCAACCCCTTTTAATGCTTCTTTTATGCTGCCTAGGTGATGCAAATGAGCTTTTGAGTAAATAAGTCAGACCCAAAACTATTCTGCAGAATCAAGCCACCTGAGGGGAAGGACCTCATGGGATATCACAAAAGTGTCCTTACTGGGAGCACTGAGTAGTACATTCACAATGCCAGGTGAGTAGTCTGTGCAGGAGTCAAGTGAATCAAAAGCTTTATTACAGGTTAAGCCAAGGAGCGTGCTGAGGCATTTGCTGTAAAAGTGTTCTGGGACCTTCGTTGTGTTTCGGGTTCGGTGTCGCTGACAAACACGACAGAAAAGGTGTGGCGGCGATTTTATGCTCAAAAGTCAGTCTTGATTCATCTGCTTGATAAAAACAGAAATGATCGTAAAACAGAGTATTGTGATTGAGCATGCCAGCTCTTGTCAGGTGGAGAGAATGTAGTTATCCAAACTGGAATCTGGACCGCATACCAAGTCAAGTGTGTGGCTATTTTTCAGTGCTTGTCTTTTTACCAGTTGGTTGAGTCATCGTCCGTTAAATATCATGACACTTCTGTGTGCGTTGTCTTTGTTTACCAAGCAATATAGATGGGATTTCTCTCTTCTTTCTTTGAAGAATTCACCTAAAAGAAAAATCCAGGTTGCATACAGAACTTTTTTCCTCCTCCTCTCATCACAGGAGCTCTGAGCTTTTCAGACTTTTCCAGATGAGACATGACATACTTCTTTTATACAGCTAGACACATCCAAAAAAAAACCAAAACAAACAAAAAACAAAAACAAAAAAAGCCATTACCTTGGAGAGTCTGAATTTTGTCTTTCAATAAGCTCCCAGGTGTCAGACCTTTACTGGGTAGGCTCTGGTGGTTACAAATGGGGATGAAGGAAATGGTGAGTTTTCCACCAAGAGCACAAGCATCTCCTCCTTGTTTTGTCTGCTGCGTTTAGACAGAGGGCTCCAAGTCTAGGACCTGAATGGGCACCTTCAGCTCAGCAGCACTACATGTACTGTTCTACTTCCCTATGTGCAATTAGGGTCTCTTGTACACGTGATGATGTGATGATGGACACGTGACAAAAATGTCACTTTGTGTGACTTAATGGTGTCATGCATTTCATATACATGAGTTTTGGGGGTTTAGATGAGTTTGCATCGTTGCAAACTAGACTACACCCTGATGTAGTTGAGTTTGCAATGATGCATTGCAGCTATTAGTCAGCTCGCTCCCCCAGCCATGGTAGAGGCAGGCAGGCTCCACCAAAAAAAAAGGATCAGGCCCCTTGCCACTTGTGCCTTCAGCAGGTGCCTGTTGGAGGCAGAAGCACTGAGGAGCCCAATCCTTTTTTTTTTTCTTTGGTGGAGCCTGTCCACGGCTGGGGTGAAGTTGCCAGTGGGCCAAGTGGCCCTTGTGCTGCAGGCGGACCCCAGTCCTTCTCTCCACGGTGGCAGGCCCCTCACCCCCAGGTTTGCCCAGGTGGGCTGCCAGCTCAGAGACGGCACCCAGCCTGATGCAACTCTTCCCTTGGAGGTGCCACTGCTGTGGGGGGAAAGACTGGAGCCCCCACAGCTCAGGGGTTGCTCGGCCCACTGGCAGCTTACCCACCAGCTGCAGACAGGCTACGCTGGGAAAGAATAAAAGGATCGGGCTCCTCACCGTACCATGACAGAAAAATAAAACCCCTAAATTGAAATGGTGGGTTTCAATTCAAAGCCCACCATTTCAATTTAGGGGGAACTGAAGACTAAACCCCTGTCATGTGTACAAGTGCTGTAGACGGCAGTATTCTAGCTGCGTACGTGGAGCTTTTGGAGCTGATGCAGTGGTCATGATTTAGCTTCCTTTGCGCGGTGGATGCACAAGCATGCACATGTAGACAGAGCGTGCTGCATAAGTTATACACTAGCCTATTGCCGATGTATCCGTTCTACCTGCTGGGTAGTGCTGGGCCCAGTCTAGCCTGGGGGCGATATCTGCTAGAAGATGTTCCAGAACAGGCATTAGACCCCTTAAGGAGAGCTGCTCCAGCTGTTGCAGGGCAGCAGAGGAGGTTCAGAGTGGAAGAGACAGCCTATTGCAAGGTGAAGGGGCACGACTAAGGAGGAGCCCCCTGATTCCTGGAAAGCTGTAGTCTGTGCTGAGGACCAGCTGCTCCTGAATAGGGAAGGAACGATCCACCTCCACATTCCCTTGCCAGGGACTGTTTGCCTTCAGAGCTACCCACTCTCTGCTTTCCCACAGATTTTAGAAGGAGCGTGGCCGCGGACCAAGTACAATCTGTAGGGTAGTTTCTACTGTGCATATTGATATCCACACAGCAGTTGCTGTCTCCCAAATCTCTGCTTTCCCTTCAGGACTGGGACAGCTGCTCAGCGGCTTGGCTGTAATTAATCACAGACTGTTGGGCTGTTCTGCAAACTCACCTCCAAAAAGCTATGCTGAAAACATTCATGTGTAAACCTTATGCAAGCAACCTGCCCAAGCGGACACGCAGCATATAGAGGCTTATACTAGCCCGGGAGATGAACTGAGCTGCCCAGCAACAGAGTCTGCCAATTTAACATTGTTTGCAGGAGGGCTGTTTGCCAGTACGGAGCAGAAGACATTGCATCTCCAGCCCTCGTTGTATCGGAGAAAGTTTCTAGTGCCCCCTTGCCTTTAGATAGCCGTCTCGGTATGTCTCCCATTCCCTGACCGTGGCAAAGCAGGGTCTGTAAAGGCCGGAGCCGTGTTATTCAGGTATCTGATGCAAAATTACACTTGGAATTTCTCAAAGGTTTTCTATAGTGGGGAGAAGCTTTTAAGCTGCTGGGATGCTGGGGGTTCTGGGGACCAGGAGCATTGATAGCAACTTTAAGTGATTGGCTTGACCACTCAATACTCACGCCATTTCTTAGCATAGAGCTGGGGCTCTTTAAGCAGACCAGCTCTACTTAAATTGTTCAAGTTGGGTACGAGTGGCCTGGCTGAATGTCAGGCCTCATTTAGGGAAGTGTCGCTGTCCCTATTTTCCAACTGGGGAGCTGAAGCGCAGAGAGATGAAGTAACTTGTGCTGCATCACAGGAAGTGATGCTAAGAGCCAGCCCTCTTCTGTCAGAGATGACATGCATAATCCTAGTATTGTCTCCTCGGTCCAGGTCTTAAAACAGAAGATCAGACTTGATCCTCCTTAGAGTGCGAGTCCTATGGACAAACGAGAGAGAGCAATTTTTTTTTTTTTTTTTGCCCAGGGCCTAGCCCAGTGGTGTCCAATCCTCATCGGACTCTGTGTGTACAGCCACAGCTTAAATACTTCCCCCTGATAATAGCAGTCAAGATCTTCAGCGTAACAGTCCTCTGTCTCACAAACAGAACGAGCTTTCCTCCTGACCAGAGAAGGAACGTGGGTGTTGAATCCACGATGAACATTTTTTGGCGCCTGGTGGCCTGGAAAAGTCATGAACCTTTAGTGGCACCTCCGGTTACTGTGGGAAGTTTTGTTCCTTTGCCTGATGCTTAATGCGAAAAACTGCATTTAAAATGTGTGCTGACAAATCCCGCCATTCCCCTGTGCAATCAAAGACGCTAATGACCGAGCCCATTCTCCAATCAAGTAGTATTTCTTGGCACTTTGTCAGGATGCAAAATGATTCTGATTTCACGCCTGTGGAGGATGCCCATGGCCAGGTGGCTTGAATATTCAGAGTAACGAGGCCCTCAAAGATGAACAGCAACCATTTTAAGTGCCCTTCTTACAAACGGGAAAATATACAGGAACCGGCTGCTCCAAGAGACCCGCTCTAGATTCTTGTGTGTGTTGCGGCTGCTTTGCTGGCACGGTATCGGCCCTGGGTAGACTGGAGTTATTGAGAGGTGGTCTGGACTTCCTGGTCCTTAGGCTCAGCAGGCTCCTGATGCGTTTAAACTGTTGTTTTGATCTGCCATCCATCAGAGTGCTTACGTGTTATCATACCTAGTATTTCTGTGGAGCCCTCCTTGTCCTGAGTGGAGTGTATGAAATGGCTGGATCTGCGGGGAACCATCTTGTAGCGTTTTCCTTGGTTCTTACTGTTAAAACAGTAATGGCATCCCCAAAACATTTACAGTAGCTGCAATGGCATTCCCTATACTTGACACGAAGGTTGCTATGAATATTGCAGATGCACTGTCGTTTTGGCTAAGTATGTCTTTGTATAATGGGAGCACCTTGCTTTAGAAGGCAGGGCAGCACGAGAGGCAAGTCCATTTAAAAAACTTGGCAGAGCCACCCGGGTCAGTTGGGAAGACAAGACTTTTGTAACTCGATGGTACACGAGATGCATTTACTGGCCTAAACGGGGTTCAATCAGAATTGACCGTTTAACACCCAGACTGCAACGCTTCAGTCCCAATTCCGTTTTCATGCTGATGTACGGCCATGAGAGGTGGGGATCTGCCCATGATCTAGACATCTAGATGCTCTCAAAAGCAAAGAAAAATACCACCAAATAAATAGAATTGATTTCTATCGCAAGCCCAGCTTTATCAGGGAGTTCAACAAGCTTTTATCACTGAAGTCATCTGGAAGGAAAGAGCTTGGTTTCTGGGAGGCAGCTGAAAGAAAAACCTTAGCATCGACCCCATCGCGATTGTCATCGCACAGCATGTGGAACAGTCAGGAGGGGCTGGCCGATGGAGCCCCTCCACCAGACACTGTTGAAAGGGAAAACTGAGGGGATTTCACCATGCAGAGGATATGGACCGAGTGGCAGAGCCAAGACCAGCATAGCAGAGACAAGGTACAACATTCACTTTCTCCTGGAGGAGTCACTGATCTCCTAGGAGAAAGCCCAAACATGTAGACATTAATTCTTTTTCACCCACAGCACAAAGGACTGCTCGTGGAGAAGAGTCACTTGGGAGCAATGGTTCCTGGGAGAATCTGTCTTGAGAGACCACGTGCCTGTCTTGGAACCCATTCTTGGTCAGGCTTCTGGCATGACTTGACTATGGGCATGTCTGTGCATGCACGGTCACTGGTTGAACGTTACTGCGTGGTAAGTGGAAATAGTCCGATGTCTATAGACACAGGTACAGACACAAGTTTATTAGCACGTTGTTCAAGAGTGAGTCTCTGTGCCATAGCCTACATCAGGTCTCAGATCTAGGGAGCCTGACCCCTCCCCAGCCGTAGGCTGGTCACATTATACCAATCTGCTGGCTGGTGCAGACCCCTCCGGGCTCCTCCCATCCCCAGAAGCATGTGGGAATCCAGCTTCAGCTGCATGCCGCTTTTTCTGGCCAGTGCTGACCTGGCTGGGTCCATCCCATCCAGAGCAGCATGCAGCTTAAGCCGGCTTCTCTCAAGCTGCTGGGGATGGGAGGAGCCCGGCGGGGTCTGCACCGGCCAGCAGAAGCGGTGGTGGAGCCATGTTCCACTCAGGACTGACCGTTGCAGGCAGGGGAAAAATGCAGCTGAGCCCCTGCCACTCTGGCCAGGCTCGTCCCATCCTGAGTGGCACACGGCTCTGCCACTGCTTCTGCTGGCCGGGGCCGACCTGGCCGGTCTCCTTCCATCCCCAGCAGCTTGTGGGAAGCCAGCTTCAGCTGCATGCCACTTTTCCTGGCCAGTGCTGACCCGGCTGGGTCCATCCCATCCGGAGCAGCATGTGGCTGAAGCTGGCTTCCCATGTGTTGCTGGGGATGGGAGGAGCCTGTCAAATGTCCAATACCATGTCAATGCCTTTGCAAGCCTGTCCATGTAGGCTTTGGACCTGTTCCTTGGGAAGCTGAAATAGGTCTGAAAACCCGTCACTTTTACTGGGGCAGCCAGCAATAGTCTTGAGCATCGTGCCCTAGTTAGAACAAATGTCAATAAGAGAAGAATCATCATTTTTCAGAAATCTAATTCTCATTCTAACATGGCAACCTGTTTCTGAGGACCTGCTTAAAAACAGAGGTGAGGAAAATCCACTTTTAGGCTCCCTTATTCAAAGCCCTGTACCTAGTTGAGATTAGATTAAGGACTTTGTTTCCCTGGAGAGACTCAAGGATTTGATCCCATTGTTAGAGATCACCAAACCATAGCTTTCACACACTGCCTATGCTTGGTTTTGCCTAGCAAGATAATCTCGCTCCTTCATGAGGTTATGTGCCTGTTGAGATCTGATGCCTGACGGATGAACATTCGCTGCTGAAAGGAACAAATAGACAGGCATCTGAAAAAGAAAATTTGAGATGCAATTTCTTATCTCAAGGAATGCTGCTGATGCATTACTAAGTGACATCGCCCCTTTCCTTTCTTTTCTTTTCAGTCAAGGTAAGGAGCTGAGCTCCTAAACTGATATCCAGGGTTGATCTGAAGCTGCTTTGGAAAAATAAACGGCTTTCACAAGGGTAAGGGAATATATCTTAATGGAGCAAAGTAACAGCTAGAAAGCCCCATGCTGCTCACCTGCCCCTGTGCCCACCATCACATAGCTACCTCATTGAATGGGCTCCGCTTAAAACCATTGGCTGTACCATCCTGAATGTGCATTGCTTCAAAGAGAGAGATTGCACGCGACATTGAAAAAACTGGGCTTGTGCCTTTTTGGGGCTGCTTTGAGTGAGAAAGGTTGCGGTGCTGCCTGTACGGGCAACCCCTGCTTAATGCCGTTTCATTTAGCGCTATTTCCCTGAAAAGCTCCACTTGGAAAGGATATGCCATTTCACTTTGTTCTTGGTGTGTTTCATGATAATTCTCATCTTTGCCATCGTGGGTCATGAAAAACAACCGCAGATGTCATTTTGGGTTATCAGATACTTTCGGTTTCGCTGAGTGCTTGTTTAGCTTCACGTTGGTTTTTCCAGGGACCAATTGAGAGCGCTAAGTTGGGGTTGCCTGTACTGCTTTACCCGTGAGCCTGTCTGCCTTGGAACAAATGGGAAAATCTGGGGAGGGAGTATGGAGTCCTGGAACGGAAGTTAAGAAGCTGGGGACAGGTTTTCCAGGGTGCCAAGGGGGTTTTGAGGAACAGCTAGAGATGCATGGATGCTTGGGAAATGCCACTCAGCACCTCGGCCCCTTTGAGCATTCCTGGCTTTTGCCACTGTCTGCCCGGTAACTTGGGGCCAATGGTTTCTCTTCCCACACGTTTCACTCCTTGTGCTTTGTCTAAGTTAGCTTGCGTGCTCTTCAGGGCAGGAGCTCTCTCTCTCTCAAAGTATTTTTCATCGCATCTCATGCAACCGAGCCACTCGAGCCCAGATTTCTAAATGGTAGTTAGGCCCACAGCTCCCGTAAAAATCACAGGAAGTTTGTCACCTGAGTTGCTTTAAAAAGACCAGCCCCGAGCCATCATGCACCACTCTGTTGGCAGGAATGGACTCCCAGCTAGTTTACATTTTCAAGGGTTGCGGTTTCCTCAGGGTATCAGCTGATCTAGTACCTTAGCCTTGAACTCACGCGATATCGATCCCAAAGGATGCCAGGTGAAGTAATCGTGTCTATCCCTATGCTGTATGAACAGCACGGACACTTCAAAAGCAGTACGTAGGAGATGGTAGAGAGAGAATCCGGTATGCTTTCTCTCTAGCGCATCTTGAGTTTATTTTCTGTGCCCGAAATGGCTCTATTTGGTTTGACAGTGTCTTGCAAGCATGGAGTAAAGTTCCCTCCATTATCTATTCACCTGTATCCCAGTTCCTTCCCCGCAGAAGCCTCTGGTTGGATTCATGCAATAAAGGAGACATATTTAGCGTTCATGAAGTGGTGTGAGCTGCCAAGCATGCTGCACATAACAAATGGACATCGGAAGAGAAGGAGGCATTTCGGCACGAGCAGACCCGAAGCCTGGCCTGTGTTTCTGAACGTGGACTTCGTTGGCAAGGTCTCCTGTACCAGCCACATGTCATCTGAAGAGCTACGTTCCCCATTGCCCCCACGGTTGATGTGTTACACAGGTGTCCTGGTTTTGAGGAGTAAAAATTTATTTTGATGTTTCCACTGTCTCTTATCCCTGACTTGTCTCCTCCGTTGATCACATTCAAGGAAAGGGATTTTGTCCTGTACTCCAAATACAGTCTTCTCTGACAGCTGAAAATTATGTCTGTGTGATAAAGGAGCCTGCTGAAGGCTCTATGGAGATTAGACTAAGTGTTTTTTCTGGCATTTGTTTAGATATTAAGCTGTATGTCATTGCTAAGAGCCTAATTAAACTTTAAGATGTAGTAAGGCCTTGTATGAAGTAAGGCCGAGTCAATTTAGCAAAGCCTGGAAGTAGTAAGGCCCTGTGGCCTAGTTAAAATTAACCTTATCAAATAAATGCAAGGCTTGTACTGCTATTGGTCAGTGTAAGGACAGCTGAAGCAAAAAGCATCTGTAAGTTATCAGCACGGTTCAGAAGTTATAAATTGGCTGAAACATCCAGAAATCATTCAGAAGGAAGAGACAGTTCCATGAAAGGGATTAATTAGGTGTTGACCCGGATTGGCGGGCCTGTGGATCTCGAGAATCCCAAGGACTGAATGCCAGGGTCCTTTCCGGTGCCTCTCAGACAGTGCCGATTGGGGATGCCTGACTTTGCTGAGCTTTGCAGAAAGAGAAATGTGTCATACATTAAGCATTGGAGGGGATTGCCGATAAGATGCCAATGCAAATTATTCTCGCCTGTCATTGTTTATCTCATTACTACGCGTAGTTGTGTTTTTGTGAATTCAATAAACCTTTCTTACCTTTCCACCCCCGAACATACTCTCAATCCCAAACCCTCCGCAGGTGGCTGGAACAGTCTTCCCATGCTGGTCTCCCCTTACCTTGCATCCATTATTATAACAGAGCCTCATAGCATCCTACAGGAGAACCGCATTGCATTTACTCTTTCACACGTGGGCACCTCACCTCCATCTCATTCCAACATATGTGTCTCATAGCTGGGTGTGTGGGAAAGCAGATGTGCGGTTGCGGTCCTGGAGGCAGACAGTGTATGCTCTTTGCCAGTCTCTGCTAAAGGCTCCTTCATTTTCCTTAGTCTTAAATGTGTCGGAGGTGCTACTGTCCATGCACCATTTTGTCCTTTCATAATCTATTTTCAGAGTCATATTTTACTAGAGGGCCCGGTAGAGGCTGGAGCCCATGCCACCGTAGCGTACTCAAAATCCAGTAGGGCCACCTAAAGCAGCTTTTAAAGGCAGAACCCAAGTGAGGAAGAATTGTTTCTGAGCTGGGGATTCCTCGGGTCATACCAAGACTTTGGGTAAGTTTGCATGCAAACAGCTTCCTAGCTTTTGAGGAGGAACGGGCCTGGCCGAGAGAAAGGGGGTTGCCTCGGGCGCCTCTGCACCCATCAGCCAGAGCCGGCGGAGTGGTCTCTTGAAGGACCCTGGTGATCAATGGTAGTGAAAATCACCTTTGGGATGTTGGAATGTTGCTTAGCTGGCTTAATAGCCAGACAGCTACATTGGGAAGGGAGAGGGTGCCGCTAAAGGGTGGCTTGATATCTTTTATTCCCAACCCAGCTGAGACCGGCTTGTCTGCAGATCTGGCCCTGAGTTTCTACCAAGCCTTTTGGCACAGTTTGACTTCTGGCTACTTTATATTTATATAATGGTGTTCAACGCCGATAAATGCAAGGTTCTCCACCTTGGGAAAAAAAACCCGCAGCATCCTTATAGGCTCGGCAGTGCTATGTTGGTTAGCACTATGGAAGAAAGAGACTTGGGGGTCATCATTGACCACAAGATGAACATGAGCCTACAATGAGATGCTGCGGCTAGTAAAGCGACCAAAAAGCTGGCTTGCATCCATAGATGCTTCTCAAGCAAATCCCGGGATGTCATTCTCCCCCTGTACTCGGCCTTAGTGAGGCCGCAGCTGGAGTACTGCGTCCAGTTTTGGGCTCCACAATTCAAAAAGGATGTGGAGAAGCTTGAGAGAGTCCAGAGAAGAGCCACGCGCATGATCAGGGGTCAGGGAAGCAGACCCTACGATGACAGGCTGAGAGCCCTGGGGCTCTTTAGCCTGGAAAAGCGCAGGCTCAGGGGTGATCTGATGGCCACCTACAAGTTTATCAGGGGTGATCACCAGTATCTAGGGGAACGTTTGTTCACCAGAGCGCCCCAAGGGATGACGAGGACGAATGGTCACAAACTACTACAAGATCGTTTCAGGCTGGACATAAGGAAGAATTTCTTTACTGTCCGAGCCCCCAAGGTCTGGAACAGCCTGCCGCCGGAGGTTGTTCAAGCGCCTTCATTGAACACCTTCAAGATGAAACTGGATGCTTATCTTGCTGGGATCCTATGACCCCAGCTGACGTCCTGCCCTTTGGGCGGGGGGCTGGACTTGATGATCTTCCGAGGTCCCTTCCAGCCCTAATGTCTATGAAATCTATGAAATATCTGGGTTGGCGTTTTCCTTTTAAGCCTTTGGTGTTCTTCTGTAGGAAGCCAAATAAGCGGCTCAGTTTATCCCTGATGCCACAGTCTGGTTGTGGGCTTCCTGGTGCTGTTTGTCTGTGGCCACTTTCTAAGTAGGCGCCATGAGCACCCTGGCATCCTCTGCCTTTGTGGCAAGCAGTTGTGGATGAGAGAGAAAGGGACAGTCAATCAAGATGATTAACTACGGTCTGATAAAAGATGTCAGATTCACCCAAAGAACCTTGCTTGTTTATAAAGGACACCTTTTTTTCTCTCTCTTTCAGTGCAGCCCTGCTCCATTTTACCTCCCGTTCTTCATACCGTCTCCTCCAAATGCATTCGCGTGGACCGATGATACGGCAATAGTTAAATGACACCGGCAGCAGGAGTGACAAGTGAAAAGCGAGTGCTGTGGGTGGCAGGTAAAATCAGCCGGGTACCGGATGTGGCAGGGAGATGCTGTGAGGCTATTTGAAACAATAGAAATGACAAAGTTGAAGGCTCTCTCACTGAAAGTGGCAGGACAGGAGAGGCGCTGTCAGAAGTGTGAAGGCATAACTCGGCCGAGGTCACACAGCAAATATTACAACGCATCCTGCATGTAGCCCAGTTCCGAGAAGCACGGCCTTTGTGCTTACAGCGCTGGATTGTAATTTAGGAGCTCCGAGGCTGGCTGTTGGCTACGCCATATAAACCTGCTGTGACTTGGATAAGGTACTGAAAGTCCAAACCTGAGCTAAAGGGGAAACACCACGACCACTAAGGTAGTTTTCCTAGTCGCTGGGGTGGGCCACCTTCTTGGCATGGGGTAGTACCTCGACCGAGGTCAGGCACAGTCTCCCACTTTCTCTTCCAGTATGAAGATCTTGGCTATGTGTCCGCATTATGGAAATGGGAGACTCGTCCCTAGCTTGCCTCTGCAGCCATGCGGCTGAGGGTGGGCCAAACGGAGGGGCATCTGAACCCCAAGCCTCCAGGCTTGGGCCTCCATGTAGGATTTGGAAGCATCAGAAGCCCCAGGCAGGGATGGAGGATGCTTGCTGGTAGTAGGGCCACATGTGGTTCTTGAACGACTCGCAGCTTTGGAATTAATTTGGCTGATTTGCTTGGAACACGAAAACATTTCCTTATCAGTTATCTCCCCCCTCCCCCCCCCCAAAAAAAAAGTGCCCAAGCTAAAATATTTTGGCTGCGCTGGCTGCTTCCTTAGCCCCACATCTTTGTGGGCATGTCTACGTGAGACGTTTGCTGCCGAGCTAATTAGCTCCACAGTAAAGTCTCAGCATGTACACACGTGGCACAATTAGGCCGCAGTAAAGTAATCAATACCACCAGAAGATAGTATTTGTAAACACATGCAATAGCGTGTGGCAGTGTTATTAAGTGTGCTGGCTAGCCCCACGCTGGCTCCCCCTCGTGCCCCAGCCAGCCCCTGTGTTCCACAGGAAGCTGGGCAGGAGCAGCCTTGGGCTGGCAGACTCAACCCCCTGGAGCCCCCTGGTTCAACGGGCTGTGGTCCTAGGTGCGCTCAGGCACATGAATGGCATGTGTAGACACACCTGGCATTCCTCACCTGCAAGCCAGGGATGACAAAGTTCCCCCTTTCCACCCGCTTTGTCTTTGGTGTGTCAGGTCTTTAGGGAGGGGACAGCCTTTGCTGTGTGAATGTCCACTGATTTATACACCAGGATCTTAACTGTGGGACAGCAGTCACTCCTGTGTTTTAAAAAGCACAAAAGATCTTTGCTAAGCTCAGGTGCCCTGGAGAGGTTTTTCTGCTGAGGCATTGCTCAGGAGAGCCGAGCCCAACGCCTTTTTCCCCAAGCGAGTCGACTTTTTTTTTTAAATCAGCCATTTTGTTCCTTCCATCAAGATGGTTTGTTTTTTCCTTCCTCCCTCACCACCAATTAAATCATAGTGATTGTGTCACTCTGGACACATTGATAGCCTCTAAAACAGCACATGGCTCATCCCCGGGAGCTCCTAGGAGTGGCTTTTAGTAATGGACCAACTGTGACACAGACTGGACTCCCCCAGTTTTTCAAATAGACAATCAGCATATTCCATACTTTTAAAGCTGTAAAATTGATCTTCAACCCACGGGCATTTTCCATGAAAGCTTCACAAAGCACATTGTACGTGATCCTGTTTATTTGCAATGTCAGTCGTCAGAAACCATATTGAACGCTGCACACAATTCACAAGAAGCGTGTCTCATGACTGTTCACCACAGCTTGTATGTGCTGCGTATTTTCTTACGCCAGTGCATATTTTTTCCGGGCAATTATCTATCAGGGTGGCAGTTATTCCTCGGCCCCATTGGAGGAGAAGAAATGGCAGGCGTGTCGAAGAGAAGAGGCTTGGCTTAGGCGATGGCCACGTAGATGTTCTTTCTCCCACCTCCTTGGAGCAATACCTGTGGCTTGAAGCTTCAGCCACTGGCCCAGAGTTTGAGTCTGCAAATGGCTCTAGAGGGATGGGGCACAAGACAGAGGTCCCGGTGGCCCTCTCTGGGTTTCTGTACTCGCAAAACGGCTGTGTGGGATGCATCGGTCCACTAGTGTTGTTGCTTCTGGCCCTTTCCTTGGATGGTGTTAGCCCACAAATGCTGTTTAGTCTCCTTTTGTGGCCCTTGTCTGTGGCAGGAGGTGGCGTTCGGTGGTGGGAGCTTTTGAATAGTCTGGTGAAAAGCTGAGGGATCACCACCCTCATCTCGCTTTTTGCAATTAGGGAAGAGTCCCCTTTGCATAATGGGTGTTTTCCCACTTGCACGCGTCCTATCATCTCACAGACTCTTCCGGGCTCCATTGTTGCGGTGCTGCCGAGAGTGTTGTTTGCGTAGCCTGTGCCCCGCAGGGGCAGCATCCCTAAACCGAGACACGTGTTTTTGTCTCTTTGGCAGCCGAGCAGGCCTGCTTTGCTTTCACCCTCAGAAAACAATTGGGACTGAGGGTAACAATGAAGCCTCATGGCCTGACGCAAGGCGACTGAAATGGAACAACCCGTCTTTGCTCTGAAAGCCCTTTGCTGCTTGGCTTTGCCCTGCCAATTCACTTCGTACGCACCATCCAGCCCCTCACTTCTGCCTCCTCTTTGCCCTCGGTGCCAGCCTTTATCAGCTGTCCAATTTCTCCTCCCCTTTACCCTTGTTGCCCCTTTTCTGAATGGTAAAAACTCTGCAGAAAAAACAAAAGTCCTCAAAAGCACTGTGTTCTCTCTTCCCAATCTCTCCATAAAGCACGAGACTTCAGGTGAGTCTGCGTTCTGCATCTTGGGGTCGCAACACAGGAAATGTAGCCTGCCAGATTGGCAGAGGTAGGGGTGAAACAGATCGACACTACTGCACCGTCCTTATCTCAGGCGGTTCGGGTCAGTCAGAGCTCGGGCAGGTGGCTTGCCTAGCCAAAGGACCGATAACAGTGAAGCTGTGGCAGCGACTAGCGCCGGTTGCAAAACCTGCCTGAGCAACTGGGCAGATGCTCAGGTATTTGCTGCTCGGATGGGTTTGCCTGTGCTCGGCTCTAGCCTGCCATGGTCCCTCTGCACTATATTGAAAAGCAGAAGGGTCTGTTGCATACTCATGAGTGGTAATTTGTGGTCGGTTTTGTTTTTAATTCTCTCTCTGCAATGATACTGCACTTCCCCAGGAAGGAGCAGCCTGTGCTGTAAGCGTGCTCGGTGCCGTCCCTCCAGTGGAACTGGATCGCCCGCTACATGATATACAAGTGCATGCACAGCTTTGGCACATCTCACTGCGCGCGAGGGTGCTGCACAGAAAATAACAGACACTTTTTCTGAATGTCGGGACATTTTTCAAACACTGGAATGTGTGGTGTGGCTGCCTTCCTGCCAGGAGCCATCAGCAACCCTAGTCAGTTAGGAGATTGTTCTCATTTCTGACAGCAGGGATGTTTCCTTGTTGTCCACTGCACCTGTGGGCTGTTCAGGATGGCCAGGCAGCAGGTCCCTGCACGTGAGTGTAATGGAGGTGGTGCGGAGTGAGATTGAGGTGGCTGGGGGCAGGGAGGGGTTCTGTGTGTGTGTGTGTGCGTGTGTGTGTGTGTGTGTGTGTGTGTGTGTGTGAGAGAGAGAGAGAGAGAGAGATCTTTTATTAAACCAAATAAATAGTTAGAAACATTTTCCTGAGCAAGCTTTTGGGTTTAAAAATGCTTGGTCAGGCTGGGGAAGCCTCTGTAGTTGGTGTGCGCTCTTCCTGGAGGGCATGAATAGTAAAGAGGCCAGCAGCTGGTCTGCAGCAAGAAGGGCAGGCAGTGGAGATGTACATTGCCAGTGGTGGGGTGGGTCTGGGGAAGAGGGATGAATGTAGCAGGGGAAAGTGGAGAGGTACCTGTGGAGTCGGATGTCAGGCAGCTTATAGCGTGTCATAAATCCCTGGTCTATGTTTAGTGTAGCTGTGCCTTTGAGAGTTGTGCTGAGCTTCTTGTTGGCACAGCAAGTAGGTAAAATTCCTTCCCTGGAGGTGTCAGACGGAAGGCAGGGAGGTAAAGAAAACCTTGCTTGTTGTTCTGACACAAAGTTTAAAATCCAACATCAGCTGCAATTCGGCGTCGTCCGTGTTTACGGGATGTACTCGGTAGCCGTGCTGGTCTGTAGATGTGAGGCGATGCAAAAAGTAGAACTTTCGGTTCCAAAATGATCCCTTTTACAAAACCAACTGGGAGATCGCAAGACAAAGCTGGACCCAGAGGGACAGCTGTCCACCTCCAGCTGCCTCTGTGCCCAAATGAAATGTATTTCCTACCCATGGGGACTTTTTACCACTTATACTTTTCTCAGAGCCTGATGAAGGGCTTTGGAGCCTGAAAGCTCACCAAAAAGGACAGGTTTCTGGTGGTTTCCCAGTTGGTCTCATAAAGGGATCATTTTGGAACCAAGAGTTCTACAACGTTGCATTGCTTCTGTGTTTCGGCCAGGAGTTGTTGTATTCAGGAGGTTGACAAAGTGACTTTCATAGGCTCGTCTGTGGAAAGCATTTTTCATGTTCCTGTGGAGGATTCATCCTGCGAGACTGGAGTGGGAGCGGTTTGCTCATGAGAAACGTGCCCCTACCAGTCACCGGGTACTCCGGCCTCAGATACATTTCCGTCGTGTGTTCACTGTGCCGCACGGTTGTTGTTTGGTCCTTGCTGCGTATTTGCCATTGGGGCATTTGGTGTGCTGGACAACATAGCGAATGCTTCTGGGGGTGCCGGTGTCAGACCCAGGAAGGACTACGGTTCTGTTGTGGCATGTAGCAGTCATGGCAGTGGAGATACACTGGTAGGCTTTGCACTTCATTTCATGGCATGGTCTGGACCAGTTTGGTGTGTTTTGGGCTGCAACAAGTTTGCCTTTGGTGATGAGGGTTGCAAGGCTCGGTGCTTGTTAGGAGGCCGGGACAGGTGGCTCCGGGAAGATCTTGGGAAGAATAGGGTCTCCTTCTAGTGTGGGCTGCAATGGTTTGAGGATTTTCCAAGTAGGTTCGAGGGAGCGGTGATATGTCATAACCCGCAGTGCCTGAGTCTCAGGGCTTTCCTTCTGCACTGCAGCCATTGGTCACCTGGTATCTGGGTGGAGGAGCCAGCTGTCATGGTCCAGAGGTCACCTCTGCCTTTGTTTCCGGGGCAGCACAAGTATGCTCTCTGCTGTCCTTCTTCTTCAGGTGCCTGTGTTCACGTTACCTAGACCAAAGTCTACTGAGCTCCCTGGGTTGGATTTCTGAGACACAAGTCATTGTGCGGGGCAAAAAGATGCGTGCACCTTATCCTTCATCCCAGAAAATGTGGCGGAGACCAAAATGGGGAGGATTCTGGGCCTTCCCAATGACTGCCGAGCCTGTCGGAGAAGGGGGGCCATAATCATCCAAGCCGTGAAAGCTCAGGGGTGGTGGGTGCTCCTGACCCAGTCCCCAGAAGTACTTACTGGTGCCAGGGTCTGCTGACGTTTCCTATGGGTCACCCCCTGATCCCTGGAGAGGAAAGTATTGGGACTCCAATTGGGACTCCAAATGTCGGACAGACCAACGCAAGCATTAACAGATTCACGCTTATGATTTCTGGCTCTTTCTTACCTGTCCGTGGTGCCTGCCTCCCGGCGAGCCTTCCCACGTGCAGCCCGTGGCACCTGGTGGTCACCTGCTGTTCCCTGTAAAATGAGAGAGGTACGCATCAGATAGAACCCCATCTCGGTTAGCACACCCTACCCCTGCGACACCCAAAAGAAAACGCGGCGGTGCCCATGACGGCTGACTCCTCCCTTTTGTTTCCACCTCGGTCATCGGAGACAAGTCCCCGTGGAGAGAGATTCTCCCGGCCTTTGGCTGACTAACACCGTCTAAATCTTATGTACAAAAAAGGCACCCGTGCTGAGTCACTGAAGGTCCAAGACCGGGGTCGCTCCAAAGACACCTTTGCCACGTGTGTGTGCGCAAGAGAGACCGGCGCCATTCCCACTGTCTAAAGAAATGGGCATGGCCATGTCCACAGTTGTGAAACCGCACGCTAAGATCATGGGTGTGGCAGCTCCCAGCAGACACGGCGCGCACAGCATGGTTTTCACCTTAGCCATGTGATATGTTTGTATCGGCCATGTGTAAGCCATGTAGCCCCCAAGGTGCCTCTCCCTCTATGTGGAACGTTCTGCTAGCCGGTCAGTCAACGCTGTCACATGAATGGGAGGCACACGTGGACACGTGACCAAATGGGAGGGAAGGATGTGCCCTCGGAGAAGCTTTCCGGTTGCCCTGTGTGCAGTAGGGTTGAAGGGATCTTGTCGATCATCGAGTCTGACCCCCTGCCCTGGGCAGGAGAGGAAACCGGGCTCAAATGACCCCAGCCAGGTAGATGTTGAGCCTCCTCTGAAAGACCCCCAGGGTAGGAGCCGTCACCGCTTCCCTTGGCAGTCAGTTCCATATCCTAGTCACCCTGATTGCGAAGTAGTGCCTTTGGATGTCTAGTCTAAAACTACTCGCTAACAATGTAAGGCTCTTATTCCTTGTTTGGGGCGGGGGGTGCTAGGGAGAACTGGGTCTCTGTCAAAGCCTGCGGGTGCCCCCTGGGGAGCTTATAGATGGGCACCAGGCCCCCCTCAGCCTTCTCTGGTGAAGGCTGAACAGGTTCAGGTCCCATAGACTCTCTTTGTAGGGTCTGCCACGCTACCCCCGGATTATGCGGGTGGCCCTCCTCTGGACCTTCTCGATGCTGTCGACATCTCGCCTGCAGCGCAGTGCCCAGAAGTGGACACAGTACTCCAGCTGCAGCCTGACCAGTGTGTCACATAGAGGGGGAGGATTGCGACTTTGGACCTGCTCGTGATGCATCTGTAGATGCACGACAAGTGACGGTTAGCCCTACCCATTGTGACCTTGCATTGTGGGCCCGTGTTCATCACAGAGTCAGTAATGACTGCAAGATCTCTTTCTGCCACTGTGCTCAGAAGGGAGTTTCCCAGCCTCTGAGCATGCTGCTGGTTCCTACTAGAAAAGTGCAGCACTCTCCACTTGTCAGCATTGAAACGCATCCTATTTTTGTGAGCCCACCCCTGTAACCTGTCCACATCTTGCTGTCATCTGTCCTTCTCTACTCGCGTGCCCACCTCACCCCCAAATCTTGGTCTCATCAGCAAATTTGAAAAGGCTGCTTTTTAGGCCTTCGTCCCAGTGACTAATAAAGAAATGGAATGGTGTGGCCCCAAAGACCGAGGCCTGGGGGACTCCAGTGCCCACTTCCCTCTAGGTTGAAAAAGACCCTTCCACCGCTATCCTCTCAGGATGACCCTTCAGCTAATTTGCAATTCTTCTGACTGTGAAGGCATTAATGTTACAGTCACCTAGTTTTTTGATGAGAAAGGGGCGGGAAACAAAAACTGTCAGTCGCAAGCGGCGGGTGTTCCTGCTAGCGACTCTGGGCGGTGCTGGAATCGGGCACCAGACCCTCCCCCAAGGCCCGCCGTTCCCCCAGGTGAGTTTTTCGACAGTCACCTGATGCTTTCACCACCTAGTCTGGGGGAGGCCTTGTAGGTTTGGGCCCAGTCGCCTTGCTTTGTAGGGCCTGCCCTGCTGCCCTGTGACTGAGGGAGCGGTGCTCTCTGTGCCGGCCACCTCCCTCTTGGGACCAGATGTGGGACTGTGACTGCAGTAGGCCCAGCACCGCAGAGAGGGGTGGGATTGCATCCCGGGACCCGCTTGCAATGTGTCTGTAGATGTGGGACAGGGTGCAGCGGGCCCTGCGGACCATGTCCTCATGTTGCCGGCTCACGTTTGTCCTGGAGGCGATGCCAACGTTGAGAGCCTTGTCGGCCACTGTATGGAGAAGAGCGTTCCCCAGCCTACGCTTGCCAACCCTGCATCCGGATTGCTGAGCAAGATGTCGAATGGTATGGGCCCTTGGCCCGAGCTCTCGGTGACTGTGCCAGCTGAGTTCCTCTGGGTTGAAAGCAACCCGTCTGTCACTGCTGTGTGGGTGCGACTGCGTGGCTAGTTTGCCGCCCATAGGACCGGGTAGGCATGGGCACTACAGTCGCTGTGTTGTGCGAACCTCATGTCGGGGGAAACTGTGCCCAAGGCCTTTGTCCAGTCCAGGAAGACATGTGCCATGACCCCCCTGTTCAGGGACCATGTGGCTCGACGGGAAAAAGAAACGGGGTTAGTTGGGCAGGACCTGCCCTTGATGAACCCAAGTCAGTTGCCTCTGAGCATGACCTCCCATGCCGGGCCCCCGGATCTTTTTCTCAAAGACGTTTCTCCGAGGACTGAAAGTCGAGAGGCAGAGGCCGTACCTCTTGCTGCCACGCGCGGTCCCTCCTGAGGCCCCTTTCCTGGCAACATGTGGGCCATGTCTCCAGGAAGGCGGCTGAGCAGTTGGTGTGTGCGGTATTGCCCATTGTCTAGGTGGAAAGGAATCTTGTGGGGTGCGGTGCAAGCTGCTGGTGTGTCACCTGCGGGTTGCGCCTGGAGTGGCGTAGTTTTGGGAGAGAGGCTAAGGTAGACAAGTTTGGTGTCTGTTTTGGTGGCTTGGCTCAAGCCTTTGGCTGGTGTCCTGAGGACCCGGGAGGCCTGCTGCCCATCCTGCCGCGTGATGACAGCGGTGGGTGCCTGGGAGGGGGCGGGGGGCTTGCTGGTGCATGCGGTGTGTGAAGGTGCGTCTCGTTCTGGCAACAGATGCCAAAGGTGCTGGTGTCCTCCTTTGCGTGTATGGTGGCATGCGAGATGGGCTGCAACCTTGGCCTGCTGCACAATGTGCTAGGCTGTGTGTGTAGCCACGTGTACTGCTGAGTGAGCTCTGCCATTGAGCGTGTGCCCGGGCCACTGTGCATGTCATGTGTGTTTGGGGTAGGGGGGGTCTGCACGTAGTGCTGGCTGAAGTTGCGGGTAGAGGGAAGAGTGACTCTAGGGCAGTGCCCGTGGTCTGGCCAGACCTGGGCCAGGGGCAGTGTAGGTGACAGAGTTTCTGGAACTCCGGGGCATCCCAACTGGGCAGGAAGGCATTGTGTCGATGGAGATGGAGGTCTGTTGTTCTGCACCTTCAGCCTCAAGAACTGTGTGGACCTGGTGTTGGCCTGCGATAGGGGCCTGGCTGGCGTATGGACCCCCGGAGGACCTGCTGTAGGAAGGGACGGACGGCGGGATGGAGCTGGTGGGTGAGGGGGAGCAGGGTGACCATGTGCCTCTGGACCCCTGTGGCGAGCCTGACTGCCTTGTGGCTGCAGGTGTCGGATAAGGGGGTTTGTGACGGGGTGCAGCCTGGCATAAAGTCACTGGGGGAAGGGAGCTAGCTTGGGTGGGGAGGTTGTGAGGTGGGGTGGCTCTGTGAGTGGGGCAGGTGTGCTGAGGTGGGAGGGCCTGTCAGGGAGGAGGCTGTGGTGTATGGCCCTGGTGTTGCAGAAGCTGGAGGTGTGCAGGCAGTCAGCAGGGCTGCTGAGGGCCTGGCAGGAGTGTAAGAGAGGAGGGCAGTGAATGCCCCTCCACCCCAACCCTGTTAGGGCAGTGGTGCCTGTGTGCCCCTGAAGGAGGAAGGGGTCTGGTAGCCTAGGGCACCCCCAGTTTGTGTGGCAAGTCACGGCGGGCTGAGGCAGTGGTGAGCAGTGTGATGTGTCAGAGCCCAGTGAAAGGCCCTTGTGTGTTTTGGCTGGAGAATGGGTGCCTGTGGGATGGGGTGCTGCATGGCAGCCCCTGCTCCTGTGTTTGCTGTTTGGAGGAGGATATGCTGTGTGTGTGCCCCTTTGGGGGGGGGCTCATTTTGGGGGTGAGCAGGGTGGATGGTGGCTGTTGGACGTCAGGGTGGGTAGTTGAGGTGGGGGGGAAATAGGTATTTAGGTGTCAGGGGTGAGCGGGAGAGGGAGCGGATGACTTGTAGCGTTTGCTGGGTGGCAACAGTGTGGAGTGGCTTGTGGGTTGTGGGATGGAGTCTACAGTTGAGGCACAGGGCAAGGCTGCCACCGGCCAGGGAGGTTGTGGGGAGCTGCCTGGAGCTGTGCTACTCTGTGCTGTGTGGTAGATGGATGAGAGTGGTGCTGCTTTAGTGTGGTGACTGCTTTGGCAAGCGTGGCAGGCTGTCTGGTGCTCCTGGTCCTGTGTTGCTGAGTAAGCGAGTGGGGCCGGAGGAAGTGTCTCTGTGGGATGTGGGACGGTAGCGCTTTGTGGCCCTTGATGCCCTGCTGTGGGGCCCTGGCACTGTTGGTGGGGGGGAGCTGGGTTTGGGAAAGGAGGTGAGAGGCTGGTTTGGTCTTGTCGATGAGGGCGCGTGGCTGGGAGTTAGAGTCAGTTAGGATTGAGGCAGGGTTCGAGAGCTCAGTTCTGTGCTGTGCAGGAGTGTCGGGTGTGGTGGGCTGTGGCACGTGCCCAACCTGGCGGGGCTGCAAAATGCTGTTGCTGGCCTGTCGTGCTGAAGCAGCGGAGAACGGCTGGCTGTGCAGGGTCAAGAAGGTAAGGGCTGTGGGCAGGGAGTGTTGCTGCAGGGCGGCCAGGGCCTCGGTGGGCAGGAGGAGGCAAGTAGCAAGTCAAGGGGCTGCAGCTGGCCCTGGGGCAGGAGGGGCATGAGGGCTCAGTGATGGGGCAGGAAGGGGCTGGGCTGAGGCGTATAAGGCAGGGTGAGGGCAGAGGATGTGGGGGCGGTCTGGCCTGGGCAGCAGTGGGGAGAGGAGCTGCTGCTTGTGGTGCTGCTCATGGTGTGCTGGAAGGGAGAGGGGAGGTGAGGCTGTTGCTTGGGTGGAAGAGCTGGGGGGTAGGGGGGAGTGTGGTGTTTCCCAGCTTGTGTAGGCAAATTAAGTGTGGTGGGGGGTTGTGCTTGTGCCTTGCTCTGGGCCCCCGGGGTGGTGGCTCTGAGGGGTAGGGTGTTGGGGTTGGTGGGAGGGGTAGGGGGAGGTGAGGCCTTGTAGGGGTGTATGTGCTGTGGAGGGGGGTGGTTGGTGGGGGAGAGCCAGGTTAATGGGGTGTTTTTGTTGTGGCAGGTGTGGCTGAAGGGCCTGTTGGTGGAGTATTGGAGGCGTGAGGTAAGTGCTTGTCCCAGGTGTGCGTGGAGGGTTTGGGATGGAGAGTGTGGTTGGGCGTCGAAAGGTTTATTGTCATAATGTTGGCTACCAATGCCCAACTCGGGATCCTTAAAATTCTGGTTTATTAGACGGATTGAAACACTGTAATGAAGTTAAATCATAAACCTTGGGGCTGGTCCACACACACACACACACACACACACACACACACACACTAGCAAGCTACAAGAGTCAGGTATACCTGTCCTACAAGAGCTGGAATCTGCCGTTGGTGGCCAGTCAAGGCTTCTTTCAGCGTGATGTTATCCAAAAGAAGGGGGCCACTGGCTGGTCCTTCTGGCTGGACAGGTTGGGTGCTGGTCGAGTTGGAGATCAAGAGAGCACTGCTGAGGCTCACTTTTCACTGCTTTTTATCTGTCCTTGGCAGACTTTGATGACTCCCCAGTTGTCAGGCTTGCCCAATCCACGGGTTGTTTACCCTCGTGGGACTTCCCCCCCTCGGTGGCTACTAGATGGCATCTGTCAGCCCCAGGGGTCATCCGCATGTACGTGCAGGTTTGGGAGTCCGTTGATGAATTTAGAATAGGGCTCTGGGAGTGGTCGATCTGGAGATATTCAGCCCAAAAGTTGGTCCCCAGCGTTGATTAACTCAGGCCAGGGCTTCTAGCCCTTGATCATTGACGTTTAGAGAGTTCCCGGTTGTTACATTGGTTTCTATTGAGTTCTTCTGTTGGTTGATCTGCAGTTTCCCAGGTATTAATTGCTGCCTGCTACCGTGTTACACATTCAATCACTGATTCACTCGCTCTTTCAGGGGCCAGCCTGATACAGGGAAGGGCAGTTTGATTCCTGCCTTTGTTAACAATGTTACAATGTATAACTTACTTATGAAACTAAACACATTTAGTTGAAAGTTGAAAGGTGAGGAGTATAAAATAGAAGCTACAAATGCCATGGCACACAAATAGATAAAAATACCAAAATACACAGGGAGATACAAAATGCACACATACAAATTTTAAAACACAATTCCTTATCTTAAAGTGAAAGAAAGAGGAAGGAAGAAAAGGTAGAAGAAGAGAAACATATCCAAAGAGGGGAGAGCAAATTCAGGCAAGAGGAAAAGGGGGCTTTCTGCTACGTTATTCCCCCACTTAACATTGGCCGTACACAAGGGTGATGTCACTAAAGTATTTGGGCTAGTATTTTAGCCTCATCTATTTTAGCATGTACTGTGTGTAGGGTGGAAACACGTCTGCAATACAGGAATATAATTAGGAACGTTAAAATTATGATTAGGATAAACAGCACTACGATGGGGTGCATCATGAGATTCAGAATACCAGTGGCAGCTGAGGCCCAGGAGGGTCTCCCAAGGGCTGTAGTGGGTGATTTGGTTGATTCTGGTGACTACCTGGGTAACTTGGTGGTTGTTAGTTTGGATAATAGTGTAGGTTGTATTGGCTTGCGGACTACTGTGCTCTGGGTGGCATGCTGAAGGAGTTCGGTGCCCAGGTGGTTTTCTCTTCCATCCTACCATTGACCGGACGAGGAAGACGGCAGGAGAACTGCATCAAAGAGACCAACTGGCGGCTTCGGCAGTGGTGTCTCGAGGCAGGCTTCGGCTTCCTGGACAATGACCTGCACATCACGACGAGGGACATGCTCAGCTGGGATGGGCGTCACCTGTCCCCCAAAGGTAAGCGTGTGTTTTCTTCTAGGTTGGTGGATCTCCTCCAGCGGGCTTTAAACTAGGCTCGTCACGGGGAGGGGAGTACGAGGGCAGGGGAAGCTGTGGACCTCCAAACCATGTGGCACCCACAAGGACAGCCTAGCCTGAAGAAGGAGTACATTGGAAACCTGAAAGCCATGGGGAGGCCAGCACTACAGAACAGGTAAGAAACAAGAAGGTAAGAATCAAAGGGCCCTTTGGGACTCGGAGCGGGGGGGCAGCAAAGGCACCAGTCGCAGGGCTCAAGTGCCTATATACTAATGCTAGGAGCATGGGGAACAAGCAGGATGAACTAGCACTCCTGCTTGCACTAAACACCTATGACTTAGTGGGGCTAACAGAGACCTGGTGGGATTCATCCCATGACTGGGCGGTACATATTGAGGGCTATAGATTGTATAGAAAGGACAGGTCGGGGAAGAAAGGGGGGGGGGGTTGCATTTTATGTCAGTGAGCAATATACATCAACCCTCATCAAGACAGAATCCAAGGTTGAGGAAGTAGAAGGATTGTGGGTAAGGCTACATGGGGGGCAAGGAGAAAGGGATTTGGTGGTAGGGGTCTGCTACAGACCCCCACACCAAGGGGAAGAAATAGATGCGGGGCTCCTGAGGCAACTCTCGGAGACAATAAAAGCTAAAGAGGCGGTAGTCATGGGGGACCTAAACTACCCGGATATCTGCTGGGAGACACAGACAGCAAGGTCCCATCGCTCACGCAGGTTTCTAACCTGTGTACAGGACCTCCACCTGACACAGGAGGTGCATGGTCCCACTAGGGGGAATGCCATACTGGATCTGGTATTGGCAACGGGAGATGACATGATAGGGGACCTCCAGATCGGTAGCCATTTGGGAGACAGTGATCACCTAATAATAGAATTCAACATAAGACGGCGAGTGGGTAAGGTAACCAGTAGGGTGAAAGTGCTAGACTTTAGGAAAGCTGATCTCAATCCACTCAGGCGATTAGTCAAGGAAGCACTGCACAGTAGGAATTTTGAAGGGATGGGAGCCCAAGAAGGGTGGCTGTGCCTAAAGGAAACGATCCTTCGGGCACAAAGCAAGACAATCCCCGAGCGAGGCAAAAGAGGGAAAGGGGCCAGGAGGCTTCCCTGGCTGACCAGAGAAATCCAGGGCAGCCTAAGGGCCAAAAGGGGAGCACATAAAAAGTGGAAACAAGGTGAGATCACTAAAGATGAATATACCTCCTCTGCTCATGCTTGTAGGGAGGCAGTTAGGCGGGCCAAAGCTACCATGGAGCTGAGGATGGCAACCCAAGTAAAAGACAATAAGAAATTGTTTTTTAGATATATTGGGAGTAAAAGGAAAGCCCAGGGAGGAATAGGACCCCTGCTAAATGGGCAGAAACAATTGGTGACAGATAGGGGGGACAAGGCTGAACTCCTCAACGAGTTCTTTGCCTCAGTGTTCCTAAGTGAGGGGCACGACAAGTCTCTCACTGGGGTTGTAGAGAGGCAGCAGCAAGGTGCCAGACTTCCATACGTAGATCCTGAGGTGGTGCAGAGTCACTTGGAAGAACTGGATGCCTTTAAGTCGGCAGGCCCGGATGAGCTCCATCCGAGGGTGCTGAAGGCACTGGCCGACATCGTTGCAGAGCCACTGGCGGGAATATTCGAACGCTCGTGGCACACGGGCCAAGTCCCAGAAGACTGGAAAAGGGCTAACGTGGTCCCCATTTTCAAGAAGGGGAGGAAGGAGGACCCGGGCAACTATAGGCCAGTCAGTCTCACCTCCATCCTTGGTAAAGTCTTTGAAAAAATTATCAAGTCTCACATTTGTGAGAGCCCGGCAGGGCAAATTATGCTGAGGGGAAACCAGCATGGGTTTGTGGCAGGCAGATCGTGCCTGACCAATCTAGGCTCTTTCTATGACCAGGTTACGAAACGCCTGGACACAGGAGGAGGGGTGGATGTCGTATACTTAGACTTCAGGAAGGCCTTTGATACGGTATCCCACCCCATACTGGTGAACAAGTTAAGAGGCTGTGATGTGGATGACTGCACAGTCCGGTGGGTGGCAAATTGGCTAGAGGGTCGCACCCAAAGAGCCGTGGTGGATGTGTCGGTCTCGACCTGGAAGGGTGTGGGCAGTGGGGTCCCGCAGGGTTCGGTCCTTGGACTGATACTCTTTAATGTCTTCATCAGTGACTTGGACGAGGGAGTCAAATGTACTCTGTCCAAGTTTGCAGATGACACAAAGCTATGGGGAGAAGTGGACACGCCGGAGGGCAGGGAACAGCTGCAGGCAGACCTGGATAGGCTGGACAAGTGGGCAGAAAACAACAGGATGCAGTTCAACAAGGAGAAATGCAAAGTGCTGCACCTAGGGAGGAAAAATGTCCAGCACACCTACAGCCTAAGGAATGACCTGCTGGGTGGCACACAGGTGGAAAGGGATCTTGGAGTCCTAGTGGACTCCAAGATGAACATGAGCCGGCAGTATGACGAAGCCATCAGAAAAGCCAATGGCACTTTATCGTGCATCAGCAGATGCATGACAAATAGGTCCAAGGAGGTGATACTTTCCCTCTATAGGTGGTTGGTCAGACCGCAGTTGGAGTACTGCGTGCAATTCTGGGCGCCACACTTCAAGAAGGATGCGGATAACCTGGAGAGGGTACAGAGAAGGGCAACTCGTATGGTCAAGGGCCTGCAGACCAAGCCCTATGAGGAGAGACTAGAGAAACTGGACCTTTTCAGCCTCCGCAAGAGAAGGTTGAGAGGCGACCTTGTGGCTGCCTATAAGTTCATCACGGGGGCACAGAAGGGAATTGGTGAGGATTTATTCACCAAGGCGCCACCGGGGGTTACAAGAAACAATGGCCAGAAGCTAGCGGACAGCAGATTTATACTGGACATTAGGAAGAACTTCTTCACAGTTCGAGTGGCCAAGGTCTGGAACGGGCTCCCAAGGGAGGTGGTGCTCTCCCCTACCCTGGGGGTCTTCAAGAGGAGGTTAGACGAGTATCTAGCTGGGGTCATCTAGACCCAGCACTCTTTCCTGCTTATGCAGGGGGTCGGACTTGATGATCTATTGAGGTCCCTTCCGACCCTAACATCTATGAATCTATGAATATGAATCTATGTAATGCTTGTAAGGCCTGTTGGATTTCTGGGTGTGTGATGGCATGTCTGACGGCTTGCGGGGACATGCCTAAGTAGACTGGAGTGAGTTTAGGTTTTAAGAGGCTGTACTGTGGGGTGAGGGACTGATGCAACATGTCTTTTCTTTTATACTGTATGTCACACCCCGTAATGGATCTGACATTACACAGACAGAGGTTGTGCTGTAGGTCAGTAATATTATAAAACTCATTCATGTTGATAGAGGGACATAGGGTGCGGAGGCAGACACATCCAAAACCCATATTAATGAGCGAAGACTGAACACTGGGGTCTCTGAACATCACATAGGGACAGATTGAAAAGTCAGGGTCAAAGCATATCTATACTCAACCTACTTATTCCCAATCTTTCTCCTTAACAAAACTCTTCCCAGTAAATTAAACAATGTCATTAAATCTTTCATACAAAACTGTTTACCAACAATTAAAAAAATTAAAAAAATAATTAGTACTTTTATTAACACTCTAAATAAAAAAAACAAACTTGCATATAATACACCAAAAAAGTAAACTCCTAAAACTAACAGCAAAATTAAAATCAGTATCTAAACACCACTACTACAACATTTTCCTAAAATATAACCCCACGTAGACAAAATTAATAAATTTTATGTTACATCCTATAATCGAAATTTTATTATACATCATTATCTTATATTTTTTCATGTGTACACTTACTTGCTGTGCCCAAAGGCTATATTGACAAATAAAAAATCTAACAAATTATTTCAACAACTATATCACCCTATAAAATTTTAATCAGCATAAATATATGCAAATGCAACCAGTCAAGAAATAATTGTAAAACCCATCCCAAAAAGACCTCTAAAAAAATGCCAAACTAACACTCCCCCAAAAAACAACTTCACAAAACCCAAAGACCACCTAAATATAACCTAATACATCTGCTAATCTGCTAAAAATAAAAATTAAAACTGCTTTATATAACTAACTATTCTAAAAAAATACCCAAAATAACAACTATAAAAAACAACAGAGCCCAAAGTAACCCTGCTTTGCAACATACAATTAAGCTTGCTCTAACCTGTAAAAAGTAATAAAACTAAAAACTTCATATAATTAAAAAATCCCCTTAAAATAAAAAGCAAAAAAAAAAAATCATAAAAACAAAACTTTAAACAAAACTAATTTAAAAAACCCCCAAACTAAAAACCCAATAAAAAAAGTATCTTGCCACCCTGAACACCAGGTGGAATTCCCCAAACCCATCAAATAATAATATAAAACAAAGTAAAGCATGCCTTTCCTCCTACCCAATGCGCTAACAACTTATAAATATAATAATAATTACAGTGTGTGTGTGTGTGTTTGTGTATAGTATTCATGACAATAAAACCTCATACCTAAGTTTTACCTTACATGTAACTTAAGTTACTCACCTTCTCCCTTTAAAAAAAACCAAAAACCCACAGAGAGATCAAGAAGCCTCTACTCAAGCCCGAGCCTAAACCCACAGGAAAAACCCCATTTTCTGCGGCGCACCCAGCAGGGTCCCATGCCCATCTCCAGCACACTGTGGGGCGCACCAGCCACCTCAGCGTGAGCCTCGGGTAAGGAGGTTGACACACGGAGGGGTTTCCATTTCAAGGCCCTTTATGGATAATCTCTCTGTCCGGGCATCACAAAGATCTGCGGGACTGCTCAGGGGACAAATCCCCAAGCCACAACCAGCGGACAGGAGAAAGGCTGCAACAGCGTTTCGTAACATGGCTTATCCCTTAACTTGCCACGACATTTTGGGTCGACACGGGGGTCAGGCAGAAGAGACTCTCAAGCCCTTGGCCGCCAATTGTGTTACCCTTGCTCTCCAAGTAGTGATGCTGTCCCTAACGTGTGGCATAATTCTTTTTTCTAGCTAGACACACTCGCCGTGCCCCTGAATTGATTTAGTGAGTCGTCTTTGCAAACAAACTAGATGTCGACATCGTAATGGGTCAGCATCACTTGTGGCTGGTTTTTAAACTCCATGAAGACTACACTTGCAGAACACAACATTACACACCTGGGTGGCCCCGCCCCGGTAGAAAACAGGAAGAAAAGTTACTTCCCAACTTCAAGTAGCAGTGGGGGGGGTTTCCCCCTTTTTCCCTTGGGGTCAGCATCCTCAAAGCCCTCCTGCAGGACATAAACACAGAGATCAGGCAGAGAGACTGAAAACAGCAGCCCTCAGGGGAGAAGGCTGAGAAACCAGAGAGAAGACAGACTTTTTTTCCCCTTCCCTTTCAACTACATTTATAACTCTGTGCAGGGACTAACATGCACAGCATCAACAAGCTCAATAAGCATTTGATAGCAGCCAGCATCTGTGGCACAGCCACAACGTTTTCACATTCATAGCACAGTAGTTATAGATTTCTTCTGTACCTGCCCCATTGCATTAATGAATGGGAAGAGGAGTGTGACATTTATAAAGAGCCTGAGGACTGAGTGTCTCTTAGAACAATTGCTTTGAATCCTGGGAGGGGTGTGTGTGTGTGTGTGTGTGTGTGTGTGTCTGTGTCTTGGGGCACTTCAAGCTACATGATGACTTAATACACAGCCCTCAGCTACTACTGGTGTGTCAAGTGCCCCAACCCAAGAGCAGTCCCAGCAGGCACTATCATTTAGATAGCTCTCTGACCAGCTATTCTTTTTCTACTTAATTCTGCCTCTGGGAAGATGCTGATTTGCCTCTGGCTTATCTAGGTGGTCTAGGAGTAGCTGTGCCTATGATCTGTTATGGGTATTTCCCATGCTTGTGTGCTTTGCTGGTTGCAGCATGTGGCTGGGAGTGGTACCGCCCCCCCCTGCATATGTCAGAAGCTTTTTAAGCCTTCCTCAGAGACACTGATCAGTAGTGATGTGTAGGGGGTGCACGTGTGCCCCCTGAGAGCGCTGATGCAGGGTGTCAGGCCACGCTCCCTGTTTAGGCAACTGGCAAAAGCAGACAAAAGCAGCAGCAACTGCTTCTGGGGCAGTTTCAGCTGCATCTTCAATGCCAAAATGTCTTTCAAATACGAGTTTCAAGCGATCCATGTAGTCTGCTGGAGATTCTCCTTTGTTTTGCTTACAGTTATTTATTTTGTCCCAGTCAGTTTTCCTGGGGTAGATATTAAGCATGGATTCAAGAAGACTTTCTTGGACACCTACTAAGTGACCTCCCATTCCGGGGTCTTGAGGAGGCCAATTAGTCTGTGCGATGAGGCTGTTATGGACTTCGGAGGGCAGAACACTTCTCATTAATTGGTTTAAATCTGCCCATGTTGGCTCATAACAATTGATTACAGTTTCCAATTCCTCTCTAAACTTCTGGGGTTCTTCCCTGATATTGGGGAGTTGCTTAACAGGGTTTAGGAGATCTCCTGGGCCTGGTATGGGAGTGGCACACTAAAAAAAATCAATTGTGTCTTCTACAGATTCATTCTCAGTCAATTGTGGATAAAGTTGTATTAGTGCTGATAATGTTGTTGATGGGGGATCCCCTTTTGGTGCACTTTTCTATTTTAATTCTTTTATCTGAGATTTTAGTTTTTCTTGGGAGTGCTTGAGGCTCTGAACTTGAGATTCTTGACGTCTTTTGGAAGCTTCTGCATACCAATCAAAAAATGTGTCCCACTGAGTCTGTGGTGGTTTACTGCCTCTTGACTCAAGGGCTCCACGGAGATGAAGGATTTTACTTAAATCAAATGTTCCCTCCGGAGGAGACTGCAAGCTAGCATCATCTCTGGTATACCCATTCCATTTACCTAGAAACGTACAACTCTTATGGCCATAGTGTGTGCACATGTACAATGCTGGAGTCCCTTCTGGCAGAGCCGGTACGTCTTTAGACCCTTTGCTCCCCATATCCTTAACCTCAATTCACACAGGTCTTTCACACAGGGGAGGCTTATTGAAGGTGTCTGGTCAGGTTGTGAGATTTGCTAGCGGACAGAAATGCTGTGGCTAATGTCCATAGCACCGGCACACAATGCAGTTGCTCACTGTTAGACACTGCTCATTCATGAGAGTGGGGGTAGGGAAAATTTGTCACACAACCCTGATCTCCTTCAGTCTAAGAGTTTCCACCTTGCACCCTTGCTTTCGAAGAGCACACAGTCTGGTGTCCGCGGGGCAGCTGCACAAGGTTTCCACTCCTAGCTTCAGAAAGACCTCATAGTTTTTTGCAGAACTTAATTCACACAGGGATTCATTCAATGACAGCAGCAACACAGTGTCTTTACTCTTTTCTTTAATCTTAATTCACAGTTCCTACTTACATAGTGGGTCTGACAATTCTGGCAGCAAAAGGGTTGGATAGGGTAAGCCTCAAGCAGTGAACAGGAAGACACACAGGCAGTCTCTGACTGAAAAGCCCCAATAGAGATTTCAAAAGGTCTCTTACCTTAGTTTGGCACCGGGGCGTCAGTGAGGAAACAGTCTGTGTCTCAACTGATCACTCCAGGCATCTCTCTCCGAGTCACGGCACCAAATTGTGGAAGAAATCAAACTTCTCATTGTGGTTGTATTAGAATTGGCAGAGCCATCTAGGTTTATTTAAAGCTATACAAGTGATCACAGGGAGAGTTCTCAAAGGAACTCTGACCTCTACACATTTACAAGCGTATTTATACTTTAGACAGCGAGAAAAGATGCAGGGTTCAGACAAAGCAACCTGGAGAGAAACAGAAAGATGTTGGTCATTCGTTTGTCACACGTAAGCAGTTTGCTTATTTAGAAAAAAACCAAACACTATGCTTTGGGAGCAGTTATCAGCTTCTGGTTTGGTGGAAAGGAGGAGGTTAACATCTGCACGCAGACAAAACAAGACATGAAGGTTTTTCCTTATCTTAGAACATTTTAAAACACATAGCATCAGCATTAGCATCTTTTTCTCTTCTCTTTCTCTCTCTTCTTAGTCAAGTAAGAGGCCTGGCTAAACTTATTTCCAAAACAGAAAGACATATTAAATAGTTGCTATATTCAATGTGGACTAAAAAAATCATCTTGAAAATCCACAGAGTTGACCCACCACTTGCTTTACTAAATAACATCTTTGATATTTGCAATTTATTTCTCCAGCCCCTTTTCCATTCCAATATTCTCTCTGTAAAGCAATGCAATTATGTATTATACAACTTGTTTAGGAGATTCACTCTCACCAAGTCTCAGGTGCTGTGATTATGAAAAAGGAAATTGAAATGTATTGGTTCCATTATTCCCAATCTATTCATGAGATGTAATCTTGTCTTCTGATAAATGGCTGTCAACAGCTACTTCCATGCCTTTAGCACTCCTAACCTGGGATTCCCATTTTTATTTTCAGCATCCATGATGGGCCTTATATTGAAACATACAGTTTATTTAAAATGCTTGAAATCCACTAATGCTTTTTATTCCCTAGACTTCATCCCATTGAGTAATAAAGAAACCACTCTCCATCCTCAGAAATTGGCAGGGAAGGAGTTAAACTTCTTCCTTGGGTTAGAATAATGGCCACAGGTGTTCCCTCTGGGGGCTGGAGAGGTGATTTGAACCAGGTGTGGGGAATTTAATTAATTAAGTAGTTTGCTGTGTTTGGAGCTGGGGCTTGAGTGCAGCAGTCTGCTGGAGAGAAGTCCTCAAGTGTTTGCTGTTGACTGCTCTGCAAATACTTTGTCAAGGTGAGGCACAATTTATAATACTGCTATTGGGATTCAGACTGAAGGAAGCTTGGTTGTATTTGTGTTTGGACATTAAAGGGAAGGACCTTTTTCTGTTTTGTGAAAATAAATCACAGTGATTTTCCTTTGAATCTTAGGACTGGAGATCCTGGTTAGCTTTGACTAGCTTGGCATGTACCTAATCAGTTTGGGCCTTAACCTTAGCCTGTATCTGCTGCCCTCCTATTCTTCTCTCATTTTTCTTATCTCTTCATCCATTTTCTTTTCCAACACAGTAACTGGTACCTGAAAAAAGACACATTCATCCTTCAGCATTGATGATGGGTGCTCATGGTCCTTGTGGTGTTTAAACAAAACATTACTTGAGGTGGAGAGAGATCATAAGAAACAGATTGAGGATTTCTTTGCCACAGTGTATTCATGCAGAGGTAAACTGTGTACAAATCTGCAATAACTTTGTATATGAACACTTTGAGCATACTTTTAAGTTCAGCTCAATGTAATGCAGCTAACTCCAGAGATCCTCTAGAATTGTTATGGTTCTGCTTAACCTCAACATGTATTTCCAAGCGCTACTTTTACAGTAGGGACTTAGGGTTTTGTTGGGTTTTTTTGCTAGTTGAGTTTGGGGGGTGGGATTAAATAATTTTTGCTTTGTTTTCAATTGAGCTGAGCTGCATAGAACCCATGCTGGAGCTCTTTCAAATTGTCCATAATGGAGATCAGTGAAGAGTAGTTGGTATGCTGTTAACTTGCACCCTATCTTTCCTAGGCAGGCACAAAAGTCCTAAACACTGAAAACGTTAAAGGGCACATTGGTACTGATGTGGTAAGACTTTTGGCGCTCATGTTCTCCAGCATGTCCACACTTCAACTTGATGCTGAGTATCAAAATGCCACCTTTAACCTTTTACAGTAGTTAATTTCCCTTTGGGGGTTGGTAGTGCAATTTTTTTTTTAAACAATTTTTCCTCTCTATCCATATCCTCTTAATTGGATTACCTAAATGAAGGTTGTAAAATTCCTCAGTTTTCAGGTTTGATTTCTTTAGTTATTGTTGTTATGATTTGCTTTGGAAGGGACAAGGTGCTTTCTCGACTTTCAAGAAGAGACACTCCAGGAGAACGAAGCAGATGTTAAGAAGGGACATACACACACATTCATGCATGCACTCACACATATGCATGCACGCATGCCTGAATGGATGTGCATGCATGCACATTGGGTCTGTATACAAATCCCCAATATTCACAAAGGCAGCAGAATAGATTTTTAGAGGAGCTGAACACCACAGCTGGCCTTGAATGTTGTTGGACTTTGTTTGTTGGATACCTTGTCAAGGAATTAACCCAGAGTAGGACTGGTTGACAGAAACCTGACCTCTGACTTGTGTATGTGGTATGGGAAATGGAATGGTTTGAAGTACATCTGCCTAAGCCTGGAGAACTCAGCCTGGCAGGTGTGGCAAACCTCCTTCTGTGTCTAGAAAAGTGAGGCAGTTAGCTGTGTTAGCCTGAAGTCAGGGTCCTGCCCTTTAAGAAAATAAAAAGCGGAGAAAAGCCCCAGGACTCAACACTCCTGGTGCAGCCCCTGGGCTTTGGGGTCTTGTGCAGAGCCCCCCGTATGGCTTGGGGCAGCAGGGATCACCCCCCACCAGCAGGAGGGAGATGAGTCCGGGGTTTCTTCAGGGGGGGTCTTAAAGGGCCAGAGCTGGCATGTGTGGGGCACCTGTGAGGGGGCTAGGGGAGGGGGGGCATGGGAGAGCCCCCCATTCAGTGGGGGGGGGGGCAGAGGGGAGCGCCCCCACCCCCACCAACACCTGTGAAGCCAGAGCTTTTTTTCCCCAAGGTGCTGGGAGCTGGGTGGGGCAGGGCAGCTATTGCTGGGCTGGGATAGTGGGCCTGGCCTGGCTGACTCAGAGATTTGGCCGAATTAAATCAGGACAGTGATTCAAATCACCAAATCGAATCACTGCCCCCCAAATCAACTGAATCCGAAGCAAATACTACCCAATTCGCACAGGCCTGTTGGCTAATGATACCTGCAAGTGTTGGTTTGCTTCAGTATTAGTGCTTGGCTCCTTCAACTGGGAACACTTTTGGTTCCTCTCCTTAGCTGCAGTTTGTTCAGGTTAATTTGTAGAGTGAATCTTTACAATTCAGAAGTGTGTTTCTTTTGTGGCTTTAATGTGGCACTTGTATTATGCCTTTGAACAAACAAAAGTGTAAGTTATTACACTTCTTGCACAGCTACACTTTAAAAGACTGCTTTATGAGGAATATTTCAAAGGATCACAGCCAAGTGATCGCAAAGTCCCATCAAAGCAAATGGCAGTCAGAGCAAACAGGCGAGGCAACAGGTGCCAGCCAAAGTCTTCTACAGTTGATTTTTCAAGTCTGAATTGGCAGCCTCAGACACACTTCCAGCCCCTCCGGGGGCTCATTGGAGTCCTGCTGCTGTTTCCTCCATCAAAGAAAGTGTCCCTAGGACTAATTTAAGATGGCAGCTGTTGGCACTGCTTCAGTGTAGGCAGGAAGTCTGCTTCACTGCCTGCTGTCTTAATGACACTATGCATAATGCTACCAAGTGGGTTTAGAAATATCATGTACAGGGACTGACTTTCTGGAACGGCGTCCTGTTTGTCTGGTATGTTTTTGCACTTGCAGATATGTGGTTCTGTGCCCAGGTTTCTGTGCGTCCCAGCTTCTGTAGTGCCTGTTATGTGCACACTGTAGATCCAGACTTTCAAATAATCCCGGGACTCCCTTCCAAATGCTATATCACTGACTCTGCTTATCGTGTACATCTGGATCATACTTCACATTCTACAGTAGGTGTAGTCCTAGAAAAGGGGTGTATTCAAAGCCTACTTAAGTCACTGGACGGAGTCTTTTCACTGACTTTAATGAGCTTTAGAACCGGCTCTTACAGTGCTTTCATTTTCAAAGGCATTGAGCTGTTGTTGAGGTCCAAGGAAAGCAAAATGCTCTTGCTAGTTCCTTGTTTTAGACTCATGTTCTATGCGCTGCATAATTTCTTAAGCTGAAGGAAAGAACCAATCAAGTCCTATTCTTCTTGTCTCTGAATATCCACTACCACTGGGAAATATTCTATGCTGTGTGGCTAAGAAAAAATCCTTTAGAAGGCCATTTCTTTCAAGGGCTTGTTATGATGTTCACTGTTATTTTCAGTATTGCCATTCCAAATCTTCATATCAGACCTCAAAGTAAGCAGACAAGCATATTATGGGACTAAATGTGTCTGTTCACGGCTGTTTTAAATGACTGTGGAAATGTTTCTTATGCAGATCATAATAGTGAGTACAGCCAGAGAGGTTCCCTTTCAACTCAGGAAAAAACATTAGTGCAAAATATGCAGTTGTTTTAGCTATTTGTTGCATTAAGATATCACAGATGGAAATCCCAAATTGAAGCCTAGATCATTCTTAGTTTGTAGGTTTATTGATGACACAGTTGTAAATGCACTGTAGAAACTATTTACAATTCGATTCAAAGCGCTAGTCATTCAGTCTCATTTTGCAGAAATACCTGCTCTTATTTTTCCTAGCTTGATCATTGAAGTTGCTGTTTGCAATAATAATAAGACGACCCATTAAAAACTTTGGCATCTGGTTTCCATGAGTTCAGACCTTTACTTTAATCTTCTTTTTCAGCACCAGGGAAATACAAAACTTCCCATCTACTTTAAGCCTTTTTTGTAGCTGGAACTGGTATTTGACATTATTTTAAGATGATAGCATGCTGCAAATAGGCTTGGTTTCTAAATGCCTGTGGGATCTTCATATCCTTCAGGAGTATTTGATATCTGGTGCTTTCTCTCAAAGTTGCAATTTATTCATCTCAGTTCAAAATGTTCATTCAAATTCTGCTTCCTCAAGAGATATGCAGAAATGAGCTCTGTTTTAATTTAGGTGATCAGCTACCTTGGGTGACTCCTCATATTATGTGACTTAGTACACTAGCATCTGGAGGACCCGGTTGAGGCAAAGACACATTGTCCAAACCTATAGTAAGAGATGCTTCCTGCTCTCCAAATATTATCCTAAGAAGATAAGCAGGTGCATGGACATAGTATACAATTCAGGCAAGCCCATTACTAGAATGAAATGTCCAGTTCTGGTGTCTATATTGAAATGCTGGAAAAGACAGAAGAAAAAATTAAGAGTGATCTGAGATCTGGGAAATCTTCCAAAAGAATGACTGACAGAAGAAGTTGTCTGTTTAGTTTGCTGGAGAAAACCTTAAGAGGTGATTTGACTGTGTTCCATAAGTGTCTTTCTGGGTTTCCTGAAAACAGATTGCTTTTTACTGAGCAAAAAATATAGGTTCAAGATGAGAAGTAATGTGTTTTTATTGAAGTTGCTAGGTTGCCATTCACCTGGAGGTGCAGTGTGATCTTCACCAGTTGCTGTTTTCAAATCAAGACTGCACACCTTGGGGAAATAATTTCTATAGTACAACTAATAGGGCTGGGGTCTTACTGTAGCTATTACGGTCCAGGAAATGTCTAAATTGTGGTATCTTTTATTAAACCATCTGTGTAGCTGGCAGAGAGATGTGACAACCTTTTGGCCACAAATCGCCCTTCTTCAGGTCTTGGAAAGAAGCAGACCTTTGGCCCTGTATTTCAACGGTAAGTCATGGGGCTGAGGCCGAAATGATTGTGTAAAAAATCTTTGGTCTCTATTATCTTGGAGGTGTAGCGTTAACATCTAAGAGTCTTAGACACAGGTCTTTTCTTGTACAGATCCTCCAATGAATTATGCATATGCTTGGTTGTGAGTAGTATCGGGATCAATGGGATAAGTAGCACCAGTGAAATCATGTGTGCATTTGAGCTTTCCTGACTGGGGCCACAACAGGCACAGGACATGCCTGATTTATTTCCCTGCTGTTAGTTTCTGAGGAGCACGCATGGAAAGCATGAAGCCCCCCACCCACACATGCCAAGTGCTGGAAATGAGGCAGCTAAGCCTCTTCTGAGTGGCCCTGAGCATGGGGTAATGAGCATGCCCATGCGAGAGAGCAGCTCAGGGTGCTAACTTTAGCACTGCAGGGAAGCAGTTAGTTCATACAGAGCGTGCACACAGCAGGGTGGCTTATTGCATCAACCATGGGAAACTGAGGCATGGAGCACTTAAGGTCCTCAATTTAGAAAGGCGTTTAAGCATGTGTTTAACACTAAGCATATTAGTAGTCTTATTTGAGGCTAACAGTGCATCAAAGGTGAGGTATGTTGGTAAGATAATTTGGATCAGATGCTAAATAAATTGGTTTAGTAAAACAGGAGGTCACTGGCTGGATTAGGAAATGAGCCCAGCTATTGTGGGCCCAAATGCACAGCTTCAGCTACCAAATCATCCTCTCATTCTTATAATGTACACAATCAATCAAGTTCAATTCCTTATCGTTCTTTGTTTCTTGTGATGGCTTTTGTCCCAGCAAATAGTCCAGGAATCGCAGTGTGGGCAGTGGCTGATTTTAAGTAGAAATGTTTTTCAGCATTGTTTATAGTGTTGGGGGAAAATCTAAGTCCCCGGGTTCATTGGGCAGAGGCTCAGACGAACCACAACATAAGTTTAAAGACTTGATTTATTAAAGAATGCGTTCTGAACGGAGAACTGCTCCGCAGGGAGATTGCCTGTTGCACTTCTTGAATTACACAAAGCATTATATGGGAAACATGAGGATATCATCACAGCAACAGCTTCACCAGTCAACAATCGCCACTTGCTGCTGATTTAAATTTCCCTTACTGAGTAACTTAGAGCTGATAAAAGCCAGTTTATTCTAGTTTGTGCTAACCTTACTGTTTCAAGTTATGTCCTTCGCTTTCTGATAGACCACGTATGCTGCATAAGCTGTTTGCTTACACATAATGGTGATGAAAGTTTCTATTGTTCTCCTCCAATAGCACAGTAAAATCTTTCTTTATTGACTACTGGTGGAACTAGCCAAAATTGCTTTCCTGTTAGAGATTGTTTTTATAGACCAAATAAAGTTACAGTATGATCATAGTTATCCATACTGCATGACTCTCATGTGTTCAACTTTCAGATTCAACCCTAACTGGGAATACCCTCTAGAATATAATCTTTTCCTTACTGCCACCTTTTTAAATGGGTTTTTGAGCCACCCCGTAGATTGTAATAGAATATGGTGTGTTCTGTTCTTGAAGCCTACAAAGCCATTCACCAACTTTGTTCTCTCTGAGCCCAGGGGTTTGATTCAGTGCTGCACCACTTAGAAAGACAGCATAAAGCACGTAACTAAGGGCAAACCAGGGTCTGTGGTGATGTAGAGCAATCACTGTGCTTTTCGGATCTTGGGCTTCCTTATGGGCCAAGAGAGACACCAACACAGATGCCAGAGCCCATCTAAGAGTTGTCTCCTTGAGCTGCCCTTCGGTCCTCATGGCTGCCTGAAATCTCTGCTGTCCGGCCACTGAACACTCCTCCCCTGATGTTTCTTTACGCTGGAGCATTTGAGGGAGACGCTTGGAGGACATCCATGCACCTCTCTTAGGCTGAGCCCATGCCATCCTTTTTAAGGAGTGAGGACAAGTCAGGGAAGGAAGATCTAAATGCCCTGTGAAGTGAGATTATAAACTTATGCAACTCAGTGGAGCTTTTCTATAAAGGAGATGCTTATTCAACATACAGCTTGAGTAAGTATTTAAATGGGTACAGAATGATTTGGTTGCTAAATGCAATGTTTGCTTAATGATTTCTGTCTGGTGAGGTCTGAAGGCCAGTTATATAAAGAGTATTAGTGCATCACTCCAAAATCCATGAGTTGACAACAAAGTAACGGGAAAAAAACAGACAGTCAGATCTGCGTCCCTTTCATTAGACCCTTTTGTTCTTTAAGGAAGCTTATATGCTGAGTGTTTGTTTTTTGCTGGGTTTTTTTGCAAAGCAAATGCATCGTATTTAGTTGCCCAAATTAGAGCTGCTTGATGCTTAAATGAGAATGCTGTGAGCTTTTGAAGATCTGTACCAAAGTATGGAGTGCAAGAGGTGCCTAATTTTGAAACACTGATGTGAATGGCAGGGCATACACGACAGTAGGTGTACTGTGCACGTCATCTGTCTGTTTGCGTTGAATGTATGACCCAGTTAGCTTCTTTCCCAGCCATTTCATAGAATCATAGAAAATTAGGGTTGGGAGGGACCTCAGGAGGTCATTTAGTTCAATCCCTTGCTCAAAGCAGGACCAGCCCCAACTAAATCATCCTACCCAAGTCTTTGTATATATAGCCAGGTCTTAAAAACCTCCCAGGATGCAGAGTCCACAACATCTCTGGGTAGCCTGTTCCAGTGCTTTACTACCCTCCTTGTGAAAGAGTTTTTCCTAATAGCTAACCTCAAATTCCCTTGTTGCAACTTGAAACCATTGCTCCTTATTCTGTCATCTTCCACTGCTGAGAACAGTCCGGCTCCATCCTCTTTCAAACCACCCTTCCGGGAGTTGAAGGCTGCTATCCAATCTCCTCTCACTCTGCCCTTCTCCAGACGAAATAAGACCAGTTCCCTGAGCCTCTCCCTATAAGTGATGTGCCCCAGCCCCCTAACTCTTTTCATTACCCTCTGCTGGGCTCTCTCCAGTTGTTCCATATCCTTTCTGTAGCTGGGGGATGGGAGCAAAACTGGACACACTACTCCAGATGTGACCTCACCAGTGCTGAATAGAGGGAAGAATCGCTTCCCTCAATCTGCTGGCAGCACTTCTACCAATGCAGCGCAGTGTGCCATTAGGCTTCTTGGCAACAAAGGCACACTTTCTGGCTCATATTCATCTTCTTGTCCATTGAAACCCCCAGGTCCTTTTCTGCAGAGCTGCTGCCCAGCCAGTCAGTCCCCATCCTGTACCGGAGCATGGGACTGTTCTGTCCTAAGTGCAGGACTTTGCACTTGTCCTTGTTGAACCTCATGAGGTTTCTTTTGGTCCAATCCTCCAGTTTGTTGAGGTCTCTCTTAATCCTAGCCCTACCCTCCAGCGTATCTACTGCTCCCCCCACCTTGGTGTCATCTGTTGGTTGCTCCTAACATACCATTTGTACATGAGGTTATGATTGCAGTCTATTTAAAGTATATGTGCATATATTTGGTTGTAAGCCCTGTTCCTGAAAGTACAAAAGCATATGAATAGCTTCGCTGGAGGCTGATACCTGATATCACTTTTTTGGGAGCTAGTATAATCCAATTTTAGCTACATTGTTACACTTAAAATAGTCAGAAACAGTTTTTCATTGCTTTTAAGCCACTGAACGTGAGAAGCAACAGGGGGTAGGTAGGTCCTTGTACTGTATACTTAGCAGTGATAAAATAGTTCACGTATTCCAATGCTGGGTTTAGAGGGAAGAAGGAAAGCTGTATTTGGACAGTGTTAATAAAAATGAACAGCTAAAATATAAAGAGGAGAATATAGACTCTAGGACTGCTAAGGAATGTGACACTTTCCTCTCATCCATTATTTTCACTGGACTGTTATTATTTGGGAAATATGAAGAATGAAGACCAAACCTGAGGGAATGCAGGTGGTGAACTCACCAGGGCTTGGTTCACTTATGTGCAGAAGGCCATGATGATATGCCTTAGAATAAGTAGCACTTTAACATGATCCCTACCTTCTTATATAGCACTTTTCCATTTTACAAAGGGAATCACAATCTTTTTTCTTTGTTTATACTTGGGGAAACTGAAGCAGAGAGAAGTGAAATAACTTGGCTCAGTTGACCTGGTGGGTCAGTAGCAGAGCTGAGACTATACATGAGGCCTCTGGAGTCCTATAATTTTTCCCTTAGATTCTGTTACTTCTCTTAAGTGGTGCCTTCTTGAACTCTTGCCTGCCCACAGGGTAAATTTCTTGTGCTAGTGAATGTCTCGAACAATAATAGAGAAACAAGGCATTGAAGATACTATGCATTTTGTTATGCTTTTTGCGGTTCACTTCTGGGTCTGCCGCTGAGCACACTGGAGAGCCCCCCGTGCGCCTGTGAGATGCCCCATCCACCCCACCAGCTCAGCATTCACGAGTTGTGCCTGGGACCTCAAGGTATGTAGAAAAAGCATATAAAGCTGTGTCTTTGTCCAAATCACTGATTCTCCGAATGTAAATTGAATCTTCAGGTTTAGATTCAGCCAAATCAAATCAGACAGTGATCTGAAACACGAAATCACTATCCCCTGAATCCAACCAAATCCAAATCGAATAATGCCTGCTTCGCACACCCCTACTATTTGGTATAGTTTTATTTGTTGTATTTTTTGTCTTACGGTTAATGGAAATAAAATTATACCACAAAACCATACCGATGGCTACCAAAAAGTTGTCAGCTGGTACGTTTTGAAGAAAAACCTCTGCTGAAAGCTTTGAGGATATTTTAAGGCTGTCATTTTACTTCTAGGAAACTCATCCAGAGGATGAAATCCTGGTTGCAGTCAAATCCATGCTAGTTTTGACTTTGTCTTCTATGAGGCCAAGATTTCAGGTAGAAATAATTGAAATCGGTGGAAAAATTCCCAGGCTTGTTTCATCAGGCTGCCAATTGGTACAAATCTCAATTTTATACACACAGAGACCCCTGCCCCGTACACAGAGAGCACCAGTCAGTCACCTGATATAAAACATGTCTGGGCACTATTCCACTGATTTCAATCAATGGTTATCGCATTGTTTAGACTAGTTGTGCAAGCAGTGGTCTCTGTTTTTAAATGTTTATTTGCAAGAGTAAAAAGGCTTGGAATATTTCAATCTAACTTCTAGGTAGCATGGCCTTTTTGGAAAAAAAAAAATGTTTAGCCAACCACTTGCTTTATTTTCACTTCAAATTTTATATATTTATAGCGTGTGTATCCTCTTAACATTTCAAACTCAGTATTATTTTATAAGTTAAAAGCATGTCTTGCTCTGTGTAGATATTTTAAAAGTTGGATGATAAAACAAGTTCCATCTTCTCAAATTGACAGTCGACCTTCTTAGAGACAAGTTGATTGCTACTCCATTTTTGTGCTTGTCAGCTAACCTTGGCAAACAGAATCCTACTTGTGTTGGGATGGAACTTGTAAATCTCCCTTCACACTCACACTCATGTCCATTGGTTGAAATTTCTTCCAGGACCAGGGTCCAATATTTCCCCTTTCTTTTCCTTGCCTTTTTCTCTTCTTCTTTAGGTTGCAAGAAGTTAAAGCTTTTATACATAGGAAAGCTTGTTAAGACAGCCCTGAGTTGCACATTCCTTTGGTGAAAGAAAGCCTAAGTCAAGAGCCCTAACTTGAAAAAAGAATTCTTTCACTGCGGGACATGTTCAAACATTATTCCAGACAAGACTTTGATAGTATTGAATGAAAATGAAAAAAAACCCTACAGTCTTAAAAGGCCTTTAAAACACTACCTGAATTAAGCATTAGAACACCATGTAGGAAGCATGTTAGAAGTAAGGTTAGTTTAAAATGATCGGATGCCATGTTTTTTCCTTTAAAAAAAAAAATTTGTAGAAATAAAAATTTTCCCTCTCAGTGAAACTTCATCTAAAAGAACCCTAAACAAGGCATTTAATATTGAAACATTTGGATCCAACCTTTTCAACTCTTCATGTAGATTTTTTTTTTTTTTATAATGTAAGTGTGGCGGAGCACAGGGTGCTCCTGCCACTTTAAGGGCCTGGATTCGGCAGCCTCCAGGTGCCTGATTGCGGCAGCCATTTTGAGGCCTATATAAACCAGGCAGTTTGGCTGCAGGAGGGCAGGCAGCAACATCGCCTGGCCTTAGGGCTGCTGTGAATTCCTGGAGGTAAGGGGGAGCTGCAAGGGGTTGGCAGGAGGCTCCTGGTCCTGGGCATGACCTGAAACTGCACCCTGCCGGGAGTGGGTGGTCTGGTGGGGCTCTCAGTGGCACTGGAGACCGCAGGAAATGCCAGGCCAGAGATCACCCCGGTGAAAGGCGGGTCGGGGCGCCTTAACCCCTAGCTCCCGCCACCACCGGGTAGGTGACCCCTGAGTTGGAGGAGGGCCGAGAGGGCCAGGTTTATGAGGGCTGAGAGGGCCAGTGTTTCTGAGGGGACCAGAGAGGGCGGACCCCGAGAGTGGCAGTGACGTGGGCGAGGTGCCGCGGTTGCTCCTAGGTGGAAGGGAGTAGTGGTACGGTGAGGCCCAGTGTTAGCGAGTGGCTAGAGAGACCCAGCCTGAAGGGGAGAGTCCCCTCGGCTGGCCCATGCTGGGGCCAGGACCAGTGAGGGTCAAAAGGGCCGGGGGCCCACCGCGAGGGACGCCCAAGAGCCGGGGGCCTGGGGTCCCGACTGGCCTTGAGGTGGGCCAGGGCCAGGTAGCCAAAGGTTCTGGGGGAACCACACCTGAGAGGGGAACAAGACTTCGGGTGGGTGAGGTAGCCGAGATGATGGCGGAGTGGCCGCCTGAGTAGGGAAGACCATAGTGGGGTCACGTGGAAGATTCTGGGGCCCAGTGTGGGGCCAGTGAGATGTTGAACACCATGATGCCATCTGCGAGGCTTGGGCTGCGGTATTAGGGGAGGTCAGAGCTGCAGAGCGCCCCTGGGCATTGGGGCAGTCGAAGGGCAGCCTCCTGCTTAATTATCATCTGAATTGAACTCATTATCATCAAAGGCGTGGCGGGCGAGATGAGCGGGCGGTTGCCCAGAGACAGGTGGGCGGGCCATGAAGAGCTAGGCCCTGAGTAGGCCTGCTGTCACAGTGACAGGCGGGCAGGCCACAGAGCTCGGCTCCGGGAGGCCCCCTGTCACAGTAAGCTTTAATGGAAAACAAATTTGAATTGTGAAGGAACATTTCAGTTGACTCCGAATGAAAACGTTCATTTCAAAAGATGCTTTGTTTTAATTCCAGTTCAGAATAGAAACCTCTTTTAAAAAAAAATACTCCCTAAGCAGAAATATCCCAGTTACTGCACATCTCCAGTAATGGGCGTAAAGCTCGTTGTTGAGACGGATATGCTTTAGGGCACCAATAAATTAAATGATGTTAAAGAGGCTGACCAACGTCTTCTAGGCAGAGTGGGGAGCCCATATGCTTGATTCCTTATTTTGTTAGACCTTGGTTTGTTTTGTTGCATATTCATCCTTCATTTCGTGGTCAATTTGCTCTCTGTTTATCAAAGCAATTAATATTTAAACCCAGGCGTGCTCCTTTATAGCTCATTGCATCAGCGCAGAAGTCTGAATCCTGAATTTGTAAGAGATGCTCATCACTGCACAGAATTCTGGGATAAGTTTGATTTCACCACTGCTTCCCCTACCATTTTCCCTTGGAGAGTACCATAGTAAAATATAACCTAATGGGGCAGGGGCATCCAAGGCATTTTGTCTTTGCATTGTCCTGCTGAATGTGCACTCAGTTATTGCTTTTGTGTCCCTGGGCAGTTTATATGGAGGCACTTGAGTTGCCCATATATCAATGAACTCCTCTCAGGCTAGCTGGCTAATCCCAAAGGAAAGGTAGAGACTAGTACATTTGGAGCCAGCTTGACTGCAGGAGCTGCTGGTGTGAAGAAGATCTTAACTCCATCTGCCTTTCAGGGTTCCACTCATGGACTAGTTGTCAACCAAGGTTGGAGAGCCCAGTCCATTCTGCCATGGCATCTGCCTTTCGGTAGCGTTTCCTCCACCAGGGATAAAGACTCGTACCTCCCCCCAAAGTTACTTCGTCTCCAAAGCTGTTGGCAACATAGAGGTTGCTAAGTTATTTCCCACCACCCAGCGTTGTGTTGACAGCTGCAGGTAGTACTGTCTGCCATCATAATGCAATCAGGCTATTGCATGAGTAATACTGGGTTAATTGTAGTCCTCCATTGCATGTTTACTTGCCGGTATCGCGCTGGCAGGATCTTCCTTTTTGCCTGGTGCAGTGAGGGTGTGAAGCTTCTGTTGAAACTGTTTTGGGCAGCTGGAAATGACCTTTGCTGCTGCTGGGACTGGAGAGGAGAGCAGCCACCTGTGACTTGGGAGCTCAGTTAGGTAACTAATCATGATTGACAATTAGAACCTAGTCTCCAGCAGCAGGGAGAGCAAGGAATAACTAAGGGGGAGTAGCAATCCTCTCCATCATCTGCGCTCTTGCTAAGCAAACTCTTTTTTTTTTTTTTCACTGTGAACCTTGGTTGAAGTTTGAACAAAGAAACACCATTGTGTTGTATTATTCCTACTTTATGTAGGTGCTTAGGAAGAGCTCTTTTGCAACAGGAAACAGACTTCATCTTTATTTAGTTTGTTCTGTTAAAAAAGACAACCGTATATTATTTGGTTTAAAAAATGCTGTGACTAGAACTTTTTTCCATGCTTGGAACACTTGGAGAGTGATTAGAGAGATGATTTTTTTTTTTTTTTTTACTCATTTTACTTTGTTCTATCTTGAGTTGAGATGCAACAGTTTCAAGGCATAGTATCAAGTCTCAGCAAGTGAAGTAGAAAAAGGAACAAAGAATCTGCAAAGGTTTTTTGCACCTTTTTTGCACTTGCATTTTTTGTGTATATGTTCTGTTACACACCTGCCTCCCTCTATAGACTCATACATAAGGTTTCATATAAATCTTTGGGCTTGGACTTGATTCTCCTGTTGTTTATACTGGCAGGGTGGGGGGAAAGAAATGAGAATAACTCAACAGAAATAAAGGATTTACATCATTGTAAACCCTGGATAGGGCCCCACTTGTGTTTAAAGGGAGGGAGTAGGTTACTGGAAAATGGCTCAAGGTTTACTTCTAATGCTTCAAACTAGTGATGGAAAAAGGGGTCGATGTAGTGAAGGAAATCATACAAAGGGGAAGGTGTATGTGATGTGGAAGGTTTCAAAGTCCTAATGGCTTCTTTGTTTCTATATAGCATATAACATTATGTTGCAATATAATAAATGGTAGGGCACTCTCTGTATTCTCTCTGTGCAATGGGCAAGGGTTTTTTATGTCATGCTTCATTCACAGCCTGCTACACTGATGTCACACAGCCAGCATCTCTTCTTACACAAAGGGAAGAACAACAATCTATTTATTGCTCTTAAGCAGATTTGCCACAAATTCCGTTTCCACTTAAACATCAAAACACCAAGAACAAGGCCACATTCCCTTCAAGGAAATGGATGGGGAGAGAGGAGAAGAAATGCCCTGTGTATGTTGTCATTTGTTTTAAACAATTTTGTCTAGGCATTCATGTTATATTCAAAGCTATAAGGCTAGGGACAGACATTACACATAAACCAGTTTAAGGGATCACAAACTGGTTTAAACCTGTAACAGAACAGATGTTCAGTGCACTTAAACCAGTTTGAAAATGGCTGAAATGGGTTTGAAATAAACCTGGTTGAATGCAGTATGAGACTTAACAGATTTGGATCAAACTGGTTCATGCAATGTCTGTCCCAGACCCCTTGCTGGTTTAAGTTAAATCAGACACCCTCAGCATCCTGGCATGCTCTCTGGGCTAGGTGGGGCTCTCTGCTGGACAGCAGGGCTGGCCCCTCCCCTCTGCTCCCTGATTGGAGCTTGGCACAGACTACAGGCATCTGTCTGGCTTCCCCTTTGCCACTCCCTGCTAAGCAGGGATTCTGTCATCCCTTATGCAGACACACAGCATTAGCTAGCAGACCACATGCTGGCTGTGGTGCGTGCTGTGGCAGACCGGACAAAGGGAGAATAAACAGGTAGCTGGTAATGTCCCTGTGTTGTTTTCTTAATGAGGTGGTGAACACCGAGTTAGAGGAGATGAACACTGTTATCAATTCCTGGCTGGGCACTTCTCTAAAGCTGTCCTTCATTATCAAAGACCACAGACACTGCCAAACAAGATTTAAATGTTGCCTATTAACAATGCTTATTGAAATGCTGAAAGGAATGTTAACTTTTTGTCCACATTTTAATGAAGAATAAAAATACAAGTGCAGATCTGATTTTTCTATTATTATCAATCAAGTTGGTAAACTCAACAACTGAGATGTTCAGAAAACAGATCTTTTATCCTAAGTCAGGGTAAATAAAAAGCATTTTTGAACTGTTTCTCGTGACAAAATGCCAAAAAAAAAAAAAAAGGTTCAATTAAAATGTATCATTTTACTATAGTATATGCATTTCATTTTAGTTTCAACATTTTTAATAAAAACATTTCAAAGAGTTCTCATATGAACAAATACTTTGTCTAAAAATATTTAAATGAGATGTTATAAAATACATCTCCAACATATTTTTCAATGAGGAGTTTTGTCAAACTTGATAAGACTTCATGAGACCAATCTGTTTTCTCATAATCATAGGGCATTTTCTATTAAAAATAGTTTTGAGGAATTTTTTTCTGCCTGGATCAACTTAGAACTCTGCTGACTGACATTTCCAGAGCAGCTAGCCTCTTTCATTTTACCCATTCCAGCAAGGGATCTCGGACAGACATTGCATGAACGGTTTTGAGCAAAATCAATTTAGTCTGACATTACATTCAACAAGATTTCTCTCCAGACTGGTTTTGGCCATTTTGAAACTGATTTATGTGCATTAAACATCTGTTCTGTTACAGGTTTAAACCAGTTTGTGATCACTTAAATTGGTTTATGTGTAATGTCTGTCCCTAACCAAAATGATTTAAATTAAACCAATTCAATTTCTGTGTGGAGTCAAGACCTTAGAAAAAATATTAATTGGTCAATAATATTGAAGGAAACTTTCCTACTGATAGTATTCAGAACATGTTAATACCAGCGTGTGACAGTTCAGAATGTATAGCCCATTTGTTAAGAGATCTTGAAAATACCATTGACAATGTTGAAACCATTGCAACTGGTGAGCGAATGGAGTTGCATTTGTTATGGGCATTGTAGTGCGGTCTTCAGGCCCGGCCCGGGGCATGATGGGAGCCGTAGTGCGGGCTCCAGGCCCGGGGCATGATGGGAGCTGTAGTACAAGGTTCAGCCTGGCCTGGGGCATGACGGGACCCGCACCTGCGCAATGGGATGCTGTCTGATATTAAATATCAGACAGCATCCCATTGCCCCAAATCCCAGCATGGCAGGACATTTTTTCTTTCCTACTTGTCTCCTCAGACTGTTCTCTCAGAAGAGTTTGCAAATCAGCATTGCCAAAACAGAGTAAGTTCATCTTAACTCTAGTTTAAAAACTAATGGGCACAGTGGCGGGCGGGGGGGGGGGTGGGGAGTATACACGAGATTTCTAGGCTTGAGGTTTAATTTCTCTCTTGTCATTCACACTTCTTTCTGAAGATGTTTCATCAGTTTAAAACATTCATTTTAATCCTACTATATAAATGTTTCTGGCTGCATAAAAGAATATGATTGTAAACTGTTTCTTACTAGCCTCTCAGTGACTCCAAGCCACATACAGAAAGGTTAGCTTTCTATAAATGAGTCCCTGATCGGGCATGAGTTTTGGCTAATAACTTTTCTTCAACTCAATTTGGTTGGACTTATGGCCTCTACTTCCTTTGAAGTCAGTGGAGCTGCAGATGCTCAACAGAGGTGCCTAAATAATAGAGCTTTGTTTTGAGTTGACTCAAGGTTTCTTTTGTACTTGAAGACAAAAATACATTTCAAAAGGGAAGTTGAAACATTGTGTTCCAACAACAGTGAAACAAATTATTTTGATGTTTTCAAAATACCTGCCACCCACACACTCCTTTTTTGTGTGTCCAAAACTAGTAACCTGATATAACCCCAATTCACAAAAAGTTTTGCCCTGTCCCAAAACTGACTGTTTTTGGCAAAGTATTCACCAAAAAGATTTCCCTTGTTTTGATGTTTATTAGTAAAGAGTGATGTCTTACTTTTTCCTGTTATTCTCACCCCCTTCATTGGAAGCAGAAATACCACTGAGGATGCTAACTGTGCAGTCTTTTCAGTTACCTTTCTAATTATAGGCAGTTTTGAAAGCCTGTTCTCACAAGATTGCATGTTTTGAGATTAAGCAACCACACCTACTTGGGTATTTAATCATACGTAGTACATAACTGCCTGCTCTGTAAATGGAAAAGTCAGTACTCCAGGTTTAGACTAATATAGCTAAATTTTTAATTTAATGAAAGTCAAATTTGTCATTCTTGCTCGTTTTGCTATACTTTTTCTACATTTCAGTTTGACAGTGGCACACTGGATAAAGTGTACTTTTCTTTGCACTTAATAATAAATGCCATGCTATTTTATAGTTTCCTATTGATTTTTGGACCTTCTTCACTTTTTGCCAAATCTCTCCCCAAAGCACGTTTTCTCATGCGTCTGTTTTAAAGAAAATAACTTAGTGACAAATAAAAATATTTTACCTGACAATATGGTGCTAGGATTGGTATATTTTAAACTGAGACTGTTGTTTTCTGACATGAGCTGCAGTTTGTTTCTTCCTCTTCAGTGTGCACACACAATAGGAGAAGAATTTATTGCCATGTAATTCTACACGTAGACTGGCTGTGTGTGAGAGAGAGACGGATGGAATACTGATGTTGTTTTTTTCTTCTCTAATGACAGGATGCTGATTCTACACAAGTGGCCTCCCTTTGGACAATTCTTGATTTAGGAGATTAACAGATCCCCAAATACACGGAATTCAGTTCTCTTCCTCTTCCACTTCTTCCAGAAGACCACCTTCCTTTGAGTGTTGCTGCAGGAAAGGTATGTGCGTACACATGAACAACACTGAATATTTGAAAACAAATGCCTGGACAAGAGAAGAGTTCAGACTTGTGTGAGAACAGATATGTCCCTGCATTCACTCCTCATCTACCTTTAAGCCTATCTAAGTACATATGCAATCTATAATGTTTTGTTAGGCAACTTTTGTCTGTCAGAAGGCAAAGAGAAGGCTAAATCAGTGAAAGAGTCATTTAGTAGAGTTAACATTTAGTAGAAAGTGATGCAGCCCTTGTTAGAACACCTTCTCAAGCGTAATGGAGTTATGTATAGTGGGTAAAGAGTGAGGGCCAGATAGTTTTTTGAGTTACCAAAGTGTGAATTAGAACCAGCTCTGTGAAAGCTGTTTTGCATAAAGGGACTGTTGGCCCGAGGGGCACACGATGTAAACAGTTAAAATGGGAAACCTGGGAGCGGGCAGTAAAGTCACATAGCTGAGTTCATAGAGAGCACCTATGCACGAGCGCGGAGGCTGCTCTAATGCACTGAATTGCAGCGTGTTGGAACATAGCCATTTGGGAGACAGTGATCACCTAATAATAGAATTCAACATAATACGTCGAGTGGGTAAGGTAACTAGTAGGGTGAAAGTGCTAGACTTTAGGAAAGCTGATCTCAATGAACTCAGGCGATTAGTCAAGGACGCACTGCAGAGTAGGAGTTTTGAAGGGATGGGAGCCCAAGAAGGGTGGCTGTGCCTTAAAGGAACGATCCTTCGGGCACAAAGCAAGACGATCCCCGAGCGAGGCAAAAGAGGGAAAGGGGCCAGGAGGCTTCCATGGCTGACCACAGAAATCCAGGGCAGCCTAAGGGCCAAAAGGGGAGCACATAAAAAGTGGAAACAAGGTGAGATCACTAAAGATGTATATACCTCCTCGGCTCGTGCTTGTAGGGAGGCAGTTAGACGGGCCAAAGCTACCATGGAGCTGAAGATGGCAACCCAAGTAAAAGACAACAAGAAATTGTTTTTTAGATACATAGGGAGTAAAAGGAAGGCCCAGGGAGGAATAGGACCCCTGCTAAATGGGCAGAAGCAATTGGTGACAGATAGGGGGGACAAGGCTGAACTCCTCAACGAGTTTTTTGCCTCAGTGTTCCTAAGCAAGGGGCACGACAAGTCTCTCACTGGGGTTGTAGAGAGGCAGCAGCAAGGCGCCAGGCTTCCATACGTAGATCCTGAGGTGGTGCAGAGTCATTTGGAAGAACTGGATGCCTTTAAGTCGGCAGGCCCGGATGAGCTCCATCCAAGGGCGCTGAAGGCACTGGCTGACATCGTTGCAGAGCCACTGGCGGGAATATTCGAACGCTCGTGGCGCACGGGCCAAATCCCAGAGGACTGGAAAAGGGCTAACGTGGTCCCCATTTTCAAGAAGTGGAGGAAGGAGGACCCGGGCAACTATAGGCCAATCAGTCTCACCTCCATCCTTGGTAAAGTCTTTGAAAAAATTATCAAGGCTCACATTTGTGAGAGCCCGGCAGGGCAAATTATGCTGAGGGGAAACCAGCATGGGTTTGTGGCGGGCAGATCGTGCCTGACCAATCTAGTCTCTTTCTATGACCAGGTTACGAAACGCCTGGACACAGGAGGAGGGGTGGATGTTGTGTACTTAGACTTCAGGAAGGCCTTCGATATGGTATCCCACCCCATACTGGTGAACAAGTTAAGAGGCCGTGATGTGGATGACTACACAGTCCGGTGGGTGGCGAATTGGCTAGAGGGTCGCACCCAGAGAGTCGTGGTGGATGGGTCGGTCTCGACCTGGAAGGGTGTGGGCAGTGGGTCCCGCAGGGCTCGGTCCTTGGACAGATACTCTTTAATGTCTTCATCAGTGACTTGGATGAGGAAGTCAAATGTACTCTGTCCAAGTTTGCAGATGACACAAAGCTATGGGGAGAAGTGGACACGCCAGAGGGCAGGGAACAGCTGCAGGCAGACCTTGATAGGTTGCACAAGTGGGCAGAAAACAACAGGGTGCAGTTCAACAAGGAGAAATGCAAAGTGCTGCACCTAGGGAGGAAAAATGTCCAGCACACCTACAGCCTAGGGAATGACCTGCTGGGTGGCACACAGGTGGAAAGGGATCTTGGAGTCCTAGTGGACTCCAAGATGAACATGAGCCGGCAGTGTGACGAAGCCATCAGAAAAGCCAATGGCACTTTATTGTGCATCAGCAGATGCATGACAAATAGGTCCAAGGAGGTGATACTTCCCCTCTATCGGGCGCTGGTCAGACCGCAGATGGAGTACTGCGTGCAATTCTGGGCGCCGCACTTCAAGAAGGATGCGGATAACCTGGAGAGGGTCCAGAGAAGGGCAACTCGTATGGTCAAGGGCCTGCAGACCAAGCCCTGTGAGGAGAGACTAGAGAAACTGGACCTTTTCAGCCTCTGCAAGAGAAGGTTGAGAGGCGACCTTGTGGCTGCCTTTAAGTTCATCATGGGGGCACAGAAGGGAATAGGTGAGGATTTATTCACCAAGGCGCCCCCGGGGGTTACAAGAAACAATGGCCACAAGCTAGCAGAGAGCAGATTTAGATTGGACATTAGGAAGAACTTCTTCACAGTTCGAGTGGCCAAGGTCTGGAACGGGCTCCCAAGGGAGGTGGTGATCTCCCCTACCCTGGGGGTCTTCAAGAGGAGGTTGGATGAGTATCTAGCTGGGGTCATCTAGACCCAGCACTCTTTCCTGCTTGTGCAGGGGGTCGGACGTGATGATCTATTGAGGTCCCTTCCGACCCTAACATCTATGAATCTATAGCAATTACCTCACTCACTAGCCTCCTGTGTCTCCTGAATCAGCATCCCCACACTTAAAAATGATTGTCGGGGTGCTTGAAGTAAAGTTCATCGAACTTCAAGTGCCCCCACCACCATTTTTAAGCATGGGGGCACTGATACAGGAGATCCGTGGCTCTTTTAATTGAAGTGGATCTCAGAGCCGCTTTAATTAAAGCACACCTCACCTCCACCACTGACGCATGTGTAAAAGTGCCTATAATGCATCAGGGTTGAAGCTGGGGCTAGATTTTAGGTCCCTGAGCAGAGTATTCCCAGGAGCAAACTGATTTTAAAAATATGAGAATAACATTTGTGTTTTATGGCTAAATACAAACAGTCAGAAAGCCCAAGGCTGAATTGATTCAATCTTCACAGGTTACTCTAAGCTACATAGATTGAACTGATAAGCAGATGAACAGACATTCACTTTTGATTCCAGAAATGCAGCTATTTGCCTGCAGTAGCCCAAGGCGCTAGAACCAAGGCTAAGCTGTCCACCCTGTAATGGGGGAGGGGAGCAGTTTTTAGGGGAGGTGCAAAGTATCCTGGGATGCTGGTGGACTGAGAGTTGACTTGATTCTGGAGAGGATCTGGGACAGAAATTCAATAAACCGCTTTAACCTAAATTAGTTGAGTCTACTACTATATCCATCCAGGTTTATCTTAAACAGGTTTCAGCCATTTTGAAAGCAGCATATGTGTACTGAACTTGTCACGTTACAGATTTGAACCAGTTTCTGATTACTTATGCCGGTTTATGTGTAATTCCCGTCCCTAGCCAAGATTTGTAAATAAGCTTGACAAGCCGCCACCAAGCATCTCCTTTTTCATCAAGGACCCTCATTTGTGACCTTTCTTAAACAATGACAATATCTGTGTTTGGGCAAGATCTAATGCTAGATCCTGGTTAGGGTCTCTGCTACAGTATCTTATAACACGGTAGTACATAGTCACAGTTACACCACCATCTGCAAATGGCAGTGCTCCTAGTGTGAGGGTAGGGGGAGAGTTGTGAATGACACAATCCCTCCAGCATTCTGATGTACTCAATAAGCAGCCTTTCCTTCTATCATACCCCTTTGATTTTTCCATTAGCTTTGGTAAACTTTCCCATAGCACTTAGTTTTAGTCTTCGTTTTTACTTGTCAAGGTAAGACATGCCTTGGAAAGCACTCTTGGGACTCTCATTAGAGGCAGGAGAATTAAACAAGTGCATCTGAAAGCAAAACCAGGGCCCAAGTTAGTGGTTGCTTTCTGTAAAGTTTTGAAGGTGAAATTGCCCAATTGAGATCAAGGAAACTTAGACCTGGCTCCCAACCAAAAAGCTCTCAAAACGAAGCATCCCAGGAGGATAATGTTTTCAACCTTTCACATCTCAAATGGTTCACTGCACTTCTAAATACAGTCTCCCATCAAAATAACCTCCCATATAGGATGTGTTGAAGTGAAATAAAAAAGTAGTTTTTCCTGTACAAAGATCAGACAATTGATTGTGGCCTATAAAGCTGCCAGTTATAGAAGATTTGCTTGTTGAGTATTTTGAATGTACCACAAAGTACAATTCAGGTTTCTAGGCACGGGTACAGACGCTTAGTGCGACTGAACAAATGGCATGTTTTAAACAAGGTGGAGCAATTCACCATGGCTTCAAAAGACACCCCACTGTAAGCTTTGAATTGACATCGATAAGTCTGGCCAATTAAAGCTTTATGATGATGATTGCATCGGCCCCATCAGCCAAATTTATTCCATCTCCTTTCAGCATATCGCAATTTGAAGCTCCAGGATTTGGTCAATGAAAGGCTTCTCCCACTAGCAATGCTGATCTTTGGGAACGTTGCTTCTCAGTCAGTAGGTTAAGCTCTCAGTGGACATCACAAAAGGCAGTCAGAATTAGTGAATAGCGTTGAAAAATGGATTGCAATGTAAAGCACATATATGCATACATACTTGTGTGTGTATGTATGTGCTTTAGATTGTAATCCATTTTTCAATGCTATTCACTAACCCTGTCTGCCTTTTGTGATGTCCATTGAGAGCTTAACCCACTGACTGAGAAGCAAGATTCCCAAAGATCAGCAAATACCAGACCTTTAAGGATGAGAGGTGTGGAAGAGCAGTGTGCATGTTATAGCTAGATAGATAAAATAAACGTGCACACTGCTCTTCTACACCTCCAATCCCTAAAGGTCTGATATTCTTTGTCAGGTCCTTGAAATTGCGTAGACAAATGCATGCATGTCAGTTAAGATAGGTGCATCATTACCATCACTGTAAGGAAGTTGTGACAATTTTGAACAAATGATCCAGAGAAGGTTGAGCAATGCTGATCTAAAGCATGCTAGGATCAGAAATGGTGTCCTTTATATTCTGCTTTTGTTGTTGTGTTGTTTTTTTGTTTTTTTTTTTTTTAAGCTTTTAACAGGGAAAAGTCTTGTGTGCTGAAATTACTAGCTCTGCCCACCCTGCTTTATTTTCCTCCTTGCAGGTATTGCAGTTTAAAAAGTCAGTGCTGCTTCCCCTGCATTTCATCTCCCCATTAGATGGGAGACTTGAGCGACTGACCTTCTAAATTAGCTTGCACAAGAAACAAGGTGAGACAGTAGGAGAAAGGAAACCAGAATATTTCAGTCTACCTACAAATTGTATTTATACACAAACTTACTGCTTAGATAAGAACAGCACTCTTAATTTAAGTGCATCCAAATGAGTGTAACCCAGACTGCAAGAGGACAATGAAGTGCCTTTGTCTCCATCAACACACTTGGTAATCTAATTAAAAATGTACATGGAAGATATAACAGAAGTAAAGAGAAACTTTTTCCAACAGCAAGTCTGCTGAAGACAAGGAGTAAGGTTAGTCTCGTCAGAGTAAGTGAATCAAAATCTTTTCCTTCTGCTCCTTCCAGGTTCAAGTGCCTAAAAGGATGCTTTGCTAAACTCTGTATTCTCGAATTGAAATAAAAATTGTTCACCTTCATGCAGAAATTAGTAGGTTCTGCCCTGCGTTAGGTATGCACCAGAGTATATCATTATAACTGTATCTTCTGGGCTTTAAAATCTGCAGTCTTGGTGTAGTGCTATTCACTGGAGTGCTGGTTTAGTGATGACTGTCTGAAGAAGACCCTCCAGCAACAGTTATTTATAGCAGCGTGTAGGGTCACCCTCCTTTTGCCTACACTCCTAACACCATACTTCACAGGCTGCTTATGGGGGTGATGCACAAACACTTAACATGAAGTACAAGAATTCTGCAGCCCATGAGAGGCTTTGTAAAGATTTTTTTTTTAATACCACCACAAGACTACAGCAGGTACCTAACCCCCTTAGGTTCATCTGCAAATCCCTACCTATAGTGCTACTATGTAAGCTTTTCACCCACCTCTGAAGTTCTGTAATAAGAGCCTTATGGCTGATGAAGTTGTCCAGGAAACACTTTTATTTTTCTAATACAGGCTGTAACTATTTCTATAGTATGGGAATGAAGTGTGTTGGCAGCGGATGTAAAGAATCCCATTACAGTCCCAGGGGTACGGTTCAGAGGTGGTTAGCTACATTAGTCTGAAGTCAGGCAGCAGATAGCATTGTAGCACCTTTAGATACTAACTGGTTCAGTGGCACCTGCCTTTTTAGGCAACCATCTATTTTGTCAGATGCTGCAAATGGGCTCAGGGAAGGGTGGTGTGAGCCTTGCTCATTGCTCGAAGGTTGCCTCCAGTCAATCCAGCTGCAAATAAATAGCTGGTCATGCAGGCTGGAGAGTGGAAAGTAGGCAGATGTAGTTTTAGCCACATCACTGCCCTGTACTGTTGGCTACAGAAAGTCATATGTTGTAAGCATGCCAGCCTGATGGGCTGCTAGCCTCCATCAGACTTGCATTCTCTTACAATAAGATTTCTGTAGGAAAGTGTTGGTTTTCCCTTCTTTACATATTATATAGGAATTTTCTGAGAGGACCTACAATGGTGTCCCCCTACCCCCACATAAACTTTTTTTTGTTTTTAGCCTTAGATTTTAATAAGTCAATTGTTGGAATCTAAACCATCAGTGCTCCTGGTCAGGAAAGGCTTTGCACATCCTGAAACAGAGCAGGATTAGCGTGTGCGTGTGTGCACATGCACACATTTTAAAGCTAAGCTTCTCAACAACACCTGCTGCAGTATACTGCATTGCACTATTCTCTTGCAACAAGTATATCCTCCTTCCAATATTTTAGCATCTCTGATAATACACCTACTCTACTGCCTGCCAGCATAATTACAGCAATCAGCAACTTAGTTCCAAGAGAACTAAAATCACAAGCTAAACTTTCCTTATTTTTAGGGAGTTCTTTAGCTGCCTCCTTTTAAGGCTGTGCTTTGGTCTCTGCTTGCTGTTGGAGTGAACTCAGATGGTGATTTAGGGCTGTGGTGCTTAGTGAGGGGTCTGGTTCAGGCCTTGTAGTCATAAGTATGGCAGCTGCATGCTGCCCAGGGCAGCCCCTGCTCCTTCTGCGCTGACTGTGGCAATATGATCAGCCACCACTAGGGCAATGTCTGCTTTTGCACCCCACCAGGAAGGTGGTGCCAGGGGCTGTTACCCTGGTTGCCCTTTCAGTTATGCTTCTGGTTGCAGTTCCTTTTTCACTGACCCCAGGGGGGTTTGGATAGGGTCTCAAGTCAGTCCAACTCTTGCTGAAGTTAGGACTCGCATGGATCTCACAAGGAGAAGCACTGGGCTGTAACAGAGGCCTCTGCTTGTGATGATGCTTTTCATCTTCATAAGAGACTGGTGACTTGGAGTTTTAGCCAGATGCTTGGCTACTGTGCCTGCTCGTAGAAAGCACCCGCGACTTCTCTTTGGAACAGCTTCAAGGACTTTGGCTGGTTTGGCAGCTTCCAGACCCCTTCAGCTGAGTCATTTCTCCTAGCATCTGTCTCAGGCTGGCAGAATGCTTCTGAGGAACCTCTCAATTGCCAGCTAAAACTCTGCTGACCAATACAACGTGACTTGGAGGAAGAGCAGGGACTTAGCCCTTTTTGCAAATATAAGCATACATATTTATACAGACTGGGAGAATGGCAACATTAACTCTGGGGGGGTTTCTTGAAGGTCTGCTGGATGGGGGGGGGGGGGGGGTTGTTTCCTTGTTTTTTCCCAGCATCTACAACATGCAACTTTAATCTGCTGCCCCAGAGCTGGGTGCAGCGTGTGAAATATCTGCCTATTCCTTCCTTTCTCTGTCGTCATGACTGATAAGATCTGAATTAACTTGGAAAGTATCATGTCTGCTTAGTACTGTGCCCTCTTACGTGGTTACATTTGCACTGAGGATCACTGAAGACTGAAATGAGACCTCATATGAATGCATAGCTGATGTGTCTTCAAACTAATCCAGATCTTGCTTTGTGTGCTGCACAGCTTGCCTGCTGTTCTTCCCAGTGCTGATCCCAATGCTGTCCTTCAGCGTGACTTGACTTTGTGCTTCCTGGAACAGACTCTATTCTAATTTACCACCTTGACTTGTTTTTAAAAAAACAGAGAGCAAATAAACTTTTTGCTCTCAGATTAAAAAAAAAAAATTGGTGCTGAAGGGGGTAGGTTGACAGCAGCAGAAATGGAACTGGCATCAAAGCTCTGCACAAACTTCTCAAACTATAATCTGGATATGGCTTGTGAAATGCAACGGGGATGATAAGAAAAATACAACCAGGAGAAAAAAACTTCCCTCATAACGCATGTGTGGTATCAGCAGTATGCTGGATTGCAGTGCTTAACATTTCTCCCCATTTTCAAAAAGTTCTGGTGCCCTTCATTTCTAAATATATGCTGCTGCTACCTGCCCAGCATTCAAAGCCATGCTATGATAACTGGCCACTGTTCAAAGCCCAGTGCTCATGGGCCTGCAGACAGTAGCAAAGTAGCGCAAGCACAAAGAAAGAGCAGAAGAAGAAACCTTTTAGTGAAGATATTGATTTATACTTTGAGGAGATTATCCCTGTAAAGTGAAGGGGAGAATTTTATTTTTAAATCGTGAAAAAGCTCTCGTATCCTTTGGAAACAAAGAATCAAGCTACCCCACCATGTACCAAGCTAAATTGAACTTCAACCTTCTAAAAAACTCTTCAATAAATTGTTAGTCAATCATAGCCATATTAAATTAAAAGGAAAAGAAAAGAAAAAAAAATCTTAAAAAAAGAAAAATTTGCAAAGTTGAGTGTTCAGAGGTGAGGCAGTGCAAGCACTCAGCTTGCTTTCATAAACTTTGGGAGCCTTGTGCTCCTGCAGTTTGATTCAGCCTTTAAATATGCAGCCTAGACTTTTTCCCCAGGAAACTTGCTTCATTTGGTGTAAAGGATGTCGCTGTTATACGAACAAATCAGGGTGGTAAAATGAAGGAGTCGTGTGCAACTCATCCATTATTGTGGCAAAGTTGTAAAGTATGTAGTAAATGAGGCAGACAGTGGCAAGAAGAGAAAGGGCTGCTTTCTGTGTAGAGCAGTTGATGTTACCCTAGAAAATCAGATTCTATCCCTTCTGATGGCTAGGAAATGGTATTCAGTGGTTTGCTTGTGGGAACTGGCTTGTAGGTAAAGTAGATATCCATTAAAACAATGGTCCAGGGCGACGGCAAGGGTTATTGATTTCTAAAAGCATGTCTGTGACAGTTTCTTCAAGGCCCACTGTGTCTGACAGGCAAGCAGAAACAGGCTGGGAAATTCCACATGATGACAGGACAGAACGTGGGCAACACAATGACCAGAGACCAATCACTGATGCCCAAAAATGAAGAGTCATCAGAGGGGGTAAAGGACCCAAAAAAAAAGGGGGATTTCAGAGCAGGAAAGGGTCCCTAGGAAGGGAACCTGAGGCCACCATGAACAGAGGGCATACCACCAGCCTGTCTTATCCACCCCATGGTGGGGGGTCCTCAGCTTCCAACCTTCGGACTGCTGACATCTCTCATTCAAGAGAGAACTTCAGAGTGAAGCTTGTGTACTGGCCAGATGTACCATGACTCTGTGAACCCTGGGACTGGTAGATACAGAGGTGTTTGCCTTATTCTTATCTGTTATCACTGTGTATCAATACAATTTGCCTATTAACAAATGGTGAGGTTGTGGTCAGTCTGAGGGGTTGGGTGTGGTGGGCCAGTAGATGGTGCTCCTGCACTTAGCCACCCACCTCTCTGCTCCCAACCACCTTCCAGGCTCCGAGTGCCTCTCTGGGGGCAGCCCACATCTAACTGACCCCCTTCCTGGAGCACACTCGCTTGCCTGGGGGTAGTGCCGCCACCACCCAGGGTCTGGCGTGATCCTGGTTCTGTGTCCCCTGGGAAACACAGGTCTAGTAGCCCTCAAGGGTACTGTCACGGCAGGGTCCTCACAGAGGGCCATGATCTCCTTGAGGCCCTCTCACCGCGCTACTTCGGCCCGAGGGCACCCTCCATTCTCGCCCGCCACGTCTTGATGGAATATGTAATAGGAAGGATGCCTTGTGTTTCCTCGGGCATGTAAGCTCCTGGACCCCTCATGGGTCTCCCCGTACAATGGGCACTACCCAAGCGCCCCAGCCTTATGGGCTATGCGTGGCTCCTACCTCCCCTGATACCACGCCCCAAGCCTCGCAGATGTAATAGACGTTGTTGGATCTGTCTCTCTCGTGCCCAGCCTCCCGCTGGGCCTCCCCTGATGGTACGGTCCCGCTCAGGGACTCCCTAGCGGGCCTCCGGTCCTATGGGCCAACCGCACTGGCACCCTCTCTGACCCTGGCTCCCCGCGCTGCTACTCCCTGTCTTCTCGGGGCAACCGTAGCGCCCTGCCTCAGTCTGAGGGGTGTTACCACACTAGCCTGCGGCCGGGCTTGCTATGCCCGTCTCGGGCTCCTCGGTAATTGCCCTTCTCTCTAGGGCTCCTTAGTATAGCGCTCCCCCTCTCTGGGGCTCGCTGTGCCCACACTGGGCTACTCCATAACGTACCATGGCGCTCCCCCTCTTTGGGGTTCGCCGTGCCCACACTGGGCTACTCAATAATACCGCCCCTTTCCTGGGGCCGGGGTCTATGTTCCCCCACACGCAAGCCAGGGTCTAGGTCCCCGTCCGCAACCTACGGGTTGCGCCCGCGACCCACTGGCCGCGCTCCTCACTGCCAGTCGCTCATGCACCGGCGTGCGAGCTGCACCTTCCCTGGCGCTATGCAAATAATGCACCCTCTTGGTGCTAAGGCACCCCACACTCTCTGGGGTCCCTATAGTTGAGGCCTCCTCCAACCCCTACAGCCTCACCCAAGCCTCCGGGTGTAATAGCACAAACACGAAGCAAAACCACAAGCCCCTAGGCTGTAACATAACCACAAGCCGCATGGCTAAACTCTAGTGCCCATCCTCTCAGGGCTATCATGAGCTGTACTTGCACGTCCTGCTCCTTTCCACATCCTCACTCCCAGAGCTCCTGCCTCCCAGGCTGCTGGCAGAGAACTGCCAGCCTGGCTTCGGCCCTGGGCTTTATAAGGGCCAGGCCCTGCCCCCTACAGGCGCTGGCTCCCCTTAGTTGCTCCGGCAACCCGCAGCTGTGCTCACTTGGTTCTGCCAGGGCCCTCTCCCTGGCAGTTTCTCCTCTCTTAGGAGCAGGAACTAAGGTGCCCTGTGACAGGTACATGACTCACTTCAAGAACTTGAGGTGCTCCCCTCAGTATGAAGCACCAATAGTGGTCTCCCTTAGGCAGCCGAACCAAGGTGGGGACCCCAAGGCCTAATCTAGACCCACTCCCAATAAGTCTTCTGTGCTAGGTACAAAGGAGTACTTTATTGGTTACAAAAAGTAGGCTTGGAATGGGGTACAGGGTTGAGCAGTATCAGAGCAATCCCTTAGAGCAAAGAGGAATAGCCTTTGATCATGCATCTTAGTTACTTGAAGCTATATATCTGGTTAGATCTCAGGTAGCTTACTCACGAGCATCAGCCAGAGGCAGGTGGAGATTCCCTCTAGAGGCAGGCTGTTCATTGATCATGAGTTTCAAGAGAGGGAGCCAGTTACACATGGTCCAGCTCTTCTCTCTGAGTTTTCCTCATGGCTACAACCCTCCTCCTGAGCAGTTCTTCACTTATATAACCCTTATGACCTCATTTACCTGGTCTAATGGAGGCCAGCACCTGTTGGCTGCCAGCGAACCCATTGGAAACACATCACTGGTTGCCAGGCAACCTGGCAGGGTCTCTAGCCTCCTCCCGGCCAGGTTGGCATTCCTTAGAAGAATAGGGAGCATATGCCCCTCACCCGGGCAGGTGATGTCACTTAGGCAGAGGGAGCAGGTTTCCTCCTTCCCTTAGGAATGTCTTAAACTCAGGTTCCCTAAAGAGATGGGATGTCTGCCCTCTGCAGGGCCCATGTTAACCACACTGTCGTAGAACAGAGTGTTTGGGGAGAGACAGAGGTGGCATTCTGCCACACAGAGTATCTATCTGGGTCATAAAGCCAATGCCAAACCCTTCCTCTGCCAGACAGCCTGTAGGTGACGCTTGGTAAGTCATGTAAGAAAAACCTCTAAGAAACGATCATAAAATCGTAGATCCAAAAGAGACCTCAGCAGGTTAACCAGTCCCAACCCCCTGCCTGAAGTAGAATTTGCCATGAGTAAACCAACCCAGCTAAGTGTTTGTCTAACCTGGTCTTAAAAACTTCCAAGGATAGAGATTCAACAACTTCTCCGGTTAGCCTGTTCTGATTCTTACCCACTTAAATAGTGGGAAAGTCCTTCCTAATATGCAACCTATTGACCCAATATGTGTGTTCTGTATTTTGGGGGCGCTCACTTTTAAATGTTGCAGATCAGATTGACCAGAGCCCTTGCAATGGAGAATGGGAGCTCCATTCTGAACATAGAATGTGCTGTAAAATGAATCAGGAGCTCAGAAAAATCAAGCCCTAGACTTCTCAACAGGGATGAGTGGCTTTTTTTGGATAATTGTATCTGTGGGTCTCTGCATGTCTAGGAACTCCCTGTGTATGATAGGGATACAATTGGTCTGTTGGGAAGAGAAATTCATCAGTGCTCATAAAACACTTGGACACTATGATGACGGCACAATGGATAATCCTAATCAGTGACAACAAAAACTGTTGGATGGCAACTACTTTAGCCATAATTGTCTGTCCTAGGCAAAAATTAAGCAAGAGGTCCTGTGAAAAAAATGTGACCCTTTCATTTCCAGCAACATATATTATTAACCACACAGTATTTAAAACCTACGCTGAATATCGAATTGATCAAATGTACACCTTCATGAGGACAGAAGTACAATGCAATGGCATATAATGCCAGTTGCAGAAATTGTGTGAAATTTTTAATAAGGAAAGTTGGTGTGCAGAAACTATTACATACTCTGCATTTTCACTTTTCTTTCTCTATACTATCACAGGAAAAATCCACATTGGGGACTAAATGGCCTGCAAAATTATAGTTGAGATAAACTGAACGTGATGAAAAGACAAAGCTGAACAGTAGCGAGAAATCCCCAAACATAAATATATATGAGATACTATAAATATGTATGCGGTACTAGTACCTGATATATATTTATGTTTGGGGTTTTTTTTTGCTACTGTTCAGCTTTGTGTTTCCATCACATGCATAAGTGTATAAATATATGTATCCTAGGCAATTGTCCATCAATAATGACAGGACGGTGGCTGGCATGGAACGCTGCTACCCACCGGCCCATGCTGCCACCACTCTGCATCCAACTGCATGCAAACCCTCCCCTCTTGCTCTGTGTTCAGCCCCATGCACCCCCCCCCACATGCCACAAACACAGATACCACACACTCAGCCCCACACTCACACACGCAGCCACACACCACACACACACCCAGCTGCACGCATGCACACACCCAGGCGTGTGCCACATGCCACACAAAGCACCATGTGCCGCACACAGTGCCACGTGCTACACAGCAGCGCACGCACACCATGCACCCAGCCACATGCCACCCACACAGTGCCATGTGCCACACACACACACAGCACCATGTGCCACACAAATGTGCACAGTGCCATATGATGTAGCCACATAACCACACACAGTGTCAGGTGCCACACACATGTGCTTTGCTGCCCAGCCTACCCAGTGCCAGAATTCACATGGCGCCATTCTGCACCGCTGTCAAAGTAGCAGCAATGAGGTAGGGAGCAAAGGCTGCAGCCCACCCTTGCCCCATGTACAGACTGGGGGGCCACATGCAGCCTCTTTGGTTTTCTGGTGCTGCTACTCTGGAAGAGCTGCTGGGCTCTAAGTGTCCCATGACCCAACCCAGCCAGGGTTCAATTCACCAGGAATGGGGTCCCAGCTGGGATGGGTCATGGGGCAGTCAGAGCCCAGTGGCTCATTCAGGGATGTGGCATGGAGCGGCTGGACTTACCCATCCACCCACGGCCCTGGAGGAGCCACTGGTCTCCTGTGGCCCAGCCTCAGCGCAGCCTGCCCCCATGCTGGGTTCAGCCCAGTCTAGCCTCATCCCAAGGCCCCCCTGCCTTTCCACCGGCAGTGGCAGAGCCACCCCCACTCCCCTTCCCACTTCCCTCCTCTGCCCCCCTCCCCCTCCCTGCTGGCTGTTGTCAGTGTCCTGCGGCATGGCAGCTCCCTGGTCCCCAGCCACCTCTATCTGCTGCACTGAGCAGTGATGCAGAGTTGTGCCCAGGCCAGCCAATTGCTGCCCGCCCTCTTGGCCGTGCATGTGCAGTTGGCCCAGAGCATTGTGGACAGACAGACTGACTAAGGCTTTTATTATATTAGAATATATATATATATATATATAGTACCTCATGCATATTTATGTTTGGGGGTTTTTTTGCTGCTGTTCAGCTTTGTGTTTTCTTACGTTCAATTTATCTCAACTATAATTTTACAGGGCCATTTACTCCCTAATGTGGATTTTTCCTGTGATACTGAACGAGCAGCAAAGGGTGAGAGAAAAGTGTGTGTGTGTGTACATTAGCTCTTGCCTGTCAAGAATGATGGATTTCAGGGAGTGTTTACATGCCTCCCCCTTGCCCCCACTCACCCTTCGGGGCCAGCCATGTAAAGACTTCCTCCACCATCACCGCTGCCTCCAGCCTCTGGCGCAGGGGCTCCCTCCCCCTGCCCACCTCCACCTCACAGCAGGGCTTCTCCCCTTTCCTCCCTCCCCACTGCTGCCACCTCCCTACTGGCTGTTGTCAGGACTGGGTGGCAGGGAGGGCACCGCCACTGTGATCCCTCCTGCCCTCCCTGCTTCCCTCTCTCCCTTCCTTCCCTGCTACTCAGCCCCAAAATCAGCTGCCCCCATGACCCCCCTATCACCTCCCCCCATACCTGTCCAGGCCCATGCAGCTTCCCTCCCTGCTGCCTCCCCCTTCCTGCTGGTTGCTGTCAGGGTCCCCTTCCCAATTCATTCCCTCACCACTGCCCAGCCCTGACAACAATGGTCCCCATGGCCCCCTTTGCCTCCCCCCTACCCCGCTCCCTTCCCTTCCTGAAAACCGCCTCCCCCTCCCTGCCGGCTCTTCTGAGGGGCAGCAGGGATGGTTGAAGGGGGGGCACCACCACCGTGACCTGCCCCCCGCCTTCACCTTCAGGCAGGGAGACACGGGGGAAGCCTCACTGCTCTGGTGGCTGGGGCATGGTCACCAGCACCACAAACTTCCCTGGTAGCAGCTCAAACTTGGGCCCATGCAGCCCAGGCCTGTGCAGCCAATTGCCGCCTGCTCGCCCTCTTGGCAGCACATGCACAATTGGCCAAAAGCATTACAGATGCACAGACAGACAGACTAAGCCCTTTATTATATTGGAATAGACACACACACAATAGATATAGATAAATAAAAGATAGTGAGCTTTGGCTAGGACTATATAGAAGAGGATTTGTTGTTTTTGTTTTGGGGTGGGGGGGTGGGGTTTGGATATATGTATTATAATATAAAGCCATACACTTAAACCTTCCATTTGGACATTAAACCTGACTTTCCCTTCCAACTGATTTTTTTAAAAGAAGAGCCCATGCACAGAACACTTTCATGTGTGTGCAAGAAACAGGAGTCCCTGGCATCCCCGTGTCACAACCCAATTGAGTAAGTGCCCATGCCACAAGCAAGAGATAGTATTTAAAGCAATTTTATTTTGCACTTGGTTAACTAAGGGTTAACAGATGATAGTAACAGCCTTCTTTGCTCTGCGTATCAGCGAAAGGAAATTTATTGCTGCGCCACTAACAGAAATAATACTTTTGCCTTCTGTGCTTTACATAAATCATTATAATTGGTCAGAGTAAAAAAGGGAGTAACCCTACAACAACACCCTAGTGAAAACCGCTATATAATTGGCGATTGTAGTTAAATTTATGACGTGGTGAAAACCAATTGGCTATTACACAAATAAAACCTGTTTTTTACTTCCGCAAAGTGGGAGACTTCAGTACACACCGTGGGGACCTCTGATCTCACATATCAGAGTAATTAGACAATTTGATCACTTGTCTAAGTTTCCCCCGTCTCGACCCAATTTCAGACGTAAATCAACGACTGCCGGCCTGACCATTTCTGCCCTACCATTTCTGTCCGAACACTTATGCAGACCGACCTGACGAACCCTAAGCTGTAACTAACCAAGTACCTCTGACCTCCGTCTTTCACCACCTTGACGGCGTGAGTAAACAATCTTGCTTTGCAACCGATAAGCTTCTGTGCCTAATTCCACTCCAAGAATCACAAGTACCCACCTGACGGCCTTCAAAGGCTTCGTACCCATCGCTGCAGTGAACGGCAGCGACATGTCATCACAAACAGGATCAAGGGGAAATGTAATGGAGGTGGAATTAATTAAGAACTGCCCCTGGTGTAGGGGGGGGGGGCGCCACGTAGATAACGCGGATAAATTATGGGCCCACATCACTTATCACCAAGCGAGCGGAGCGGAGACAGGGTGTGTCAGCGGCTACTTCTCGCTGAGAGGAGAGGAGGGAGTCGGAAGGGAGTGGAGAGGCTCTGAGTGGGACAAAAGGAAGATGATTAACTTGCCGCTCTGCGCAGTGTCACTCCTGCTGCGTGAAAATACATACTGCCGCGGAGATGGCAGCTTGCCAAAACCCTCTATCGCCACCAGAAAATGGCGCCGAGAAAAAAATGAGCTGCCCGGAGGACCTGGAAAAGAAGGGCGGAGCCACTGAAGAACAAGCGGGACTCCACCCAGCAAGCCCGCTCCCTGAGATGACGTCGCTTCAAACGGCCCCACCTCTGTACCACAGGGAGGGGGCAACGAGCAAAAATCTGATCCTCCCACCAGACACAGTAACAACTACAGCTGCTGCTCATCCTGTAGCAATAACCAAGCAATTTACCAACCCAGAGGGTGCAACCGCCACCACCACCCTTAAAGCCATCGAAGCATGCATGGAGATTTATGGAGGAGGGGACACCATCACCCTTCGCCTCTTCCTCAACCTGCTCGCTACTCAGCCAACAGAGAATCTTTTAAGTCAACTTCCATGATTGCAAGCCCTTGTGAAGTCAGTAGCTGCAAACCCAGCCAGCATATCAAGCCACCTTACTGCATACCTGGTCGGGCACCAAGGGCCAAGACATTCCCAATTCAACTCACGAAAGGTATCAAGACTGCCACCCCAGAGAACGCCGGGGGAAACAGCCATGTTTGGGTTCCTCCTAAACCACTTCACGCTTACCAAACAATGGCTACACATCCTAGGAGATGCGGGACAACGACAACTGGCACATATACTAGGCTACCAACCTCGACCGATCCCGCCAACCTGTCCGGGCCCCGGAGGCACCCACGCCTAGCAGTGCACTCCAGATAACACCGCAGACTGCCCCAACAAGCAACTACTCGAAGGAGGCATCTATGAACTATTCCAACCACTACAACATTATGCTCGTAGATGTACAAAAGACAATTTTATTGTTTTTAGTTTTCTTTGTTTGTCTGTCTGTTGTTTGTTTTGTCCCCTTACAGGCCCAGCGGTGACAAAGCGGCAATCTGTGACTGCCCGATCGCGAGAATCACCGAGCACCAACCTGCAGCACACCCGGGTCAACGCCACAATGTCCGCCTACTCATATGTCGCAAGCAGGGTCGTTGCTCTATTCCTGCTGTTACCAACAGGTTCCTCGGCGAACGGAGCTGACTTGGAAACCTCCAGCTCGGTCCTGAACCTTCTGTCATTATAGGCCAAAGACATAACTAATGGCTCATTTTATGGTTTCTTTTTTCCTGTTAATGATCTTATTACATACTTGTTTTGTTTTGTTTTGTTTTGAAGCCTATTCAGCATGCTGACTGTAACCAGCTTATGCCAGCTCTGAATTATTGAGAGAGAACAGCATTAGTAGTCTGAAGGTTTGGGGGATGTCGCAAAAAGGTCAGGGGTAGACAGAAAAATGAGAGAGAAAAAGAGGAGATGTTGAAGGTGGATGGAGGACAGGGAGTGTTTGGTGTCAAATTGTTGAGGGGAGAAGCAGATGATAATGCATGACAAGGTTGATGCATTTCGCAAAGAAATGAAGAAAGGCCGCTAATGACGGCACGGAAAATTGGTGTGTTCAGAGCTACAATTTAACTCAAATATAAGAAGCCACAATTTTAGAAACCCTCCGTATAGGGGGCATTAATCTGATACCGCACTCTCAGTTACCTTAAAAAATCAAATTAGAGAAGATTGCATGAAATCAAGGGTAACAGTTTACTGCGTTTAAGTTAATTCACGTGTCGGCTTCTTTGATTACCTTGTGTTTACCATTGATCATAATAGCCATTATTGTATATATGGGTTGTTAGATTTTACAGTATCTCAAAACAAAGTTGACCACGCTTTCTGCTTTTGTATGCACCCGCTTGCCAAACACTAACAATGATAAACAAGATGGTCTGTAAGTAAACATGATGTGACTTGCTGTGCCATGGGCAAGCGGGCATGTCACAACCCAATTAAGTAAGTGCCCATGCCAAAAACAAGAGGTATTTTTTAAAGCAATTTTATTTTGCACTAGGTTAACTAGGGGTTAACAGATGATAGTAACAGCCTTCTTTGCTCTGCGTATCAGCGAAAGGAAATTTATTGCTGCGCCACTAACAGAGATAATACTTTTGTCTTCTGTGCTTTACATAAATCATTATAATTGGTCAGAGTAAAAAAGGGAGTAACCCTACAACAACACCCTAGTGAAAACCGCTATATAATTGGCGATTGTAGTTAAATTTATGACGTGGTGAAAACCAATTGGCTATTACACAAATAAAACCTGTTTTTTACTTCCGCAAAGTGGGAGACCTCCGTACACACTGTGGAGACCTCTGATCACACGTATCAGAGTAATTAGACAATTTGATCACTTGTCTAAGTTTTGCCCGTCTCGACCCAATTTCAGACGTAAATCAACGACTACCAGTCCTACCATTTCTGTCCGAACACTTATGCAGACCGACCTGACGAACCCTAAGCTGTAACTAACCAAGTACCTCTGAACTCCGACTTTCACCACCTTGATGGCGTGGGTAAACAATCTTGCTTTGCAACCGATAAGCTTCTGTGCCTAATTCCACTCCAAGCGTCACAAGTACCCGCCTGACGGCCTTCAGAGGCTTCATACCCATCGCTGCAATGCACGGCAGTGACACCCCGTAGCTCTGCTGCAGGTGAAACTACTGGGCAACACCTGAGTGTCAGGTACTTTCATGCTGCTGCCTTCCAATAGTTGAGGAAACTGAAATAGCCAGGGGGTCCTTAGGTGTACCAACAAAGGAGGAAAGGCTGTGGGACAGCATTGGTTATTAAACCACAGAGTGGAAGGAAAACCTTTTCTCTGTTGCTTTTTTCTTTAACCTCTTCTCTCCCGGCGTAATGGGGGCAGGGTGTGATTAGTGTGGAGGAGAAGCCAGATGATTTACCGGTTATGGAGCTAGGAACTTAGCTAGTTTCAACATGTGCAAAGATTTTCCCTCTAGGACATCACCTCAGTGATTATAGTCAAGACACCATATTTTACAGAGTCTGGTCACAGACCCATGGATCTGACTTGAACTACAGCTGGGTGGTCCCTGCAAAGGTTCCCTAATGAAGTGTGCTTTCCCTTGGCCACGGCCCCTCTCTCTCTTTCCACTAGCATCCTTATTAACCAACTGTGAAACCTGACATTTCCAATAAGGAACAATTAAATCTGAAACCAAATTGAATGAAGCCATTTGCTTACAAAACAATAGCTAGCTAGCATGGGGATGGTGAAAAATGATTGAAAGCCATGGGTAAAAAAATGAGGTAAATTAAGTTTGACTATATTAATGCTCTTTAAATACTTCTACTGCTCAGAAAATGAAACAGGAAATATCCTGTTAAGTCTCTTACGTATACAATAGCCATGCATGTATTGTGCATAGCAAGCAGTTGTGGGTCAGAAAATCTTCAGGGGCCACTATGGTGTCTAACATGTGTCTAAATTTAAATACCATTTAAGTGAAGTGCAACTACAAGGTACTGGACTCAGTGAACAAGCTCATTTTTAACCTGATATGTTAAGCACACCTTAGCTAGGTACAGATGTTCAAAAAGCCAGAGGCAGAAGTGGTCAAATTTCACACTTTAAGCACCCAGAGCCCCCCCTCACCTTCTTCCCCACTTCCCCTGGGACATGAGCCAGTAAACTGGGAGGAGGTCTGTGTGGTGGGGAGGCTCAAAAATAGAGGTTAGAATCTTGGTGCAGACACTACTGGTAGGTATTCTGGATAGTGTGGTGAGCATGTTTGTTATTGCCCTGAAATAGAATAGTTTTCTGATAGCATACTGTTAGGTTAACAATAATTTGGATTATTAAGAAGTTTTAGCTTTGCAGCTGAATACAAGGCATGACCTGTGGCCTAGCAATGCTGCTGACCACAAAGCAGAATGATAGCTAAGCCTTTGCTTGTGTTAAGTAATCATGTTAACTGTGTTAACCATTTTCTAAGTAAAATGCAGCAAGTGAATCTGTGTCTATGTGCTGTAAACCAGATGCAGCAAGGAACAAGATAAGAAAAAGAAGCCATTGTTCCAAGTACAGTGATTGCGTCCTTAAGAAGTTTCTACTACTGTACAAGTTTTTGCTAATGTATCATAATGTTACTGTTACTTAACTTTTAGCTTTTAAAAAGTGCTAGTTCAGCTTAATAGAAATATGCTGTTATGAAGATTTGTAAAGCACCACCCAAATATTACTTTTGTTAACCCTGTAGTCTTGCTTTATTGTAAAAATTATAAAAGAACACCCCACCCTTTAGGCGGGCCATTTTGCCTTTTTGCTGGCTTAATGGTCATTGCTCGAGCAAATAAACTGTAGTTAATTCTTTACCCGTGTCACCTGGTTTCTATGCAGCTAGACAATGAACTCCAGGGAGTTTTCTCCCACCACAATTTGGTGACCCAGATGCAACCTGTCTAGCTTGGTGCCTTTGGAGACCTCCATCCCCTGACACCCCAGCGCGCACCAGGTGAGTTCACCTATTGGGTTAGTCTCGGGAGGTGGATGGTCCCCTCAGGACCAATAAGGCAGGATCCTCAAATCAGGTAAAGGAACGGTACCAGCGAGTACCTCAGGTCAGGTATGTTTTTGGTTTCTGTCTGGTTTCTGGTTTGCTGGTTTAACCTCTAGAGGTCTCTGGAAGCAGTCTTTAAGAGTATCCGTCGGCCACTTTAAAAGCTGTTAGAGCTGCAGCCTGGCCGAAAGGTGAAAGGCACGGATATAAAGTAAAAATGCTGTTATAACGGCCAATGACTAGGGTCTCAGACTCAAGACTCCCCTCCTCACGGAGAAAGCCAGTGGGGTCTGAGAACACCGGTGGTTGTACGTGGACAAAACAGCTTCTAGGCAGGAAGAACTTAGGGAATAAGATTGCTTATACTTAAATATAATGGGTTCTGGCCTAGGATATTCACCCCTTGATTATATAATCAAGAATTGGAAACATTTGGAGGGACAGGCAGAACTGTCCAAGTCTCGTATGGCAGAACTCTGTTTAATTATTTGGACGTCTTATACGTCTCAGTTAGATTTGGGAAGACAATGGCCAAAAAATGGATCATTTAACCAAAATCTCCTGGCTGCTTTACGAAAGATCTTGGAGGGCCTCCACCTTGGCCTAATAAATTATTAGTATTTATGAGACAATGTTGCTAGTAAGCCTTTAGTCACCCTGACCCCTGTACCTTTCCCGAATTTGTTAGCTCCCCTTAAATGTCCAAAACCTTCTGCACCACCTTCATAATCAGAAGATGATTATAAACCCAGACCCCCTATCCCACCTGATCCGTTCATTCCTGTGCCGGCAGGAGACTCGGGAAATCGTGGGGAGGCATTACCCCAACTACCTCCCAGCAACCGCCCAAGTCCTGAGCCTGTAGATGGATCAAGGCATCCTTCTCCAGACTCAACTTCCCCGAACACTGTTCCGACTCGCATAGCTAATCGTACCCGACAACAAGTACCTGCTCCTAGCTTTCTGGCTCCCCTAAGAGAATACCCTGTGCCTGGCGCGGGTGGAGACGTTATCAGTCACTGGACACGTACTCTGTTCTCCACCACCAACCTCTTAAACTGGCAAGAAAACACCCCCAGGCTCAGAGATGATCCCGAAGTAGTTCTAAGGCGCTTCAAAACCATTTTCATGACTCATAACCCCTCCTGGTCAGATATCATGCTGCTTCTCGAAAGCCTCTTAACTACAGATGAGAAAATCCAAGTACTACACCATGCTAACCAATTTCTAACCGATCAGCCCCATGAAAACCACCCCATGCCTAATGGCGTGCCTAGGCAAAATCCAAATTAAAATTGCAACCAAGAAAGGGGGCAGAATTCAATACGAATGCTAAAAGACAGCATCTTAGAAGGACTAAAAAAAAGCAGGAGATAAAACTACAAACTGGTCCAAAGTGACAGCTACTGTTCAGGGTCCAGAAGAACACCCTTCTGACTACTTTAAAAGACTCTGTAAAGCTATATGCCAGTATAGAAACATGGACCCTGAGACACCTACCACTTTGCCTGCGTTAAGACTTGTATTCATAAGTCAGGCTAGCGAAGATATTAGAAAGAAGCTCCAACATGACACTGAGGGTTTTGAGAGTAAATCCATGGCAGAAATCTTAGCCATTGCTACTAAAACTTTTAATGGAAGAGAAGAAAAAAAGAAGAAAAAAAAAAAAAAACGAAAGAAAGACCAGTCCAACATTCAAATGTTGGCAGTGGTAATTCAGCTGCCAAATCCCTATAGAAACCTCATCAGAAGCATGCATCCAGGACACCATTGTCTTACTCATTGCACTAGCAGCCTAAGGCCACAAGGTGTCACCAAGCAAGCTTCAGTTTTGTAAATCCACTGTTAAAACTTAAAAAGAGTTAACCAAACCACTTGTACAGCTTACCACAAAAGATGCAGAAAAAACAGTCTTTTGAGATCATGAAGCTGCCCGCAGTTTCAGTAATATAAAATCTGCTTTAACTTCTGCCCCTGCTCTAGAGCTACCAGATTATCGAAAACCCTTCACGGTCTTTGTCCATGACCAACTAGGAGTAACCTCTGGGGTACTTAACCCTTAGGCACCACCCAATGCCCGGTAGCTTACTTCTCTGCACAATTAGATCCAGTGGCAAAGGGGGGAGTAGACTGCCTTCGCGCAGTGGCAGCAGCTGCAACAATAGTCGAGAAAGCCCAGGAATTAGTCCTCGGATACCCCCTTATCCTAAAGGCTCCACACGCAGTAGCCCTCCTCCTCCAGAAAAATACTCAACATTTTTCTCACCAGAGAATGAACAAGTATAAAACCACACTTTTAATGGCCACAAACCTGGTCATAGAGAAATGCAATACCCTGAATCCAGCTACTCTATTACCTCTACCCAGTGACAGGGAACCAGACTCCCACGATTGCCTTCAATTGCAGCATTTTCAGACAAACCCAGGGCAAATCTTAGTGACTTACCCTTAGACAAACCTGACTTTTTTTTTTTTTTTTTTATAGATAGCTCTTCAAAAATAGTCAACCGAGTTAAACAAACAGGTTATGCAGTAGTAACTCCATTTGAAATACTTGAAGCTGAACCACTGCCTGGGCAGTTGAACGCGCAGGAGGCTGAACTTACTGCCCTTACATGAGCTTGTCAATTAGCATCGGGCCACACTGTAACTATTTAGACTAATTCTAAGTATGCCTTTGGAATCTGTCATGCCACTGGACAATTGTAGAAAAAAAGGGGATTTATGACAGCCTCTGGAACTAAAATATCTAATGCTAAATAAGTCCATGATCTCCTACACGCTATATTGTCACCAAAAGCCATAGCTGTAATGCATTGCCCAGCTCACATCAAAAAGGGAGATCAAGTCTCAAAAGGCAATGCCCTGGCCGATGCCGCAGCTCAGACAACAGCCCTACAGCCACTATCTGCCCTAGCCTTCCAAACTCAAATCCCTCAGTCAAAGGCATATTTAGAAATATTGCTAAAGCCAAAAATGTACGAGTCTGCACCACCTTTAGAACAACAACGATGGAAAGCGGCACGAGCCACCTGTGAAAAAGATGGTATATAGCAATTGCCAGATGAAAGGATAATGCTACCTAAAGCAGCCCTTAGACCCTATCTACAACAACTCCATTAAAGTGAACATTTAGGTTATAAAAAACTTGCCGCTATCACTAATAAACTATTCTACGCACCCGGAGTCTACCAGGAAGCAAAAAGGCTTTTAAAACACTGCAGTATATGCAAAAAGTTTAACATCAAAGGAGAAAAATCAAGACCTCCTGGAGCCTGCCCCTGGGCTTATACTCCCTTTAAAAGACTACAAATAGATTTTGCAGATATGCCTAAAGACAATGGGTACAAAAACCTCCTAGTATTTGTTAACCAACTCACAGGGTGAGTAGAAGCCTTCCCCAGCAGAAAAGCTACAGCACAACAAGTAGTAAAAATACTCCTTAACAAAATTATACCCAGGTTAAGTCCACCACGTATAACTGAAAGCGATCAAGGATCACATTTTACTACTGACATAAATAAAACACTAGCCAGCTGCCTAAAAATAAAATGGAAATTCCATACCCCTTGGCACCCGGAAAGCTCAGGGCAAGTAGAAAAAATAAATCAGACCCTGAAACAAAAATTTGAAAAGTTATGTGCTGAGAACAGGTTAAAATAGACTAAAGCTCTCCCACTGGCTCTTATATCCATGAAAACCACCCCCAAGAGAGAACTAAAGCTCAGCCCTTACGAGCTGCTGTTTGGACACCCTGTTCCCCAACATTCCCCCTTGCTACCGGCTCACACTTCTTCTCTTTTAGGTGATGAAAAACTCACCTCTTTATATTTTATCTCTACAATCTCAGTTAAAATCTCTCCATAAGTATACTGCTTTAAGCCAACCTTTACCTGCCAATGTCCCAGCACATCGCATCCAGCCTGGAGACTGGGTGTAAGTGAAAACTTGGAAATGGTCTCCCCTTAAACCTAAGTGGCAAAGACCATATCGAGTCCTCCTCACCTCCCACACCGCCGTAAAAGTAGAAGAAAAAAACAACTAAATTCATTATACTCATACAAAAAAGACAAAAGTTTCACCAGAGCTCAGGATCAGCTCTGATGCAACACAAGCTTCGCTGACCTGGAAAAGGGGAAGCCAGAAGAAGACAACTGTGGACTTCGTGGAAGCACCGCATGCCCACCTGACCATGACAAGGGTAAGCCAAAAGCAGATGAAAAAAATAAAAACAAACACCTCCTGGACCTGCAGCCCATTAGATAATATAAAACTCAAACTAACCAAAGTCCACTAATGAACTGTCACCCTTTTAGAGTCCTGCCCAGCCCAGAGGACACCAAACTCCAAATACTACATCTTTTAAACACTTTTGAATCAGCCAAAACCGAGCACTTTGAAACTGTAACATGTCCCAGAAAATCAGTTATTAAAGCTGCAAAGTTATGCATACTGTTTGTGCTGATTTTTATTATAATATGGTTTTTATAACTATATTATTTCTAATCTTTCTCTTTGCTGGAGAAATAAGTCTTTCACAGGGGTCGGCTATAGCTACCAGTTGCTACAGATATGCTAATCCTGGTGCCCGAAGTTTTCCTGTCTAAATAAGCGATTCAATCGAACTCTCTAAAATAGACGAGAAGGTCAACATTGCCTCTTGGTATCCTCCCTCACATTGCTGTAGTTCAGCAGAAGTCCAAGTATTTACTTATAAAACAGAATATTGTGTAAAGCGTAGCCACCCAGTTTTCAGACAATTTGCAGAGTCTCCTCAGGCTAAGGCTACTCTTAAACCTAGTATTGCCCATATCTCTGATAACAGTATTTACCTCCAATAGGTTAAGAGAGCCGCTAAAGCAGAAAACCAAAGTAACTGTTAGATGTGCAATCATTTTCCTCTCCACACCCAAGGAGGAATTCCCATGACTCCTATCCCCTTAGGCCCCATCGAGTCACTTTTAAACCCCTCTAATAACCAAGCTTGAGACCAAAGTCAACAGGAGTTCCTTTTAATAAAGCCTGTTGTTAAAAAATAGTGTTTTTATATAAACTGCTCAGTATCAAACTGCATCAATTTAAGCACCAGCATATATCACCACTATTTTACTAGTTCAGTTGAAGGAGACTGGCATAATAACTACACAGCAACTCCTACCTATCACAACTCTTACAATAATTTCTACAACAGCAAAAAATTAACCAAAGGCACTAATCCTATCTGCACCCCCATCTCCTCTTTAAATAATACCTTGTGGTATTGTTTGTACACTGATACCTCCCAGAGACAATGCTTCTTCAATGAAACTGCAAATCCTTCCTTTAAATCAAAGGGTAAACGTGGAGTGCTAGAATTAGGAAACGGGGGCCGAATACCTTCTAAGTATTCAAACCTTGCTGCTTTAAAAAGACAATACTGACTCTGTGGCTCCCACGCCTACCATAAAATCCCTGCCAAAGGAAAAGGTATCTGCTATCCGACAATGCTAAAACCCTCTACGTCCTTTGCCACGCACCTTCCATGGGGCAGGTAGCAAAACAAGAGAGATTTACAAGAAAGCTGTGATATAATAAACAAATATAAAAAAACTCCACTTACCAAAGGAATATTACTCGGGTGTTCTTTAGCAAGTATACTCCCGGGAATAGGCACTGCGTGCCTTAGAAAATTTATACTACACCTCCAAGCTGTAACAAAAATCATGGCTCACGAATTCAGCGAAGGTCACAAAAACCTCTCAAAGGCCGTTACTGCCTTGGCTGACACTCAAGAAGAACTCCGATAAATAATAATTCAAAACTGTATAGCCCTTAGTTTTCTCCTTGCTGCTCAAGGGAGTGCTTGTACTGTTATCGGACCAGAATATTGTGTATAAGTTAACAACTCTTTTACCATAGTACAAACCCACCTCAATGATGCAGCTGTCCATGTCCAAAAAGCCGAAGATATAACTAAAAATCCCTAAAGATACATCTCTTAGTTGGCTTACTAATTAGTTCCCTTCCCTTACAGGATGGCTTAAACCTTTTGTATTAAGCGTAATCGAAATTGTTATAACTGTAATCTACCTGTTGTGCTATTTTCAGTGTTTATGCTCTATAGGACAACAGTTTATACAAAGGCAAGTAAAAATGTATGGTCAGTTTGTACAAATATCCAACAACAATCATCAAAATCTAACCCCACAGGAATTTGAATACCTAAAAGTGTGTTCCAAAATTCCCTCTGGAAATTTGGAACAAAGGGGGGACTGTAGTGAGCATGTTGTTATTACCCTGAAATAAAATAGTTTTCTAATAGCATACTGTTAGGTTAACAATAATTTAAATTATTAAGAAGTATTAGTTTTGCAGCTAAATACAAGGCATGACCTGTAGCCTAACAATGTCGCTGACCCCAAGGCAGAATAATAGCTAAGCCTTTACTTGTGTTAAGTAATCATTTTAACTGTGTTAACCATTTTCTAAGTAAAATGCAGCAAGTAAATCTGTGTCTATGTGCTGTAAACCAGATACAGCAAGGAACAAGATAAGACAAAGAAGCCATTGTTCTAAGTACAGTGATCGTGTCCTGAAGAAGTACCTACTACTGTACAAGTTTTTGCTAACATATGTAACATATGTTACTGTTACTTAACTTTTAGCTTTTAAAAAGTGCTAGTTCAGCTTAATAAAAATATGCTGTTATAAAAATTTGTAAAGCACCGCCCAAGTATTGCTTTTGTTAACCCTGTAGTCTTGCCTTATAGTAAAAAGTATAAAAGAATGCCCCACCCTTTGTGGGGGGGGGGGGGGGGCGGCATTTGCCTTTTTGCTGGCTTAATGGTCATTGCTCGAGCAAATAAACTGCAGTTAATTCTTTACCCACGTTTCCTGGTTTCTATACAGCTAGACAACGAACTCCAGGGAGTTTTCTCCCACCACAATAGCTATAAAAATACCACTCAAGCTGTGCTATATAGATGGTTATAACCAATCTATTGACCAGGTGAACTCTAAAAACACGCTATTTTTTTTATTCTTCATAAGCTATCATCCTCGTCAGAAACTACAGTAATGTTGCTTCTTGGAAAAAAGTATTCTGCTGTGAAATCCTATTTAAAATTAGCTTGAGAAAAGTCTCTACGACTAAGATTGTTCGAAGGCCATGTCATCGAGCTCTTGCTCCTACTTACACCAGCGAATGAAAGCCAGAGTTATAAAAGCTTGCAGCATCCATCAAGTCCCATTGTTACATTTATGGCCAAATTTTCCAGACAAGTTCAGTACTCAAAAGAGTTCAACACGTACCCAACATGCAGAGCTCTTTCAACCTGCAGTGTAAACAGTTGTGCATGCAAGCACACTAGGAAGTGTACAAAATAGAAAGCAGGCTGCTTGCCATTAGGGGATTTCTTATTAATTTGCCACAGTTGATGTCAGCTCTAGGTTTGCCATGATGGTTCCTACATTACTCCTTGATTTAAAAATGCTTTTTAAAATTTATGAACAAACCTCAAAAGGCCAAAGTTAATTTGACAATCAGTTGTTCTGTAGGAGAACTGTAGCATTCACGGTACTGTCATAAGGATGTGAATTCTATCGGAATTAATTTTAAAAAGTAATACCCCCACCATACTCATTCTCACTAGATCCCATGTGTAGGATTTTTATTTTTTTTAAGGGTTGGGAAATATTAAGAAAGGGGAATTAGAGATGCAGACCTAGGTTGAAAGACGCAGTGCTTTCCTCAATTACACTTTAAGGCACTTTACTTTTGTAAAACAAATAATCTAAATAAATATGTCAAGAAAGATTAAAACCTTATTAAAATGTGTAAACAGTTGAAAAAAAAAAAAAAAAGCCTGCCTGAACTGAATAATAATAAAAGTAAAAGTTATGAAACATTATTGGTAGTTAAAAGTTCTGCTAAAGTGAACATACCATTCAGGTGGGACGCAGAACTGCTGTTATCTACATCTCAGGATGGTGCTTTCTTTTCAATAATTTGACAACATTTTAATGAATAAATTAATAACATTACCCAGGAAATGGAGCCCTGACATAAAGCTAACTCCTCGCCAGTTCCTCCATCTCACCACAAGAAATTCTGTTCTCAGACAGTCAGCAATGTGTGGGTTTTTTTTGTTTTTTTTTCCCTGCGAACCCACAAGCACTGCTGAGGCTACCATGAGAGCTTAATAAGTTTATTTCACCAAATAGAAGTAATGATGCCTAAAGTCCTTAATGACTGGGAATCGGACATCCGTATTTTAAGTGAGCATTGGTTGTGACCAGGATTTATTAAATATCAAAGAACCTAAGCATATCCATTTTCTTTTTAGCTCTGACATTTCCCTTAAGAAGGACTTTTGCCAAAGGGGAGAAATATTATCAGCCTAGCAGGAGCACAGGGCCCCAGTGTTTTAAGTGCTGGTCAAATATGGGGTGATGATCCCTGCCCTAAAGAGCTTTCCAACTAAATACATAAGAGAACAGGAGGGGCAGGGAGGTGAAGTGACCTCATCTGAGGTTAATGCCAGGGCCAGGATCTCAGCCTTATTTATGAGCTCTTATTCTATTGCCATATCAAATAGACTGTGCTGCCTTTCCCCTGAGAAAATCATGGTTCCTCCTGATGAAAGGAATATAAGCTGGAATGGGCCAATAAATCCAGTTATACTTTTGTAGGATTGTTCAATATTCAGTGCTAGTTTGCATCTTCATAAGTTTGTACAGGGCACCATGGAAGACCCCAATCCTGGCTTAAGTTGCTTGCAACAAAAAGTCACCAGTGACAACGGTAATTAGAGATGATTGAACCACTTTGAATAAGCAGCAGCTCGTCATGAAACTCCTTTTTTATTAAAGCAAAATAGCCTACATATCTCATCAGCTTTTTTTCATAGGCTTGTAGTTGTTAGAGGCTGGAAGGGGCCTCACAGATCACTGGGTCCAGCTCCTCTGCACTCAGGAAGGAAAAACTGCTGGGATCAGATGCCTGTAAAAAAAAAAATAAAAAAAAAATGCCATTTTAATATGCTGTTATTTTTTGCAGAAAAAAGTTTTTTTTTTTTAAAACAGTTATTATTTTCACTACAGTGTGATAACAAATTAATTCAATACATTTTCCAATTAAGAGAAATGTGGGGAAGCCTCTTCCCCTTGACAAACTAAGTTGTTGAAACTGCACTTGCCCCATGCTCACCAGATTATTTCAAATGTCTGATCATTTGCATTGTGATAACAGCTGGGAACCCTAATCATAGAGCGGCATAAATCAAATGCTAATACTTTGGTTTGTTCAGGATGGTTTTTGGTGTTTAGGTACAACCCAGTGAAAGTAAGGGTACTGTCTCTGTTCCATAGTTTACTGTTGTCCCCTTTGCAATTGTGACGTCGAGCGTCTCACGTCCAGTATCACCCGCCTCTGGGTAGCCCCTCCTCTCGTCTCGGCTGCCACGACTTTGATGTTAGGGGTGATGTGTCGGAGGATTTCAGTGGAGCTCTTTTACCCAAGGGGTTCCCCGATGGTGGGTGTACTCACGTTTGTCGCTTTGGTTGTTCCACGGTGCTCTGCCACCCCTATACCCCGTCCACTCGCCAACCGGTCACTTGATGTCGGATGGTATCCTTCGATGCTCTGCAGGCTTGCTTGCTGGTGGTATCCTCCTCTGTTCTAGAAATAATACTCCGCCAGAATGGGGAATCTTTCTGGACTCACATCCTGAACACGGCGGCCACTAGGGACCACTCCAACTATCCCTGTCCCTGTCTCCCTTAGGGTTGGTGTTGGTCAATGCAGGGTGCCTCGCTGCTCACCCTGCGTCTCCCTTCCTAAGAGGGATCCTGGCTCCTCTTCGCTTCCTACCTGAAGTAGGGCAGGGAGCTTCCTGCTACCTGCCTCCTGTAGAGGCTTAGAGCCTCCTCCTGCCCCTTCCAGAGGCTGCGACCCTGGCCTCAGCTGCTGCGCTGCTGCAGAGCCACTTAGGTGAAGCTCTCTCCCTGGGGAAGCTGCAGCACAATGGATGTGCTGCCCGTCTGCTCTCTCTCTCTCCTGCTTCCCCCTTCTGCGGGGTTTGCTGGGGCTTTTAAACTCTCCCGCAGTGGCCACTGTGGTTGCCATGATTGGCTCGGCTGTTCCCCTTACTGGGAACAGCTGTTTAAACAGCCGGCGTAATGCCGGCTCGCACTGCTGTAATGGTGGCTGCAGCTGCTGCCGTGGTCCCAGCTCCAATGCTGCCTTCCCTCCCTGGGGTAAATAACCTGGCCCGGGGTTCTGTTTAGGGGCTGTCGCTGCCCCCCAATCCTTCCTGCCCACTGTCTGTGCCCATGATGGCGTCACGCCGCCGTCACAGTCCTCCCCCCTCAAGTTGCCTTGTGGCGTCTGGTCAGTGTGTTGTGCATCCTGTCTGATTTGGTTTTCCTCGCCATGGTAGTTGTCTGGTTCTCCGGGTGGTCCGGATCTTCCCATCTGGATAAAAAAAAATCAGCTACAAAGTTATCCTTGCCTGGACGATGCACTATGGTGAATTTAAAAGGTTGCAGTGCCAGCACCCAGCGGGTAATTCTGGCATTCATGCTTTGCTTTCTCGTTAACCACTGCAAAGGAGCACGGTCTGTTATTACCATTAATTCCTTCCCCATGAGGTAGTATTGGAAGTGCTCTATGGGCCATTGTATGGCCAGGCATTCCCTTTCCACTGTAGCATACCTTGTTTCCATGTGGCTAAGCTTCCAATTAGCAAAGGCAACCGGGCGTTCACCTTCTTTCCCCTCCTGTAATAACATAGCCCCCAACACCCGTCCCGATGCATCCGTCTGTAAGATAAAAGGGGCATTAAAATCTGGTGTGTGCATCTTGACATCTTGATGCATCACCTCTTTTAAACGGTGGAAGCTGTCTCTCATCCCTTGGGTCCACTTCAAACTTGCTGAGGGGGCTCCAGCCAAAGCATCCGTGAGGGGCACTGCCATACTCGCAAAGTGCGGTATAAACCAACGGTAGTAGTTGATGAGTCCCAAAAAGGAACATAGTTGCTTGCATGTCCGGGGCTCCAGAAACTGACTTATGGGCTTGATTTTATCGGACAGGGGTCGTATTGTTCCTTGTCCTACCCAAAACCCTAAGTAGGCCGTTTCCCTTTCTGCAGGTTTGCACTTCTTAAGGTTGGCGGTTAGTCCTGCCGTTTGGAGGTCTCCTAGGATAGCCCTCAGGGCCCTGAGATTTTGTTCCCAGCTAGAGGTGAATATGATAATATCGTCTATGTAAGCCGCAGCATAAGCTGCATGCAGCGCTAGTAACGTATCCATTAACCTCTAGAAGGTGGCGGCCGCTCCGTTAAGGCCAAAGGGCATTCTCACGAATTTGAATAGGCCCCAAGGAGTTCCAAACGCAGTCTTGGCAAAATCGACATGCCGCAAGGGAATTTGCCAATATCCCTTAGCCAGGTTGAGGCTGGATATATATCGTGCCTCCCCAATTTTCTCGATGAGCTGGCTCACATATGGCATTGGGAAGGCGTTGAATGTTGTTAGGGCATTCAACTTCCTAAAATCTATACATAACCTTAGTGAGCCATCTGGCTTTGCCACCGGTACGATTGGGCTACACCACGGGCTATGTGAGGGCCATATAATCCCCTGCTCCTGCATCTTTGAGATTTCTTGCTGTACTTCATGTTGCCACTGCTGGGGTATCGGCCTCCACCTCTCCCTTACCAACATGCTGGGTGGCGTTCTTATCTCATGCTGGATGCTTGTTACTCTCCCTGGAATTTCTTGGAATACTTTTTGGAACTCCTCTACTAAGGCCAGTAATTCCTGTTGTTGGTGGCCGTTCAATTCCTTACTCAAGTGTACGGCCTCTTCCTGCGTGACTCGTCCTAACCCTGGGAAAAGGGGTCCTAGATCCTCCTCTCCTGCCTTTTCTTGTGCCATCCAGCCTTGAGGGGTCTTGCACTCCTTCAGCAGATTTATATGGTACACTTGTTGCTCCCGGCGCTGGCCCGGTTTACGCGCTTCGTAATCAACTGGCCCTACTTGCCGAACCACTGTGAAGGGTCCTTGCCACATCGCCAGTTGCTTACTCGAGGTGGTAGGTATTGATACCAAGACCTGGTCCCCGGGTTGGAAGGTGCGGGCCTTCGTCCTTTTGTTTTACTGGGTCTCCTGCCGCTCTTGTGCATCCCTCATGTTGTGTACCGCGATCCGTTGGGCTTTCTGTATACGGGCCTGCAGCTCCTGACGGTATCTCTCTGCAGAGATCCCCAATCCCATTGGCCATTCCCACTCTTCTTGGACCACCTGTAATAAGCCTCTAGGACTGTGGCCATATACCAACTGGAACGGTGAGTAGTGGGTTAATTCTTGGGGGGCATCCTGCAGCGCAAATAGTAAGGGTGTCAACAGGGTATCCCACTGTCGGGGATCTTCCTATGAACAGCGTCTGAGTAGCCGTTTGATGGCACAATTCAGTCTTTCCACCAGGCTATTGGTCTGGGGATGATAAATTGACGTTCTTAGTTGAGTGATGCCCAGAGTCTTATAAAGGGCCTTCATTACCCCCAACATAAAATTCGTCCCTTGATTGGTAAGTATTTCTTGTGGGATGCCTACCCACGCTATCCATTTGAGTAGCTCCTCAGCCACTCTTGGGGCTGTAATGGACCGCAGCGGGATTGCTTCTGGGAATCGGGTGGCATAATCCACCAAAACCAGGATGTACTGGTAACCATTGTGTGATTTTGTGAGGGGACCTATTATGTCCATTGCTACCCTGGAAAATGGGGTCTCAATTATCGGCATTAGTCTTAGGGGTGCTTTAGGTGGCCCCCACTCTTGGGCTCTCTGGCACTCTGGGCACGCTGCCCCACACCGATCCACATCCTGATGCAGGTGTGGCCAGAAGAACTCCTGGGTCAATCTAACCCGGGTTTTGGTACGTCCCAGGTGACCCCCTAGCAGAGAAGCATGGGCCGTTTCCAGACGAGGTGCCGTAGGGGAGATGGGACCACCAGCTGCCTCCCTTTCAACGCACCTCCCTCCTCCCGTTGCACCCAATATAATAAACCACCCATTACCTCGAAGCCTTCCTGCCCCCGAGACGTTCCCTCTCCAGGGTCACTGGTTTTCAGCCGCTGGAGTTCCTGGTCCTCCCGTTGAGCCTGTCGAAACTGCGCTGCACTCATCAGGGACTCCACGTTAATGTCTTCCACAACCTCCCGACTGGAGGGTTCAGAGTTCTCAGCCGCCCATCTTTCCATCCATTTGATCTGTCTCCTTTCCTCTTCAGTTGCTCGCACTCGCTTCAACAACCTTTAGAATGGTTCCCATTCTCATCCTAAAATCATTTCACGCGCCAATGTTGGGGCCAAGCCCACCCGCAGCTCACCACGGTACTCCATCACCCTAATGGGCACATAACGGCAGCGGAATCGCATTTCCCCACCTAAGATGCAGGTCATGTTGATGGTACCAGCATCCTTTCTTCCTGCCAGCGGGGCGGGGTCCACCCGGAGCAAGGACTGGGAACATCCCGTATCCAACATTGCCCGCACAGCCTTGCTGCCTATCCAGGCCATTACCATAGGGAGGTTCCACCCTTCTTCCGGGCTGGTGAATCCCACACTACAATCCATGGGTTCACCCCTGCCTGTCTCCCTGCCCTTCTCTCTCATTGGCAGATATCCCATTGGACCATGGCTCAGTTCGCTTAGCCCCATCCCGCAGTCTCGGAAGATGTGTCCCATTCTTCCGCATCTATAACAGACTACCCCCTTCAGGGCTCCCTTCCTTGGGGCTGTCCAGCATTCTCCCTCACTCACCGAACTTTCCCTTGAGTCCCGGAGGCCTCGTCCACTCCCTCTCTCTTTCTATGAGTTAGAGAAAGCCTTGGTCAGGCGCAAGGCTTTCTCACTGGACCGTGGTTGGTGCCTCCCCACCCACCTCTGGGTGTCCTTCTCTAAATCCCAGAGGAATTGTTCTAATAATATATGGTCTAATATCCCCTCATGATTGAACCTGCCTGCCGCCAACCATTTCTATAGGGCATCCCGGAGGGCTTGCAGTAAGCCCCGAGGTCGCTTACTTTCTCTTGGCTTGCCAGCCCTGAAAGCTTGCCGGTAGCTCTCGGGGGAGATCTCTAGCCGATACAAAATCACGGCTTTGACGGCCTCGTAATCTTGGGCCTCCTCCCTGGACAATGCCCTGTACGCTGCTTGGGCTTTATCGATCACCAGTGCCCCTAACTGGTGACACCACTGGCCCCAATCCAACCCCGTCTGGATGGCCGTCCGTTCAAAGGCCTCGATGTAGGCTTCTGGATCGTCATCTTTAGTCATACGGGGCATCCTAAACAGGGCAGCATTGCGCTGCATCCATTCCTGTTGATGGTCCCCCTGCAATTGTTGGACCGCCAACACCTGCCCAATAGCTTGAATCGCTTCGGTCAGCAACTCAGCATCAGCTACTCCCTATGGTTACATCTTGCTTTATTCCTGGGTGGGGCTCTGCCCCATGGGTACCGACACTACCGCCTTCCCGGCCAGTTCACCACTGTGATGTCGAGTGTCTCGCGTCCATTATCACCCAACTCTGCGTAGCCCCTCCCCTCGTCTCGGCTGCCACGACTTTAATGTTAGGGGTAATGTGTCGGAGGGTTTCAGTGGAGCTCTTTTACCCGAGGGGTTCCCCGATGGTGGGGGTACTCACGTTTGCCACTTTGGTTGTACCACGGGGCTCCACCACACCTACACCACGTCCACTCGCCAACCAGTCACTTGATGTGTAATGGTATCCTGCGATGCTCTGCAGGCTTGCTTGCTGGTGGTATCCTTCTCTGTTCTACAATACTCTGCTGGGATGGGGAATCTTCCTGGACTCACGTCCTGGACCTGACAGCCACTAGGTGCCACTCCAACTATCCCTGTCCCCGTCTCCCTTAGGGGTGGTGTTGATCGATGCAGGGTGCCTCGCTGCTCACCCTGCGTCTCCATTCCTAAAAGGGATCCTGACTCCTCTTCGCTTCCTACCTCAAGTAGGGCAGGGAGCTTCCTGCTACCTGCCTCCTGTAGAGGCTTAGAGCCTCCTCCTGCCCCTTCCAGAGGCCGCGACCCTGGCCTCAGCTGCTGCGCTGCTGCAGAGCCACTTAGGTGAGGCTCTCTCCCTGGGGAAGCTGCAGCACAACAGATGTGCTGCCCATCTGCTTTCTCTCTCTCCTGCTTCCCCCTCCTGCGGTGTTTGCTGGGGCTTTTAAACTCTCCCGCTGCGGCTGCTGTGGTCGCCGCGATTGGCTCGGTTGTTCCCCTTACTGGGAACAGCTGTTTAAACAGCCGGCGTAATGCCGCCTCACGCGGCTGTAATGGCGGCTGCAGCTGCTGCCGCGGTCCCAGCTCCGACGTTGCCGTCCCTACCGGGGGTAAGTAACCTGGCCCGGGGTTCTGTTTAGGGGCTGTCACTGCTCCCCAATCCTTCCTATCTTCTGTCTGTGCCCGTGACGGCCGAATGCCGCCATCACAGCAATGTTTTTGCCAAGAGAATAGCAACAAGAAACAATCCTATAATGCCCTATCTGTTCTTCTAGTTAAGTTCAAACCCTAGATTGAAACTAATAAGACCTCTGGACAGGCCTCTGTGTGTCCTGACATCCTGGATGACACAAAGTCCCAGCAGCATCTATCATTTCAACAGCAACTCATTCACTTAAGTGTCTAGCACACCTTTTCTAGTCTTGGATGCATGCCCTCAACCACTGGTACAGACAGGACGTGATCGATCTGCGCAAGACAAAGCAATCCTCTTTCATGCCCTATAAAATTTGCTCTTCCTACTGCAGTTCATACCTGTCATGGTGACAGCTATTCTTTGCTTTGGAATAGGCTGACAGCATAAGTCTCATTATAACTGAGGTTTAGACCAGTGTTTCCCAACCTTTTTCACCACACGACACTCTTAAGTGGCCTCTCTCCTGAGGGTGTGGAGCAGGTGGCGCAGCGCTTGATTCACTGGCTGGAGCCATGCTCCCCATCTGGCTGGCTGGGGCATGGCAGGGGGCTTGGCTCCACCCCAAAATGATGTGGCACATTTGGACATGCCTGGCAGATGGTATACCGGTGTGCCGCAGCACACCAGTTGGGAAACGTTGGTTTAGACATTGCTTTTAAGTCTGATTCAGCAAGATAGGTAAGCTTCCACCTATTTTTAGCAATCCCACTGAAATGAATAGGACTATCCATGCATTTTATGTCAGAGAAATGTTTAAATGCATTGGTGAGTTGGACTGTTATCAATGAGGCTGAAAACACAGCATGCTTGTGATAAACATAATTTTCCTCACTTATTAAGGCCCAGGTTGGCCAAGGGGTTTGCTAAAGGTCAGAACAAGAATCAGTGGCAACACTGGAAAACAAACTTGTCTGGCTGTTCTTCTGTCAGTGTTTAAAACTGTTGATTGTGCTACCAAACCGCGTTATAACGTATCTGCTCTCATGAAGATATATGGCTCCATTTCTAAATGCCATCAATCCTATATGACATGACATATATAGCTGTCCATAAAAAGAAGTTTATTCCTCATCTAGAGCATTCAGCTTGTGTTTCACTCTTCCAAATACACCCAATGTGGAATGACATCCAGAATATTTCAACATCCGGGAACAGAGAAGTGCACTTGCCTAATCATATTATTGAAATATGGACAAATGCATTCCTTTGGGGTGATTATTGATAAATAAAAGAGACTTTCCAGCTTCTAGCTGAGTAAATGAATGGAAATACTGCTGTTACACTTATGCCTTGTAGTTATGACTAGTTGGTTTTTCTGTATAATGGTTGTAATCGTGCTAATAACAGCAAGTGTCACCCAGAGCATCTCTAATGCTCCAGCGCTTCCTACTAATAAGTGACTTTCCTTAACAGTTGGTGCAGGAGAACTGTATAGATCTAAACCTGCTAAATCAGAGTTGAATAGCAAGTATTTTGAGCTGTGTTATGTCTAGGGACCTGCATTAATAGCAGTGAGACAAAGAGTTTGTCACAGTTTGCAGCACACCAAGCTGACTTTGTGGGCATTTTCCGACAGCCTTGCCCCTCACTGCTGATTGGCAGAGGGGCCTTGGTGACCCCACCCCTCACCACTAATTGGTGGTGGTTGCTTGGTTGAATCTCCTTGATGTGACCATCCTGGTTCAAGGTGAACATTACTTGCACCTTGTTGGGGTATCCTAAGATGTAAATGTCATCTGGCCAGCTCTTCTTCTTGGTTACATCTCCTTGTCAAGGAGATGTAACCAATCTGGTTGGTTACATCAGTGATCTACTGGGATTTTTTTTTTGGGGGGGGGGTGGAGGGGGTAATTTAGCAGGAAATCACAACCAATACAAGGTTTCCTGGCAATCGTGGACTTCTTTTTTGCGGTTTCTGCAAAATCTGTGAAACTGTGATTTAGGTAGGTCCCTGGTTACGTATGATGGTGCACAGTGATTGCCAGCATCTTATATTTAGCTTGTGGGATAAATTTGCATTCAAGTAATAGTCAGTCTCTTCTATTTAGAATAAACTTGAAACAATAGTGCCTGATAAGACTGTTGGGGCAAAAGCCCCCAGTCTTGCCCGGATCTAACATAATTGAGGAGGAGAATGCAAAACCAGCAGAAAGTTCAGCTTCACATTTTTATTTCCTGAGATGGCTAGGTACCAAGCCTAGTCCCCAGCAGGCTGTTCTAATTTATATTAGCTGTCACTGGCCACAAGTTGTTATTTTAACTGCCAAAAATGACTAGTGTACAAGATTACATTCATTCAGGATATTGCCCTTTTCTGCATTTGAAGCCTGCAAGTGGGAATGGCATAATCTTTGTGAAACCTTGGTGGAGACTGACATAGTGAAATACAACAGAATAATGATTTCCAACCACCAAGACCTGAATAGCATATAAATAATTTAAGAAAGCCCATTAGCCCAACTGGGATCTACTGATTATCTAGAAATTGTTATGTGATCTCTCTCTTCTAGATACGACAGCAAGCAGCAAAATCCATGAAGATCCTGAAATGAGTTCCTGCAGACACAGAGGCAGTGCCACTAACTCTTGATTTTAATGCAAGTGTCATAATCTCCAGGGCTTCTGCTTTTCTCTGTTTAAAAGCTGCAAACCCTCTGATAAAAATAGCAAATTCTCTAATTAAATACCTAAAATTTCAGTTTTCCCATGATTTAAATGACCACCACTATATTTGTATATGCATATGTGTAGCTGTATGTGTGTGTGTATCACTTGAACACAAAATTTTATTGATATATTTACAATTTCAAAGCATTTTGGAAGCCTACCAGTGTCTTAATCACTATAAAAAACTAAATTCTAAATGCCTATACATTTTAGCATTTGATTTTGGGTTTCTTATCATGGAAAATCAGAGCTTCCCCTGCCCCCTTCGTTCACCAGGATGAAGGTCCAGCTGCAGCTGTTATCCCCAGCTGCTTTTTGGCAGTGAGCAGCCTTGATAGGCCGGTACCCAGCTCATGCCATTAACCCTCACTTCCAAGCCACAGCCCCTGGCCCTGCTGGTACCCCTCGCTCCCCACCCACAGCCCCTGCACCCCCCCAGCCTTGCGAGAGAGGGGTCGGGGGGGCAAGATCTGAAGCCCTCTACCCCCCACTAACAGTGACTGAGCACTGGCTGCCAACCATGGGAGGCAGGGCCTGCTGTGGCCTGAACAGGGCGCGGAGCCCAGCTCCGCCTCCCCATGGGTGGCACGGATGGAGCAGAGCCCATGAGGGCATACAGATGCAGGCTGGCGGCTGTAGACTCAGGGCTTTCCGCTCTGCTGACCTCCCCCTGGGAGGCAGGATCCTGTGGGCAGGATCTGAAAGGGTGGGCTAGAAGGCTTGGTGCCACTGCCATGAGCCCCACACCATCATGGCAAGGTGCTCCCTGCACACCTGGCAGCAGTGGGGGACACAACTCCATGGTGCCACCCCTGCTGCTGCCAGGCAGGCAGGGGGTGCCTCACCGTGGTGGCATGGGGCTCACTGGGCTTCCTCACCCTGCTCTGCCAGGTCCTGCCCTTAAAATGAGAAAATCTGCATTTTTCTGCACTAAACAGAAAACTAGGATCCCTGGTGAACTGTCATGTTCCTTTAAAGCCACGATGTCTGGAATCATGTTTGTATGGGAGAACACCCTTCCTGGTTTTTGTTAAGAAAAGCTGACAATATGACCCACATGTACCCTATCAGCTGAAAACAACTGGAGGGCAATTATAAAAACAAACAAACAAACAAATAATTTGTAAATCTCATGCGTTTGAGCCATCCATGTTGGCAATGCTGCAAACATCTCTATGCATGGATCTCAGTTCAGGGTAAAGCCCAATGCTGGAGAGAATAGTGAGACACTCTTAGCACAAACCATTTCAAGAAAGTAATTCCCAATTTTAGTAGCAAACTCTTACTCCACTATTAGAATGGTGATGTAACACATGCTTGCAAACACATTCGATCCCCTGATTCATGCCTGAGGAAATGTCTGGAAAAGGAAAAATCTAATAACTATTCCTAGGTAAAGGAAAAATCAGGTGACTGGTCAAGAGAAGGAAAACCATTTCGACAGAACAGAGAGATACTGAGTGCTGGATATCTTAATGCAAATTAATAGGGAAGTTGTGGTTTGTGTGTTTCCAGACTTACTGCACAAAGGCTGTAAACGGCAGACTGACTTTGAACTTGGATATTCAGCTCGGTGTTGCAAGCCAGAGTGGGACAGAACTTCAGATCCAGAGAGGGAGTGGAAATGGTGCTCCAATATCGGGTAAGCAGAAACCAATTGGTTATTTCCTGGGACAGATATCCCATAGCAGACCTCCCCAAAGTGAAATAGTTAGAGCTGAATGAAATTTCTAATGTAAAAGAAATGTGCTTTGCAACACAAAAGACAAATATTTGGGCCTGACAACCAAAGCTCTTTATGCTTTGTATAGAATTAAGGGGTTGGGTTTTGTGAATATGTTATTTATGTGTATGTGTATGCATGGTAATCCTGCATGTTAATGCAACACTGCTTCTGAAAAGATCTCCTGTTCTGAATGCTGTCTGCTGGATCACATCTGTCCTCATCTGTACTGCTGTTAAATTAGGTGTAACTCCAACTTGAGACCAGTACCCAGGAATTATTGTGGATTTACATAGATCTAAGAAGGAATTGGCCTTCCACCTTTATAGTTAGTGTTGATCAGAACAGCAAACTTTCACTGCTACCTTTTACTACTTTGCCCTCTTGTTTCACTGTAACACAGATTTATCTTGTCATTCTGGACTAGAAATTGTGACTAAACTTGAGGTGGTGTGGTGCTTACCCTAGTGTCAGTCAGCTGACTGTGCTGAGTCCCTTGTGCCGACAAACAGCAAAAGCAATGCAACTTGGTAAGCAGAGCAGCAAAGCAGCTGTTTCTGTGTTGTGTGCTGCTGCACATTTTATACACAGTAAAAGTTTAAGAGGAGGGAAAACTTTGGAATTGGAGGATGTACAAAGTACTTGCCCCAAAAAGTAATTCTTGAAGTGAAAATTAAAATTAGCTAGAGGAACTTAGGAAGCATTTCCACAAGTGCCTTAAAAAGAAGAGACAAGGTTCCTGGGTAAATTTTATATCTTTTATTAGACCAACCCAAATAGTTGGAGAAAAGCTATTAAGCAAGCTTTCGGGTTCCAAAACCCTTCTTCAGGCTAAGGAAGTTTCAGCAGTTGGTGTGTGCTCTTCCTGGATGGAATGAAAAGTAAGGAAGCCAGGGGCTGGGCTGGGGTTTCAGTTGCCAGGCAGATTATAATGTATAAAAATCCAATGTCTATGTTTAGTCCATGATCTCTAGTATCCAGGAGGTTGATGAAATGGAGCTCATAGGCTCATCTCTGGGAAGTGTTGTGTAAGTTACCCTTGAGGATCAGGACTGAGAGATTGGAGAGAGAGTGGCCTCCTGTGAAAATTCGCCCCCACTGGTAATTGGGTATTTCTGTCTTTGATAGATTTCCAGTGTGCGTTCATTCTGGTGCACAGTTGTTGTCTGGTCTCTCCTACATATCTTCCATCAGGGCATTTTGTGCATTGGATGAGGTATATTACATTTCTGGAGGTGCAGCTGTAAGATCCAGGGATGCTGATGGCTCTGTTGTGGGGTGTAGTAATTGTGGGGGTGGTGGAGATGTGTTGGCAGGTTTTGCATTTCTTGTCCTGGCACGGTCTGGATACTTTTGGTGTGTTCTGGGGTTGAGGAAGTTTGCTTCTGGTGATGAGGTTGGCGAGGTTTGGTGCTTGTTTGAAGGCTAGGATGGGTGGCTTTGGGAAGATCTTTTTTTAAGAATAGGGTCTCTTTCTAGTATGGGTTGCAATTTGTTGAGGATTTTCTGTACAGGTTCAAGGGAGGGCTGATACGTCATAACCAGCAGTGTGCAATTTGTGGGTGTTTTTCTTCTGTACTGCAGCAGTTCATCACGTGGTATCCAGGTGGCTCTTTCAAACGTGCGATCTACCTCTCTGGAGGAGTGTCCTTGCTGGGTGAAAGCCTTTATAAGATTGGTGAGGTGGCGATCCCGGGTGTGCTCTTCAGTACAAATGCGGTGGTAACTCAGGGTTTGGCTGTATATCACAGCTTTTTTGGTGTTTAGGGTGATTGCTGGTTCTGTGCAGATATGTATGTTGGTCTGTGGGTTTCTTGTATACTGTGGTCTGTATTTTACCTTTCTGGATACTGATCATTGTGTCTAAAAAGGAGATGTTGGTGCTGGAGTATTCTTAACAAAGTTGGATGAATGGATGGTGATTGGGGAATTTCTGATGCAATCAGAGATTGCAGGTTTTCAGTCCAAATGATGAAGATGTCATTAATGTATCTTAAGTATAGCAAGGGTTTAATGGTGCAGTTCTTGAGGAAGTCTTCTTCCAGGTGGTTCATAAAAAAGGTTGGCATACTGTGGGGCCATTTTAGTGCCCATAGCTGTTCCCTTCATCTTGAGGAAGTGTTGATTATTAAAAGTGAAAGTGTTGTGTGTGAGGATGAAGTGTATAAGCTCAGTGATATCTTTGGGTCTGTATTCTGAGTTGTAATCTTGTTCCTGTAGATATGTAAGGCAGGCTTGGATGCTATCCTGGTGTGGGATGTTGGTATATAGGCTGGTAACGTCCATGGTGGCTAGGAGTGTGTTGCTGGGAAGGTGGATTATGTTTTTAAGTTTCCGTAGAAAGTCTGTAGTGTCTTGTACAAAACTTGCTCTGTGGGGACAAGCAGTTTTAGGATGGATTCAACAAAACCTGATATTTCCTCAGTTAGGGTCCCATGGTTGGATATGATAGGTCTGCCAGGGTTCCCTTTTTTGTGGATTTTAGGGAGCATGTAAAAAGTCCCCGGGTTAGGTAGTGGGGGAATCAAGGTCTGTAGTTTTTCTTGTAGTCTTGATGGAAATGATTTGATGGTATTGTTGAGTTTTTTGGTGAAAAGGGGAGTAGGAATTTCTTGTAGTTCTTTGTAGTAGGTGGTGTCAGAGAGCTGTCTCTTGGCTTCCTTTATGTAATCCTCACGGTTTAGGATGACTACAGCTCCTCCTTTGTCTGCTGATATCAAATTCACCCAAGGAACCTTTTCTGCCTATGTTTAGTCCATGATGTCTAGTATCCAGCAGGTTGATGAAATGGAGCTCATAGGCTCGTCTCTGGGAAGTGTTGTGTAAGTTTCCCTTGAGAATCAGGACTGAGAGATTGGAGACACAGTCGCCCTCCTGTGAGAAATGTGCCCTCACGGTAATTGGGTATTTCTGTCTTTGATAGATTTCCGGTGTGCGTTCATTCTGGTGTGCGGTTGTTGTTTGGTCTTTCTACATATCTTCCATCAGGGCATTTGGTGCATTGGATGAGGTATATTACATTTCTGGAGGTGCAGCTGGAACATCCAGGGATGCTGACGGCTCTGTTGTGGGGTGTAGTAATTGTGGGGGGTGGTGGAGATGTGTTGGCAGGTTTTGCATTTCTTGTCCTGACACGGTCTGGATCCTTTTGGTGTGTTCTGGGCTTGATGAAGTTTCCTTCTGGTGATGAGGTTGGCAAGGAGAACAGTGGTGTAAGTATTTTTTTTTTTACATACTGGAAAACAAGCAGTTGAAGAAGAGTACTTCAATATTGGCTACAAATACAAGCTAACTGTGGCATGGAAGCCAGCTGGGCTTTGTACTGCTTGAATATGAACAATTAGAGGTTTCAGTTTGTGATTTCCATCTTGGTTCTGAGATAGTTTGATTGTATAGCAATTTTGAGTTTAGATAAAGCCCTATTACCTGCTTAGAATTAGAAGGCAAAATAATGCAAGAGGCAAGGATTTTTGTGAGTGATCTTTATCCCAGCCATGCAGTTCATCCAGTAAAGTTACACACATTTTTCAATGCAAAACATTTTTCATCAGGTCACTGAAGAATCACTCCCAGCACTACCAAGGCAAAATAACACATTTGTCTTGCCATTCAAGTTATCTGGTACAAGGCCATCCCTGTTTATCCATCCAAGGGCTCTACTGTTGATGAAGAATGTTTCTGTATTTATAGGCAGGTTTTGCTTGAGAATTTCAAATAGGATCATGGAAAAGTTTCACTGGAAGAGGCTTCCACAGGTTTCTTCAGTGTGCCCCTCTTCCACACTCATCATTAGTTTTGGTAATGAAGCCTGTTAGTCCTACTCCAAGTCAGGCGTTAGGACCGGGTATGGACTGCACTGACAATTTTGGTTATTTCCCATTTACTCCAGTAGGAGCTGGACTGGGGCTAGGTGGGATTGGAAATGTGAGATGGAGAATGTGCAAGGGCATGCAATGACCCTGTGGCAGAGTAAATGCCTGGTCTGAACATGGGAGCCCCAATCCAGAAATGATGCAAATTTTGCTTAATGTTGATAGACCATTACAAGCTACAACTTGCTGTAAAAAAATGCTAAAGCAGAGCCCGTTGGTTGCCTCAATCCCATTTCTGTAACTTAATGTTTCCTTCCTTAACAAAATATAGGACAGGAAATGTAACACTGTGTTTCGGCCATTATTCCAAGTGTGTCTTGAACCATACCTTTTATCCAAGCTTCCTAAAGGTTTAAAGGAATTTGGAACTAGATCCAGATGTCATGTCTTACCTGGTACAAGGTTACCTATTGCCTTTTGTGGCCCAGATTTTTAAGGGATCCTACAGTCATCTTCTCAGTTTCCCAGAGCCCACATTTGGGAATCTACTTTCCCAAGCAGTCAGCACCCAACCACTCTCATTGTGACAATGATAGACAGATTTGCTAACAAGCGAATCTCTTTTAAAAAGCTAGTCACATATAGTACGGGAAGATATTAGCCATACCTGATCCATGATAATGTGACTTAATTGAAGCTGTGTGATTGTAGTTCAGGTGTAGCTTGTGCACATGTTCACCAGTGCTGGGAGATATGTTGGGAACCCCAATGTAAGTAATTTGGGATTGGTGGGATCATTGGAGGTGCTGGTGGATCTGTACAGAGTAGGGTTTGGTGGGTTTGCTGTTGCCCATCCAGGAGTGGGGGAGTCTAGGGGCTGAAAATAGCCCAGTCAGGGTTATGAGGGTCAAAGGAGTTTGGCCCTAGAGCTGGGGCTAGTGGCTGGGCTTTCCCAGCCTCAGGACTGCGCTCTGAACTTGTGCAGATGTTCAGCAGATTGGGATTAAACCATTCCTGATCTGACATAATTTGCTGCCTTGGGTGAACTAATTAAGATCTGTCTGGCCATTTTTTGCCAGAACCTACCTCCCTGAATGTCTGTAAAGATCAACAGTTAGATTAACCTAACGAGGACTAGGTTGATTTAAGTGTGACTTCTGCACTTACCCATAAAGGTAGTGAAAATCCCACTAACTTCTATGGAGCATGATCATCAAGGCCTCATTTAAGAGGCTTCCGCTGGCAGTAGACAAATCTGGTCCAATATGTTTCTATACATTAAAATGAAGTGCCAGTACAAGCACAAATATTTCTTGCATAAAATACTCAACACTGGGTATTAAATATTTCAGAACAACTACACATTTCTAACTGGCATAGGCTTCTTCAGTTCTGTTCTGTTCTGTTTTGTTTTTTGAATTAAAACTTTTCATCTTCATAAAGGGGAAAAACAAAACAAACAAAAAAACTCATGCATGTTTTTTCCTGCATTCCATTTCTTAGCAGTTACTTCGTCTTGGACTTTCTCTTTGTCTCCTGGCCTGGAGTGAAAACTCCACTAACTGTTTGCCCGTAGTTTGTTGACCTTACAACTTCTTATTCCTTCAGTGGCTTTTTCCCCACTGATAATTCAAACTTCAATAATATGAGAGCTCTCTCTTCCTTCAGATCTTCCCAAGGTACCCACTATTCTGTGATAAGAATAATTAGCAGTAGCATTTCAAGTCACGTGGATTCTGTAGGGGGTTAGTTAAGAAACAGATCCATCTGCTTTGTTACAATGCTTTGGGTCCCATAAAGCCTACATAGGTCTCAATCCTGCAATTCTAGATCCATAAAAGTGGGTCCTTGTGCCTCTGAAGTTTGCCATTGATTTCATTAGAGATGGATTTAGTTTCAGCTTGAGTTCTGTGTGCTCTGTTTATTAGTAGAGATAAGACTGAGTTCATTTCTGATCCAAACAGATCAGTTACTGGTTATCTTTGAAGCTCTCCACTGAAAAATCGATCTTTGTTTTGTTTGGCATTTGTAACTAGCACAAAAGGGATTGAGTCTCTAGGTCTTTCCACAATGCAAGTAACAGAAGTTGATAAATGGTCATGTGAGCCATGTGTGTGAAGATATGAAGCCCACCATGTCCAGTTGAACAAGGGATTAACCCAGGTAAGCTGTCCTCCTTTGCAAAATTGCTTGGGGCAGAATTGTCTGGGGACCTGTGAAAGGTTCATACCACGTTGGAAGACTGTTCTGGGTTGCACCTCAAACTGAAGAGTCTTTCCATTGACTTGTATTGATCTGTTTGGTTTCATGATGTATTAACTATCCATCCTTGAGGATAAGGAGCATGCTTCCTGCCATTGGGTCTTGCCATAAGTTTCTTTAACTTGACCTGAAGCCCTGTCTTGGGGGAGCTCTCCTAATTTTTGGCTGTGGATAGTAAATACACCATGCTGTGGTCGCTGATTTGTAATGATGACTATGTCTTTGCAGAGAAGCATACAGTTCATAAGTAATTCATTACTACTATTGTGATAGTAACCATAGGGCCCAATCAGGACCCATACCACTCATTGTGCAAACAAGACAATGGCCCATGCCCCATAGAGATCACAATGTAGACTTAAGAGAACATCTAACAGGTGGATAAGCCATAAAAGTGAAACCTAGATGGAGAGGAAAGGGAGAAGAGGGATAAGCAGTCAGATAAATTACTACTCAGTAAGCAGTAAGTTAAATTAGTACTCAGATTTTGGACATTGCAAGTTCTTGGCCCTGATCAACACCAGGTGGTAGTGATTTGCAAGCTGCTATCTTAAAATGTAGGTTAAAAGGGGGCATTTAAGACAAAGTAATGACTCAGCTAATTTTTAATTAAAAGAATTAATACAGTACTTGAATTAAAGGCTCAGTTTGAACACATCCTAAGTCAGCTCTGAGCTAGACAAGTTACATTAGAATGCCAGGCTACATATTGTCACCAAAGTAAACCAGAATATTAGCTTGTATACAGTTTATAGTATAAAGTGTATTGATAGTCTTCCAAAATATAGAGACTTCCACAGACAGTTGGTTTTAAAATTATAGAACTATAACCTCAAATCCAAAAAAGAAAAGAAAATCATAACCAAAAGTCTAGCCTTTACTAAAATCATTTCAACAAAGGGAGAGTCAAACAGAAAATGTTAACAGAAATACTGTAGTTGTTTAGGAAGACAGAACACTCTACTTGTATTATGTGAAATAAGGTTAAAGCATATGCTATACCACGTAATACTTCTGTTTCATTTACTATTAACAGCTGTATACCATGTCCATCACATTATCTTCTTTTTTTGAAGGTGGAACTGTTCAGGGAACAGAGCAAACAATGCCAGAATACAGGTCCTAGTAAGGCCTATTCTCTCTCTCTCTCTCTCTCTCTCTCTCTTTGTTGTATTAATAATATAAAGATAATCAAGTTGCTGAGCTTTCCCTTAGTAGCAGACATCGAAGCAGAAGGGAGGTGAGTACTGAGATCCCACTGTGAGGAGGGGAAGCTGACAAAGGAAGTTCTTTTTAACACAGTGTGGAATTCATGTGTGGAACTCACTGTCAGCTTGCATAGCATCGTGTGATGATTTAGCCTCAATTAAACAGGGACAAGACAAATACTTGGAGGTGCATCCATAGCTATTGAGCACAGGAGTTCGGGGTACAGCCTCTGAATCAGAACTTGCTAGACCTTAAATGCTGGAGGCTGCAAGTGAGGGAAAAAACCCTGGTCATACCCTGTTCACTCTCCCTTTCAGCATGCACTCTGCCACTGTCTGGGAGAGTATACTGAGTCAGATGGACCTATGACCCAGTAACTGGCAGCTCTTGTGTTCTTAACTGAGGCACAGAGAAGGGATGCAACACAACTAAGGCCACTCGATTGGTGGCACAGCCTGGAATACAAGTGCAAGTCTCCAAAGTCCCAACTCCAGGACTACATCCTTTAGTCCAGCAGTTCCCAAACTCTGACAGATTGCGCACCACCAATTTAAAATGATATGACCTTAAGTACGACCAGCAAATTTCTCAGTTCACCCTTAAGTGCCACCAGCAAATTTTTGTCATATAATTATAATAAGTCTGTTAACACGTACCCCTGACAGTTTGTCTGCGTACCACTGGCGGTATGCATGCCACAGACTGGGAACTGCTGTTCTAGTTTGCGGCACTTTGATACAATATAAGCTTGTGTTGCATTCATGTAAAGAAAAACACATGATAGGTCCTGGAAATAAGTAACAATGCGCACAGTACATAGTTCAGACTCAGTCTGTCTGTACATGCATCTCCCGTCTCACACCTGCACCTGTGGCTACGAGATTTTTGGGCTGCAGTAATGTCTACCGAAGGTCACAGCACTAAACTAGCATTTCCCAAGTAATTGGGGATCAACACAGTTTAATGAGCATGGGATGACTGGTTCCCTTTATCCCAGCTTGTTTATACCATGGTGCATTACTAAATTCTTTGCCATGCATTATGTAAGCATAAATATTCCTTGAATGCAACATTAAACATTCCCTGTATTTAATATTTCACACTAACCTTAAATTTCATCAGATACTTCAATTGCAGGGAGACTCCTGGGTGGTTTTTGTTTGTTTGGTTGTTTGGTTGGTTTTGTTTTTTGTTACTTTTTTTTTGCTCAGAATAATAAAAAATCTTTTTAATATTGTAGGTTCCGCTGAGCGTTCTTCATTAGTGGTGATAAATTGGATTGGTGACATTGCTGATGCTTCTAATAGTCCCTGCACATACATGACTGTCACCTATTCCCTAAGTCTAAAATGTTCTAATAACAGTTACTGTTTTCCCTCCAGCCCAATGAAACAAGCAATCAGCTTCAGTTCTTCCACATTCAACTTCAGTTAGGTTTGGCAAAAGTGAAGTGTGTGTACATTTGTGCACACCTTAAGTGGGAATTTATTCTCAACAATGGTCATATAATTTCTCCAAATTCTTTAGCATAGCCAGATAAGGTTCCTTGGGTGAATTTGATACCTTTTATTAGACCAACACAAATAGTTGGGGAATAGTAATTAAGCAAGCTTTTGGGTTCCAAAACCCTTCGTCAGATTAAGGAAGTCTCAGCAGTCGGTGTGTGCTATTCCTGGATGCAATGAAAAGTAAAGAAGCCGGGGGCTGGGCTGAGGAGTCAGTTGCCAGACAAATTATAATGTGTCAAAAATCCAATGTCTATGTTTAGTCCATGACCTCTAGTATCCAGGAGGTTGATGAAATTGAGCTCATAGGCTCGTCTCTGGGAAGTTTTGTGTAAGTTACCCTTGAGGATCAGGACTGAGAGATTGGAGAGAGAGTAGCCCTCCTGTGAAAATTTGCCCCCACCGGTAATTGGGTGTTTCTGTCTTTGATAGATTTCCAGTGTGCGTTCATTCTGGTGCACAGTTGTTGTCTGGTCTCTCCTACATATCTTCTGTCAGGGCATTTGGTGCATTGGATGAGGTATATAACATTCCTGGAGGTGCAACTGTAAGATCCAGGGATGCTGATGGCTCTGTTGTGGGGTGTAGTAATTGTGGGGGGTGGTGGAGCTGTGTTGGCAGGTTTTGCATTTCTTGTCCTGGCATGGTCTGGATCCTTTTGGTGTGTTCTGGGCTTGAGGAAGTTTGCTACTGGTGATGAGGTTGGCGAGGTTCACTGCTTGTTTGAAGGCTAGGATGGGTGGCTTTGGGAAGATCTTTTTAAGAATAGGGTCTCTTTCTAGTATGGGTTGCAATTTTTTAAGGATTTTCTGTACAGGTTCAAGGGAGGGGTGATACGTCATAACCAGCGGTGTACAATTGGTGGGGGGTTTTCTTCTGTACTGCAGCAGTTCTTCATGTGGTATCCGGGTGGCTTTTTCAAACATGACATCTATCTCTCTGGAGGAGTGTCCTTGCTGGGTGAAAGCCATTTTAAGATTGGTGAGTTGGCAATCCCGGGTGTTCTCTCAGTAGAAATACGGTGGTATCTGAGGGCTTGGCTGTATATCACAGCTTTTTTGGTGTGTTTCGGGTGATTGCTGGTTCTGTGCAGATATGTATGTTGGTCTGTGGGTTTCTTGTATACTGTGGTCTGTAGTTTACCCTTTTAGATACTGATCATTGTGTCTAAAAAGGGGATGTTGGTGCTGGAGTATTCCAAAGAAAGTCGGATGGAGGGATGGTGATTGTTGAATTTCTGATGGAACTCAATCAGAGATTGCAGGTTTTCAGTCAAAATGATGAAGATGTCATTGATGTATCTTAAGTATAGCAAGGGTTTGATGGTGCAGTTCTTGAGAAAGTCTTCTTCCAGGTGGCTCATAAAAAGTTTGGCATACTGTGGAGCCATTTTAGTGCCCATAGGTGTTCCCTTCATCTTGAGGAAGTGTTGATTATTAAAAGTGAAATTGTTGTGTGTGAGGATGAAGTGTATAAGCCCAGTAATATCTTTGGGTCTGTATTCTGAGTTGTAATCTTGTTCCTGTAGATATGTAAGGCAGGCTTGGATGCCATCCTGGTGTGGGATGTTGGTATATAGGTTGGCAACATCCGTGGTGGCTAGGAGTGTGTTGCTGGGAAGGTGGTCTATGTTTTTAAGTTTCCGTAGAAAGTCTGTAGTGTCTTGTACAAAACTTGCTCTGTGGGTGACCAGCGGTTTTAGGATGGATTCAACAAAACCTGATATTTCCTCAGTTAGGGTCCCATGGTTGGATATGATAGGTCTGCCAGGGTTCCCTTTTTTGTGGATTTTAGGGAGCATGTAAAAAGTCCCCGGGTTAGGTAGTGGGGGAATCAAGGTCTGTAGTTTTTCTTGTAGTCTTGATGGAAATGATTTGATGGTATTGTTGAGTTTTTTGGTGAAAAGGGGAGTAGGCTCTTCTTGAAGTTCTTTGTAGTACGTGGTGTCAGAGAGCTGTCTCTTGGTTTCCTTTATGTAATCCTCACAGTTTAGGATGACTATGGCTCCTCCTTTATCTGCGGTTTTATTCCTATGTGGTGGTTAGATCTTAGAGATTCTATGGCCTTTTTCTCTGGTAGAGAGAGGTTGTTGTGGTGGAATGTGTTACTGATTACTTCATTGTTCATTCTTTCCCTGAAGCAGTCAATTTAGCAGTCAAGGTAAGGGTTTCGTCCACTGTGAGGTGTCCAATCTGATGTTTTTGGTGACTTTTTGACATTGCTCCTTTCCTGAATGTTGTCAGAGGATGAGTTGTTGTTGGGAGGGGTTTCAGTTTGGTCGTGGAAATATTCTTTGAGGCACAGGCGTCGGAAGAATTCTTCTAGTTCTCCACATTGAAGTATTTTATTAGGGTATTTTTCTGGACAGAAATTTAGGCCTTTAGAAAGGACAGATTTTTTAGTTATGGTAAGCGTATGCGTGGAGAGATTGATAATATTTGTGGGTTTGTTGCTGCTTGCAGTTTCATCGAGTCTGAGGTTGGAAGGTCGTAAGGTGTTGGTGTTGTTCCTCTGATGGTTGTTTTGTGGCTGGGGAGCTTGTTCTTGGAGTAATTTGTTCCATTTCTTCTTTTTATATTGTATGAATACTGTAGAAAGGTTTTCATAGTCTCTTTGTATCCACTGTATATTGTCAGGGAACCTGCATGAAAAGTAAAGAAGCAACTAACTCCCCAGCCTAGCCCCTGGATTCTTTGCTTTTCATCCCATCCAGGAAGAGCACACACCAACTACTGCGACTTCTTTAGCCTGACGAAGGGTTTTGGAACCCGAAAGCTTGCTTAATAACTCTCCTCCAACTATTTGGGTTGGTCTAATAAAAGATATCAAATTCACCCAAGGAAACTTGTCTGTCTATGTCCTTAGACCAACACAGCTACAACCTAAGCCCCTGTTAGCATAGCCATTTCTTTTTCAGCTATCTGGGGCTGGAGTTCATTTTCAATGTGTAGAGAGGCACAGTAACATACCTCTGGGGCAAGAATAATTGAGCTACTCTCCTTACTCCTAAAACATTGCTTCTTGACTTAAGGCATTTGTTTCCAAACTCTGGTAAATCAACTTTGGTCTTTACTTTATGCAGGTCCTAGTATTGAACTCCTCATTTGGGCAAAAAGCTCAGCAGAGTCCACGAGTGTCTTTCCCGAGAAAAGATTTCACAATTTCCCCCCTCTCCTTTTCCGGGATCGATTCCATGCCGTTTCTCTTATTTTGACATCTGAATGTCTGGCCTTGTTAAAAAAAAAAAAAAAAATCAATGGGAGCTTTGAGTTCAGAGTGGCCAGGAGGATTTCATCTGGTGTCAAACAGGTTTCTTGAGAGCAATGCACTTATTATCCCTGTTGTTTCCAGTATCACCGACCTTCCTTCTCCTCCTCAAAAACCCATACATGCATAATTCAGCTTGGAGACACTGGGAAATAAACACATCCTCTAGTGTATCCCAAAGTGTTTCTTTTTTCTTATCAGCACCACAATGATAGCGCAGTGATAGCAGCTTAGTAAGAGCAGCCCCAGTGATGTCATTCACTGCTACGGAGGTGAAGGTTGCACGTTTATTTTGGAAAACAATGATGCAGTTAATGATAGCACTTGACTTTTGCCCTTCCCTTCCCTGGATTTTTAGGGAGGCTGCTTTGTTGGCTTGTAAAAAACTGTATCATTTGTTTTAAAGGTCAAAAGACTTGCATTATGATTTTATAATCACTAGTAATGGTGAATGAAATAATTGCAGCATCATTTTAGCTCATTTAACTCATCGCTTCACATTCCCATTAGCACCATTAACTCTATCCTAGTGTGTGTCTACAAAGCCATCCCTCCTATTCTACTAGTAGAGAGGGATATTGTCACAACCAAATTAAGTAGTGCCCATGTCACAAACAAGTAATAACCATTTAAAACAGTTTTTTTTTCTGCACTAGGTTAACTAAGGGTTAACAATAATTATAATAACCGCTTTTCTCTGCGCATGTCAAAAAGAAATTTATTGCTGCGCCACTAACAGAGATAAACACTTTTGCCTTCTTTGCTTTATATAAATCATTATAACTGGTCAGAGAAAACAGGGAGTAACCCTGTGAAATAACACCCTAGCAAAGACTGCTAGATAATTGGCGATTCTGATTAGATTTATGACGTGGCGAAAAACAATTGGCTATCATACAAACAAAACCCGCTTACATTTTTCGCAAAGTCGAATACAACTCTGCCCAAAAGTTGGAGTAAATCTGACAATTTGATCAGTTGTCAGCGTCTTCCTGCCGCGACCTCCCTGGCGTACCCTTGCCCCGCATGCCCGATTAGCTGACCGCTGGCCCGTATATATATATCTGCAGAATAACTGAACAACGATCTCTAAGCTGTAACTAACTAAGTATCTCTGACCTCCATCTTACACCACCTTGACGTGAGTAAACAACCTTGCTTTGCAACCGATAAGCGTCCGCCTAATTAATTCCACTCCAAGCATCACAAGTACCCGCCTAATGGCCTTCTAAGGCCCCGGACCCTTATCTGCCCGGGTGGGAGTCAGGGAGAGCTGCTGGCCGGCTGCCCTGGGTCCCGACAGATATGAACAAAAACTTGTGATCCAGACCTTTCTAAAAGCCTTCTAAGACTGCTCTTGACTAAATCTGAAGATTGCTGTTCAGACCTATCTCTGTGACGTGGGCTCAGCTTGTGTTGTGTGGATTGAGGAGATCACTTTTAGTCCGCACTAAAAACAAGCAAATTTTAGTGAGTGAGGGAAATGCAATGCTTTTCTAAAACATCTTTATTTTGGTTCCTCAGTGGACTCTGAACCTGCAAGTTGAATGCTAAAATTCAAATCAAGCCTTTCAGTCTCTTGCAGGTTTTCTTACTTTTGCCTCTAATTAAAAAAACACAAAGTTTGGAGTTGGATTTTCAAGTTCCCCAAAGCCCAGATACGTTTGCGTCTGGTATTTCAGTTCATCCCTACCTCTGCATCTATAATAGATTTTTTGTTCCCCCTCATGCTCTGTATCTTGGGGGTTTTCTATTATGGAATATCACCTTAATAACTGAGCACCTTTTGCGGAAAGGCTCTTTTGTATTTTGGAGATCAGCAACCTATTAAGGTTTATGCCCGGGAATGCTGCAGTTCAGCCACCTCGACCTGTCCTGTCTGCCATAACTTAAAAACTCATGGCTTTTCTTAAACAGGATGCATTTATTAACATGTTGCAAACGGTGATGAAAACAGGCTTCCCTCAAAGCCCAAATTTGTATTTTATTCCTCTTTTTTTAAAAGGCATCATACTTTGTCTAGAACTATGTGCAGCAGGCAGAGACATCTAGCTGTTGAATAATATACTACTATCAAACGTCCTATACAAGCAGGTGAGTTTGAGGGTCCTTCACTTGGCTGCTAATGGTGTGATCTCCTCTCCTCATCCTAGTAAATATAACACATGTAAAAAGAGGATCTTATCCTCTAACTGCTTACAGATCGGGTCATTGACTTCCATAAATTAATGTTTATATGAAATGCTTAAAAAAGATTATTTTAAATTCCAACATTCCCCAGTTCTTGTTTTGCAATCTCCTCCAGTCGTCCAGCTTACTGAAAATTTAACCTCAAATGAATGGATAGAGAATAAGCTTTGTTCAAGTATGATAAGAAATTACTTTTAATGCAAATGGGGCCCTTTTATACAAAAATGAGTTGATGCCAAAGCAAAATTATTATTCAAGTCTGCCAAGGCACACAAGCACAGCTTTGCCAGAACAAATGTAGTATGCCTCACTATCTCAGGGTTACTCGCAAGTATTTCCATGTGTGTACACCAGCTAATAGGTTTCCAAAGTCATGACCATTTGCTGCACACATGCATGTACATCCATGTTATATAAAAATAGGACTTGTTTACAGAGAGGTTTTAGTAGTGCAGATATCACAAAGCAACAAAGTCATCTGCATCTGCTTCCTCAGCCTGACAAAGGGTATTTAAACCCAAAAGCTTGCTAGGAAGAAGTTTTCCAACTATTTGAGTTGATCTAATAAAAGATATCAGATTTACATAAAGAACCTTGTCGCCTGTGTCCTTAGACCAACATGACTACGACCAACACCTCTGAGATAACTTGTGGTCTGCTTCACAGATGGAGGAAAAAGCACTGGTAATTCATTTTAAAGGTGAACACAAGAAGCTCTATTCACAGTCGTTTTACATTGTGCTTTTAATCTTCTTGTGGGCTGAGAGAGAGGCAGGAGCCTCAGTGCTCAATGAGGCTTCCCTCTGATGCACCAGGAGGATCAGTCTAACTCATGGCACTTGCAGTGAAGTGCCATGAGTAAGACCTGAGAGCTGCCCTTCTCTCTGCACCTCTATAGTTCAGCTGGGCACTCTTTGCATGGATGAACCTGTCCTTGGAAAGCTGTGATTTGTACTGGTATATAGTAAAAGCCTCACCCCCCTCTGACTAAAACAAGGTCTATGGGTAAAGTACGGCACCACCAGATTAACTAAAACTACTAACAGTTGGAGCCTAAATGGTTCATGGGTATATTGCTGGCATCCTCCTTACTCTCAGTTTTACCCTGGAAAATCCTAAATCAGATTTGCCTGAAGTGAGCTATCTCTGGAAGCTGAACCTCTTTAATAGAAATAACGTTGATAGCTCCAATCAGAAATATCGGAATGGCTCTCTGTACCTCAGTCTACTGATTTCTATTAAATCAGTATTGAGTAGCTCAGCTCAGTTTTGTGGGAAGTATATGCTCATTCCTAATGGGGAAGCTGTGGTAGACCCTTTTATTCAATGAAGTACAAGAAATGCAGAAGCCTGGTATACTGTTGGAAATCTGCACAAGCCATGAAGAGAATGTGGCATTGATTTCAGTTGTTTTGAGTCACTGTTCATTTGTCATGCACAAACACAACATGTTTTCCATTGCTCCATTGCATCCTGTCTAGCAGTAGAAGTTGAATGTAAAGTCTCATCTTTGGCATCAAAATTCAGACTACGTTACAAATAGCACACTTTTCTAACTGTCCTGTGGCTCCTTTCTCATCTGTGTCTGTTAAGAGCTGGCAGAGGAAGCCATTTGCAGGGCACAACATCTTTTTTCGGTCCAATAAAACCAGCAGCTATTCTCTACATTCTTAAGCGCTGCCTATTGGAATTGTTGTTTTTTTTTTTCTATTGGCTGTTTCCATATGTGCAGCGACCCAAGATATGATCGTGCTTTGGGTAACTAAATCGGAGGGAGGCAAAATGACCACTCAGATGCTTTTCCTGGCCTGGGGTTGATCAGTCACCAGCCTTCTCTAAATACTATCAGTCACAGTTACCCCAAAGGAATAGTTCTGTTAGATAAGTGCTCCCCTCTCCCTGTAGCATCCTTCCCACATAGTACCCAAAGAAGACGATATGGAAACCTCAGTGATGGAAACCTCAGCTACTACATTTGGAGGATTTTTCTGGCCACTTAGTATTGTTCTGACCAGTACAACGGACCACAGTGGTGACCTATTACGAAGTCCTTATTCTTATTCTTATTTATATTACAGTGGCACCTCGAAGATGGAGGAGGAGGAAGGAGGCCCCGTTGTGCTGGATACCATCCAAATGTATAGTAATAGAAAGTTCCTTCTCAATGCCGTATACATAAGGGCAAACAAGCCCGGGAGGGGAAAAGTCCTTGAAAGGAAAAGTGACTTGGCCAAAGTCATATAACAATAAATGCAGATCACATATCCAGATCCTGTGATCCTGCCTACATTCTGCACTGCTGTTATGGCTTTCCTTTAGAATACCATTATTTTTTAACACAAAATCTTTCCTTATTTTACAATGAAAGAAAGTGAAGAACTAAAATACATTTAAAAAAAAAAAAGGTTGGTCATTCTGAATTCCTGTTAATAAAATAAAATTAAAAAAAACAAACACAAATTTCAGTGATGCACCCTATTTGATGGATGAAACTCCTGTTGATTTCATCCAAATTCTTTGGCGAGACAAAGAAGAGGGTTTGTTTTTTTTTTTTTTTTTCTTACAGTTTTGTGGTTCATGTCTACACTAGCTTGTCTATACTTTTATAAAATTCCAGTCAAGCTCTATTTAATATGCAGCAGAATTATTGTACTTGCTATATATCAACTTTAAATCTGCTTCAATACAACCTTAAATGCCTTTCTTGCAGTATATCACTTCATCAGTCTAGCTTAACTAGAGCTACTTTGTCATTTTTTATTGCCCCCATAAAATCTACGAATGGAACACTTGGATTTTCTAGCAGTAAGTTTTATTACTTAGGCTTTTTTTAAAGTACTTGTCAATGAGATACAGTACTTGCACAGAGTACATTTTTCAGCTCTGCATTATACTGTTATTTCAATTTATTTTAGACAGAATACGTAACATTCATCTAAATAATACCTATGGTATTTCAAATGAGTGTATTATGAATATAATTAGAATGGATATAAACCTACTTCATCCATCAAGATTCCTATACTTTGTTGCCTGCATCTAAGTGTATGGCATCTTTCAAGTAAGCCTTTAAATGATAACTCATTGTGCTTTTAATGCTGCACATAAAATCATATCACAATGTGCGGGAGGGAGGGAAATCAGTTTCTTGTAATTTTTATGTTTTAATTTCAATTTTTTAGAGCTGTCTAGATTTTTCCTTGGAGTGAGTTGTACCAGAACTTTTTATTCCCCCCCGCCACAAACTTAGGCATATAGAAATTGCCATATTAGATCAGGCCGGTGATTTATCTAGTCTAGTAGTCTGCCTGTTTCCTAGACTCATAAGAGGAAAATGTAAAATATGATGCTACGTGTTATGGAAATGTCTGGTCACTGGGAGAGATTCTTCCTAACCTGCTTCAGTTTTAGTTTAGTGTGTGCCCTGTAGCATGAAGATTTATAGCCTTCCCAAAAAAATGGAGATACAGTTGTTTAATTCTCCCCTTCCCTTCCCTCATTGGAGATATCGGTTCTAGTCTAGGTCCTGCTGCCTTTCTTGACTTTCCTCAGACAAGGCATTTCACCTTTCTGTTCCTTGATTTCCTCTTCTGTCATTATCCTGACCTTAGATTAAAGCCTTGAGGACCTACAAATCAAATATACAATTTAAGATCTAGACATATTGGATTTAAAACATATTTTAATTCTTAATATTGTAACTGCGGATGTTCACACCATCCATCTAAATGTCCAATTCTTTGGTAATGCTGAACATCTCTTTGCCCCAGTGATGTATTGTGGCTCTATGTTCCACGCTCTAATTGTATACTATGTAAGAATTATTTTTTGTTTTTAATCAGTGAAAGTGAACTGTTACGTTACAGAAATCTTAGGGACTGAAGGTGGCACAGGGTAGGGAGGCAGCTTTGCATTTCAACTGATGGGTGAAATTGTGTGTTTACAGTTAGCATTCGCATTAAAACATCCAATTAGCTTTTGCACTGTTTCCATTAGTAGTGCTAAATGTGAACTTATGTACATGAAAAATTAATGTTTCTGTAAGAAAAAGAAAACTGTAACCAGATATGTCTAAACAGCCCTCCTCAGCTATGTCATAAATACCCCCTCATTATTCTCATTTTGTTGAATGAATATTAACAATACATTTTAAATAATACCTATCATAATATAGCATGAGTGGGGAATAGGAACACCTCTCTAACTAATTAGAGCTCTTGAATGACATTGGGAAAGGGTTCTGAGTTGAATCACTGTTCCTTGGACAGGATTGAATTAGCATAGATTTAATGCCAGTGATAATTCTACGCAATTGTGAGATCAGTAGTTTAATGCATCTGGCAGAGAGACAGGGATTTTCTTTCTCTTACAATGCTGAATAACCCCCTATAATCATTTTTCTTTAGCGCTCACGTCTATCCAGGCTTCAGTTTAATAAAAGGCCAAAGAAATCAGGATTCTGCTGAGCTTCTGTGGCTCAAACGCAGAGAGAACGAGATGTTATCTCAGGGTGGTTGTGGTTCAGAATCATTAAAAAGACGAATGGGTGGATTGGAGGGCTATGTTTATATTTCCAATTGCTTGTATACTGCAGAAGACACCCTTCTTAACAGTAAAGTGTATATGCTTTCTTTAATCCAGTAGCCCAAGAACTAAGAGGACAAAAGAGAGCCTGGAGCAATCACTACTTTGGAGTTTTATTTTTACAACATTTTCACAACAAATTTTACAACATTTTGCATATGTTTGTATTAAATTGTGTATTAATTTGTATTAGAGCTGGACTTTCTAGTGCAGTTCAGGTTTTATCGATCCTACATGTTTATATCTACCAATGAAACCCTGGTAGAGAGACAGGATGCTGGACTCAATTGTGAGTCCAATCCAATCAAGAATCACTAAAACCTGTACTGCACTAGAAAGCACAATCCTCTGGAAGTTTTCAACTGCTCCTACCCTGCCCTGGCTAAAAAGGAATGGAATTTTTCAGATTTGGTCCTGCTGGGGCCCCCCATCATGATGCACAGCCCGGTGCATGGGGCCAACCCTGGTTGCTGCAGGAGGCAGCTTGGGTTACAGGATACTTGGTGCACATAGCAGTTCATGAGGACACCAGACCCTGGGACCTGCACATGGTGTCTTGGGTCTGCTACCATCAGAGTGTGGCTGAGAGCCCCAGTGCACCTGGAGGTGCATTGAGGTCACCAGACCTTGGGATTTGCACATGGTGGCTACGGTGATTTTATCAACCTAATGAGATCTGGTACTGCAGTAATCTTCATTTAAATGCATATTTTAGGTTTGTTCTGACATATATTGATTTTTCTCAATGAAAAGAGGTCTTCTCTCTTTGAATGCAAATGAGCTTGTTGATTCCCAAATGTGATTTTTGCATTACTTTCATAGCACTGGGGTTTATCTTTCAAAAGGGATTAGAAAGAAAAATATTGTTGGTGCCCAGAAGGTCCATAAAAGTTTTCAGGAGGAGTTTTTAAGGGTACCTCAGGAACCTTTTAAATAGACAGAAGTTTCAATCTTCTCCTCTCTATGCTGGCAGTACCTCTGCTATGTATAATGCTCTTTGAGGCTGGTGATAAAGTGTCTGGATCCAAGACCTGGATTAACAGCATGAGAGCCTCTATCACATGAACTGCAGAAGTCATTTCACTGGTTGGCAGCTGTAGTACATTATTAAGGCTCCTTGGGGAGATTGCTGTATAAGTATGATATAACTGCATTTAACTTTGGAAGAATATCCTTGTAATGCCTACTCTGCACACTTTCCTTCCCTCTCCTGTGCACAAGGACCCCAAAGTATTTAGTTGCTCAAATCCTATGGAATTGCAATGGAAGGTATACACCTCTCAGATCCAAGCCTGTAAGCTTCCTCCCCACATTTTAATGAGCTTTTAAATTCCTTTCCAAGTTTGAGAGCTTGCAAAATTCATTTCAAGTGCCTAAGTGTCAGTCCAGTTACGTGGATTTGGAATTGGGCGTGTTAACATAGGAAATCCCATTTAAAGACCAGATCTAGGATGGGAAGACACTGAAGCCCCAAATGTGCCCAATGTTTTGTTTATTTTTTCCTTAGATACTTTTGCAAAGTCAAGATAATTACTGATTGTCATGCGTTCAGTGCCTTTAGTATTTCAGGCAGCTCTTCAGTGAAAACCAATGTGTTCTTGTGGGAGTGGAAAAATATGAATACACTGAGGCTACCATGTCAGAAGAGCAGGTAAAATTTTCCAAGTATGGAATTTTTAATTACAACTAACAAAAAAAATAAATGTTTTCACAATATTACGCAAAAATTGTCAACATAATTCAGTGGTGGTCAAGGGGCTATAGGTCTGAGCAACTACTGATTTGCTGGAGGTTTTGCACTAAAGGAAAAAAAAAACTTTTTTTTTTCTAAAGTGCACACTTGTGAAAATGATTTCATGTGTGTGTTTTCGGTTACTGTTTTTGGCTGGGTCTACTCGCAGCTTACGTTGTGAGAGAATTGAGACAGGTTCTCCGTTTTACTACTTCAATCATGTTTGTAGTCGCATTTAGTTTGGACAGGTTAGGAGTAAATATGCCGCTGAATGCAGTAATAGTGTGTGCATCCTTAAAATTAAGTGCAATGATCTTTTTCCACCATGGGGCCTTGAAGTATAAGCAGTTTGGGGCAGGGGGACTTAATAGTTTTTTTGGTTGTTTGTTTGTTTTTATCTTGTACAGCACAAAAAAACCCTTGAGATGTAACTACAGATATACTGCAAAAATATAACAGGAATGGAGCTACATTCTATGTAAAATACTACTTTGCCTTCTGGAAAAAAACAAACTTTCTTTTATTTACTTTTATTTTAATTTGTTCCTGAAAAAAGTCCCATTATGTTAGTTACTGTACATACATGTAGTAAGAGCCTGCATTTGCCCTAAACAGCCTGCGATCTAAATGCAAAATGGATTAAGGAAATGGTGTGTTAACTTTATTTTAGAAGCAAGAAGCTTGATCCCGTAAGGTAATCGGTGTTTTTTTGCAAATCCTACATGAAATCTGTGGCAGACCTGGGAGCTGAACTCAGTTCCACTCATTTCTTGGTCCTAACCATTAGATCATCCTTCTTCCCTTCTTTTGTCCTCAATTCTGTCCTGGGTTCCTGATGGAATATCAGAACTTGTTTGGTCCTGCTTTAATTATTGTTGACCATTACTTTGTAACTTCAGCACCAGCTCAAATGTGATAATCCCTTGGGACCTTTAGCATCAGGAGTTCTCCCTTTCATATCCAAATTGATTTGATATATATATGTATGTGTATGTACGTGTATATATATATGTATATTATCAGGAGATCCTGAGGATGTAGTAGCAGTATTAAGAGGATTAGAAATGACAGAATCAAGGATGTGCTACTTAGACAACCCTTCTCTTCCACACCCATGCCTGGTTTTCATGTACCATGAAAGGGGAGACGCTGTTTGGGAGTTAATATTGTGTCCTCTCCAACCCTTTTCTGGGTTTGTATAAGATGGTAAAGTTGCATTCGTTGAGCAATACATGAATAAAGGTTCTAATAATTAACCAATTGTAGAATAATCAAATTCCGGAGGCAAAAAAAAAAAAAAAATGATTATAGCTGTAGCTTATAACTTTCTCCCTTTTTTTCTAGTGCTTATAATCCTCTACAAACACATGCTTACAACAAGAGTTGGGGAAAATATTATTAGGTGAATAATGAGTAGCCTAAACTTGTGTTTTCAATCAGTTAAGAAATTAGAGTCAATTTTGATGTTGTTTCACCCCAGAAATCAGGTCTAGATATGTATTTCAAAAGCCCAGTGGTTACAGCATTGGGCCCCAAGTGAATGAAGTTTGAAATTTTCATCTGATGGGAAAACAACGCTTCAAGCAACGCTTCTAATGCACTGAGTAAATCCGTAGCAGAGGTGCCTCTTTTTCTGTAATAACAATACTGCTGTCACTGCTAGTTGTAGGTAGACAATTATGGGTGCAGTCGCCAGAGGGAACAAATATTGAGGTTTTGACATAGACTTGGAAATGCAGTGTTGGCTACAAATGTCCAACTCAGGATCCTTAAAATTCTGGTTTATTCAGTGGATTGAAGCACTGTAATGAAATTAAATCATAAACCTTGGGACTGGTCCCCACACACACACACGCACACACACGCGCACACACACAGTAGTGAGCTACAAGAGTCAGGTATACCTATTCCACAGGCGCTGGAGTCTGCCATCGATGGTCAGTTGAGGCTTCTTTCAGTGTGGTGTTATCCTCCAGAAGGGGGTTGCCGGCTGGTCCTTCTGGCTGGACAGGTCGGGTGCTAGCCGAGTTGGAGATCAAGAGGGCACCGCTAAGGGTCACTTTTCACTGCTTTTTATCTGTCCTTGGCGGACTTTGGTGACTCCCTAGTTTTCAGGTTTGCCCAATCCAGGGGTCATTGACCCTCGTGGGACTTCCCCCTTGGTGGCTACTGGATGGTATCTGTCAGACCCAGAGGTCGTCCACATGTATGTGCAGGTTTGGGATTCCACTGATGAATTTTGAATAGGGCTCTGGGAGCGGTCAATCTGGAGATATTCAGCCCAAAAGTTGGTCCCCGGCATTAATTAACTCAGACCAGGGCTTCTAGCCCTTGAACTGTGAAGTTTAGAGAATTCCCAGTTGCTACATTGTCTCCTGTTTGTCACAACCCAAGGGTGTGATTTTGTGTGTGTGCGCTTTGGCACCGCTAAATTATTTCCCGCCACGAGGAGCTTTCTTTGCAGGGTGCATTTCTCAGTTGCAAAGAGAGAACCCCGGTGCAAAGGAGTTCCCGCCACCCGCATGCAAATTTGTGTCCTACTATTGGTCAGTTCTAAATTATTCCCACGTGGCGGCTAGCGATTGGCTTGCTAGCCGTATAAGAGGCTTGAGCGGTTTCCGCCCAAGTTGGAGGACTACACAACCATCTCGTGGAGGAGGAGGACTTCACGTCTCGTGAAGAACTCTAAGCGCTGCGGAGCCTAACGGACCCAGCGTGTCATAAGAAGGCTATAGGGGTCTGATCAACCTCTGGCCTCTCCCCGTCGCCGAGCGCGATCCCTCGACGAACCCCTTTCCTGCGCGCTTGTTCCATGGAGCCTAGCAAGCTTCGTGTGTGTGTGTATCCAGAGCTCTGTCCGAGTTATTTCAAGAGGCTCGAGTTTTCTGCGGGTCTTGTTTGAGTTCATGTTGTGGAGCCTAGCAAACTCCACGTGTCTATCTGTAACTGCAACGCAAGCACGTTTTTCCTGCCTGCACCGCGACCATCTACGGTGTAAGTAAAATCATCTTTAATCAACCGCTATGCGTCCGTGCCTAATTCTAGTCCACCGGCCTGCATTCCCCGACCCGCGTGCCAGGGCTGCTGGCTACAGCCCGCCACGTGCCTCCAAGGGCCTCAGACTACTCCCGGCCTACACACTATTGATTTCTTCTGTTGGTTGATCTGTGGTTCCCCTAGGTGTTAATGGCCACCTGCTACTGTGTTACGCATTCAATCACTGATTCACTCGCTCTTTCAGGGGCCCACCTGATACAGGGAAGTGGCAGTTAGATTCCTGCCCTTGTTAACATTGTTACAAGGTATAACTTACTTATGAAACTAAACACATTTACTTGAAAGGTGAGGAGTATAAAATATAAGCTACAAAAGTAATGCCATGGCACACAAATAGATAAAAATACCAAGATACAAGGGGAGATACAAAATGCACACATACAAATTTTAAAACACAATTCCTTATCTTAAAGTGAAAGAAAGAGGAAGGAAGAAAAGGTAGAAGAGGAAAAACATATCCAAAGAGGGGAGAGCAACTGCAGGCAAGAGGAAAAGGGGGCTTTCTGCTACAGCAGCATCTGTTTCAGCTCAGGCTAACCAGGCTGTCGGAGATCTCAGTTGTGTTACTTGCATCAGTCATCAAAAATTTCAGGCAAAACATAAATAACAAGTGAGACATGTTTGGAAAGTTGGTGCAATGTGTCAAATTGAAGTGATGCTTGCACAGCTCTAGAAGGGGTTATCATTTTATACAGGGAGATGCATATGGGCTTTGATTTATGAGAGCTCCCTTGATTCAGAAAGTGAGGCACGCATGAGATCCAAATTCATTCTATTAGTGATCACAATATCCAATGCACCCAATTTTAATTTGTATTGACTTGGTGTTAAGGTTAAATCTGTGTCGCCATGTTCTCTTTCTCAGCAGTGCAGCACTTCCAGCCAGCACTGTAAAGATGTAGGGTTGGTTCCCAGTAAGCAATGTCCAGGAAGTGAAAGGAATATGTGAAATGCAGAACGATAACTGGAAACTAGCTAGAATGCTAGAATCCATTTAATCAGCTTAGTACTGTATAGTACTGTATGCCGTGCAAGGAAAGGTCAAGCCGTGTCCACTAAGCATAAAGATGAATACGCAAATCAGAGGATGGACGAAACACCCCAAATTATCATGTTTGTCAAGTTAATGCAAGGAAGATTGGTATGATGGCCAAGTAAGAGTCTCTAACAGCCCTATCAAGGAAAATAATAGTCTGCTCAGCATCTTTTTCCTGACTGGTAAAATGAAAAGCACCATTAAAATCAAAGCAAGACCCAATCTTTTTCTTAAGCACTGAAATTACATAATCAATATGTTCCCTCAAATTGGCAAGGGCGGTACATGTGCACGCAATTGCCATAACATGGCAAACCAGCCATAACAATATTTTATGTATAATGTAGAACAGTTTTATAGCTGGTTTGTATGGTGCCTTAAATGGAATGTGTAGCAGTTATGGGCCAAGGTCAATAATCAGCTGATTGTAGGTCCAGCCTAGCCCATGCTGGGACTGATTCAAGATCCCATTGCAGTCTTTGCCTGGAGCCAAGAATTCACTGGTTGTTGGCCCCAAGCCTGGATGTGTGAGCAAGTGCTTTGATCTTGCTGGTGTAGGGGAAAGCTGGGATTATTATCCCAGGCTCCTCCAGCAATGGCAAGTATCAAGTCTGTGATTGGGATCTGACCCACATGTGACATAGCAGGAGAAACAATTGTTGGGATTGGGGATGATCCAACTGCATCTTTAAATGAATGTTTGCCAGGGCCCACGTTATGGCTTACAGTCAAAAGAAAAGAAAGCCAAATTTTGTGCTGACTTAAACTCTGTTATTTTAATGAATTGTTCATAAACAGGAAGAGTTTTATATAGCTGCCCATATCAGGCCATTACCATGGCAATTGAGCACCTATATTTCTATTGCATTGTAAGTGAAATGCTATACAAACTGGCAAAGAAGAAATAGCAAATATTAGATTATTGTTAGACCTTTTGGACTTGAACCCTCCTCAGAATTAGAGGACTATACACACCCAATTCAGCATTGTGGTGAAATGGGAAAAAAAATAAATAAATAACACACAACTATTTGGTATATGAATCCATTCCTTAAAAGCTACAGGGTATAGACACTACACTGCATAGATACCAGCCTGCCTCTTGTACCCAAACTGAAAAAAAAAAAATGCAGTTTTTTTTCTGTGTTAAAGTCTCATGAAACAATTAATAGGCTGGGGTCTGATTTTTATGAACTGGCATATGAAGGATGAATGGTTTGGGAAATGAGTTCTTGACTCATACTGGAAGGAGTGAGGAATTAGTGGTCAAGACATTCAGTGAAACCCCAAGATTCCTATGAAGAATACAGCTCCCAGTCAGTGATCATGAGTTAAGCCATCATTTTAGTGATGCTGTGCAAAAGCCTGGATTTGGGAGGAGATTGAAGTGGTTATATGCTTCCCTTAATTGTTTGCCTATCCCATTAAATGGTAGAGCAGCATTTGGCTCATTTCCTTCTCCTAGTTTTATCTATTGTATGTTGCTTATCTTGCTGGCAAGACTGGTTCTGTGAAGAGACTTGTTCTGCTTTCTCCCTGTTTGCGGGGTGACCGTGATGCTAGAAACAAGAGCAGGTATATATACAGACACTACCCTAAAACAGGTGCCTTCAGTTATGTTGCTTTTTTCTCTTTTTGGTGCTCATCTCTTCCTTGCTTGTCAGATTTCTTCTGCAGCCCAGGCAATGCACCTGAGCCCTGACTTGGAATAATCTTGTCGTTCCAGTCCTTGACTGTTTCTTGAGCAGAGATTGATAGTCATGACAATGGTTGGTCGATAGGCAGAGGTCTGGAAGTCTAGAGCCCCCTACAGAGAGCGCTGATGCTGCCTTGTTTGTGAACTAAGTTTTCAGCATTAACCTCCAGGTGAGACGGAGGCAGTTGCATCCTTTGAAGATCTCCTTCCAGCTGAGCTGTACCAGGAATTCCTTCAGCCCCTTTTGGTCATCATCTGGTATCTCTGAATATGAACTTGTTTTTTGGTAATTTAATTTAATTGGGGCAGAGCCTCAGATGATCTAAAATAGGATGGATTTCAATAGAGTTAGGCAGACTTATGGTACCTGGTGGGATGGTCAGTAGCTCTGTCTTAATTTACATCAGAGGAAAATTTGAGACACCATTTCCTAATGAATCAAAGGCCTCTGGTGATGTTGGACAGCAGACTGCTGTGGATTCTCCATTGTTATGGGTCTCTTCTTCCTTCCCCTAGACCAGGGGTTGTCAACTGGGGGTACGCGTACCCCTGGGGGTACTTAGGAAAGCTCTAGGGGGTATGCGGCAGCAGCATGGAGAAGCAGGGGGTGGGGCCGCCAACACTTTGCACCACTTGTGCCCCACGTGCTGCCGGTGCTTTTGTTTTCATCAGTGTTGTGCACCGCTGATACTTCACCGTGGTTTTGAACACCCCTGCCCTGCTGGTCGATCAGCTACTGGGGGACTCCCCACTTCTCGACTGCCTGCTGGGGGTACACCGACCAAAAACAGTTGAAAACCCCTGCCCTAGACTATAGGTCACCAAGAGATCATTTTGGTTGTCATTTCTCATTTTGAGCAGTACCTTACTCCAGCAGAACCTGGAACCAAATCTGAATGGCAGAAAACAATCATGGGTGGTGTAGGTTGCTGCAGGGAGAGGACAGTGTGTATCTCTTCAAAGTTTTATGTGTTACAAGAACACCCAGGTTTTGTGTGTATGCAAGTGGTGAGCAGAAAAGGTGTAACTAGGTTGCACGAAGTGACCCGTGTTTTGCAGGATCAAGAACACTTTTGATGTACTTCAAATGGCTGCTCCAGGGCAGCTCTCCATCTCGGTTTGTATCCATTCTTTCTCTTCCTAATTTCCTCCTCACGCCTTTTATCACAGGTGTGCTGTCTGCATAGTTACAACAAGCAGCCCGGGCACCCTAATCGACTGGGGAAGCCCCAGTGCCTGGGAAAAAAAAGTCAAAACATGCAACTGGCCAAACCCAGAGACATCAAAAAAAGCTCATTCTAAGAAGAAACATGTTAAAATTATGAATAGGCTCCTGTGACATGGCTGCCTGTGACAGCATTGGACTCAGTGACCCAGGAGATCCTTTCCAGACCTATGCTCCTAAAAGTCTTTCTTTCCAGCATGGGAGATACTATTAATGGCAGGCTCCACTGAAGGGGTGTGTGGAAAAGCCTGATCTTTTTAAAACTCTCTGGAGCCTGCCTGAGCTGCACGGGGGCCTGGTGCTTCCCTCTGCAGCTGCAGTGCCCCCAGGTCCACCTGGGCCGGGTGCCAGCAGTGGGTGCTGCCTGAGGAGTGTCACTGCTACGCAGGGAACCACCAGCCCCTCTGCAGCTCAGAGAATGCTTGGCCTGATGCCTTGATAGTACTCTGTTTTTTCCCCTGGTTCTGAGCAGATAAACTATTTTAGTAATGAATGCGCCATCTACAAATTTTCCTTCTCCCCAACTGTCCCTACAAGTACTGCAAACACATAAGGCAACCAATGGCTAGGTTACATCTCCCCAGTCTTCCTGCCCCAGAAAAGTGTTCATATCATGGGGCATTTTATTGATTTTTTTGTGGGAAGTGTGAGAGAGTCTGCAACTTCTCAACATGAATAAGAATATCAGGATCTGGCCTTATATTTTGTTTTGCCATCTCCTTCTTTTAATGAAAGTAAATCACTTTTATTTTGTGTAGCTGTGCATAAAATACTTCATCTATCAAACTGCACAACATTAAACTATCTTGTAAAAGAAAAATAGCATATGAGTGATGACACAAACTACAGGTAAAATATGTTGCTGAATCTTATGCTGTAATTGGAGCTCATCAATCAATGAATAGGTCAAAATCGGTCAAGACTTGCTCTAGGTCTTCATCATTTCCTTAATGTATGCTAAGCAAAGCAAGCCCAGTAAGGTAACTCCAAGTTAAGTTGTTGCTCAGCTAAATCTTTACCGTTGTCAGGAGTAGTAGGTCAAAAATGAATTCATTCCAGTGTGGTTTCTATTGATCAGTGTTTTATTGATTCATGTATACCAAAGGACCATATATGTGATCTGGTCCTCTTCACTGTCGGGTTGTGATTCAAGAGCTCATGCTATGCTAAATACTTCATGAAAGGAGATTGAGAACTCAGGGTGGGGAACTCTGTGTTGTTCGTATTAATCCAGATGATAATAATAGGGATAGTTTTCCACAGGCATGAATGATAGCTAGGTTCCTAATTTGCTTTGACTTTTAATGAGAGTTGAGTATCTAACTGCCATGGATACACCTGGAAATCTCCTCCAATAGCCAAATGTCTGCAAATGATGCACACGGAAGCATTATGTAAAAAAAAATATTGTTAGTGGATTTGCAAATGCCAGGATTTGCAGAAGTGGGGAGAGGTGACCATTGCTGGGTGTTCACTGTGCTCGTATCAAAAGTCCCTTAAAGCTGTTCCAAGCTGAGCACCCAAGAAACTGGTCACCTTTGAATATCTTAACTTTGGGATGACTTCATGCTTCACTGAAATGCGACCAGTTTTGTTTGGAAGACACGATTGTTAATGAAGCCTGTGGGATGATACACAGCACGTTAGGCCTGGAAGTGGAGAAGAACCAGCAAAGAATCTGGTTTATATTTAAAACAAGGTGGATTATTGGCAGGCAGCACATCACTGCCCAAATTAGACTTGGAGATCCAGACTCAATACCTGATCCCAAAAAATCCAAGCAATTTTTAATGGACATAGGCAGGTAGTGTCAGAGTATTATATCTCCTTCAAAAGCTGGCTTTATTTATTTATTTTTTGGTTCACATTTTTATTGTACCTGCTGCTTAATGTAAGATTAACAGAAGGTACGATTGTAGCCAATAATAAGTAAGTCAGAAAAGAAAGTTCATCCTTGGTAGCTGGGGTAGATTTTCTTCAGGTTTTTAGTCTGGCTCATCTATTGTGCAAGTCATCTCAGCTTTCGCCTGAAACCCAAAATAAAACACCTGGGAGTGCAAGCCCCTGCAAAACAAAGCTGTTAAGTTTTGCACCATTCTAATAATAAGGAAATGTGTCCTGTGCCTGTGATATTTCTCCTGACATTATCTCCTGACTTTTCCTTTAATTGCACAATCTTAAAAGAAAATGGCAAAGAAAAAATAAATTCCTCCTACTGTTCTTCAGCAGGTGGAAAGTAATAATGTTCTTTTCATGGTCTCTATGTTTCCCCTCCCTTTACATGCTCTGGGGAAAGAAATGACACATCTAAGCACTCAGTACCTGAAGGAAAAAATAGTGCTTTTCAAAATTTAGAGATGAATCTGAGTGAAACAGTGGATCCAACTCACCCTGAAGTCTGAGGAATTTCTCTTTCTGATACGAACTTCATGACTGTGATTCTCTTGAGCATGTTATTGCAATCCACTGCAAAGGTAGGGTAGATAAAAAGGACAATTTGGCCCAATAGTTACAGCTTCAGGCTATGAATCAGCAAACTAAAACTTACATACCCAGCCCTGTCACTGATCTGTTATGTGCACGATGTTGCTACTTTTCCCAAGATGCTGGGCTGGAATTTCCATTTTCAGACCAAAGTGGCTGTACAGCACTCTCTATCTGAATGGTAACATTTAATACCTGGTCTGGGGTGGTATAGATGGTAATGCAATGTTACAGTTGCAAAGCTGCTGTCTGTTAAAGGATGTAACCTGCTATCCAAACACTCCAGTCTTATCACTTGCATCACCTCTGTGTGTATTGCATTTCAAATATTTTTCTTGGAAACCAACCACTATAGGGTGATGTTGCACAGACCAGTATGCAAAACCAATGCAATAGGTGAAAAAGTTGAGTGGTTTAGTGGAATGTACTCTAGACCTCTGTAAGATGCATCTTGGTATGTCATTGCCCTTACCTATACTGCAATGGCAATCTTGCAGAAAATCTCATTAAAATAACTTAGTTGTACCTCTCAGGCCAGAGCCTGCTGCTGTGAATTCTTCCTTGGGTAACAGGGAAGGCTTTTGCAGTCTTGGGTCTGGGAAACATTCGGAAGCATTTCAGTGTCACACCTAATGAAAGCAAGGACATCTGATTTCTGGCTACTGGCATTGATACTTTCGCATTGCATTTGATTTCTAGCATTACAAAAGCTAAGATGTGAATTAAAAAAAATAACTAGTGATGTTCTTTTGTTTTCTAAGGTTAACATTTGAAATGGGAATCAGGCCTTTTTTTTTTTTTTTTTTTTGGTTCAAAAACAGATGTTTCTTATCCTCTGCCAGGGCTGGTTTCTAGCCCCAGTTAACAAATTGGAAGTTTTTCTTTTTTTGTGTCCAGTCCATGAAACTTATTTGATCCTTTTCCCTGACAAACAAGTACTGCATTCTGTGAATCCTATGCTGAGCCCTGCACCATAGGATGCAAAGTATACTTTGTCATAACCACATAAGACAATCCAGTGATTAAATTAAATTAGAAAGGAAAAAAAAAAATCCAAACAGAGGTCAGCTGTGGAATACCCCAAATGACCAAAATAGAGCATTTTAAAACTAGTAACGATGGAATAATAACAATTCCTGGCAACCATGAAATCCCTCCAAAGCACTTTACAGGCCGTAAAGATAAAATCATTATTGTCCTTTCCTTCTCGGTGTGAAGTTTACCCCTGTGCAGAGGCACAAGGGACCAGATGACCTTACGAGTTCCCTTCCAGCCTTACTTTCCTAAGATCCTATGTAGGCCCAGATCCTCAAAGGTATTTAGGTGCCCAACCTGCAAGGACTACACCAGGATCAAGCTCTCTTCAGAGGCCGTGCTGCACAGGGGCACATTTCACTCTTGAACACCCTATTCCACCAAGGATCTTGAAGCCCTTGGCAAATGCTAATTAATTAAGTCTTGCAGTGTGCCTGTGAATGATCCCAGTTTGCACCTTCTGCTCACCCAGCAGTTGCAGCTTCTGGGCCCTGTTCACCAACTTCTCCCTCTAGCTATCTCATCTACTACAGTTTGAGCTGTGTACTGCCACCCCTCACTGGAGAACTTGAAAACCTTCAATAACAACAGTGAAGAATCTGGCATTTTTCCCCTTCTGGGGTTGATACTTTGCTGAGGTATGGAGGTTTTGGTGGGCTGCTCCAGCATATTTATATTGCGAGTATCATTTATGCTGTCTCAAGTGAGAAAGTTTTGCAACATTTCCTGAAAATTGTGGGAGTCTGGATTAACTTGATCTCCTCTGGGAGTTCATCCCACACTCCAGCATGCTTTGTCCTGTGTTATCTGTGTCTCTTCGTAGACTGCACCACCCCTCAGCCCTCCAAACTCTTTGTCCAGCAGTTGCAAAAGCCCTGTGATGTGAACAGGAGTTCTTTTGTGGGCTTTGATAAGGTGTTGATCTTCTATTCTCCCTGTATTTGTGCCCAGCTTGTTATGATGCCCACAAAGCTGGCATTAGAACTGGCTTCCCAAATCTAGAGCAAAAATCACCCTCGGTACAGAGGCTTATTGACCCACAGGTGTGCAAAAAAAGAGCCCAAATGGTAGGTAGCCTTTATATTGACATGCGGTGCAGGAGAAAATGTCATGCTGTGTCTTAAAGAAGAAAAGTTTTAATATAACAATGTTTATTTTTTACTTAAGTAACTCAAATACAACCAAACTGGGAAAACACCCATCTCTTTTTGTACTTATTAAGCCAATATTCCTCTCATGTTTGCATATTGCACAATTCACAGTTGCAATAACTAGGGTTTCCATTTTTGAGCTGGGATTGATGCTTTTTGTTACCTGTCCAAATGTATGCTAATGCAGTATTAAGTCTGAACAGGAGTCTTGAAGTGCTGGGTTAAGTTTCTGCTCACCATCCTAGCTGTGACTACAGTCCAGCAAAGCACTCAGACATTTGCTGAAGCCTCGTCCTGTTCCATAAATCATTTGGGCATGAGTTTAAGTGCTTTGGTAACAGTCATGGATGACTGAATTCTGCTCTGTTCTGCAAACTGAGGATCTTTTGTTGCATTATAACATAACAAAACGCAGTGTTACTAAATTTTGCAGCTCGCTAGAATAAATCTAGTTGGTGATTGTTGAGCTATTTATGTACGTCTGTTTTTGTCCTCATTGCCATACCGTGTAACCAAAGGGACCCTGTGTCACGCATGCCATTGTGACAAGCCTACACACCGGCAAAACCCAAAGGGTCTGTGGAGCTTTTGTGGTCAGCAGCCACAGAAGCAAGTGTTGTCTAGATTGAGCTCTTGCTGTCATTCATACACAAAGGGAGTTTATTCTGGAGACGAGCAATAAAAGAGCTCTCCCCTTCTCTGTGCATTTGCTTTTCCCTGTCTGTTGTTCAGCTTCCCAGAAAACTCTCCTGTATTAATTCAGAGAGGCAGGGCCCAGTTTCCAGGCTGTTCTGGCTGGCCAGGACTGCTTGGCAGGTGCAGTCAGGTACTAAGGGTAAATGTCTTAATGATCTCAAAATGAAGCCCCCAATTATTGTTGGTACCTGTTCATAGCAGCTGCTTTGAGTGAAGTCATATTCTATAAGTCTGGCTGGTGAGTTCTGCATAGACTTCTGCAGTCCAGCATTGTGCTAGGTGCACTCCAGGGCAGAGTATGATTCATATCTACAGCGTGTGTATTTATATGCAGTATACATAACTAGGTATCTATACATAGATAGTATGTGTGTATGTGATTTGTCTGTATGTGCATAAGTATGTATTCACAGAGTTATTACATATTTCTGTGTATACATGATTGTATGTAATTGTGTTGAATGTGTAATAGGGCTCATGTAAGAAAAGGCCCGTGGTTGCATTGTGTTACCCCAGCGTAAAACACCAACGTGCTGGAATTCACACCATTTCAGCTGTGTCTGCTTAACAGAACGCACGCTTCTGCAGATCTGCCCCCCAAACTTAAATCTGTGAAAAAACATTGAAAGGTACAATTCCCAGCATTACAGGAGTGACTTGTGTTTTTAAAGCAGTCTCTTAATGAACTGCAGCTGCATATCCCTTAGTTGGAATTGTACCTGACTTCCTCATTATTTTAATTAAATATCTGCCTGACCAGGTAAAACAATGGAAATGCATTGACCGAGCTTGTCACCCGAGGTCATTGGTTTGAATCCAGTTTGCTCTGAAGCCAGCCCAAGTTGGCTAGTGGCAGTGTGATGCCTTGTGTAACAATTAGCTGGTGATGCTAGTCCAGGCTCTCCTGGGCAGATGTACACATCACAAACCCCCATCACTCTAGGCACTACAAAATAGCCTCATTGCCCTTTTTCAGCAGCTGAGCCAAAGGTTTGCTTTGTGCCTTGGAGACTGAACAGCCTTCCCATGTGTATACGCTCCAGCTCAGGAATAAAAGTGTATTGGTGGGACAGCATGGGAAAAGCCTGAAATGCTGCTGGCCGTGCTGTACCTACTGCATGGATAGATAGCGTCATTGTCTAGGCTGATCAGTTTGGCACCTTTTGTTAACACTCAGTAGTAGAGACAAACGATGCACATGGCGCTGCATGGTGAGTTTTCAGGAGCCATTAGGACCCCAAAAGCAGGTTTTCAATAATGCTCACTGTCATTAAGGCATAAAAATAAAGGGCCAGATTTTGAAAATCACTGGAAAAGTTTCTTGAAGTAAGTCCCACACTAATGAAAACCTGCCTCCAGTGGTTCAAGCGGTGGCATACTGAAGGGGTGGGCACCGGGGGATGGGGGGGGGTGCCAGCCGGGACCTCCAGAAGGGTATTCGGTCCCCCAGCAGCACTTCCATTTTTGCCGCTGGTTCCACTATTGACATTTCTGGGCTCAGCAATCGGCACCTGGGGGACCCCCTGCCTCAAACTGCAGCAGAAGAAATGGAGGTTGGAGATTGTTAGGAACTTCCTGACTGCGAGGTCGGGCATTGAAATAGGCTGTGTTGAGAAGTTGTTCATTCTCCATCCCTGGACGTTTTCAAGACAGACACTTGCCGGGATTGTTTAGTCAGGGGTGGTCCTGCTTCGAGTGGAGGGGACCAGGTGACCTTACGAGTTCCCTTCCAGCCTTACTTTCCTGTGATCCTATGTAGACCCAGATCCTCAAAGGTATTTAGGTGCCCAACCTGTATAGAAATTTGTTGCAGTTCCTCATGTATAAATTGTCACTTCCTTACCTCACAGGAGGATAGAAATATTTTTAGTTGTTAATTAAGAAAAACAAATCCCCCAAACTGAAATGTGTTCATTTTTTGGGCAACTAGTAGTACCATTTCTAAAAGAAGTGCTTAAAGAGGCAGGCTTGTTTCCTGTTGTTTGGTCCAAAAGTGATAATATATGTCAAAAGCAGGGCTGCTGCTGATAAACGAACAAACACAACGTTTTAAAATTAAGATTCTTTTTCTTTTGAACAATATTTTCAATGGCCATTTCCAATACTGATTCATTCTGAATTAAAGCACACAAGAAGATATATTCCTGATGGATGCCTGTAGATCTTCCTTTCTAAGTAATGAATATGTACTTCTGCTGCACCAAAACAGCTGAGATAAAAAATCTCCATCCCAAAGGGCAGATAAGCTGATTCGCACTGTGTGAACTGGGTTTGTGTAGTTATTGCTCAGTTTTGACCTGTGTGTTTGGTATCACAAAGTAAATGTCACACGTGAAACCAATGCTTGGAGAACTTGGAGCTCAATGTACTAAAGAGAGAAATAATGAATAATTTGAGAGCTTTTAGCAAAGTTCCCGGCAGCTCCAACAAATGCCTCCAAAAACGGAGGCTTTGTTTCTTGGGTGTCTTTTGAGATTCATTCTTTCAAGCAATACGGTATTTTTAGAAGCTGTATAAGGCTATGTAGCCGGGGGCGGTAGCATACTCCTGTACTCTGTGGACTCGCACAGCGTGGGATCTCAGTATCTGATCACCGGTGAGTTATGCTCACACCAGACTATAAAGGAGAAGTAAATCTGAGGGTCCTACAGACATACCTGTGCACAAGCAGTCATTTCTAAGCTATGTGCCTAAAAGATGCTGAGACTCCATTACAGAGGTCTGCCTGAATACTGCCTGTGTCAAATATAAATAACAGTGTTCATTAGGGGGAGCAGTGAGCAACAGGGTTAGGTTGGCATACAAAGGAGGCAAGCACGTTACATCCATGCATTTGGAAAATATGTGAAACGGCTGTTTGCTGGATCACTATGGCATGAAGCAATAAACTGCAGCTCTCAAAGCCCGTGTGGCCAGAGCTCTCATCCTCAAGCTGTTCAACAGAAGATGAATTAGCCAGGGGGACAGGATGTGGTAGATTCTCCATCCTTTTCTGTCTTTCAGAAACGTACGAGGCAGAAGCTACGTACGGACTTGATGCAGAAATGTTGGGGTAAAGTTCTTTGGCAGATGTTACACAGGCCTGGCTTTTGAAATGGTTCCCCTGGACCTATGTTTTTTAATCAGTTAAATGAATAAGACAATGACTTGGCTGAGGTGGCCATAATTAGAGCTCTACATGCACTTTAAAAGTTTTTGTGAATGGGATGACATTGGTAGGCAGCCAATGAATCTAGATAATTGATTAGATGTGGTGGACAGTATTTTTTTTTTTAATTATATTAGCAAAATGAGGAAAAATTCATAAAGCTTTTATGAAGAAGACCTCCATCTGTCAACCAGTTAGTGGCTGGGGCTTTTCAAACTGTGGAAGAGCTTGAAAAGTCCAACTCCTGTAGCAGTCAATAGAAATGTAACATGTGACTATGCAGGGCTTTTGAAAAGCTGATCGTGTGAAACAGTTTGAGATCATTTGTTTGGGGAATTTTTTGTTCTTTTTTTAAATAGGGAGAGCACTCTCATCCCTCCAAATTGCACTGATAAAGGGTTCAGCATGTGTAAGTTTGTGACTCCTTTAGTTCTCCAAAAAAGACCTTTCAACAGGAATCAAACACATCTTAAATGCACAAAAACAAGAAGACAAATGTGAAGAATTTGCAACACATGCTTATTTTTTGAATCCCGTGATTTAGAAATCATGAGATTCAAAATGACCCCCCACCACCTCACTCCCCAAATTTGCTATTATATTGATCGGGAGCTGGATTAAATAAATGCAGTCATCAGTCTAGATGATAAAGAATGGATTGCAGTGTAAGCAAGGTTAGTGGTTATTAGTTTTGATATTTTTGGCAGGTTACTGATGATAGCGGGCAGGACACCTTGTCATCTGGAGTATCCAAACCTCTATATGCCATCCTAAACTTCTTCATGCACGATTTCTGTGATTCCTGTGCCTAGATAGACCTGGACTAGAAATCTCAAATGACATTTTCATTCCAGTCTTGTACACTTTCCTGACTATTGAACTAGTTTTCTCACTATGGTTTGTGAGAAAACCAAGAAAAAACCCAGACTGTTGTTGTTGACTGAAACGTTTTGGGGAGCAGGCACTGGTGGAACCGCCAAAGATTTGGGGGTTATGGTTTTCCAATTAAAAATCAAAAGTTTAGGAGAGAAAGTTCATCAAATTTTACAGCAGCAAATATAGCCGTTTTCTTGCTCACCCGAGAGCGTCTAGAATGAGGACAGTTCTGCCACTTTGTCTCATAAAAAAGGAAGTGATACAGAAGCCCGGGAAAGAAAACCACATGGAAATGTTTTCAGTCTTTTTACATCTTCCTTGATCAGCAGGGGGCTGGGGGGCGGGGGGGGGGGGGATAAAACCTGATTCAATTCAGCTTTAGTTGTGCCATGTACTTCTTCTTAGTGAACTATTTATTCCAAGTCCCAGGATCCCAGACTCTGGCACTGTTTATATTAGGAAATATTATTGGGCTTAAATATGAATGAGAAAAAAATCATGCTGATCATGACGACATGTTGCTTTCATAATCATGTCATTACAATTTAAACTTGAACCCAGTTGGTTTTGGTTGTCTCTGACATGGGACTAGCTTTACAGCTTGATCTTGATAAATGTAAATCACCCTCATAGTTAGTCATGCAGATGAATCCAAATTCAAAATCTTGAACCATTATATGCAAACAGCCCCAAATCATTATAAGAGGAAAAAAGGAAAACCTGGATCAAGACATATCCCAATAGTGAGATGTTGGGATTGTAGAACAGGATGAAAAATGCTGACTTGAGCCTATTTCTGTGTTTTATTGGCGGTGAGCTTGGCCCTAGTCAATGAAAGCCAAATACTGAACTCTTTTGGCAGGTGTGACTCCTGAAGTTGACTGAGACTGGTTGAGAGAGAGAAAGCAGAGACAGTTTGGTGACCTTGATTTCATTTAAAGCTGATTGCAATATTAAACCCTCACTTTTTTATGTAAGGAAACGCTCCTACTGGAGGCAGTAATCTTTGTGCTTGATAAAGGAATAAGAAATCTAGAAAAACAGGCATGGAATCAGGCCCTGAAGGATGATGGGATTTTATTTTTGTTAATACTAGTAGAATGAATAGTGGTAGCATACAGAGACCTCAGATAGGATCAAGGTTTATTGTACTAAGTGCTTTCTAGACACATAGGCTAATACTTTCAGACTTTCCACAGCACATACAAATAAGGACAGGTTTTCTAAGGAGCTCGGGTCCATCTTAGGCATGTCAGTAAGCGGCCAGATTTTCTGAAAATATTTACACGTTGAGGGCTGAACCGTCTGGAAAATCGGGACCATGTATCAAGAATCGTATGCCCCTGATTCAAAGCCCATTGACATCTTTCCAAAGAATTTAGTAGGAGTTGGATCAGGCCCTCAAATAAGCAAGGTAGATCAAGGTTGGGAGATGAAACATTACAGAAATGATGGTTGCACAGAAAATCAAAGTAGAAACCATGCGTCCTGAGTCCCAGGCCAGTGCTCTGTCTGTGAGACCTGACTGCTTCTGAATTTGGAAAAACGTGTCTGTAAGTATGCCTCTCCAGCCTTGCATTATGTAACCCGGGTGGCAGCCCAGTAGTTGCCACCCTGCCCAATACCAGGGATGGTGTGGTGAGAACGGGGCAGGGCTTCTGGTCAGCACCAATTGACTTCCCAGCCGGCCTCTCTCCCTACAGAGCAGCCAGTGGTCCCAAGAAGGTCTAACACTTAACTGATTTAACTATTTACACTTTATTTACAAAACAAGAATAATAGGAAAGGTGACTTACAAGTGAACTGCAATGGCATAACCGGAGTCACAAAACAAACCCGAATGCATTAGTCAACCCTTGACTCAAGACCCCCAGGTAGGGGAACTGGCAGCTTTCAGCCCCTGCTGAGGTGCTACCACAAGGAAGCAGGGTGCTCACTCCCTGCAGCTCCAACAGGCTTCCCAATAAGCGACAGACTGGAACAGGTTCAGCTCTTCTGGTCTGCAGCAATCAAACTGTATCAAATCCCAACCCTACAAAGAAGCTGAAGAGTGACCCTCCGTGGCTACCAAAAAGACAAGCAACAGAGTAGGCTCCTGCAGCAATCAGCATGCCTCAGGCACAAAGCTCAGGGTCTCCATGCGATGACCATCAGCTGCAGGATAAGGGACAGGGCTGAGTTCCCCCTGGGGCAGTCATTGGCAGAGGGTCAGCAGCACAGGCAGCTCCAGGGGGTTATTACTCCAAACCTCTGCTCCAGATGACTGGCTGGGCACCCCACATGCCTCACGGCTCCCCCGTCCTACTCCGAGCACCAGTCTGCGCCCCGAGCTCCCAGGAACCCTCGTCCTGGTGCTCTGCTGCTCCTCTGGATCCCAGCACCTTGCCTGCTGCTGTCCCGCTTCCCCAGGGAAGGTAAGGGGTTTCCTCAACTCACCAGCCCAGCTCCTTGCTCTGGATAAGGATGCTGCCTGTGCTCCTGGCCGTGGCTCCCTCTCTGCTGCAGGGCTGGAGGTACAGCTGACTGCCCCTGCCGCCTTCTCCCAGGGCCGTCGAGGCTCTTCAGAGGGGTCTCTGATCCTTCGACTGGGTCAGCTCTCCCCAGCTCTTCTTAGGCCTCCTGCATCTTTCCCCAGAGTCACTGTCAGCAGCTCCCACGCCAGTTAGGATGATGCTTTTATCCCTCCGGCAGTCCCCCCTGGCTTGCAAACCGGGCATCCAGGGCTGAGGGTGGCTGGCCCCCAACCCCGGCCATCCCCCTTCCCTGAGAATGAGGGGATTGAAAACCTCTTCTTTCAATCGGCTTCTCCTTCTCCGCAGGGCAGGACTCCCCACCTCCACCCTTGGACTTGCTCTGAGTTCACCAGCACTGTTTTTAGCCCAGGAGAAATGTCTCAAGCTGATCAGGTAAGCCCACACGGGCAGTCTGTTACAATTATATGCTGAACTTTATATTATTTGCCTGACAAAAAGCACTTAGCGGAGTTTAAAAAACTGCCATTTTCAGTCTGTTTACATATTGAAACATAGAGCTTTTAATTAAATTCCCTTTATGCAGATGGTAGATTTGTGTATTTTACAGCCCCCACCTAGTACCTTTAACAGCATTTTTATTATTCATCTATAAGCATCCCTCCTCCACACCAAGCCCCCTGAAATGAATAAAGGAATTAAAAAGAGCCTATAATTTGCACAAGAAAAAGATGGTGGTTTAGGCATGCAGCTTGCTAAATATGCAAGGATGAGGTGTTTTATTTGGTCTGTTATAGTAATTGCAGGAAAATCCATGGAATAAATGTTTAATAATCGGGGAAGGAAAATGAATTGTGGGAGGGAGGAAGCAATACTGTGTCTTTAATTTTCTTTTCTGAAAGAGGAGTGTGCATAGCAATGGCAGGATCACTTGTTCATGCCTGTAATGTGTGATCTGTTCTCTCCAGTGGAGGGCACTCGGTGCATCACAAACTAAACATTAACACCCACACGCTCCGGAGCATCCTTGCTCTCTGGAAAGCCTGCTGAATTCGACAAGAGCTGCCTCTTAGGACAGCTACAAAACACTTCCAGCTTGACCGGCTACATGGATAAACCTGTACAGCATAGCTCTTAAACAGCACAGGAGACCTGCTTGCTTCAAGAGTTGGAGGATGGATTGCTGCGCCTGAGAACGGTAAAGGGCAGCAGAATAAGGGGTGCTAGGTACAGGGAAGATGTTATTTTTATTCCTCCCAGAGAAGTTGGTTTACCTGCTGTGCTATAGCTCTTAAATGCAGGTGGCCAATTAATGGTGATGGTTCTCTGATGACTTACACAATGGTTCTCAGAGCTTAGTATCCCCCCCACCCCACCCCTGCCTCTGCTGTACCCTCCCCATCCCTGGTCCTGTCTTTCCTACCCCACTCTACTCCCTTCCCTATCCCTTCCTTTCCTCATCCACCAATTTTTTTTCTTGTCCTCTCTAAGAAACTTTGTGTGGGTTACTGGCATGCCGGTCGGATGGTGGTGATGTGAGTGCTGTGGCATGAAGGTTGCGATGGTTTAAAGAAAGGAGCCACATGTGAAAAAAGAAAAAAAAAAGTTATTGGTGTATGAGTTAACAAGTGATACTGCCCTATTGTCGCTGGTCCACTGGCATGATAAAAGACTGTGGGTGCTGATAGACTTGGGAAAAAAACAACAAGTGCTTTACCAGAAAAGGAATCATGTCAGTTTGACACGGCTCCCTAATGTCTTTATAGCTTGCTCGCGTGCTTCAGTGGGGCTTTTTGGCGCTTTTATCTGATGACTGATTGAATCAGCTATTAGAGAAAAGTGCCAAGAAGCCATGCTGAAGCATGTGAGCTATACAGACGCTGGGCAAGCTGGGTCAAACTGACATGATTTCTCTTCTGGGGTGTGGGTGTGCTCGGGCTGTGGGTGTGCTGAGCTGAAAGTAAAGTTCCAGATCTTTTCCCCATGTCTATAAGCACCCTGATTGTGCAGGCAACCAAAGAATTTCCCTTAGCTGAAGGGGCATAACTCCTCTTCCCTCTTAGGGGCACCAAGAGATGAAATTTTCATCCCAAATCCCAACACTGTATTCGACTTACCAAGTAAGAAAGACTCTAGCTACAGAATATGTGTTGATTACAATGAGAGACACCTAGAAGAATAATGTCACAATCCGGTTTGGTTGTATTCTTCATCGTCTGATGAGGAGGAGGCTGACCTCTCTGGCAAAGCACTTGGAAAGCCATGTATCACAAGTAACATTAGTATACAAGTCCTATTTCTTAAAAGCTGAGGCTGCCGAGATCCTGACCAAGTCCTAACACACAAGAAATATGCTAACTATGAACCCAGCTGTTATTTTTACATTTATGTACACACAGTGACTCATTACTCCTAAAGTCAACTATTGTAATGTGTGTGCTTTAGGAATTGCTGGATGGGGAAAGACACGGTACCTGCCACTGGGTAGAGGATGTTCTTACTAACGTTTCATTCTGGACAACTGGTCCAACCGGACTAGAGAAGCCGGACAGTTTACTGTAACTGTCTGATTTCAAGCCTGATGCTTCCAACAGACTCGTCACAGTATTCAAGCCACCATGTCCATCTCTGCGTTAACAACAGAACAGTTTAAAGCATCTTGTAAGGTGTTTGGACGCCAGGTTAATTAGACTGGGCCTGTTTGAAAGCTTGCTGTTATCTGTGAAAAGACTATCCATAGACTTCAACAGGCTTTGTGCATCAGGCCCTAAGAATTTAGTCCCAGTTCCTCTACCAGGAAAATCTACTCTTATTGATTTCAATGTCACTTGCTCTTCGCATTCACGTTACTCACTGCTACCGAACATACCCTGTATATCTTTACCCCTGTGTTTATCCTAAGTATTTTTTATACTAAGTATTTTTTAATGTGTTGCTTCTCTGACAGAACTGTATTAATAAACATGTTCATACAGTTTCTGTCGCCATTTGCTATCTAGCAATCCACAGCCACTTATTTTTAATAAGGGCTTTACCACCCTTAGTAAGGTTAAATGTTTGCCATAGTGAGGCATTGAAAACTCAAAACCTTTAATTACATCAGTGCCCCATTGAATTAAATGTGTTGTCATAAACTGTCAGGCGTTCCTTTATGAACCCCTATTCTGAACAGCTTATACTACAGCAATAACAGTTTGTTCCATACTCTAGATTGACACATAAGGTGACACACTTGAAAGATGCCATTATTATTATTATTATTATTATTTCTATTATTATAATTATAATACACATTTGTATCCATTTGGCATTTAAAATAACAGTGAACTACTTATGCATTGAGCCTATAAAACTTAGCTGTCATGGCAAATTTTTGTACCTTTGATGTGAAGTATCCAAAAGGTCTTGGCCTGTTAACATTGTTTACCTGCATGGGGCAGGGTGGGCCAGGAAGAGCCTCAAGGAGGCCCATCCCCAGTCGACCCCACCCTGTTCAGATCCTAGGGCACGTGACCTACCCCCACCCCCATGCCCTCCCGGATGAGCAGCAGTAGAAGTGGCGGGAGCCACCGGATGAGCAGGCGAGTACCAGACCAACGGTTTCCAGATGAGCAGCACACAGTGGTGGGAGCCACCCCCTCCTACCCACACCCCTCAGATGAGCTGTGGGTCCATCCCACACCTCAGCCCCTGCCCTAGTCCCACTCCTCCCTCACTGTGGGGACCTTGATCTGACCACCCCCATGCCCCTTCCCTCCCTGCTCTCCTTCCACAACACCAGACAAGCTGCCGGGCTGCTATTGAAAATCAGATTGGTATCGGCCGATATGCCTCCTTAAAAATCAGCTATCGGTATCAGCCCTCAAAATCTCTATCACTGCACCCCTAATTAGTATGCATTTTCTCAATTAAGGGAGCAGCTAGGATTCCCAGTCATGGACCAAAATCCCAAGCACTGTTCCAGCTATGCAATGTAGATGAAAAAGTTGTCCTTATGAAATAAACTCCCTAATACAGTAAAATCTCTGTTAACTGTCATGAGTTGGGAATGGGGGGTGACGGGTATCTAAAAATTGCAGTTATCTGAGCATTATACAGCGCCATACTCATAGTGCAAATTTTCAAAGAATTAGTATACAATACATTACAGTATAGCACCAAGTCCTTGGCCACATACTGAGGGTAGCAGACCTGAGCCACCACATGCAAATCCCAGGGTCTGGTGACCTTCATGCACCTCCAGGTGCACTGGGGCTTTCAGCCACACGCCGAGGGTAGCATACCCGAGCCGCCATGTGCAGTTCCCAGGGTCTGGTGTCCCCATGCACTGCTATGTGCACCAAGTATCCTGAGAGCCAAGCTGCCTCCTGCAGCAACCAGGAGTGGCCCCATGCAATGGGCTCTGCATCATGTGGAGGGCCGCAGCAGGCTCTCCTGCTCCCAGGGTCGAGGCTCTGGTGGTGACTCCTTCAGTTATGTCTTCAGGAGCCCAGGGCTATCACCTGCTGGGAAAGCTTTCCCCAGCTTTTCTTGGCTCCACTGTTCTTGAGTCCCTTGCTGTAGCTGCCCTGCATGCTGAACATGCTCTCCTTTTGTACACTTCAGGGGCTCTGCCCCTCAAGTCCAGCAGACCTGCCACACTGCAGTCTGCAATTAGGTCCGAGAGCTCCTCTCCCCCTTCCGTCGGGAAAAGGGAGGTGCCGGCTATCCTCAACTTGTTCCTGATTGGTGGACTCGCTCTACCAATCAGAAGTAAGCATTCTTGAGCCCCAGGACACACTGGAGGACTGAGCAGGTAAGTCCGTCACACCAGTATGAGAACTAAGGGGAGACATATTATTCTTTATTTGTTTACAGCATCATGTTTATATCTACCAATGAAACCCCGGTAGAGAGACGGGATGCTGGACTCAATTGTGAGTCCAATCCAATCAGGAATCTCCTAGGTCCCTATGATCATTTCGACAGGTAGTGAAACTCAGAATCTGATTGCAATCAAGCTTTTAACAGGAAATTCTTTCTGGGTATAGTGATATATTAGTCTGCCAACCATGGAGAACAAGGCCGAGAAACATTTCTCATTTGCTATTCACAGAGCAGCTGCAGTGAGGTGTTCTGCATCTGTGCAGCTCTTCCTCAGGTTGGGTCCCAGAAACAGAATGTGGCAAGCAGGCACAAGAGGCTGGCCTCCTCCAGCTCCCCTTGAAACATTTATGGCCATGGTTTCAGAAGAGCTCAGCAACTATTGGCAGGTCTTTGAAGAAACTAACTGCTTAGTTAGGTGTGTAAGTGGAACCTGTGATCCTTTGAAGATCTGGCCCTACATGCCAATTTACTGGCTCAGCACCCAGTACAGATACCAAAAACACTCTCTAAACCCATTTACAAGTTGGGCTCCATTCAGACCTCGGTTGGCTGGCAATAAGTAAAGACAGAACCAGATATATTCCACATTTAAAGCAGAAAATGGGCCAAGAAGAATTCCACTCTGGATGAGGTTACTGTTCAAGGTCAGGTTCATGGCTACTTCAGACATTAAAGACCAGGTCTGTGGAAAAGCCATGCAAATAGGTTTCACTATATTCAATAAACCAAGAAGATCACAACACTGCATAAGCCGGTTTAAGGGGCATCCATAAAGAAAGCTCTGTATACAGACACACACATCCATCCATCTAACTCCAGCAGTGCTCAATTTCTACCTCTGGATAGTTAGGCAGAAGGCAGGGCAGGGCAGCACCTTATAGGCTCACCAATTAAAAATACAAAGCTAACTACCTCTTTTTCCTATTGGTAGGTAGTTACGAAATAAAGTATCTGTGGATGGTGCTCAGGGAAATGTATCCTAATTCCTGGGGTTTGTAGGATCACTAAAACCTGTACTGCACTAGAAAGCACAACCCTCGGGAAGTTTTCAACTGCTCCTACCCTGCTCTGGCTAAAAAGGAATGGAATTTTTCAGATTTGGTCCAGCTCTAATACAAATTAATACAAACATATGCAAAATGTTTTAAAAATAAAACTCCAAAGTAGTGATTACTCCAGGCTCTCTTTTGTCCTCTTAGTTCTTGGGCTACTGGATTAAAGAAAGCATATACACTTTACTGTTAAGAAGGGCATCTTCTGCAGTATACAAGCAATTGGAAATTTCTCATGTACATAAGTTCACATTTAGCACTACTAATGGAAACAGTGCAAAACCTAATTGGATGTTTTAATACGAATGCTGACTGTAAACACACAATTTCACACATCAGTTGAAATGCAAAGCTGCCTCCCTACCCAGTGCCACATTCAGTCCCTAAGATTTCTGGAAAGTAACAGTTCACTTTCACTGATTAAAAACAAAAAAAATAATTCTTACATAGTATACAATTAGAGCATGGAACATAGAGCCACAATACATCAGTGGGGCGAAGAGATGTTCAGCATTACCAAAGAACTGGACATTTAGATGAATGGTGTGAACATCTGCAGGTACAATATTAAGAATTAAAATATGCTTTAAATCCAATACTGTCTAGATCTTAAATTGTATATTTGATTTGTAGGTCCTCAAGACTTTAACCTAAGGTCAGGATAATAACAGAACAGGAAATCAAGGAACAGAAAGGTGCAATGACTTGTCTGAGGAAAATCAAGAAAGGCAGCAGGACCTAGACTAGAACTGATATCTCCAATGAGGGAAGGGAAGGGGAGAATTAAACAACGGTATCTCCATTTTTTGGGGAAGGCTATAAATCTTCATGCTACAGGGCACACACTAAACTAAAACTGAAGCGGGTTAGGAAGAATCTCTCCCAGTGAACAGACATTTCCATAACATGTAGCATCATATTTTACATTTTCCTCTTACGAGTCTAGGAAACAGGCAGACTACTAGACTAGATAGATCATCGGCCTGATCTAATATGGCAATTTCTATATGCCTAAGGTTGTGGGGGGGAATAAAAAGTTCTGGTACAACTCACTCCAAGGAAAAATCTAGACAGCTCTAAAAAATTGAAATTAAAACATAAAAATGACAAGAAACTAATTTCCCTCCCTCCCCCATGTTGTGATATGATGTTATGTGCAGCATTAAAAGCACAATGTGAGTTATCATTAAAAGCTTACTTGAAAGATGCCATACACTTAGATGCAGGCAACAAAATATAGGAATCTTGATGGACGAAGTAGGTTTATATCCATTCTAATTATATTCATAATACACTCATTTGAAATACCATAGTTATTATTTAGATGAATGTTATGCATTCTGTCTAAAATAAAATGAAATAAAAATATAATGTTGAGCTGAAAAATGTACTCTGTGCAAGTACTGTATCTCATTGACAAGTACTTTAAAAAAAGCCTAAGTAATAAAAATTACTGCTAGACAAATGAAAGTGATCAATTTCTAGATTTTATGGGGGCAATAAAAAATGATAAAGCAGCTCTAGTTAAGCTAGACTGACGAAGTGATATACTGCAGAAAGGCATTTAAGGTTGTATTGAAGCAGATTTAAAGTTGATATATAGCAAGTACAATAATTCTGCTGCATATTAAATAGAGCTTGAAAGGAATTTTATAAAAGTATAGACATGCACCACAAATCTTTAAGCAAAAAAAAACAACAAAAAAACTGTCTTCTTTGTCTCGCCAAAGAATTTGGATGAAATCAAGAGAAGTTTTCATCAATCAGATAGGGTGCATCATTGTAATTTCTGTTTTTTTGTTTTTTTTATTTTATTTTATTTTATTAACAGGAATTCAGAATGACCAACCTTTTTTTTTTTTAACTGTATTTTAGTTCTTCACTTTCTTTCATTGTAAAATAAGGAAAGATTTTGTGTTAAAAAATAATGGTATTCTAAAGGAAAGCCATAACAGCAGTGCAGAATGTAGGCAGGATCACAGGATCTGGATTTGTGATCTGCATTTATTGTTATATGACTTTGGCCAAGTCACTTTTCCTTTCAAGGACTTTTCCCCTCCCGGGCTTGTTTGCCCTTATGTATACGGTATTGAGAAGGAACTTTCTATTACTATACATTTGGATGGTATCCAGCACAACGGGGCCTCCTTCCTCCTCCTCCATCTTCGAGGTGCCACTGTAATATAAATAAGAATAAGAATAAGGACTTCGTAATAGGTCACCACTGTGGTCCGTTGTACTGGTCAGAACAATACTAAGTGGCCAGAAAAATCCTCCAAATGTAGTAGCTGAGGTTTCCATCACTGAGGTTTCCATATCGTCTTCTTTGGGTACTATGTGGGAAGGATGCTACAGGGAGAGGGGAGCACTTATCTAACAGAACTATTCCTTTGGGGTAACTGTGACTGATAGTATTTAGAGAAGGCTGGTGACTGATCAACCCCAGGCCAGGAAAAGCATCTGAGTGGTCATTTTGCCTCCCTCCGATTTAGTTACCCAAAGCACGATCATATCTTGGGTCGCTGCACATATGGAAACAGCCAATAGAAAAAAAAAAAACAACAATTCCAATAGGCAGCGCTTAAGAATGTAGAGAATAGCTGCTGGTTTTATTGGACCGAAAAAAGATGTTGTGCCCTGCAAATGGCTTCCTCTGCCAGCTCTTAACAGACACAGATGAGAAAGGAGCCACAGGACAGTTAGAAAAGTGTGCTATTTGTAACGTAGTCTGAATTTTGATGCCAGAGATGAGACTTTACATTCAACTTCTACTGCTAGACAGGATGCAATGGAGCAATGGAAAACATGTTGTGTTTGTGCATGACAAATGAACAGTGACTCAAAACAACTGAAATCAATGCCACATTCTCTTCATGGCTTGTGCAGATTTCCAACAGTATACCAGGCTTCTGCATTTCTTGTACTTCATTGAATAAAAGGGTCTACCACAGCTTCCCCATTAGGAATGAGCATATACTTCCCACAAAACTGAGCTGAGCTACTCAATACTGATTTAATAGAAATCAGTAGACTGAGGTACAGAGAGCCATTCCGATATTTCTGATTGGAGCTATCAACGTTATTTCTATTAAAGAGGTTCAGCTTCCAGAGATAGCTCACTTCAGGCAAATCTGATTTAGGATTTTCCAGGGTAAAACTGAGAGTAAGGAGGATGCCAGCAATATACCCATGAACCATTTAGGCTCCAACTGTTAGTAGTTTTAGTTAATCTGGTGGTGCCGTACTTTACCCATAGACCTTGTTTTAGTCAGAGGGGGGTGAGGCTTTTACTATATACCAGTACAAATCACAGCTTTCCAAGGACAGGTTCATCCATGCAAAGAGTGCCCAGCTGAACTATAGAGGTGCAGAGAGAAGGGCAGCTCTCAGGTCTTACTCATGGCACTTCACTGCAAGTGCCATGAGTTAGACTGATCCTCCTGGTGCATCAGAGGGAAGCCTCATTGAGCACTGAGGCTCCTGCCTCTCTCTCAGCCCACAAGAAGATTAAAAGCACAATGTAAAATGACTGTGAATAGAGCTTCTTGTGTTCACCTTTAAAATGAATTACCAGTGCTTTTTCCTCCATCTGTGAAGCAGACCACAAGTTATCTCAGAGGTGTTGGTCGTAGTCATGTTGGTCTAAGGACACAGGCGACAAGGTTCTTTAGGTAAATCTGATATCTTTTATTAGATCAACTCAAATAGTTGGAAAACTTCTTCCTAGCAAGCTTTTGGGTTTAAATACCCTTTGTCAGGCTGAGGAAGCAGATGCAGATGACTTTGTTGCTTTGTGATATCTGCACTACTAAAACCTCTCTATAAACAAGTCCTATTTTTATATAACATGGATGTACATGCATGTGTGCAGCAAATGGTCATGACTTTGGAAACCTATTAGCTGGTGTACACACATGGAAATACTTGCAAGTAACCCTGAGATAGTGAGGCATACTACATTTGTTCTGGCAAAGCTGTGCTTGTGTGCCTTGGCAGACTTGAATAATAATTTTGCTTTGGCATCAACTCATTTTTGTATAAAAGGGCCCCATTTGCATTAAAAGTAATTTCTTATCATACTTGAACAAAGCTTATTCTCTATCCATTCATTTGAGGTTAAATTTTCAGTAAGCTGGACGACTGGAGGAGATTGCAAAACAAGAACTGGGGAATGTTGGAATTTAAAATAATCTTTTTTAAGCATTTCATATAAACATTAATTTATGGAAGTCAATGACCCGATCTGTAAGCAGTTAGAGGATAAGATCCTCTTTTTACATGTGTTATATTTACTAGGATGAGGAGAGGAGATCACACCATTAGCAGCCAAGTGAAGGACCCTCAAACTCACCTGCTTGTATAGGACGTTTGATAGTAGTATATTATTCAACAGCTAGATGTCTCTGCCTGCTGCACATAGTTCTAGACAAAGTATGATGCCTTTTAAAAAAAGAGGAATAAAATACAAATTTGGGCTTTGAGGGAAGCCTGTTTTCATCACCGTTTGCAACATGTTAATAAATGCATCCTGTTTAAGAAAAGCCATGAGTTTTTAAGTTATGGCAGACAGGACAGGTCGAGGTGGCTGAACTGCAGCATTCCCGGGCATAAACCTTAATAGGTTGCTGATCTCCAAAATACAAAAGAGCCTTTCCGCAAAAGGTGCTCAGTTATTAAGGTGATATTCCATAATAGAAAACCCCCAAGATACAGAGCATGAGGGGGAACAAAAAATCTATTATAGATGCAGAGGTAGGGATGAACTGAAATACCAGACGCAAACGTATCTGGGCTTTGGGGAACTTGAAAATCCAACTCCAAACTTTGTGTTTTTTTAATTAGAGGCAAAAGTAAGAAAACCTGCAAGAGACTGAAAGGCTTGATTTGAATTTTAGCATTCAACTTGCAGGTTCAGAGTCCACTGAGGAACCAAAATAAAGATGTTTTAGAAAAGCATTGCATTTCCCTCACTCACTAAAATTTGCTTGTTTTTAGTGCGGACTAAAAGTGATCTCCTCAATCCACACAACACAAGCTGAGCCCACGTCACAGAGATAGGTCTGAACAGCAATCTTCAGATTTAGTCAAGAGCAGTCTTAGAAGGCTTTTAGAAAGGTCTGGATCACAAGTTTTTGTTCATATCTGTCGGGACCCAGGGCAGCCGGCCAGCAGCTCTCCCTGACTCCCACCCGGGCAGATAAGGGTCCGGGGCCTTAGAAGGCCGTTAGGCGGGTACTTGTGATGCTTGGAGTGGAATTAATTAGGCGGACGCTTATCCGTTGCAAAGCAAGGTTGTTTACTCACGTCAAGGTGGTGTAAGATGGAGGTCAGAGATACTTAGTTACAGCTTAGAGATCGTTGTTCAGTTATTCTGCAGATATATATATACGGGCCAGCGGTCAGCTTATCGGGCATGCGGGGCAAGGGTACGCCAGGGAGGTCGCGGCAGGAAGACGCTGACAACTGATCAAATTGTCAGATTTACTCCAACTTTTGGGCAGAGTTGTATTCGACTTTGCGAAAAATGTAAGCGGGTTTTGTTTGTATGATAGCCAATTGTTTTTCGCCACGTCATAAATCTAATCAGAATCGCCAATTATCTAGCAGTCTTTGCTAGGGTGTTATTTCACAGGGTTACTCCCTGTTTTCTCTGACCAGTTATAATGATTTATATAAAGCAAAGAAGGCAAAAGTGTTTATCTCTGTTAGTGGCGCAGCAATAAATTTCTTTTTGACATGCGCAGAGAAAAGCGGTTATTATCATTATTGTTAACCCTTAGTTAACCTAGTGCAGAAAAAAAAACTGTTTTAAATGGTTATTACTTGTTTGTGACATGGGCACTACTTAATTTGGTTGTGACAATATCCCTCTCTACTAGTAGAATAGGAGGGATGGCTTTGTAGACACACACTAGGATAGAGTTAATGGTGCTAATGGGAACGTGAAGCGATGAGTTAAATGAGCTAAAATGATGCTGCAATTATTTCATTCACCATTACCAGTGATTATAAAATCATAATGCAAGTCTTTTGACCTTTAAAACAAATGACACAGTTTTTTACAAGCCAAGCAAAGCAGCCTCCCTAAAAATCCAGGGAAGGGAAGGGCAAAAGTCAAGTGCTATCATTAACTGCATCATTGTTTTCCAAAATAAACGTGCAACCTTCACCTCCGTAGCTGTGAATGGCATCACTGGGGCTGCTCTTACTAAGCTGCTATCACTGCGCTATCATTGTGGTGCTGATAAGAAAAAAGAAACACTTTGGGATACACTAGAGGATGCGTTTATTTCCCAGTGTCTCCAAGCTGAATTATGCATGTATGGGTTTTTGAGGAGGAGAAGGAAGGTCGGTGATACTGGAAACAACAGGGATAATAAGTGCATTGCTCTCAAGAAACCTGTTTGACACCAGATGAAATCCTCCTGGCCACTCTGAACTCAAAGCTCCCATTGATTTTTTTTTTTTTTTTTAACAAGGCCAGACATTCAGATGTCAAAATAAGAGAAACGGCATGGAATCGATCCCGGAAAAGGAGAGGGGGGAAATTGTGAAATCTTTTCTCGGGAAAGACACTCGTGGACTCTGCTGAGCTTTTTGCCCAAATGAGGAGTTCAATACTAGGACCTGCATAAAGTACAGACCAAAGTTGATCTACCAGAGTTTGGAAACAAATGCCTTAAGTCAAGAAGCAATGTTTTAGGAGTAAGGAGAGTAGCTCAATTATTCTTGCCCCAGAGGTATGTTACTGTGCCTCTCTACACATTGAAAATGAACTCCAGCCCCAGATAGCTGAAAAAGAAATGGCTATGCTAACAGGGGCTTAGGTTGTAGCTGTGTTGGTCTAAGGACATAGACAGACAAGTTTCCTTGGGTGAATTTGATATCTTTTATTAGACCAACCCAAATAGTTGGAGGAGAGTTATTAAGCAAGCTTTCAGGTTCCAAAACCCTTCGTCAGGCTAAAGAAGTCGCAGTAGTTGGTGTGTGCTCTTCCTGGATGGGATGAAAAGCAAAGAATCCAGGGGCTAGGCTGGGGAGTTAGTTGCTTCTTTACTTTTCATGCAGGTTCCCTGACAATATACAGTGGATACAAAGAGACTATGAAAACCTTTCTACAGTATTCATACAATATAAAAAGAAGAAATGGAACAAATTACTCCAAGAACAAGCTCCCCAGCCACAAAACAACCATCAGAGGAACAACACCAACACCTTACGACCTTCCAACCTCAGACTCGATGAAACTGCAAGCAGCAACAAACCCACAAATATTATCAATCTCTCCACGCATACGCTTACCATAACTAAAAAATCTGTCCTTTCTAAAGGCCTAAATTTCTGTCCAGAAAAATACCCTAATAAAATACTTCAATGTGGAGAACTAGAAGAATTCTTCCGACGCCTGTGCCTCAAAGAATATTTCCACGACCAAACTGAACCCACTCCCAACAACAACTCATCCTCTGACAACATTCAGGAAAGGAGCAATGTCAAAAAGTCGCCAAAAACATCAGATTGGACACCTCACAGTGGACGAAACCCTTACCTTGACTGCTAAATTGACTGCTTCAGGGAAAGAATGAACAATGAAGTAATCAGTAACACGCGCCACCACAACAACCTCTCTCTAAAAGAGAAAAACGCCATAGAATCTCTAAGATCTAACCACCACATAGGAATAAAACCGCAGATAAAGGAGGAGCCATAGTCATCCTAAACCGTGAGGATTACATAAAGGAAACCAAGAGACAGCTGTCTGACACCACCTACTACAAAGAACTTCAAGAAGAGCCTACTCCCCTTTTCACCAAAAAACTCAACAATACCATCAAATCATTTCCATCAAGACTACAAGAAAAACTACAGACCTTGATTCCCCCACTACCTAACCCGGGGACTTTTTACATGCTCCCTAAAATCCACAAAAAAGGGAACCCTGGCAGACCTATCATATCCAACCATGGGACCCTAACTGAGGAAATATCAGGTTTTGTTGAATCCATCCTAAAACCGCTGGTCACCCACAGAGCAAGTTTTGTACAAGACACTACAGACTTTCTACGGAAACTTAAAAACATAGACCACCTTCCCAGCAACACACTCCTAGCCACCACGGATGTTGCCAACCTATATACCAACATCCCACACCAGGATGGCATCCAAGCCTGCCTTACATATCTACAGGAACAAGATTACAACTCAGAATACAGACCCAAAGATATTACTGAGCTTATACACTTCATCCTCACACACAACAATTTCACTTTTAATAATCAACACTTCCTCAAGATGAAGGGAACACCTATGGGCACTAAAATGGCTCCACAGTATGCCAAACTTTTTATGAGCCACCTGGAAGAAGACTTTCTCAAGAACTGCACCATCAAACCCTTGCTATACTTAAGATACATCAATGACATCTTCATCATTTTGACTGAAAACCTGCAATCTCTGATTGAGTTCCATCAGAAATTCAACAATCACCATCCCTCCATCCGACTTTCTTTGGAATACTCCAGCACCAACATCTCCTTTTTAGACACAATGATCAGTATCTAAAAGGGTAAACTACAGACCACAGTATACAAGAAACCCACAGACCAACATACATAGCTGCACAGAACCAGCAATCACCCGAAACACACCAAAAAAGCTGTGATATACAGCCAAGCCCTCAGATACCACCGTATTTCTACTGAGAGAACACCCGGGATTGCCAACTCACCAATCTTAAAATGGCTTTCACCCAGCAAGGACACTCCTCCAGAGAGATAGATGTCATGTTTGAAAAAGCCACCCGGATACCACATGAAGAACTGCTGCAGTACAGAAGAAAACCCCCCACCAATTGTACACCGCTGGTTATGACGCATCACCCCTCCCTTGAACCTGTACAGAAAATCCTTAAAAAATTGCAACCCATACTAGAAAGAGACCCTATTCTTAAAAAGATCTTCCCAAAGCCACCCATCCTAGCCTTCAAACAAGCAGTGAACCTCGCCAACCTCATCACCAGTAGCAAACTTTCTCAAGCCCAGAACACACCAAAAGGATCCAGACCGTGCCAGGACAAGAAATGCAAAACCTGCCAACACAGCTCCACCACCCCCACAATTACTACACCCCACAACAGAGCCATCAGCATCCCTGGATCTTACAGTTGCACCTCCAGGAATGTTATATACCTCATCCAATGCACCAAATGCCCTGACAGAAGATATGTAGGAGAGACCAGACAACAACTGTGCACCAGAATGAACGCACACCGGACATCTATCAAAGACAGAAACACCCAATTACCGGTGGGGGCAAATTTTCACAGGAGGGCTACTCTCTCTCCAATCTCTCAGTCCTGATCCTCAAGGGTAACTTACACAAAACTTCCCAGAGACGAGCCTATGAGCTCAATTTCATCAACCTCCTGGATACTAGAGGTCATGGACTAAACATAGACATTGGATTTTTGACACATTATAATTTGTCTGGCAACTGACTCCCCAGCCCAGCCCCCGGCTTCTTTACTTTTCATTGCATCAAGGAATAGCACACACCGACTGCTGAGACTTCCTTAGCCTGACGAAGGGTTTTGGAACCCAAAAGCTTGCTTAATTACTATTCCCCAACTATTTGTGTTGGTCTAATAAAAGGTATCAAATTCACCCAAGGAACCTTATCTGTCTATGCTAAAGAATTTGGAGAAATTATATGACCATTGTTGAGAATAAATTCCCACTTAAGGTGTGCACAAATGTACACACACTTCACTTTTGCCAAACCTAACTGAAGTTGAATGTGGAAGAACTGAAGCTGATTGCTTGTTTCATTGGGCTGGAGGGAAAACAGTAACTGTTATTAGAACATTTTAGACTTAGGGAATAGGTGACAGTCATGTATGTGCAGGGACTATTAGAAGCATCAGCAATGTCACCAATCCAATTTATCACCACTAATGAAGAACGCTCAGCGGAACCTACAATATTAAAAAGATTTTTTATTATTCTGAGCAAAAAAAAAGTAACAAAAAACAAAACCAACCAAACAACCAAACAAACAAAAACCACCCAGGAGTCTCCCTGCAATTGAAGTATCTGATGAAATTTAAGGTTAGTGTGAAATATTAAATACAGGGAATGTTTAATGTTGCATTCAAGGAATATTTATGCTTACATAATGCATGGCAAAGAATTTAGTAATGCACCATGGTATAAACAAGCTGGGATAAAGGGAACCAGTCATCCCATGCTCATTAAACTGTGTTGATCCCCAATTACTTGGGAAATGCTAGTTTAGTGCTGTGACCTTCGGTAGACATTACTGCAGCCCAAAAATCTCGTAGCCACAGGTGCAGGTGTGAGACGGGAGATGCATGTACAGACAGACTGAGTCTGAACTATGTACTGTGCGCATTGTTACTTATTTCCAGGACCTATCATGTGTTTTTCTTTACATGAATGCAACACAAGCTTATATTGTATCAAAGTGCCGCAAACTAGAACAGCAGTTCCCAGTCTGTGGCATGCATACCGCCAGTGGTACGCAGACAAACTGTCAGGGGTACGTGTTAACAGACTTATTATAATTATATGACAAAAATTTGCTGGTGGCACTTAAGGGTGAACTGAGAAATTTGCTGGTCGTACTTAAGGTCATATCATTTTAAATTGGTGGTGCGCAATCTGTCAGAGTTTGGGAACCGCTGGACTAAAGGATGTAGTCCTGGAGTTGGGACTTTGGAGACTTGCACTTGTATTCCAGGCTGTGCCACCAATCGAGTGGCCTTAGTTGTGTTGCATCCCTTCTCTGTGCCTCAGTTAAGAACACAAGAGCTGCCAGTTACTGGGTCATAGGTCCATCTGACTCAGTATACTCTCCCAGACAGTGGCAGAGTGCATGCTGAAAGGGAGAGTGAACAGGGTATGACCAGGGTTTTTTCCCTCACTTGCAGCCTCCAGCATTTAAGGTCTAGCAAGTTCTGATTCAGAGGCTGTACCCCGAACTCCTGTGCTCAATAGCTATGGATGCACCTCCAAGAATTTGTCTTGTCCCTGTTTAATTGAGGCTAAATCATCACACGATGCTATGCAAGCTGACAGTGAGTTCCACACATGAATTCCACACTGTTAAAAAGAACTTCCTTTGTCAGCTTCCCCTCCTCACAGTGGGATCTCAGTACTCACCTCCCTTCTGCTTCGATGTCTGCTACTAAGGGAAAGCTCAGCAACTTGATTATCTTTATATTATTAATACAACAAAGAGAGAGAGAGAGAGAGAGAGAGAGAGAGAGAGAGAATAGGCCTTACTAGGACCTGTATTCTGGCATTGTTTGCTCTGTTCCCTGAACAGTTCCACCTTCAAAAAAAGAAGATAATGTGATGGACATGGTATACAGCTGTTAATAGTAAATGAAACAGAAGTATTACGTGGTATAGCATATGCTTTAACCTTATTTCACATAATACAAGTAGAGTGTTCTGTCTTCCTAAACAACTACAGTATTTCTGTTAACATTTTCTGTTTGACTCTCCCTTTGTTGAAATGATTTTAGTAAAGGCTAGACTTTTGGTTATGATTTTCTTTTCTTTTTTGGATTTGAGGTTATAGTTCTATAATTTTAAAACCAACTGTCTGTGGAAGTCTCTATATTTTGGAAGACTATCAATACACTTTATACTATAAACTGTATACAAGCTAATATTCTGGTTTACTTTGGTGACAATATGTAGCCTGGCATTCTAATGTAACTTGTCTAGCTCAGAGCTGACTTAGGATGTGTTCAAACTAAGCCTTTAATTCAAGTACTGTATTAATTCTTTTAATTAAAAATTAGCTGAGTCATTACTTTGTCTTAAATGCCCCCTTTTAACCTACATTTTAAGATAGCAGCTTGCAAATCACTACCACCTGGTGTTGATCAGGGCCAAGAACTTGCAATGTCCAAAATCTGAGTACTAATTTAACTTACTGCTTACTGAGTAGTAATTTATCTGACTGCTTGTCCCTCTTCTCCCTTTCCTCTCCATCTAGGTTTCACTTTTATGGCTTATCCACCTGTTAGATGTTCTCTTAAGTCTACATTGTGATCTCTATGGGGCATGGGCCATTGTCTTGTTTGCACAATGAGTGGTATGGGTCCTGATTGGGCCCTATGGTTACTATCACAATAGTAGTAATGAATTATTTATGAACTGTATGCTTCTCTGCAAAGACATAGTCATCATTACAAATCAGCGACCACAGCATGGTGTATTTACTATCCACAGCCAAAAATTAGGAGAGCTCCCCCAAGACAGGGCTTCAGGTCAAGTTAAAGAAACTTATGGCAAGACCCAATGGCAGGAAGCATGCTCCTTATCCTCAAGGATGGATAGTTAATACATCATGAAACCAAACAGATCAATATAAGTCAATGGAAAGACTCTTCAGTTTGAGGTGCAACCCAGAACAGTCTTCCAACGTGGTATGAACCTTTCACAGGTCCCCAGACAATTCTGCCCCAAGCAATTTTGCAAAGGAGGACAGCTTACCTGGGTTAATCCCTTGTTCAACTGGACATGGTGGGCTTCATATCTTCACACACATGGCTCACATGACCATTTATCAACTTCTGTTACTTGCATTGTGGAAAGACCTAGAGACTCAATCCCTTTTGTGCTAGTTACAAATGCCAAACAAAACAAAGATCGATTTTTCAGTGGAGAGCTTCAAAGATAACCGGTAACTGATCTGTTTGGATCAGAAATGAACTCAGTCTTATCTCTACTAATAAACAGAGCACACAGAGCTCAAGCTGAAACTAAATCCATCTCTAATGAAATCAATGGCAAACTTCAGAGGCACAAGGACCCACTTTTATGGATCTAGAATTGCAGGATTGAGACCTATGTAGGCTTTATGGGACCCAAAGCATTGTAACAAAGCAGATGGATCTGTTTCTTAACTAACCCCCTACAGAATCCACGTGACTTGAAATGCTACTGCTAATTATTCTTATCACAAAATAGTGGGTACCTTGGGAAGATCTGAAGGAAGAGAGAGCTCTCATATTATTGAAGTTTGAATTATCAGTGGGGAAAAAGCCACTGAAGGAATAAGAAGTTGTAAGGTCAACAAACTACGGGCAAACAGTTAGTGGAGTTTTCACTCCAGGCCAGGAGACAAAGAGAAAGTCCAAGACGAAGTAACTGCTAAGAAATGGAATGCAGGAAAAAACATGCATGAGTTTTTTTGTTTGTTTTGTTTTTCCCCTTTATGAAGATGAAAAGTTTTAATTCAAAAAACAAAACAGAACAGAACAGACCTGAAGAAGCCTATGCCAGTTAGAAATGTGTAGTTGTTCTGAAATATTTAATATCCAGTGTTGAGTATTTTATGCAAGAAATATTTGTGCTTGTACTGGCACTTCATTTTAATGTATAGAAACATATTGGACCAGATTTGTCTACTGCCAGCGGAAGCCTCTTAAATGAGGCCTTGATGATCATGCTCCATAGAAGTTAGTGGGATTTTCACTACCTTTATGGGTAAGTGCAGAAGTCACACTTAAATCAACCTAGTCCTCGTTAGGTTAATCTAACTGTTGATCTTTACAGACATTCAGGGAGGTAGGTTCTGGCAAAAAATGGCCAGACAGATCTTAATTAGTTCACCCAAGGCAGCAAATTATGTCAGATCAGGAATGGTTTAATCCCAATCTGCTGAACATCTGCACAAGTTCAGAGCGCAGTCCTGAGGCTGGGAAAGCCCAGCCACTAGCCCCAGCTCTAGGGCCACACTCCTTTGACCCTCATAACCCTGACTGGGCTATTTTCAGCCCCTAGACTCCCCCACTCCTGGATGGGCAACAGCAAACCCACCAAACCCTACTCCGTACAGATCCACCAGCACCTCCAATGATCCCACCAATCCCAAATTACTTAGATTTGGGTTCCCAACATATCTCCCAGCACTGGTGAACATGTGCACAAGCTACACCTGAACTACAATCACACAGCTTCAATTAAGTCACATTATCATGGATCAGGTATGGCTAATATCTTCCCGTACTATATGTGACTAGCTTTTTAAAAGAGATTCGCTTGTTAGCAAATCTGTCTATCATTGTCACAATGAGAGTGGTTGGGTGCTGACTGCTTGGGAAAGTAGATTCCCAAATGTGGGCTCTGGGAAACTGAGAAGATGACTGTAGGATCCCTTAAAAATCTGGGCCACAAAAGGCAATAGGTAACCTTGTACCAGGTAAGACATGACATCTGGATCTAGTTCCAAATTCCTTTAAACCTTTAGGAAGCTTGGATAAAAGGTATGGTTCAAGACACACTTGGAATAATGGCCGAAACACAGTGTTACATTTCCTGTCCTATATTTTGTTAAGGAAGGAAACATTAAGTTACAGAAATGGGATTGAGGCAACCAACGGGCTCTGCTTTAGCATTTTTTTACAGCAAGTTGTAGCTTGTAATGGTCTATCAACATTAAGCAAAATTTGCATCATTTCTGGATTGGGGCTCCCATGTTCAGACCAGGCATTTACTCTGCCACAGGGTCATTGCATGCCCTTGCACATTCTCCATCTCACATTTCCAATCCCACCTAGCCCCAGTCCAGCTCCTACTGGAGTAAATGGGAAATAACCAAAATTGTCAGTGCAGTCCATACCCGGTCCTAACGCCTGACTTGGAGTATGACTAACAGGCTTCATTACCAAAACTAATGATGAGTGTGGAAGAGGGGCACACTGAAGAAACCTGTGGAAGCCTCTTCCAGTGAAACTTTTCCATGATCCTATTTGAAATTCTCAAGCAAAACCTGCCTATAAATACAGAAACATTCTTCATCAACAGTAGAGCCCTCGGATGGATAAACAGGGATGGCCTTGTACCAGATAACTTGAATGGCGAGACAAATGTGTTATTTTGCCTTGGTAGTGCTGGGAGTGATTCTTCAGTGACCTGATGAAAAATGTTTTGCATTGAAAAATGTGTGTAACTTTACTGGATGAACTGCATGGCTGGGATAAAGATCACTCACAAAAATCCTTGCCTCTTGCATTATTTTGCCTTCTAATTCTAAGCAGGTAATAGGGCTTTATCTAAACTCAAAATTGCTATACAATCAAACTATCTCAGAACCAAGATGGAAATCACAAACTGAAACCTCTAATTGTTCATATTCAAGCAGTACAAAGCCCAGCTGGCTCCCATGCCACAGTTAGCTTGTATTTGTAGCTAATATTGAAGTACTCTTCTTCAACTGCTTGTTTTCCAGTATGTAAAAAAAAAAATCCTTACACCACTGTTCTCCTTGCCAACCTCATCACCAGAAGGAAACTTCATCAAGCCCAGAATACACCAAAAGGATCCAGACCGTGTCAGGACAAGAAATGCAAAACCTGCCAACACAGCTCCAGCACCCCCAACAATTACTACACCCCACAACAGAGCCGTCAGCATCCCTGGATGTTCCAGCTGCACCTCCAGAAATGTAATATACCTCATCCAATGCACCAAATGCCCTGATGGAAGATATGTAGAAAGACCAAACAACAACCGCACACCAGAATGAACGCACACCGGAAATCTATCAAAGACAGAAATACCCAATTACCGTGAGGGCACATTTCTCACAGGAGGGCGACTGTGTCTCCAATCTCTCAGTCCTGATTCTCAAGGGAAACTTACACAACACTTCCCAGAGACGAGCCTATGAGCTCCATTTCATCAACCTGCTGGATACTAGACATCATGGACTAAACATAGGCAGAAAAGGTTCCTTGGGTGAATTTGATATCAGCAGACAAAGGAGGAGCTGTAGTCATCCTAAACCGTGAGGATTACATAAAGGAAGCCAAGAGACAGCTCTCTGACACCACCTACTACAAAGAACTACAAGAAATTCCTACTCCCCTTTTCACCAAAAAACTCAACAATACCATCAAATCATTTCCATCAAGACTACAAGAAAAACTACAGACCTTGATTCCCCCACTACCTAACCCGGGGACTTTTTACATGCTCCCTAAAATCCACAAAAAAGGGAACCCTGGCAGACCTATCATATCCAACCATGGGACCCTAACTGAGGAAATATCAGGTTTTGTTGAATCCATCCTAAAACTGCTTGTCCCCACAGAGCAAGTTTTGTACAAGACACTACAGACTTTCTACGGAAACTTAAAAACATAATCCACCTTCCCAGCAACACACTCCTAGCCACCATGGACGTTACCAGCCTATATACCAACATCCCACACCAGGATAGCATCCAAGCCTGCCTTACATATCTACAGGAACAAGATTACAACTCAGAATACAGACCCAAAGATATCACTGAGCTTATACACTTCATCCTCACACACAACACTTTCACTTTTAATAATCAACACTTCCTCAAGATGAAGGGAACAGCTATGGGCACTAAAATGGCCCCACAGTATGCCAACCTTTTTTATGAACCACCTGGAAGAAGACTTCCTCAAGAACTGCACCATTAAACCCTTGCTATACTTAAGATACATTAATGACATCTTCATCATTTGGACTGAAAACCTGCAATCTCTGATTGCATCAGAAATTCCCCAATCACCATCCATTCATCCAACTTTGTTAAGAATACTCCAGCACCAACATCTCCTTTTTAGACACAATGATCAGTATCCAGAAAGGTAAAATACAGACCACAGTATACAAGAAACCCACAGACCAACATACATATCTGCACAGAACCAGCAATCACCCTAAACACCAAAAAAGCTGTGATATACAGCCAAACCCTGAGTTACCACCGCATTTGTACTGAAGAGCACACCCGGGATCGCCACCTCACCAATCTTATAAAGGCTTTCACCCAGCAAGGACACTCCTCCAGAGAGGTAGATCGCACGTTTGAAAGAGCCACCTGGATACCACGTGATGAACTGCTGCAGTACAGAAGAAAAACACCCACAAATTGCACACTGCTGGTTATGACGTATCAGCCCTCCCTTGAACCTGTACAGAAAATCCTCAACAAATTGCAACCCATACTAGAAAGAGACCCTATTCTTAAAAAAAGATCTTCCCAAAGCCACCCATCCTAGCCTTCAAACAAGCACCAAACCTCGCCAACCTCATCACCAGAAGCAAACTTCCTCAACCCCAGAACACACCAAAAGTATCCAGACCGTGCCAGGACAAGAAATGCAAAACCTGCCAACACATCTCCACCACCCCCACAATTACTACACCCCACAACAGAGCCATCAGCATCCCTGGATCTTACAGCTGCACCTCCAGAAATGTAATATACCTCATCCAATGCACAAAATGCCCTGATGGAAGATATGTAGGAGAGACCAGACAACAACTGTGCACCAGAATGAACGCACACTGGAAATCTATCAAAGACAGAAATACCCAATTACCAGTGGGGGCGAATTTTCACAGGAGGCCACTCTCTCTCCAATCTCTCAGTCCTGATCCTCAAGGGTAACTTACACAACACTTCCCAGAGATGAGCCTATGAGCTCCATTTCATCAACCTCCTGGATACTAGAGATCATGGACTAAACATAGACATTGGATTTTTATACATTATAATCTGCCTGGCAACTGAAACCCCAGCCCAGCCCCTGGCTTCCTTACTTTTCATTCCATCCAGGAAGAGCACACACCAACTGCTGAAACTTCCTTAGCCTGAAGAAGGGTTTTGGAACCCGAAAGCTTGCTTAATAGCTTTTCTCCAACTATTTGGGTTGGTCTAATAAAAGATATAAAATTTACCCAGGAACCTTGTCTCTTCTTTTTAAGGCACTTGTGGAAATGCTTCCTAAGTTCCTCTAGCTAATTTTAATTTTCACTTCAAGAATTACTTTTTGGGGCAAGTACTTTGTACATCCTCCAATTCCAAAGTTTTCCCTCCTCTTAAACTTTTACTGTGTATAAAATGTGCAGCAGCACACAACACAGAAACAGCTGCTTTGCTGCTCTGCTTACCAAGTTGCATTGCTTTTGCTGTTTGTCGGCACAAGGGACTCAGCACAGTCAGCTGACTGACACTAGGGTAAGCACCACACCACCTCAAGTTTAGTCACAATTTCTAGTCCAGAATGACAAGATAAATCTGTGTTACAGTGAAACAAGAGGGCAAAGTAGTAAAAGGTAGCAGTGAAAGTTTGCTGTTCTGATCAACACTAACTATAAAGGTGGAAGGCCAATTCCTTCTTAGATCTATGTAAATCCACAATAATTCCTGGGTACTGGTCTCAAGTTGGAGTTACACCTAATTTAACAGCAGTACAGATGAGGACAGATGTGATCCAGCAGACAGCATTCAGAACAGGAGATCTTTTCAGAAGCAGTGTTGCATTAACATGCAGGATTACCATGCATACACATACACATAAATAACATATTCACAAAACCCAACCCCTTAATTCTATACAAAGCATAAAGAGCTTTGGTTGTCAGGCCCAAATATTTGTCTTTTGTGTTGCAAAGCACATTTCTTTTACATTAGAAATTTCATTCAGCTCTAACTATTTCACTTTGGGGAGGTCTGCTATGGGATATCTGTCCCAGGAAATAACCAATTGGTTTCTGCTTACCCGATATTGGAGCACCATTTCCACTCCCTCTCTGGATCTGAAGTTCTGTCCCACTCTGGCTTGCAACACCGAGCTGAATATCCAAGTTCAAAGTCAGTCTGCCGTTTACAGCCTTTGTGCAGTAAGTCTGGAAACACACAAACCACAACTTCCCTATTAATTTGCATTAAGATATCCAGCACTCAGTATCTCTCTGTTCTGTCGAAATGGTTTTCCTTCTCTTGACCAGTCACCTGATTTTTCCTTTACCTAGGAATAGTTATTAGATTTTTCCTTTTCCAGACATTTCCTCAGGCATGAATCAGGGGATCGAATGTGTTTGCAAGCATGTGTTACATCACCATTCTAATAGTGGAGTAAGAGTTTGCTACTAAAATTGGGAATTACTTTCTTGAAATGGTTTGTGCTAAGAGTGTCTCACTATTCTCTCCAGCATTGGGCTTTACCCTGAACTGAGATCCATGCATAGAGATGTTTGCAGCATTGCCAACATGGATGGCTCAAACGCATGAGATTTACAAATTATTTGTTTGTTTGTTTGTTTTTATAATTGCCCTCCAGTTGTTTTCAGCTGATAGGGTACATGTGGGTCATATTGTCAGCTTTTCTTAACAAAAACCAGGAAGGGTGTTCTCCCATACAAACATGATTCCAGACATCGTGGCTTTAAAGGAACATGACAGTTCACCAGGGATCCTAGTTTTCTGTTTAGTGCAGAAAAATGCAGATTTTCTCATTTTAAGGGCAGGACCTGGCAGAGCAGGGTGAGGAAGCCCAGTGAGCCCCATGCCACCACGGTGAGGCACCCCCTGCCTGCCTGGCAGCAGCAGGGGTGGCACCATGGAGTTGTGTCCCCCACTGCTGCCAGGTGTGCAGGGAGCACCTTGCCATGATGGTGTGGGGCTCATGGCAGTGGCACCAAGCCTTCTAGCCCACCCTTTCAGATCCTGCCCACAGGATCCTGCCTCCCAGGGGGAGGTCAGCAGAGCGGAAAGCCCTGAGTCTACAGCCGCCAGCCTGCATCTGTATGCCCTCATGGGCTCTGCTCCATCCGTGCCACCCATGGGGAGGCGGAGCTGGGCTCCGCGCCCTGTTCAGGCCACAGCAGGCCCTGCCTCCCATGGTTGGCAGCCAGTGCTCAGTCACTGTTAGTGGGGGGTAGAGGGCTTCAGATCTTGCCCCCCCGACCCCTCTCTCGCAAGGCTGGGGGGGTGCAGGGGCTGTGGGTGGGGAGCGAGGGGTACCAGCAGGGCCAGGGGCTGTGGCTTGGAAGTGAGGGTTAATGGCATGAGCTGGGTACCGGCCTATCAAGGCTGCTCACTGCCAAAAAGCAGCTGGGGATAACAGCTGCAGCTGGACCTTCATCCTGGTGAACGAAGGGGGCAGGGGAAGCTCTGATTTTCCATGATAAGAAACCCAAAATCAAATGCTAAAATGTATAGGCATTTAGAATTTAGTTTTTTATAGTGATTAAGACACTGGTAGGCTTCCAAAATGCTTTGAAATTGTAAATATATCAATAAAATTTTGTGTTCAAGTGATACACACACACATACAGCTACACATATGCATATACAAATATAGTGGTGGTCATTTAAATCATGGGAAAACTGAAATTTTAGGTATTTAATTAGAGAATTTGCTATTTTTATCAGAGGGTTTGCAGCTTTTAAACAGAGAAAAGCAGAAGCCCTGGAGATTATGACACTTGCATTAAAATCAAGAGTTAGTGGCACTGCCTCTGTGTCTGCAGGAACTCATTTCAGGATCTTCATGGATTTTGCTGCTTGCTGTCGTATCTAGAAGAGAGAGATCACATAACAATTTCTAGATAATCAGTAGATCCCAGTTGGGCTAATGGGCTTTCTTAAATTATTTATATGCTATTCAGGTCTTGGTGGTTGGAAATCATTATTCTGTTGTATTTCACTATGTCAGTCTCCACCAAGGTTTCACAAAGATTATGCCATTCCCACTTGCAGGCTTCAAATGCAGAAAAGGGCAATATCCTGAATGAATGTAATCTTGTACACTAGTCATTTTTGGCAGTTAAAATAACAACTTGTGGCCAGTGACAGCTAATATAAATTAGAACAGCCTGCTGGGGACTAGGCTTGGTACCTAGCCATCTCAGGAAATAAAAATGTGAAGCTGAACTTTCTGCTGGTTTTGCATTCTCCTCCTCAATTATGTTAGATCCGGGCAAGACTGGGGGCTTTTGCCCCAACAGTCTTATCAGGCACTATTGTTTCAAGTTTATTCTAAATAGAAGAGACTGACTATTACTTGAATGCAAATTTATCCCACAAGCTAAATATAAGATGCTGGCAATCACTGTGCACCATCATACGTAACCAGGGACCTACCTAAATCACAGTTTCACAGATTTTGCAGAAACCGCAAAAAAGAAGTCCACGATTGCCAGGAAACCTTGTATTGGTTGTGATTTCCTGCTAAATTACCCCCTCCACCCCCCCCCCCCCAAAAAAAAATCCCAGTAGATCACTGATGTAACCAACCAGATTGGTTACATCTCCTTGACAAGGAGATGTAACCAAGAAGAAGAGCTGGCCAGATGACATTTACATCTTAGGATACCCCAACAAGGTGCAAGTAATGTTCACCTTGAACCAGGATGGTCACATCAAGGAGATTCAACCAAGCAACCACCACCAATTAGTGGTGAGGGGTGGGGTCACCAAGGCCCCTCTGCCAATCAGCAGTGAGGGGCAAGGCTGTCGGAAAATGCCCACAAAGTCAGCTTGGTGTGCTGCAAACTGTGACAAACTCTTTGTCTCACTGCTATTAATGCAGGTCCCTAGACATAACACAGCTCAAAATACTTGCTATTCAACTCTGATTTAGCAGGTTTAGATCTATACAGTTCTCCTGCACCAACTGTTAAGGAAAGTCACTTATTAGTAGGAAGCGCTGGAGCATTAGAGATGCTCTGGGTGACACTTGCTGTTATTAGCACGATTACAACCATTATACAGAAAAACCAACTAGTCATAACTACAAGGCATAAGTGTAACAGCAGTATTTCCATTCATTTACTCAGCTAGAAGCTGGAAAGTCTCTTTTATTTATCAATAATCACCCCAAAGGAATGCATTTGTCCATATTTCAATAATATGATTAGGCAAGTGCACTTCTCTGTTCCCGGATGTTGAAATATTCTGGATGTCATTCCACATTGGGTGTATTTGGAAGAGTGAAACACAAGCTGAATGCTCTAGATGAGGAATAAACTTCTTTTTATGGACAGCTATATATGTCATGTCATATAGGATTGATGGCATTTAGAAATGGAGCCATATATCTTCATGAGAGCAGATACGTTATAACACGGTTTGGTAGCACAATCAACAGTTTTAAACACTGACAGAAGAACAGCCAGACAAGTTTGTTTTCCAGTGTTGCCACCGATTCTTGTTCTGACTTTTAGCAAACCCCTTGGACAACCTGGGCCTTAATAAGTGAGGAAAATTATGTTTATCACAAGCATGCTGTGTTTTCAGCCTCATTGATAACAGTCCAACTCACCAATGCATTTAAACATTTCTCTGACATAAAATGCATGGATAGTCCTATTCATTTCAGTGGGATTGCTAAAAATAGGTGGAAGCTTACCTATCTTGCTGAATCGGACTTAAAAGCAATGTTTAAACCAACGTTTCCCAACTGGTGTGCTGCGGCACACCGGTATACCATCTGCCAGGCATGTCCAAATGTGCCACATCATTTTGGGGTGGAGCCAAGCCCCCTGCCATGCCCCAGCCAGCCAGATGGGGAGCATGGCTCCAGCCAGTGAATCAAGCGCTGCGCCACCTGCTCCACACCCTCAGGAGAGAGGCCACTTAAGAGTGTCGTGTGGTGAAAAAGGTTGGGAAACACTGGTCTAAACCTCAGTTATAATGAGACTTATGCTGTCAGCCTATTCCAAAGCAAAGAATAGCTGTCACCATGACAGGTATGAACTGCAGTAGGAAGAGCAAATTTTATAGGGCATGAAAGAGGATTGCTTTGTCTTGCGCAGATCGATCACGTCCTGTCTGTACCAGTGGTTGAGGGCATGCATCCAAGACTAGAAAAGGTGTGCTAGACACTTAAGTGAATGAGTTGCTGTTGAAATGATAGATGCTGCTGGGACTTTGTGTCATCCAGGATGTCAGGACACACAGAGGCCTGTCCAGAGGTCTTATTAGTTTCAATCTAGGGTTTGAACTTAACTAGAAGAACAGATAGGGCATTATAGGATTGTTTCTTGTTGCTATTCTCTTGGCAAAAACATTGCTGTGATGGCGGCATTCGGCCGTCACGGGCACAGACAGAAGATAGGAAGGATTGGGGAGCAGTGACAGCCCCTAAACAGAACCCCGGGCCAGGTTACTTACACCCAGGAGGGACGGCAACGTTGGAGCTGGGACCGCGGCAGCAGCTGCAGCCGCCATTACAGCCGCGTGAGGCGGCATTATGCCGGCTGTTTAAACAGCTGTTCCCAGTAAGGGGAACAACCGAGCCAATCGCGGCGACCACAGCAGCCGCTGCGGGAGAGTTTAAAAGCCCCAGCAAACACCGCAGGAGGGGGAAGCAGGAGAGAGAGAAAGCAGACGGGCAGCACATCTGTTGTGCTGCAGCTTCCCCAGGGAGAGAGCCTCACCTAAGTGGCTCTGCAGCAGCGCAGCAGCTGAGGCCAGGGTCGCGGCCTCTGGAAGGGGCAGGAGGAGGCTCTAAGCCTCTACAGGAGGCAGGTAGCAGGAAGCTCCCTGCCCTACTTGAGGTAGGAAGCGAAGAGGAGTCAGGATCCCTCTTAGGAAGGGAGACGCAGGGTGAGCAGCGAGGCACCCTGCATCGATCAACACCACCCCTAAGGGAGACGGGGACAGGGATAGTTGGAGTGGCACCTAGTGGCTGTCAGGTCCAGGACGTGAGTCCAGGAAGATTCCCCATCCCAGCAGAGTATTGTAGAACAGAGAAGGATACCACCAGCAAGCAAGCCTGCAGAGCATCGCAGGATACCATTACACATCAAGTGACTGGTTGGCGAGTGGACGTGGTGTAGGTGTGGTGGAGCCCCGTGGTACAACCAAAGTGGCAAACGTGAGTACCCCCACCATCGGGGAACCCCTCGGGTAAAAGAGCTCCACTGAAACCCTCCGACACATTACCCCTAACATTAAAGTCGTGGCAGCCGAGACGAGGGGAGGGGCTACGCAGAGTCGGGTGATAATGGACGCGAGACACTCGACATCACAGTGGTACACTGGCCGGGAAGGCGGTAGTGTCGGTACCCATGGGGCAGAGCCCCACCCAGGAATAAAGCAAGATGTAACCATAGGGAGTAGCTGATGCTGAGTTGCTGACCGAAGCGATTCAAGCTATTGGGCAGGTGTTGGCGGTCCAACAATTGCAGGGGGACCATCAACAGGAATGGATGCAGCACAATGCTGCCCTGTTTAGGATGCCCCGTATGACTAAAGATGACGATCCAGAAGCCTACATCGAGGCCTTTGAACGGACGGCCATCCAGACGGGGTTGGATTGGGGCCAGTGGGGTCACCAGTTAGGGGCACTGGTGATCGATAAAGCCCAAGCAGCGTACAGGGCACTGTCCAGGGAGGAGGCCCAAGATTACGAGGCTGTCAAAGCCGCGATTTTGTATCCGCTAGAGATCTCCCCTGAGAGCTACCGGCAAGCTTTCAGGGCTGGCAAGCCAAGAGAAAGTAAGCAACCTCAGGGCTTACTGCAAGCCCTCCGGGATGCTCTAGAGAAATGGTTGCCGGCAGGCAGGTTCAATCATGAGGGGATATTAGACCATATATTATTAGAACAATTCCTCTGGGATTTAGAGGAGAACACCCAGAGGTGGGTGGGGAGGCACCAACCACGGTCCAGTGAGGAAGCCTTGCGCCTGACCAAGGCTTTCTCTAACTCATAGAAAGAGAGAGGGAGTGGACGAGGCCTCCGGGTCTCAAGGGAAAGTTCGGTGAGTGAGGGAGAATGCTGGACAGCCCCAAAGAAGGGAGCCCTGAAGGGGGTAGTCTGTTATAGATGCGGAAGAACGGGACACATCTTCCAAGACTGCGGGATGGGGCTAAGCGAACTGAGCCATGGTCCAATGGGATATCTGCCGATGAGAGAGAAGGGCAGGGAGACAGGCAGGGGTGAACCCATGGATTGTAGTGTGGGATTCACCAGCCCGGAAGAAGGGTGGAACCTCCCTATGGTAATGGCCTGGATAGGCAGCAAGGCTGTGCGGGCAATGTTGGATACGGGATGTTCCCAGTCCTTGCTCCGGGTGGACCCCGCTCCGCTGGCAGGAAGAAAGGATGCTGGTACCATCAACATGACCTGCATCTTAGGTGGGGAAATGCGATTCCGCTGCTGTTATGTGCCCATTAGGGTGATGGAGTACCGTGGTGAGCTGCGGGTGGGCTTGGCCCCAACATTGGCGCGTGAAATGATTTTAGGATGAGAATGGGAACCATTCTACAGGTTGTTGAAGCGAGTGCGAGCAACTGAAGAGGAAAGGAGACAGATCAAATGGATGGAAGGATGGGCGGCTGAGAACTCTGAACCCTCCAGTCGGGAGATCGTGGAAGATATTAATGTGGAGTCCCTGATGAGCGCAGCGCAGTTTCGACAGGCTCAACGGGAGGACCAGGAACTCCAGCGGCTGAAAACCAGTGACCCTGGAGAGGGAACGTCTCGGGGGCAGGAAGGCTTCGAGGTAATGGGTGGTTTATTATATCGGGTACAACGGGAGGAGGGAGGCGCGTTGAAAGGGAGGCAGCTGGTGGTCCCGTCTCCCCTACGGCACCTTGTCTGGAAACGGACCATGCTTCTCTGCTAGGGGGTCACCTGGGACGTACCAAAACCCAGGTTAGATTGACCCAGGAGTTCTTCTGGCCACACCTGCATCAGGATGTGGATCGGTGTGGGGCAGCGTGCCCAGAGTGCCAGAGAGCCCAAGAGTGGGGGCCACCTAAAGCACCCCTAAGACTAATGCCGATAATTGAGACCCCATTTTCCAGGGTAGCAATGGACATAATAGGTCCCCTCCCAAAATTACACAATGGCTACCAGTACATCCTGGTTTTGGTGGATTATGGCACCCGATTCCCAGAAGCAATCCCGCTGTGGCCCATTACAGCCCCAAGAGTGGCTGAGGAGCTACTCAAATGGATAGCGTGGGTAGGCATCCCACAAGAAATACTTACCAATCAAGGGACAAATTTTATGTTGGGGGTAATGAAGGCCCTTTATAAGACTCTGGGCATCACTCAACTAAGAACGTCAATTTACCATCCCCAGACCAATAGCCTGGTGGAAAGACTGAATTGTGCCATCAAACGGCTACTCAGACGCTGTTCATAGGAAGATCCCTGACAGTGGGATACCCTGTTGACACCCTTACTATTTGCGCTGCAGGATGCCCCCAAGAATTAACCCACTACTCACCGTTCCAGTTGGTATATGGCCACAGTCCTAGAGGCTTATTACAGGTGGTCCAAGAAGAGTGGGAATGGCCAATGGGATTGGGGGTCTCTGCAGAGAGATACCGTCAGGAGCTGCAGGCCCGTATACAGAAAGCCCAACGGATTGCGGTACACAACATGAGGGATGCACAAGAGCGGCAGGAGACCCAGTAAAACAAAAGGACGAAGGCCCGCACCTTCCAACCCAGGGACCAGGTCTTGGTATCAATACCTACCACCTCGAGTAAGCAACTGGCGATGTGGCAAGGACCCTTCACAGTGGTTTGGCAAGTAGGGCCAGTTGATTACGAAGCGCGTAAACTGGGCCACCGCCGGGAGCAACAAGTGTACCATATAAATCTGCTGAAGGAGTGGAAGACCCCTCAAGGCTGGATGGCACAAGAAAAGGCAGGAGAGGAGGATCTAGGACCCCTTTTCCCAGGGTTAGGACGAGTCACGCAGGAAGAGGCCGTACACTTGAGTAAGGAATTGAACGGCCACCAACAGGAATTACTGGCCTTAGTAGAGGAGTTCCAAAAAGTATTCCAAGAAATTCCAGGGAGAGTAACAAGCATCCAGCATGAGATAAGAACGCCACCCAGCACGTTGGTAAGGGAGAGGTGGAGGCCGATACCCCAGCAGTGGCAACATGAAGTACAGCAAGAAATCTCAAAGATGCAGGAGCAGGGGATTATATGGCCCTCACATAGCCCGTGGTGTAGCCCAATCGTACCGGTGGCAAAGCCAGATGGCTCACTAAGGTTATGCATAGATTTTAGGAAGTTGAATGCCCCAACAACACTCGACGCCTTCCCTATGCCATATGTGAGCCAGCTCATCGAGTAAATTGGGGAGGCACGATATATATCCAGCCTCAACCTGGCTAAGGGATATTGGCAAATTCCCTTGCGGCATGTCGATTTTGCCAAGACTGCAGTTGGAACTCCTTGGGGCCTATTCAAATTCGTGAGAATGCCCTTTGGCCTTAACGGAGCGGCCGCCACCTTCCAGAGGTTAATGGATACGTTACTAGCGCTGCATGCAGCTTATGCTGTGGCTTACATAGACAATATTATCATATTCACCTCTAGCTGGGAACAAAATCTCAGGGCCCTGAGGGCTATCCTAGGAGAGCTCCAAATGGCAGGACTAACCGCCAACCTTAAGAAGTGCAAACCTGCAGAAAGGGAAACGGCCTACTTAGGGTTTTGGGTAGGACAAGGAACAATACGACCCCTGTCCGATAAAATCAAGCCCATAAGTCAGTTTCTGGAGCCCCGGACATGCAAGCAACTATGTTCCTTTTTGGGACTCATCAACTACTACCGTTGGTTTATACCGCACTTTGCGAGTATGGCAGCGCCCCTCACGGATGCTTTGGCTGGAGCCCCCTCAGCAAGTTTGAAGTGGACCCAAGGGATGAGAGACAGCTTCCACCGTTTAAAAGAAGTGATGCATCAAGATGTCAAGATGCACACACCAGATATTAATGCCCCTTTTATCTTACAGACGAATGCATCGGGACGGGTGTTGGGGGCCATGTTATTACAGGAGGGGAAAGAAGGTGAATGCCCGGTTGCCTTCATTAATTGGAAGCTTAGCCACACGGAAACAAGGTATGCTACAGTGGAAAGGGAATGCCTGGCCATACAATGGCCCATAGAGCACTTCCAATACTACCTCATGGGGAAGGAATTAATGGTAATAACAGACCGTGCTCCTTTGCAGTGGTTAACGAGAAAGCAAAGCATGAATGCCAGAATTACCCGCTGGGTGCTGGCACTGCAACCTTTTAAATTCACCATAGTGCATCGTCCAGGCAAGGATAACTTTGTAGCTGATTTTTTTTTATCCAGATGGGAAGATCCGGACCACCCGGAGAACCAGACAACTACCATGGCGAGGAAAACCAAATCAGACAGGATGCACAACACACTGACCAGACGCCACAAGGCAACTTGAGGGGGGAGGACTGTGACGGCGGCGTGACGCCATCATGGGCACAGACAGTGGGCAGGAAGGATTGGGGGGCAGCGACAGCCCCTAAACAGAACCCCGGGCCAGGTTATTTACCCCAGGGAGGGAAGGCAGCATTGGAGCTGGGACCACGGCAGCAGCTGCAGCCACCATTACAGCAGTGCGAGCCGGCATTACGCCGGCTGTTTAAACAGCTGTTCCCAGTAAGGGGAACAGCCGAGCCAATCATGGCAACCACAGTGGCCACTGCGGGAGAGTTTAAAAGCCCCAGCAAACCCCGCAGAAGGGGGAAGCAGGAGAGAGAGAGAGCAGACGGGCAGCACATCCATTGTGCTGCAGCTTCCCCAGGGAGAGAGCTTCACCTAAGTGGCTCTGCAGCAGCGCAGCAGCTGAGGCCAGGGTCGCAGCCTCTGGAAGGGGCAGGAGGAGGCTCTAAGCCTCTACAGGAGGCAGGTAGCAGGAAGCTCCCTGCCCTACTTCAGGTAGGAAGCGAAGAGGAGCCAGGATCCCTCTTAGGAAGGGAGACGCAGGGTGAGCAGCGAGGCACCCTGCATTGACCAACACCAACCCTAAGGGAGACAGGGACAGGGATAGTTGGAGTGGTCCCTAGTGGCCGCCGTGTTCAGGATGTGAGTCCAGAAAGATTCCCCATTCTGGCGGAGTATTATTTCTAGAACAGAGGAGGATACCACCAGCAAGCAAGCCTGCAGAGCATCGCAGGATACCATCCGACATCAAGTGACCGGTTGGCGAGTGGACGGGGTATAGGGGTGGCAGAGCACCGTGGAACAACCAAAGCGACAAACGTGAGTACACCCACCATCGGGGAACCCCTTGGGTAAAAGAGCTCCACTGAAATCCTCCGACACATCACCCCTAACATCAAAGTCGTGGCAGCCGAGACGAGAGGAGGGGCTACCCAGAGGCGGGTGATACTGGACGTGAGACGCTCGACGTCACAATTGCAAAGGGGACAACAGTAAACTATGGAACAGAGACAGTACCCTTACTTTCACTGGGTTGTACCTAAACACCAAAAACCATCCTGAACAAACCAAAGTATTAGCATTTGATTTATGCCGCTCTATGATTAGGGTTCCCAGCTGTTATCACAATGCAAATGATCAGACATTTGAAATAATCTGGTGAGCATGGGGCAAGTGCAGTTTCAACAACTTAGTTTGTCAAGGGGAAGAGGCTTCCCCACATTTCTCTTAATTGGAAAATGTATTGAATTAATTTGTTATCACACTGTAGTGAAAATAATAACTGTTTTAAAAAAAAAAAACTTTTTTCTGCAAAAAATAACAGCATATTAAAATGGCATTTTTTTTTTATTTTTTTTTTTACAGGCATCTGATCCCAGCAGTTTTTCCTTCCTGAGTGCAGAGGAGCTGGACCCAGTGATCTGTGAGGCCCCTTCCAGCCTCTAACAACTACAAGCCTATGAAAAAAAGCTGATGAGATATGTAGGCTATTTTGCTTTAATAAAAAAGGAGTTTCATGACGAGCTGCTGCTTATTCAAAGTGGTTCAATCATCTCTAATTACCGTTGTCACTGGTGACTTTTTGTTGCAAGCAACTTAAGCCAGGATTGGGGTCTTCCATGGTGCCCTGTACAAACTTATGAAGATGCAAACTAGCACTGAATATTGAACAATCCTACAAAAGTATAACTGGATTTATTGGCCCATTCCAGCTTATATTCCTTTCATCAGGAGGAACCATGATTTTCTCAGGGGAAAGGCAGCACAGTCTATTTGATATGGCAATAGAATAAGAGCTCATAAATAAGGCTGAGATCCTGGCCCTGGCATTAACCTCAGATGAGGTCACTTCACCTCCCTGCCCCTCCTGTTCTCTTATGTATTTAGTTGGAAAGCTCTTTAGGGCAGGGATCATCACCCCATATTTGACCAGCACTTAAAACACTGGGGCCCTGTGCTCCTGCTAGGCTGATAATATTTCTCCCCTTTGGCAAAAGTCCTTCTTAAGGGAACTGTCAGAGCTAAAAAGAAAATGGATATGCTTAGGTTCTTTGATATTTAATAAATCCTGGTCACAACCAATGCTCACTTAAAATACGGATGTCCGATTCCCAGTCATTAAGGACTTTAGGCATCATTACTTCTATTTGGTGAAATAAACTTATTAAGCTCTCATGGTAGCCTCAGCAGTGCTTGTGGGTTCGCAGGGAAAAAAAAACAAAAAAAACCCACACATTGCTGACTGTCTGAGAACAGAATTTCTTGTGGTGAGATGGAGGAACTGGCGAGGAGTTAGCTTTATGTCAGGGCTCCATTTCCTGGGTAATGTTATTAATTTATTCATTAAAATGTTGTCAAATTATTGAAAAGAAAGCACCATCCTGAGATGTAGATAACAGCAGTTCTGCGTCCCACCTGAATGGTATGTTCACTTTAGCAGAACTTTTAACTACCAATAATGTTTCATAACTTTTACTTTTATTATTATTCAGTTCAGGCAGGCTTTTTTTTTTTTTTTTCAACTGTTTACACATTTTAATAAGGTTTTAATCTTTCTTGACATATTTATTTAGATTATTTGTTTTACAAAAGTAAAGTGCCTTAAAGTGTAATTGAGGAAAGCACTGCGTCTTTCAACCTAGGTCTGCATCTCTAATTCCCCTTTCTTAATATTTCCCAACCCTTAAAAAAAATAAAAATCCTACACATGGGATCTAGTGAGAATGAGTATGGTGGGGGTATTACTTTTTAAAATTAATTCCGATAGAATTCACATCCTTATGACAGTACCGTGAATGCTACAGTTCTCCTACAGAACAACTGATTGTCAAATTAACTTTGGCCTTTTGAGGTTTGTTCATAAATTTTAAAAAGCATTTTTAAATCAAGGAGTAATGTAGGAACCATCATGGCAAACCTAGAGCTGACATCAACTGTGGCAAATTAATAAGAAATCCCCTAATGGCAAGCAGCCTGCTTTCTATTTTGTACACTTCCTAGTGTGCTTGCATGCACAACTGTTTACACTGCAGGTTGAAAGAGCTCTGCATGTTGGGTACGTGTTGAACTCTTTTGAGTACTGAACTTGTCTGGAAAATTTGGCCATAAATGTAACAATGGGACTTGATGGATGCTGCAAGCTTTTATAACTCTGGCTTTCATTCGCTGGTGTAAGTAGGAGCAAGAGCTCGATGACATGGCCTTCGAACAATCTTAGTCGTAGAGACTTTTCTCAAGCTAATTTTAAATAGGATTTCACAGCAGAATACTTTTTTCCAAGAAGCAACATTACTGTAGTTTCTGACGAGGATGATAGCTTATGAAGAATAAAAAAAATAGCGTGTTTTTAGAGTTCACCTGGTCAATAGATTGGTTATAACCATCTATATAGCACAGCTTGAGTGGTATTTTTATAGCTATTGTGGTGGGAGAAAACTCCCTGGAGTTCGTTGTCTAGCTGTATAGAAACCAGGAAACGTGGGTAAAGAATTAACTGCAGTTTATTTGCTCGAGCAATGACCATTAAGCCAGCAAAAAGGCAAATGCCGCCCCCCCCCCCCACAAAGGGTGGGGCATTCTTTTATACTTTTTACTATAAGGCAAGACTACAGGGTTAACAAAAGCAATACTTGGGCGGTGCTTTACAAATTTTTATAACAGCATATTTTTATTAAGCTGAACTAGCACTTTTTAAAAGCTAAAAGTTAAGTAACAGTAACATATGTTACATATGTTAGCAAAAACTTGTACAGTAGTAGGTACTTCTTCAGGACACGATCACTGTACTTAGAACAATGGCTTCTTTGTCTTATCTTGTTCCTTGCTGTATCTGGTTTACAGCACATAGACACAGATTTACTTGCTGCATTTTACTTAGAAAATGGTTAACACAGTTAAAATGATTACTTAACACAAGTAAAGGCTTAGCTATTATTCTGCCTTGGGGTCAGCGACATTGTTAGGCTACAGGTCATGCCTTGTATTTAGCTGCAAAACTAATACTTCTTAATAATTTAAATTATTGTTAACCTAACAGTATGCTATTAGAAAACTATTTTATTTCAGGGTAATAACAACATGCTCACTACAGTCCCCCCTTTGTTCCAAATTTCCAGAGGGAATTTTGGAACACACTTTTAGGTATTCAAATTCCTGTGGGGTTAGATTTTGATGATTGTTGTTGGATATTTGTACAAACTGACCATACATTTTTACTTGCCTTTGTATAAACTGTTGTCCTATAGAGCATAAACACTGAAAATAGCACAACAGGTAGATTACAGTTATAACAATTTCGATTACGCTTAATACAAAAGGTTTAAGCCATCCTGTAAGGGAAGGGAACTAATTAGTAAGCCAACTAAGAGATGTATCTTTAGGGATTTTTAGTTATATCTTCGGCTTTTTGGACATGGACAGCTGCATCATTGAGGTGGGTTTGTACTATGGTAAAAGAGTTGTTAACTTATACACAATATTCTGGTCCGATAACAGTACAAGCACTCCCTTGAGCAGCAAGGAGAAAACTAAGGGCTATACAGTTTTGAATTATTATTTATCGGAGTTCTTCTTGAGTGTCAGCCAAGGCAGTAACGGCCTTTGAGAGGTTTTTGTGACCTTCGCTGAATTCGTGAGCCATGATTTTTGTTACAGCTTGGAGGTGTAGTATAAATTTTCTAAGGCACGCAGTGCCTATTCCCGGGAGTATACTTGCTAAAGAACACCCGAGTAATATTCCTTTGGTAAGTGGAGTTTTTTTATATTTGTTTATTATATCACAGCTTTCTTGTAAATCTCTCTTGTTTTGCTACCTGCCCCATGGAAGGTGCGTGGCAAAGGACGTAGAGGGTTTTAGCATTGTCGGATAGCAGATACCTTTTCCTTTGGCAGGGATTTTATGGTAGGCGTGGGAGCCACAGAGTCAGTATTGTCTTTTTAAAGCAGCAAGGTTTGAATACTTAGAAGGTATTCGGCCCCCGTTTCCTAATTCTAGCACTCCACGTTTACCCTTTGATTTAAAGGAAGGATTTGCAGTTTCATTGAAGAAGCATTGTCTCTGGGAGGTATCAGTGTACAAACAATACCACAAGGTATTATTTAAAGAGGAGATGGGGGTGCAGATAGGATTAGTGCCTTTGGTTAATTTTTTGCTGTTGTAGAAATTATTGTAAGAGTTGTGATAGGTAGGAGTTGCTGTGTAGTTATTATGCCAGTCTCCTTCAACTGAACTAGTAAAATAGTGGTGATATATGCTGGTGCTTAAATTGATGCAGTTTGATACTGAGCAGTTTATATAAAAACACTATTTTTTAACAACAGGCTTTATTAAAAGGAACTCCTGTTGACTTTGGTCTCAAGCTTGGTTATTAGAGGGGTTTAAAAGTGACTCGATGGGGCCTAAGGGGATAGGAGTCATGGGAATTCCTCCTTGGGTGTGGAGAGGAAAATGATTGCACATCTAACAGTTACTTTGGTTTTCTGCTTTAGCGGCTCTCTTAACCTATTGGAGGTAAATACTGTTATCAGAGATATGGGCAATACTAGGTTTAAGAGTAGCCTTAGCCTGAGGAGACTCTGCAAATTGTCTGAAAACTGGGTGGCTACGCTTTACACAATATTCTGTTTTATAAGTAAATACTTGGACTTCTGCTGAACTACAGCAATGTGAGGGAGGATACCAAGAGGCAATGTTGACCTTCTCGTCTATTTTAGAGAGTTCGATTGAATCGCTTATTTAGACAGGAAAACTTCGGGCACCAGGATTAGCATATCTGTAGCAACTGGTAGCTATAGCCGACCCCTGTGAAAGACTTATTTCTCCAGCAAAGAGAAAGATTAGAAATAATATAGTTATAAAAACCATATTATAATAAAAATCAGCACAAACAGTATGCATAACTTTGCAGCTTTAATAACTGATTTTCTGGGACATGTTACAGTTTCAAAGTGCTCGGTTTTGGCTGATTCAAAAGTGTTTAAAAGATGTAGTATTTGGAGTTTGGTGTCCTCTGGGCTGGGCAGGACTCTAAAAGGGTGACAGTTCATTAGTGGACTTTGGTTAGTTTGAGTTTTATATTATCTAATGGGCTGCAGGTCCAGGAGGTGTTTGTTTTTATTTTTTTCATCTGCTTTTGGCTTACCCTTGTCATGGTCAGGTGGGCATGCGGTGCTTCCACGAAGTCCACAGTTGTCTTCTTCTGGCTTCCCCTTTTCCAGGTCAGCGAAGCTTGTGTTGCATCAGAGCTGATCCTGAGCTCTGGTGAAACTTTTGTCTTTTTTGTATGAGTATAATGAATTTAGTTGTTTTTTTCTTCTACTTTTACGGCGGTGTGGGAGGTGAGGAGGACTCGATATGGTCTTTGCCACTTAGGTTTAAGGGGAGACCATTTCCAAGTTTTCACTTACACCCAGTCTCCAGGCTGGATGCGATGTGCTGGGACATTGGCAGGTAAAGGTTGGCTTAAAGCAGTATACTTATGGAGAGATTTTAACTGAGATTGTAGAGATAAAATATAAAGAGGTGAGTTTTTCATCACCTAAAAGAGAAGAAGTGTGAGCCGGTAGCAAGGGGGAATGTTGGGGAACAGGGTGTCCAAACAGCAGCTCGTAAGGGCTGAGCTTTAGTTCTCTCTTGGGGGTGGTTTTCATGGATATAAGAGCCAGTGGGAGAGCTTTAGTCTATTTTAACCTGTTCTCAGCACATAACTTTTCAAATTTTTGTTTCAGGGTCTGATTTATTTTTTCTACTTGCCCTGAGCTTTCCGGGTGCCAAGGGGTATGGAATTTCCATTTTATTTTTAGGCAGCTGGCTAGTGTTTTATTTATGTCAGTAGTAAAATGTGATCCTTGATCGCTTTCAGTTATACGTGGTGGACTTAACCTGGGTATAATTTTGTTAAGGAGTATTTTTACTACTTGTTGTGCTGTAGCTTTTCTGCTGGGGAAGGCTTCTACTCACCCTGTGAGTTGGTTAACAAATACTAGGAGGTTTTTGTACCCATTGTCTTTAGGCATATCTGCAAAATCTATTTGTAGTCTTTTAAAGGGAGTATAAGCCCAGGGGCAGGCTCCAGGAGGTCTTGATTTTTCTCCTTTGATGTTAAACTTTTTGCATATACTGCAGTGTTTTAAAAGCCTTTTTGCTTCCTGGTAGACTCCGGGTGCGTAGAATAGTTTATTAGTGATAGCGGCAAGTTTTTTATAACCTAAATGTTCACTTTAATGGAGTTGTTGTAGATAGGGTCTAAGGGCTGCTTTAGGTAGCATTATCCTTTCATCTGGCAATTGCTATATACCATCTTTTTCACAGGTGGCTCGTGCCGCTTTCCATCGTTGTTGTTCTAAAGGTGGTGCAGACTCGTACATTTTTGGCTTTAGCAATATTTCTAAATATGCCTTTGACTGAGGGATTTGAGTTTGGAAGGCTAGGGCAGATAGTGGCTGTAGGGCTGTTGTCTGAGCTGCGGCATCGGCCAGGGCATTGCCTTTTGAGACTTGATCTCCCTTTTTGATGTGAGCTGGGCAATGCATTACAGCTATGGCTTTTGGTGACAATATAGCGTGTAGGAGATCATGGACTTATTTAGCATTAGATATTTTAGTTCCAGAGGCTGTCATAAATCCCCTTTTTTTCTACAATTGTCCAGTGGCATGACAGATTCCAAAGGCATACTTAGAATTAGTCTAAATAGTTACAGTGTGGCCCGATGCTAATTGACAAGCTCATGTAAGGGCAGTAAGTTCAGCCTCCTGCGCGTTCAACTGCCCAGGCAGTGGTTCAGCTTCAAGTATTTCAAATGGAGTTACTACTGCATAACCTGTTTGTTTAACTCGGTTGACTATTTTTGAAGAGCTATCTATAAAAAAAAAAAAAAAAAAAGTCAGGTTTGTCTAAGGGTAAGTCACTAAGATTTGCCCTGGGTTTGTCTGAAAATGCTGCAATTGAAGGCAATCGTGGGAGTCTGGTTCCCTGTCACTGGGTAGAGGTAATAGAGTAGCTGGATTCAGGGTATTGCATTTCTCTATGACCAGGTTTGTGGCCATTAAAAGTGTGGTTTTATACTTGTTCATTCTCTGGTGAGAAAAATGTTGAGTATTTTTCTGGAGGAGGAGGGCTACTGCGTGTGGAGCCTTTAGGATAAGGGGGTATCCGAGGACTAATTCCTGGGCTTTCTCGACTATTGTTGCAGCTGCTGCCACTGCGCGAAGGCAGTCTACTCCCCCCTTTGCCACTGGATCTAATTGTGCAGAGAAGTAAGCTACCGGGCATTGGGTGGTGCCTAAGGGTTAAGTACCCCAGAGGTTACTCCTAGTTGGTCATGGACAAAGACCGTGAAGGGTTTTCGATAATCTGGTAGCTCTAGAGCAGGGGCAGAAGTTAAAGCAGATTTTATATTACTGAAACTGCGGGCAGCTTCATGATCTCAAAAGACTGTTTTTTCTGCATCTTTTGTGGTAAGCTGTACAAGTGGTTTGGTTAACTCTTTTTAAGTTTTAACAGTGGATTTACAAAACTGAAGCTTGCTTGGTGACACCTTGTGGCCTTAGGCTGCTAGTGCAATGAGTAAGACAATGGTGTCCTGGATGCATGCTTCTGATGAGGTTTCTATAGGGATTTGGCAGCTGAATTACCACTGCCAACATTTGAATGTTGGACTGGTCTTTCTTTCGTTTTTTTTTTTTTTTTCTTCTTTTTTTCTTCTCTTCCATTAAAAGTTTTAGTAGCAATGGCTAAGATTTCTGCCATGGATTTACTCTCAAAACCCTCAGTGTCATGTTGGAGCTTCTTTCTAATATCTTCGCTAGCCTGACTTATGAATACAAGTCTTAACGCAGGCAAAGTGGTAGGTGTCTCAGGGTCCATGTTTCTATACTGGCATATAGCTTTACAGAGTCTTTTAAAGTAGTCAGAAGGGTGTTCTTCTGGACCCTGAACAGTAGCTGTCACTTTGGACCAGTTTGTAGTTTTATCTCCTGCTTTTTTTTAGTCCTTCTAAGATGCTGTCTTTTAGCATTCGTATTGAATTCTGCCCCCTTTCTTGGTTGCAATTTTAATTTGGATTTTGCCTAGGCACGCCATTAGGCATGGGGTGGTTTTCATGGGGCTGATCGGTTAGAAATTGGTTAGCATGGTGTAGTACTTGGATTTTCTCATCTGTAGTTAAGAGGCTTTCGAGAAGCAGCATGATATCTGACCAGGAGGGGTTATGAGTCATGAAAATGGTTTTGAAGCGCCTTAGAACTACTTCGGGATCATCTCTGAGCCTGGGGGTGTTTTCTTGCCAGTTTAAGAGGTTGGTGGTGGAGAACAGAGTACGTGTCCAGTGACTGATAACGTCTCCACCCGCGCCAGGCACAGGGTATTCTCTTAGGGGAGCCAGAAAGCTAGGAGCAGGTACTTGTTGTCGGGTACGATTAGCTATGCGAGTCGGAACAGTGTTCGGGGAAGTTGAGTCTGGAGAAGGATGCCTTGATCCATCTACAGGCTCAGGACTTGGGCGGTTGCTGGGAGGTAGTTGGGGTAATGCCTCCCCACGATTTCCCGAGTCTCCTGCCGGCACAGGAATGAACGGATCAGGTGGGATAGGGGGTCTGGGTTTATAATCATCTTCTGATTATGAAGGTGGTGCAGAAGGTTTTGGACATTTAAGGGGAGCTAACAAATTCGGGAAAGGTACAGGGGTCAGGGTGACTAAAGGCTTACTAGCAACATTGTCTCATAAATACTAATAATTTATTAGGCCAAGGTGGAGGCCCTCCAAGATCTTTCGTAAAGCAGCCAGGAGATTTTGGTTAAATGATCCATTTTTTGGCCATTGTCTTCCCAAATCTAACTGAGACGTATAAGACGTCCAAATAATTAAACAGAGTTCTGCCATACGAGACTTGGACAGTTCTGCCTGTCCCTCCAAATGTTTCCAATTCTTGATTATATAATCAAGGGGTGAATATCCTAGGCCAGAACCCATTATATTTAAGTATAAGCAATCTTATTCCCTAAGTTCTTCCTGCCTAGAAGCTGTTTTGTCCACGTACAACCACCGGTGTTCTCAGACCCCACTGGCTTTCTCCGTGAGGAGGGGAGTCTTGAGTCTGAGACCCTAGTCATTGGCCGTTATAACAGCATTTTTACTTTATATCCGTGCCTTTCACCTTTCGGCCAGGCTGCAGCTCTAACAGCTTTTAAAGTGGCCGACGGATACTCTTAAAGACTGCTTCCAGAGACCTCTAGAGGTTAAACCAGCAAACCAGAAACCAGACAGAAACCAAAAACATACCTGACCTGAGGTACTCGCTGGTACCGTTCCTTTACCTGATTTGAGGATCCTGCCTTATTGGTCCTGAGGGGACCATCCACCTCCCGAGACTAACCCAATAGGTGAACTCACCTGGTGCGCGCTGGGGTGTCAGGGGATGGAGGTCTCCAAAGGCACCAAGCTAGACAGGTTGCATCTGGGTCACCAAATTGTGGTGGGAGAAAACTCCCTGGAGTTCATTGTCTAGCTGCATAGAAACCAGGTGACACGGGTAAAGAATTAACTACAGTTTATTTGCTCGAGCAATGACCATTAAGCCAGCAAAAAGGCAAAATGGCCCGCCTAAAGGGTGGGGTGTTCTTTTATAATTTTTACAATAAAGCAAGACTACAGGGTTAACAAAAGTAATATTTGGGTGGTGCTTTACAAATCTTCATAACAGCATATTTCTATTAAGCTGAACTAGCACTTTTTAAAAGCTAAAAGTTAAGTAACAGTAACATTATGATACATTAGCAAAAACTTGTACAGTAGTAGAAACTTCTTAAGGACGCAATCACTGTACTTGGAACAATGGCTTCTTTTTCTTATCTTGTTCCTTGCTGCATCTGGTTTACAGCACATAGACACAGATTCACTTGCTGCATTTTACTTAGAAAATGGTTAACACAGTTAACATGATTACTTAACACAAGCAAAGGCTTAGCTATCATTCTGCTTTGTGGTCAGCAGCATTGCTAGGCCACAGGTCATGCCTTGTATTCAGCTGCAAAGCTAAAACTTCTTAATAATCCAAATTATTGTTAACCTAACAGTATGCTATCAGAAAACTATTCTATTTCAGGGCAATAACAAACATGCTCACCACACTATCCAGAATACCTACCAGTAGTGTCTGCACCAAGATTCTAACCTCTATTTTTGAGCCTCCCCACCACACAGACCTCCTCCCAGTTTACTGGCTCATGTCCCAGGGGAAGTGGGGAAGAAGGTGAGGGGGGGCTCTGGGTGCTTAAAGTGTGAAATTTGACCACTTCTGCCTCTGGCTTTTTGAACATCTGTACCTAGCTAAGGTGTGCTTAACATATCAGGTTAAAAATGAGCTTGTTCACTGAGTCCAGTACCTTGTAGTTGCACTTCACTTAAATGGTATTTAAATTTAGACACATGTTAGACACCATAGTGGCCCCTGAAGATTTTCTGACCCACAACTGCTTGCTATGCACAATACATGCATGGCTATTGTATACGTAAGAGACTTAACAGGATATTTCCTGTTTCATTTTCTGAGCAGTAGAAGTATTTAAAGAGCATTAATATAGTCAAACTTAATTTACCTCATTTTTTTACCCATGGCTTTCAATCATTTTTCACCATCCCCATGCTAGCTAGCTATTGTTTTGTAAGCAAATGGCTTCATTCAATTTGGTTTCAGATTTAATTGTTCCTTATTGGAAATGTCAGGTTTCACAGTTGGTTAATAAGGATGCTAGTGGAAAGAGAGAGAGGGGCCGTGGCCAAGGGAAAGCACACTTCATTAGGGAACCTTTGCAGGGACCACCCAGCTGTAGTTCAAGTCAGATCCATGGGTCTGTGACCAGACTCTGTAAAATATGGTGTCTTGACTATAATCACTGAGGTGATGTCCTAGAGGGAAAATCTTTGCACATGTTGAAACTAGCTAAGTTCCTAGCTCCATTACCGGTAAATCATCTGGCTTCTCCTCCACACTAATCACACCCTGCCCCCATTACGCCGGGAGAGAAGAGGTTAAAGAAAAAAGCAACAGAGAAAAGGTTTTCCTTCCACTCTGTGGTTTAATAACCAATGCTGTCCCACAGCCTTTCCTCCTTTGTTGGTACACCTAAGGACCCCCTGGCTATTTCAGTTTCCTCAACTATTGGAAGGCAGCAGCATGAAAGTACCTGACACTCAGGTGTTGCCCAGTAGCTTTCCCTGCAGCAGAGCTACGGGGTGTCACTGCCGTGCATTGCAGCGATGGGTACGAAGCCTCTGAAGGCCGTCAGGCGGGTACTTGTGACGCTTGGAGTGGAATTAGGCACAGAAGCTTATCGGTTGCAAAGCAAGATTGTTTACCCACGCCATCAAGGTGGTGAAAGTCAGAGGTCAGAGGTACTTGGTTAGTTACAGCTTAGGGTTCGTCAGGTCGGTCTGCATAAGTGTTCGGACAGAAATGGTAGGACTGGTAGTCGTTGATTTACGTCTGAAATTGGGTCGAGACGGGCGAAACTTAGACAAGTGATCAAATTGTCTAATTACTCTGATACGTGTGATCAGAGGTCTCCACAGTGTGTACGGAGGTCTCCCACTTTGCGGAAGTAAAAAACAGGTTTTATTTGTGTAATAGCCAATTGGTTTTCACCACGTCATAAATTTAACTACAATCGCCAATTATATAGCGGTTTTCACTAGGGTGTTGTTGTAGGGTTACTCCCTTTTTTACTCTGACCAATTATAATGATTTATGTAAAGCACAGAAGACAAAAGTATTATCTCTGTTAGTGGCGCAGCAATAAATTTCCTTTCGCTGATACGCAGAGCAAAGAAGGCTGTTACTATCATCTGTTAACCCCTAGTTAACCTAGTGCAAAATAAAATTGCTTTAAAAAATACCTCTTGCTTTTGGCATGGGCACTTACTCAATTGGGTTGTGACATGCCCGCTTGCCCATGGCACAGCAAGTCACATCATGTTTACTTACAGACCATCTTGTTTATCATTGTTAGTGTTTGGCAAGCGGGTGCATACAAAAGCAGAAAGCGTGGTCAACTTTGTTTTGAGATACTGTAAAATCTAACAACCCATATATACAATAATGGCTATTATGATCAATGGTAAACACAAGGTAATCAAAGAAGCCGACACGTGAATTAACTTAAACGCAGTAAACTGTTACCCTTGATTTCATGCAATCTTCTCTAATTTGATTTTTTAAGGTAACTGAGAGTGCGGTATCAGATTAATGCCCCCTATACGGAGGGTTTCTAAAATTGTGGCTTCTTATATTTGAGTTAAATTGTAGCTCTGAAAACACCAATTTTCCGTGCCGTCATTAGCGGCCTTTCTTCATTTCTTTGCGAAATGCATCAACCTTGTCATGCATTATCACCTGCTTCTCCCCTCAACAATTTGACACCAAACACTCCCTGTCCTCCATCCACCTTCAACATCTCCTCTTTTTCTCTCTCATTTTTCTGTCTACCCCTGACCTTTTTGCGACATCCCCCAAACCTTCAGACTACTAATGCTGTTCTCTCTCAATAATTCAGAGCTGGCATAAGCTGGTTACAGTCAGCATGCTGAATAGGCTTCAAAACAAAACAAGTATGTAATAAGATCATTAACAGGAAAAAAGAAACCATAAAATGAGCCGTTAGTTATGTCTTTGGCCTATAATGACAGAAGGTTCAGGACCGAGCTGGAGGTTTCGAAGTCAGCTCCGTTCGCCGAGGAACCTGTTGGTAACAGCAGGAATAGAGCAACGACCCTGCTTGCGACATATGAGTAGGCGGACTTTGTGGCGTTGACCCGGGTGTGCTGCAGGTTGGTGCTCGGTGATTCTCGCGATCGGGTAGTCACAGATTGCCGCTTTGTCACCGCTGGGCCTGTAAGGGGACAAAACAAACAACAGACAGACAAACAAAGAAAACTAAAAACAATAAAATTGTCTTTTGTACATCTACGAGCATAATGTTGTAGTGGTTGGAATAGTTCATAGATGCCTCCTTCGAGTAGTTGCTTGTTGGGGCAGTCTGCGGTGTTATCCGGAGTGCACTGCTAGGCGTGGGTGCCTCCGGGGCCCGGACAGGTTGGCGGGATCGGTCGAGGTTGGTAGCCTAGTATATGTGCCAGTTGTCGTTGTCCCGCATCTCCTAGGATGTGTAGCCATTGTTTGGTAAGCGTGAACTGGTATAGGAGGAACCCAAACATGGCTGTTTCCTCCGGCGTTCTCTGAGGTGGCAGTCTTGATACCTTTCGTGAGTTGAATTGGGAATGTCTTGGCCCTTGGTGCCCGACCAGGTATGCAGTAAGGTGGCTTGATATGCTGGCTGGGTTTGCAGCTACTGACTTCACAAGGGCTTGCAATCATGGAAGTTGACTTAAAAGATTCTCTGTTGGCTGAGTAGCGAGCAGGTTGAGGAAGAGGCGAAGGGTGATGGTGTCCCCTCCTCCATAAATCTCCATGCATGCTTCGATGGCTTTAAGGGTGGTGGTGGTGGTTGCACCCTCTGGGTTGGTAAATTGCTTGGTTATTGCTACAGGATGAGCGGCAGCTGTAGTTGTTACTGTGTCTGGTGGGAGGATCAGATTTTCGCTCGTTGCCCCCTCCCTGTGGTACACAGGTGGGGCCATTGGGAGCGACGTCATCTCAGGGAGCGGGCTTGCTGGGTGGAGTCCCGCTTGTTCTTCAGTGGCTCCGCCCTTCTTTTCCAGGTCCTCCGGGCAGCTCATTTTTTTCTCGGCGCCATTTTCTGGTGGCGATAGAGGGTTTTGGCAAGCTGCCATCTCCGCGGCAGTATGTATTTTCACGCAGCAGGAGTGACACTGCGCAGAGCGGCAAGTTAATCATCTTCCTTTTGTCCCACTCAGAGCCTCTCCACTCCCTTCCGACTCCCTCCTCTCCTCTCCGCGAGAAGTAGCCGCTGACACACCCTGTCTCCGCTCCGCTCGCTTGGTGATAAGTGATGTGGGCCCATAATTTATCCGCGTTATCTACGTGGCGCCCCCCCCCCCTACACCAGGGGCAGTTCTTAATTAATTCCACCTCCATTACATTTCCCCTTGATCCTGTTTGTGATGACATGTCGCTGCCGTTCACTGCAGCGATGGGTACGAAGCCTTTGAAGGCCGTCAGGTGGGTACTTGTGACTCTTGGAGTGGAATTAGGCACAGAAGCTTATCGGTTGCAAAGCAAGATTGTTTACTCACGCCGTCATGGTGGTGAAAGACGGAGGTCAGAGGTACTTGGTTAGTTACAGCTTAGGGTTCGTCAGGTCGGTCTGCATAAGTGTTCGGACAGAAATGGTAGGGCAGAAATGGTCAGGCCGGCAGTCGTTGATTTACGTCTGAAATTGGGTCGAGACGGGGGAAACTTAGACAAGTGATCAAATTGTCTAATTACTCTGATATGTGAGATCAGAGGTCCCCACGGTGTGTACTGAAGTCTCCCACTTTGCGGAAGTAAAAAACAGGTTTTATTTGTGTAATAGCCAATTGGTTTTCACCACGTCATAAATTTAACTACAATTGCCAATTATATAGCGGTTTTCACTAGGGTGTTGTTGTAGGGTTACTCCCTTTTTTACTCTGACCAATTATAATGATTTATGTAAAGCACAGAAGGCAAAAGTATTATTTCTGTTAGTGGCTCAGCAATAAATTTCCTTTCGCTGATACGCAGAGCAAAGAAGGCTGTTACTATCATCTGTTAACCCTTAGTTAACCAAGTGCAAAATAAAATTGCTTTAAATACTAGCTCTTGCTTGTGGCATGGGCACTTACTCAATTGGGTTGTGACACGGGGATGCCAGGGACTCCTGTTTCTTGCACACACATGAAAGTGTTCTGTGCATGGGCTCTTCTTTTAAAAAAATCAGTTGGAAGGGAAAGTCAGGTTTAATGTCCAAATGGAAGGTTTAAGTGTGTGGCTTTATATTATAATACATATATTCAAACCCCACCCCCCCACCCCAAAACAAAAACAACAAATCCTCTTCTATATAGTCCTAGCCAAAGCTCACTATCTTTTATTTATCTATATCTATTGTGTGTGTGTCTATTCCAATATAATAAAGGGCTTAGTCTGTCTGTCTGTGCATCTGTAATGCTTTTGGCCAATTGTGCATGTGCTGCCAAGAGGGCGAGCAGGCGGCAATTGGCTGCACAGGCCTGGGCTGCATGGGCCCAAGTTTGAGCTGCTACCAGGGAAGTTAGTGGTGCTGGTGACCATGCCCCAGCCACCCGAGCAGTGAGGCTTCCCCCGTGTCTCCCTGCCTGAAGGTGAAGGCGGGGGGCAGGTCACGGTGGTGGTGCCCCCCCTTCAACCATCCCTGCTGCCCCTCAGAAGAGCCGGCAGGGAGGGGGAGGCGGTTTTCAGGAAGGGAAGGGAGCGGGGTAGGGGGGAGGCAAAGGGGGCCATGGGGACCATTGTTGTCAGGGCTGGGCAGTGGTGAGGGAATGAATTGGGAAGGGGACCCTGACAGCAACCAGCAGGAAGGGGGAGGCAGCAGGGAGGGAAGCTGCATGGGCCTGGACAGGTATGGGGGGAGGTGATAGGGGGGTCATGGGGGCAGCTGATTTTGGGGCTGAGTAGCAGGGAAGAAAGGGAGAGAGGGAAGCAGGGAGGGCAGGAGGGATCACGGTGGCGGTGCCCTCCCTGCCACCCAGTCCTGACAACAGCCAGTAGGGAGGTGGCAGCAGTGGGGAGGGAGGAAAGGGGAGAAGCCCTGCTGTGAGGTGGGCAGGGCGAGGGAGCCCCTGCGCCAGAGGCTGGAGGCAGCGGTGATGGTGGAGGAAGTCTTTACATGGCTGGCCCCGAAGGGTGAGTGGGGGCAAGGGGGAGGCATGTAAACACTCCCTGAAATCCATCATTCTTGACAGGCAAGAGCTAATGTACACACACACACACTTTTCTCTCACCCTTTGCTGCTCGTTCAGTATCACAGGAAAAATCCACATTAGGGAGTAAATGGCCCTGTAAAATTATAGTTGAGATAAATTGAACGTAAGAAAACACAAAGCTGAACAGCAGCAAAAAAACCCCCAAACATAAATATGCATGAGGTACTATATATATATATATATATATATATATATTCTAATATAATAAAAGCCTTAGTCAGTCTGTCTGTCCACAATGCTCTGGGCCAACTGCACATGCACGGCCAAGAGGACAGGCAGCAATTGGCTGGCCTGGGCACAACTCTGCATCACTGCTCAGTGCAGCAGATAGAGGTGGCTGGGGACCAGGGAGCTGCCATGCCGTAGGACACTGACAACAGCCAGCAGGGAGGGGGAGGGGGGCAGAGGAGGGAAGTGGGAAGGGGAGTGGGGGTGGCTCTGCTGCTGCCGGTGGAAAGGCAGGGGGGCCTTGGGATGAGGCTAGACTGGGCTGAACCCAGCAGGGGGGCAGGCTGCGCTGAGGCTGGGCCACAGGAGACCAGTGGCTCCTCCAGGGCCGTGGGTGGATGGGTAAGTCCAGCCGCTCCCCCATGCCACATCCCTGAATGAGCCACTGGGCTCTGACTGCCCCATGACCCATCCCAGCTGGGACCCCATTCCTGGTGAATTGAACCCTGGCTGGGTTGGGTCATGGGACACTTAGAGTCCAGCGGCTCTTCCAGAGTAGCAGCACCAGAAAAACAAAGAGGCTGCATGTGGCCCCCCAGTCTGTGCATGGGTCAAGGGTGGGCTGCAGCCTCTGCTCCCTACCTCATTGCTGCTACTTTCACAGCGGTGCAGAATGGCGCCATGTGAGTTCTGGCACTGGGTAGGCTGGGCAGCAAAGCACATGTGTGTGGCACCTGACACTATGTGTGGTTATGTGGCTGCATCATATGGCACTGTGCACATTTGTGTGGCACATGGTGCTGTGTGTGTGTGTGTGGCACATGGCACTGTGTGGGTGGCATGTGGCTGGGTGCATGGTGTGCGTGCGCTGCTGTGTAGCACGTGGCACTGTGTGCGGCACATGGTGCTTTGTGTGGCATGTGGCACACGCCTGGGTGTGTACATGCGTGCAGCTGGGTGTGTGTGTGGCTGCGTGTGTGAGTGTGGGGCTGAGTGTGTGGTATCTGTGTTTGTGGCATGTGGGGGGGGTGAATGGGGCTGAACACAGAACAAGAGGGGAGGGTTTGCATGCAGTTGGATGCAGAGTGGTGGCAGCATGGGCCGGTGGGTAGCAGCGTTCCATGCCAGCCACCGTCCTGTCATTATTGATGGACAATTGCCTAGGATACATATATTTATACACTTATGCATGTGATGGAAACACAAAGCTGAACAGTAGCAAAAAAAACCCCCAAACATAAATATATATCAGGTACTAGTACCGCATACATATTTATAGTATCTCATATATATTTATGTTTGGGGATTTCTCGCTACTGTTCAGCTTTGTCTTTTCATCACGTTCAGTTTATCTCAACTATAATTTTGCAGGCCATTTAGTCCCCAATGTGGATTTTTCCTGTGATAGTATAGAGAAAGAAAAGTGAAAATGCAGAGTATGTAATAGTTTCTGCACACCAACTTTCCTTATTAAAAATTTCACACAATTTCTGCAACTGGCATTATATGCCATTGCATTGTACTTCTGTCCTCATGAAGGTGTACATTTGATCAATTCGATATTCAGCGTAGGTTTTAAATACTGTGTGGTTAATAATATATGTTGCTGGAAATGAAAGGGTCACATTTTTTTCACAGGACCTCTTGCTTAATTTTTGCCTAGGACAGACAATTATGGCTAAAGTAGTTGCCATCCAACAGTTTTTGTTGTCACTGATTAGGATTATCCATTGTGCCGTCATCATAGTGTCCAAGTGTTTTATGAGCACTGATGAATTTCTCTTCCCAACAGACAAATTGTATCCCTATCATACACAGGGAGTTCCTAGACATGCAGAGACCCACAGATACAATTATCCAAAAAAAGCCACTCATCCCTGTTGAGAAGTCTAGGGCTTGATTTTTCTGAGCTCCTGATTCATTTTACAGCACATTCTATGTTCAGAATGGAGCTCCCATTCTCCATTGCAAGGGCTCTGGTCAATCTGATCTGCAACATTTAAAAGTGAGCGCCCCCAAAATACAGAACACACATATTGGGTCAATAGGTTGCATATTAGGAAGGACTTTCCCACTATTTAAGTGGGTAAGAATCAGAACAGGCTAACCGGAGAAGTTGTTGAATCTCTATCCTTGGAAGTTTTTAAGACCAGGTTAGACAAACACTTAGCTGGGTTGGTTTACTCATGGCAAATTCTACTTCGGGCAGGGGGTTGGGACTGGTTAACCTGCTGAGGTCTCTTTTGGATCTACGATTTTATGATCGTTTCTTAGAGGTTTTTCTTACATGACTTGCCAAGCCTCACCTACAGGCTGTCTGGCAGAGGAAGGGTTTGGCATTGGATTTATGACCCAGATAGATACTCTGTGTGGCAGAATGCCACCTCTGTCTCTCCCCAAACACTCTGTTCTATGACAGTGTGGTTAACATGGGCCCTGCAGAGGACAGACATCCCATCTCTTTAGGGAACCTGAGTTTAAGACATTCCTAAGGGAAGGAGGAAACCTGCTCCCTCTGCCTAAGTGACATCACCTGCCCGGGTGAGGGGCATATGCTCCCTATTCTTCTAAGGAATGCCAACCTGGCCGGGAGGAGGCTAGAGACCCTGCCAGGTTGCCTGGCAACCAGTGATGTGTTTCCAGTGGGTTCGCTGGCAGCCAACAGGTGCTGGCCTCCATTAGACCAGGTAAATGAGGTCATAAGGGTTATATAAGTGAAGAACTGCTCAGGAGGAGGGTTGTAGCCATGAGGAAAACTCAGAGAGAAGAGCTGGACCATGTGTAACTGGCTCCCTCTCTTGAAACTCATGATCAATGAACAGCCTGCCTCTAGAGGGAATCTCCACCTGCCTCTGGCTGATGCTCGTGAGTAAGCTACCTGAGATCTAACCAGATATATAGCTTCAAGTAACTAAGATGCATGATCAAAGGCTATTCCTCTTTGCTCTAAGGGATTGCTCTGATACTGCTCAACCCTGTACCCCATTCCAAGCCTACTTCTTGTAACCAATAAAGTACTCCTTTGTACCTAGCACAGAAGACTTATTGGGAGTGGGTCTAGATTAGGCCTTGGGGTCCCCACCTTGGTTCGGCTGCCTAAGGGAGACCACTATTGGTGCTTCATACTGAGGGGAGCACCTCAAGTTCTTGAAGTGAGTCATGTACCTGTCACAGGGCACCTTAGTTCCTGCTCCTAAGAGAGGAGAAACTGCCAGGGAGAGGGCCCTGGCAGAACCAAGTGAGCACAGCTGCGGGTTGCCGGAGCAACTAAGGGGAGCCAGCGCCTGTAGGGGGCAGGGCCTGGCCCTTATAAAGCCCAGGGCCGAAGCCAGGCTGGCAGTTCTCTGCCAGCAGCCTGGGAGGCAGGAGCTCTGGGAGTGAGGATGTGGAAAGGAGCAGGACGTGCAAGTACAGCTCATGATAGCCCTGAGAGGATGGGCACTAGAGTTTAGCCATGCGGCTTGTGGTTATGTTACAGCCTAGGGGCTTGTGGTTTTGCTTCGTGTTTGTGCTATTACACCCGGAGGCTTGGGTGAGGCTGTAGGGGTTGGAGGAGGCCTCAACTATAGGGACCCCAGAGAGTGTGGGGTGCCTTAGCACCAAGAGGGTGCATTATTTGCATAGCGCCAGGGAAGGTGCAGCTCGCACACCGGTGCATGAGCGACTGGCAGTGAGGAGCGCGGCCAGTGGGTCGCGGGCGCAACCCGTAGGTTGCGGACGGGGACCTAGACCCTGGCTTGCGTGTGGGGGAACATAGACCCCGGCCCCAGGAAAGGGGCGGTATTATTGAGTAGCCCAGTGTGGGCACGGCGAACCCCAAAGAGGGGGAGCGCCATGGTACGTTATGGAGTAGCCCAGTGTGGGCACAGCGAGCCCCAGAGAGGGGGAGCACTATACTAAGGAGCCCTAGAGAGAAGGGCAATTACTGAGGAGCCCGAGACGGGCATAGCAAGCCCGGCCGCAGGCTAGTGCGGTAACACCCCTCAGACTGAGGCAGGGCGCTACGGTTGCCCCGAGAAGACAGGGAGTAGCAGCGCGGGGAGCCAGGGTCAGAGAGGGTGCCAGTGCAGTTGGCCCATAGGACCGGAGGCCCGCTAGGGAGTCCCTGAGCGGGACCGTACCATCAGGGGAGGCCCAGCGGGAGGCTGGGCACGAGAGAGACAGATCAAACAACGTCTATTACATCTGCGAGGCTTGGGGCGTGGTATCAGGGGAGGTAGGAGCCACGCATAGCCCACAAGGCTGGGGTGCTTAGGTAGTGCCCATTGTACGGGGAGACCCATGAGGGGTCCAGGAGCTTACGTGCCCGAGGAAACACAAGGCAGCCTCCCTATTACATATTCCATCAAGACGTGGCGGGCGAGAATGGAGGGTGCCCTCGGGCCGAAGTAGCGCGGTGAGAGGGCCTCAAGGAGATCATGGCCCTCTGCGAGGACCCTGCCGTGACAGTACCCTTGAGGGCTACTAGACCTGTGTTTCCCAGGGGACACAGAACCAGGATCACGCCAGACCCTGGGTGGTGGCGGCACTACCCCCAGGCAAGCGAGTGTGCTCCAGGAAGGGGGTCAGCTAGATGTGGGCTGCCCCCAGGGAGGCACTCGGAGCCTGGAAGGTGGTTGGGAGCAGAGAGGTGGGTGGCTAAGTGCAGGAGCACCATCTACTGGCCCACCACACCCAACCCCTCAGACTGACCACAACCTCGCCATTTGTTAATAGGCAAATTGTATTGATACACAGTGATAACAGATAAGAATAAGGCAAACACCTCTGTATCTACCAGTCCCAGGGTTCACAGAGTCATGGTACATCTGGCCAGTACACAAGCTTCACTCTGAAGTTCTCTCTTGAATGAGAGATGTCAGCAGCCTGAAGGTTGGAAGCTGAGGACCCCCCACCATGGGGTGGATAAGACAGGCTGGTGGTATGCCCTCTGTTCATGGTGGCCTCAGGTTCCCTTCCTAGGGACCCGTTCCTGCTCTGAAATCCCCCTTTTTTTTTGGGTCCTTTACCCCCTCTGATGACTCTTCATTTTTGGGCATCAGTGATTGGTCTCTGGTCATTGTGTTGCCCACGTTCTGTCCTGTCAGCATGTGGAATTTCCCAGCCTGTTCCTGCTTGCCTGTCAGACACAGTGGGCCTTGAAGAAACTGTCACAGACATGCTTTTAGAAATCAATAACCCTTGCCGTCGCCCTGGACCATTGTTCTAATGGATATCTACTTTACCTACAAGCCAGTTCCCACAAGCAAACCACTGAATACCATTTTCTAGCCATCAGAAGGGATAGAATCTGATTTTCTAGGGTAACATCAACTGCTCTACACAGAAAGCAGCCCTTTCTCTTCTTGCCACTGTCTGCCTCATTTACTACATACTTTACAACTTTGCCACAATAATGGATGAGTTGCACACGACTCCTTCATTTTACCACCCTGATTTGTTCATATAACAGCGACATCCTTTACACCAAATGAAGCAAGTTTCCTGGGGAAAAAGTCTAGGCTGCATATTTAAAGGCTGAATCAAACTGCAGGAGCACAAGGCTCCCAAAGTTTATGAAAGCAAGCTGAGTGCTTGCATTGCCTCACCTCTGAACACTTAACTTTGCAAATTTTTCTTTTTTTAAGATTTTTTTTCTTTTCCTTTTAATTTAATGTGGCTATGATTGACTAACAATTTATTGAAGAGTTTTTTAGAAGGTTGAAGTTCAATTTAGCTTGGTACATGGTGGGGTAGCTTGATTCTTTGTTTCCAAAGGATACGAGAGCTTTTTCACGATTTAAAAATAAAATTCTCCCCTTCACTTTACAGGGATAATCTCCTCAAAGTATAAATCAATATCTTCACTAAAAGGTTTCTTCTTCTGCTCTTTCTTTGTGCTTGTGCTACTTTGCTACTGTCTGCAGGCCCATGAGCACTGGGCTTTGAACAGTGGCCAGTTATCATAGCATGGCTTTGAATGCTGGGCAGGTAGCAGCAGCATATATTTAGAAGTGAAGGGCACCAGAACTTTTTGAAAATGGGGAGAAATGTTAAGCCCTGCAATCCAGCATACTGCTGATACCACACATGCGTTATGAGGGAAGTTTTTTTCTCCTGGTTGTATTTTTCTTATCATCCCGATGCATTTCACAAGCCATATCCAGATTATAGTTTGAGAAGTTTGTGCAGAGCTTTGATGCCAGTTCCATTTCTGCTGCTGTCAACCTACCCCCTTCAGCACCAAATTTTTTTTTTTAATCTGAGAGCAAAAAGTTTATTTGCTCTCTGTTTTTTTAAAAACAAGTCAAGGTGGTAAATTAGAATAGAGTCTGTTCCAGGAAGCACAAAGTCAAGTCACGCTGAAGGACAGCATTGGGATCAGCACTGGGAAGAACAGCAGGCAAGCTGTACAGCACACAAAGCAAGATCTGGATTAGTTTGAAGACACATCAGCTATGCATTCATATGAGGTCTCATTTCAGTCTTCAGTGATCCTCAGTGCAAATGTAACCACGTAAGAGGGCACAGTATTAAGCAGACATGATACTTTCCAAGTTAATTCAGATCTTATCAGTCATGACGACAGAGAAAGGAAGGAATAGGCAGATATTTCACACGCTGCACCCAGCTCTGGGGCAGCAGATTAAAGTTGCATGTTGTAGATGCTGGGAAAAAACAAGGAAACAACCCCCCCCCCCCCCCCCATCCAGCAGACCTTCAAGAAACCCCCCCAGAGTTAATGTTGCCATTCTCCCAGTCTGTATAAATATGTATGCTTATATTTGCAAAAAGGGCTAAGTCCCTGCTCTTCCTCCAAGTCACGTTGTATTGGTCAGCAGAGTTTTAGCTGGCAATTGAGAGGTTCCTCAGAAGCATTCTGCCAGCCTGAGACAGATGCTAGGAGAAATGACTCAGCTGAAGGGGTCTGGAAGCTGCCAAACCAGCCAAAGTCCTTGAAGCTGTTCCAAAGAGAAGTCGCGGGTGCTTTCTACGAGCAGGCACAGTAGCCAAGCATCTGGCTAAAACTCCAAGTCACCAGTCTCTTATGAAGATGAAAAGCATCATCACAAGCAGAGGCCTCTGTTACAGCCCAATGCTTCTCCTTGTGAGATCCATGCGAGTCCTAACTTCAGCAAGAGTTGGACTGACTTGAGACCCTATCCAAAACCCCCTGGGGTCAGTGAAAAAGGAACTGCAACCAGAAGCATAACTGAAAGGGCAACCAGGGTAACAGCCCCTGGCACCACCTTCCTGGTGGGGTGCAAAAGCAGACATTGCTGCAGTGGTGGCTGATCATATTGCCACAGTCAGTGCAGAAGGAGCAGGGGCTGCCCTGGGCAGCATGCAGCTGCCATACTTATGACTACAAGGCCTGAACCAGACCCCTCACTAAGCACCACAGCCCTAAATCACCATCTGAGTTCACTCCAACAGCAAGCAGAGACCAAAGCACAGCCTTTAAAAGGAGGCAGCTAAAGAACTCCCTAAAAATAAGGAAAGTTTAGCTTGTGATTTTAGTTCTCTTGGAACTAAGTTGCTGATTGCTGTAATTATGCTGGCAGGCAGTAGAGTAGGTGTATTATCAGAGATGCTAAAATATTGGAAGGAGGATATACTTGTTGCAAGAGAATAGTGCAATGCAGTATACTGCAGCAGGTGTTGTTGAGAAGCTTAGCTTTAAAATGTGTGCATGTGCACACACGCACACGCTAATCCTGCTCTGTTTCAGGATGTGCAAAGCCTTCCCTGACCAGGAGCACTGATGGTTTAGATTCCAACAATTGACTTATTAAAATCTAAGGCTAAAAACAAAAAAAAGTTTATGTGGGGGTAGGGGGACACCATTGTAGGTCCTCTCAGAAAATTCCTATATAATATGTGAAGAAGGGAAAACCAACACATTCCTACAGAAATCTTATTGTAAGAGAATGCAAGTCTGATGGAGGCTAGCAGCCCATCAGGCTGGCATGCTTACAACATATGACTTTCTGTAGCCAACAGTACAGGGCAGTGATGTGGCTAAAACTACATCTGCCTACTTTCCACTCTCCAGCCTGCATGACCAGCTATTTATTTGCAGCTGGATTGACTGGAGGCAACCTTCGAGCAATGAGCAAGGCTCACACCACCCTTCCCTGAGCCCATTTGCAGCATCTGACAAAATAGATGGTTGCCTAAAAAGGCAGGTGCCACTGAACCAGTTAGTATCTAAAGGTCCTACAATGCTATCTGCTGCCTGACTTCAGACTAATGTAGCTAACCACCTCTGAACCGTACCCCTTAGACTGTAATGGGATTCTTTACATCCGCTGCCAACACACTTCATTCCCATACTATAGAAATAGTTACAGCCTGTATTAGAAAAATAAAAGTGTTTCCTGGACAACTTCATCAGCCATAAGGCTCTTATTACAGAACTTCAGAGGTGGGTGAAAAGCTTACATAGTAGCACTATAGGTAGGGATTTGCAGATGAACCTAAGGGGGTTAGGTACCTGCTGTAGTCTTGTGGTGGTATTAAAAAAAAAAAATCTTTACAAAGCCTCTCATGGGCTGCAGAATTCTTGTACTTCATGTTAAGTGTTTGTGCATCACCCCAATAAGCAGCCTGTGAAGTATGGTGTTAGGAGTGTAGGCAAAAGGAGGGTGACCCTACACGCTGCTATAAATAACTGTTGCTGGAGGGTCTTCTTCAGACAGTCATCACTAAACCAGCACTCCAGTGAATAGCACTACACCAAGACTGCAGATTTTAAAGCCCAGAAGATACAGTTATAATGATATACTCTGGTGCATACCTAACGCAGGGCAGAACCTACTAATTTCTGCATGAAGGTGAACAATTTTTATTTCAATTCGAGAATACAGAGTTTAGCAAAGCATCCTTTTAGGCACTTGAACCTGGAAGGAGCAGAAGGAAAAGATTTTGATTCACTTACTCTGACGAGACTAACCTTACTCCTTGTCTTCAGCAGACTTGCTTTTGGAAAAAGTTTCTCTTTACTTCTGTTATATCTTCCATGTACATTTTTAATTAGATTACCAAGTGTGTTGATGGAGACAAAGGCACTTCATTGTCCTCTTGCAGTCTGGGTTACACTCATTTGGATGCACTTAAATTAAGAGTGCTGTTCTTATCTAAGCAGTAAGTTTGTGTATAAATACAATTTGTAGGTAGACTGAAATATTCTGGTTTCCTTTCTCCTACTGTCTCACCTTGTTTCTTGTGCAAGCTAATTTAGAAGGTCAGTCGCTCAAGTCTCCCATCTAATGGGGAGATGAAATGCAGGGGAAGCAGCACTGACTTTTTAAACTGCAATACCTGCAAGGAGGAAAATAAAGCAGGGTGGGCAGAGCTAGTAATTTCAGCACACAAGACTTTTCCCTGTTAAAAGCTTAAAAAAAAAAAAAACAAAAAAACAACACAACAACAAAAGCAGAATATAAAGGACACCATTTCTGATCCTAGCATGCTTTAGATCAGCATTGCTCAACCTTCTCTGGATCATTTGTTCAAAATTGTCACAACTTCCTTACAGTGATGGTAATGATGCACCTATCTTAACTGACATGCATGCATTTGTCTACGCAATTTCAAGGACCTGACAAAGAATATCAGACCTTTAGGGATTGGAGGTGTAGAAGAGCAGTGTGCACGTTTATTTTATCTATCTAGCTATAACATGCACACTGCTCTTCCACACCTCTCATCCTTAAAGGTCTGGTATTTGCTGATCTTTGGGAATCTTGCTTCTCAGTCAGTGGGTTAAGCTCTCAATGGACATCACAAAAGGCAGACAGGGTTAGTGAATAGCGTTGAAAAATGGATTACAATCTAAAGCACATACATACACACACAAGTATGTATGCATATATGTGCTTTACATTGCAATCCATTTTTCAACGCTATTCACTAATTCTGACTGCCTTTTGTGATGTCCACTGAGAGCTTAACCTACTGACTGAGAAGCAACGTTCCCAAAGATCAGCATTGCTAGTGGGAGAAGCATTTCATTGACCAAATCCTGGAGCTTCAAATTGCGATATGCTGAAAGGAGATGGAATAAATTTGGCTGATGGGGCCGATGCAATCATCATCATAAAGCTTTAATTGGCCAGACTTATCGATGTCAATTCAAAGCTTACAGTGGGGTGTCTTTTGAAGCCATGGTGAATTGCTCCACCTTGTTTAAAACATGCCATTTGTTCAGTCGCACTAAGCATCTGTACCCGTGCCTAGAAACCTGAATTGTACTTTGTGGTACATTCAAAATACTCAACAAGCAAATCTTCTATAACTGGCAGCTTTATAGGCCACAATCAATTGTCTGATCTTTGTACAGGAAAACTACTTTTTTATTTCACTTCAACACATCCTATATGGGAGGTTATTTTGATGGGAGACTGTATTTAGAAGTGCAGTGAACCATTTGAGATTTGAAAGGTTGAAAACATTATCCTCCTGGGATGCTTCGTTTTGAGAGCTTTTTGGTTGGGAGCCAGGTCTAAGCTTCCTTGATCTCAATTGGGCAATTTCACCTTCAAAACTTTACAGAAAGCAACCACTAACTTGGGCCCTGGTTTTGCTTTCAGATGCACTTGTTTAATTCTCCTGCCTCTAATGAGAGTCTCAAGAGTGCTTTCCAAGGCATGTCTTACCTTGACAAGTAAAAACGAAGACTAAAACTAAGTGCTATGGGAAAGTTTACCAAAGCTAATGGAAAAATCAAAGGGGTATGATAGAAGGAAAGGCTGCTTATTGAGTACATCAGAATGCTGGAGGGATTGTGTCATTCACAACTCTCCCCCTACCCTCACACTAGGAGCACTGCCATTTGCAGATGGTGGTGTAACTGTGACTATGTACTACCGTGTTATAAGATACTGTAGCAGAGACCCTAACCAGGATCTAGCATTAGATCTTGCCCAAACACAGATATTGTCATTGTTTAAGAAAGGTCACAAATGAGGGTCCTTGACGAAAAAGGAGATGCTTGGTGGCGGCTTGTCAAGCTTATTTACAAATCTTGGCTAGGGACGGGAATTACACATAAACCGGCATAAGTAATCAGAAACTGGTTCAAATCTGTAACGTGACAAGTTCAGTACACATATGCTGCTTTCAAAATGGCTGAAACCAGTTTAAGATAAACCTGGATGGATATAGTAGTAGACTCAACTAATTTAGGTTAAAGCGGTTTATTGAATTTCTGTCCCAGATCCTCTCCAGAATCAAGTCAACTCTCAGTCCACCAGCATCCCAGGATACTTTGCACCTCCCCTAAAAACTGCTCCCCTCCCCCATTACAGGGTGGACAGCTTAGCCTTGGTTCTAGCGCCTTGGGCTACTGCAGGCAAATAGCTGCATTTCTGGAATCAAAAGTGAATGTCTGTTCATCTGCTTATCAGTTCAATCTATGTAGCTTAGAGTAACCTGTGAAGATTGAATCAATTCAGCCTTGGGCTTTCTGACTGTTTGTATTTAGCCATAAAACACAAATGTTATTCTCATATTTTTAAAATCAGTTTGCTCCTGGGAATACTCTGCTCAGGGACCTAAAATCTAGCCCCAGCTTCAACCCTGATGCATTATAGGCACTTTTACACATGCGTCAGTGGTGGAGGTGAGGTGTGCTTTAATTAAAGCGGCTCTGAGATCCACTTCAATTAAAAGAGCCACGGATCTCCTGTATCAGTGCCCCCATGCTTAAAAATGGTGGTGGGGGCACTTGAAGTTCGATGAACTTTACTTCAAGCACCCCGACAATCATTTTTAAGTGTGGGGATGCTGATTCAGGAGACACAGGAGGCTAGTGAGTGAGGTAATTGCTATAGATTCATAGATGTTAGGGTCGGAAGGGACCTCAATAGATCATCAAGTCGGACCCCCTGCACAAGCAGGAAAGAGTGCTGGGTCTAGATGACCCCAGCTAGATACTCATCTAACCTCCTCTTGAAGCCCCCCAGGGTAGGGGAGATCACCACCTCCCTTGGGAGCCCGTTCCAGACCTTGGCCACTCGAACTGTGAAGAAGTTCTTCCTAATGTCCAATCTAAATCTGCTCTCTGCTAGCTTGTGGCCATTGTTTCTTGTAACCCCCGGGGGCGCCTTGGTGAATAAATCCTCACCTATTCCCTTCTGTGCCCCCATGATGAACTTAAAGGCAGCCACAAGGTCGCCTCTCAACCTTCTCTTGCAGAGGCTGAAAAGGTCCAGTTTCTCTAGTCTCTCCTCACAGGGCTTGGTCTGCAGGCCCTTGACCATACGAGTTGCCCTTCTCTGGACCCTCTCCAGGTTATCCGCATCCTTCTTGAAGTGCGGCGCCCAGAATTGCACGCAGTACTCCATCTGCGGTCTGACCAGCGCCCGATAGAGGGGAAGTATCACCTCCTTGGACCTATTTGTCATGCATCTGCTGATGCACAATAAAGTGCCATTGGCTTTTCTGATGGCTTCGTCACACTGCCGGCTCATGTTCATCTTGGAGTCCACTAGGACTCCAAGATCCCTTTCCACCTCTGTGCCACCCAGCAGGTCATTCCCTAGGCTGTATGTGTGCTGGACATTTTTCCTCCCTAGATGCAGCACTTTGCATTTCTCCTTGTTGAACTGCATCCTGTTGTTTTCTGCCCACTTGTGCAACCTATCCAGGTCTGCCTGCAGTTGTTCCCTGCCCTCTGGTGTGTCCACTTCTCCCCATAGCTTTGTGTCATCTGCAAACTTGGACAGAGTACATTTGACTTCCTTGTCCAAGTCACTGATGAAGACATTAAAGAGTATCGGTCCAAGGACCGAGCCCTGCGGGACCCACTGCCCACACCCTTCCAGGTTGAGACCGACCCATCCACCACGACTCTCTGGGTGTGACCCTCTAGCCAATTCGCCACCCACCGGACTGTGTAGTCATCCACATCACGGCCTCTTAACTTGTTCACCAGTATGGGGTGGGATACCATATCGAAGGCCTTCCTGAAGTCTAAGTACACAACATCCACCCCTCCTCCTGTGTCCAGGCGTTTCGTAACCTGGTCATAGAAAGAGACTAGATTGGTCAGGCACGATCTGCCTGCCACAAACCCATGCTGGTTTCCCCTCAGCATAATTTGCCCTGCCGGGCTCTCACAAATGTGAGCCTTGATAATTTTTTCAAAGACTTTACCAAGGATGGAGGTGAGACTGATTGGCCTATAGTTGCCCGGGTCCTCCTTCCTCCACTTCTTGAAAATGGGGACCACGTTAGCCCTTTTCTAGTCCTCTGGGATTTGGCCCGTGCGCCATGAGCGTTCGAATATTCCCGCCAGTGGCTCTGCAACGATGTCGGCCAGTGCCTTCAGCACCCTCGGATGGAGCTCATCCGGGCCTGCCGACTTAAAGGCATCCAGTTCTTCCAAATGACTCTGCACCACCTCAGGATCTACGTATGGAAGCCTGACACCTTGCTGCTGCCTCTCTACAACCCCAGTGAGAGACTTGTCGTGCCCCTTGCTTAGGAACACTGAGGCAAAAAACTCGTTGAGGAGTTCAGCCTTGTCCCCCCTATGTGTCACCAATTGCTTCTGCCCATTTAGCAGCAGTCCTATTCCTCCCTGGGCCTTCCTTTTACTCCCTATGTATCTAAAAAACAATTTCTTGTTGTCTTTTACTTGGGTTGCCATCTTCAGCTCCATGGTAGCTTTGGCCCGTCTAACTGCCTCCCTACAAGCACGAGCAGAGGAGGTATATACATCTTTAGTGATCTCACCTTGTTTCCACTTTTTATGTGCTCCCCTTTTGGCCCTTAGGCTGCCCTGGATTTCTCTGGTCAGCCATGGAAGCCTCCTGACCCCTTTCCCTCTTTTGCCTCGCTCGGGGATCGTCTTGCTTTGTGCCCGAAGGATCGTTCCTTTAAGGCACAGCCACCCTTCTTGGGCTCCCATCCCTTCAAAACTCCTACTCTGCAGTGCGTCCTTGACTAATCGCCTGAGTTCATTGAGATCAGCTTTCCTAAAGTCTAGCACTTTCACCCTACTAGTTACCTTACCCACTCGACGTATTATGTTGAATTCTATTATTAGGTGATCACTGTCTCCCAAATGGCTATGTTCCAACACGCTGCAATGCAGTGCATTAGAGCAGCCTCCGCGCTCGTGCATAGGTGCTCTCTATGAACTCAGCTATGTGACTTTACTGCCCGCTCCCAGGTTTCCCATTTTAACTGTTTACATCGTGTGCCCCTCGGGCCAACAGTCCCTTTATGCAAAACAGCTTTCACAGAGCTGGTTCTAATTCACACTTTGGTAACTCAAAAAACTATCTGGCCCTCACTCTTTACCCACTATACATAACTCCATTACGCTTGAGAAGGTGTTCTAACAAGGGCTGCATCACTTTCTACTAAATGTTAACTCTACTAAATGACTCTTTCACTGATTTAGCCTTCTCTTTGCCTTCTGACAGACAAAAGTTGCCTAACAAAACATTATAGATTGCATATGTACTTAGATAGGCTTAAAGGTAGATGAGGAGTGAATGCAGGGACATATCTGTTCTCACACAAGTCTGAACTCTTCTCTTGTCCAGGCATTTGTTTTCAAATATTCAGTGTTGTTCATGTGTACGCACATACCTTTCCTGCAGCAACACTCAAAGGAAGGTGGTCTTCTGGAAGAAGTGGAAGAGGAAGAGAACTGAATTCCGTGTATTTGGGGATCTGTTAATCTCCTAAATCAAGAATTGTCCAAAGGGAGGCCACTTGTGTAGAATCAGCATCCTGTCATTAGAGAAGAAAAAAACAACATCAGTATTCCATCCGTCTCTCTCTCACACACAGCCAGTCTACGTGTAGAATTACATGGCAATAAATTCTTCTCCTATTGTGTGTGCACACTTAAGAGGAAGAAACAAACTGCAGCTCATGTCAGAAAACAACAGTCTCAGTTTAAAATATACCAATCCTAGCACCATGTTGTCAGGTAAAATATTTTTATTTGTCACTAAGTTATTTTCTTTAAAACAGACGCATGAGAAAACGTGCTTTGGGGAGAGATTTGGCAAAAAGTGAAGAAGGTCCAAAAATCAATAGGAAACTATAAAATAGCATGGCATTTATTATTAAGTGCAAAGAAAAGTACACTTTATCCAGTGTGCCACTGTCAAACTGAAATGTAGAAAAAGTATAGCAAAAGGAGCAAGAATGACAAATTTGACTTTCATTAGATTAAAAATTTAGCTATATTAGTCTAAACCTGGAGTACTGACTTTTCCATTTACAGAGCAGGTAGTTATGTACTACGTATGATTAAATACCCAAGTAGGTGTGGTTGCTTAATCTCAAAACATGCAATCTTGTGAGAACAGGCTTTCAAAACTGCCTATAATTAGAAAGGTAACTGAAAAGACTGCACAGTTAGCATCCTCAGTGGTATTTCTGCTTCCAATGAAGGGGGTGAGAATAACAGGAAAAAGTAAGACATCACTCTTTACTAATAAACATCAAAACAAGGGAAATCTTTTTGGTGAATACTTTGCCAAAAACAGTCAGTTTTGGGACAGGGCAAAACTTTTTGTGAATTGGGGTCATATCAGGTTACTAGTTTTGGACACACAAAAAAGGAGTGTGTGGGTGGCAGGTATTTTGAAAACATCAAAATAATTTGTTTCACTGTTGTTGGAACACAATGTTTCAACTTCCCTTTTGAAATGTATTTTTGTCTTCAAGTACAAAAGAAACCTTGAGTCAACTCAAAACAAAGCTCTATTATTTAGGCACCTCTGTTGAGCATCTGCAGCTCCATTGCCTTCAAAGGAAGTAGAGGCCATAAGTCCAACCAAATTGAGTTGAAGAAAAGTTATTAGCCAAAACTCATGCCCGATCAGGGACTCATTTATAGAAAGCTAACCTTTCTGTATGTGGCTTGGAGTCACTGAGAGGCTAGTAAGAAACAGTTTACAATCATATTCTTTTATGCAGCCAGAAACATTTATATAGTAGGATTAAAATGAATGTTTTAAACTGATGAAACATCTTCAGAAAGAAGTGTGAATGACAAGAGAGAAATTAAACCTCAAGCCTAGAAATCTCGTGTATACTCCCCACCCCCCCCCCCCCCCGCCCGCCACTGTGCCCATTAGTTTTTAAACTAGAGTTAAGATGAACTTACTCTGTTTTGGCAATGCTGATTTGCAAACTCTTCTGAGAGAACAGTCTGAGGAGACAAGTAGGAAAGAAAAAATGTCCTGCCATGCTGGGATTTGGGGCAATGGGATGCTGTCTGATATTTAATATCAGACAGCATCCCATTGCGCAGGTGCGGGTCCCGTCATGCCCCAGGCCAGGCTGAACCTTGTACTACAGCTCCCATCATGCCCTGGGCCTGGAGCCCGCACTACGGCTCCCATCATGCCCCGGGCCGGGCCTGAAGACCGCACTACAATGCCCATAACAAATGCAACTCCATTCGCTCACCAGTTGCAATGGTTTCAACATTGTCAATGGTATTTTCAAGATCTCTTAACAAATGGGCTATACATTCTGAACTGTCACACGCTGGTATTAACATGTTCTGAATACTATCAGTAGGAAAGTTTCCTTCAATATTATTGACCAATTAATATTTTTTCTAAGGTCTTGACTCCACACAGAAATTGAATTGGTTTAATTTAAATCATTTTGGTTAGGGACAGACATTACACATAAACCAATTTAAGTGATCACAAACTGGTTTAAACCTGTAACAGAACAGATGTTTAATGCACATAAATCAGTTTCAAAATGGCCAAAACCAGTCTGGAGAGAAATCTTGTTGAATGTAATGTCAGACTAAACTGATTTTGCTCAAACCCGTTCATGCAATGTCTGTCCGAGATCCCTTGCTGGAATGGGTAAAATGAAAGAGGCTAGCTGCTCTGGAAATGTCAGTCAGCAGAGTTCTAAGTTGATCCAGGCAGAAAAAAATTCCTCAAAACTATTTTTAATAGAAAATGCCCTATGATTATGAGAAAACAGATTGGTCTCATGAAGTCTTATCAAGTTTGACAAAACTCCTCATTGATAAATATGTTGGAGATGTATTTTATAACATCTCATTTAAATATTTTTAGACAAAGTATTTGTTCATATGAGAACTCTTTGAAATGTTTTTATTAAAAATGTTGAAACTAAAATGAAATGCATATACTATAGTAAAATGATACATTTTAATTGAACCTTTTTTTTTTTTTTTTGGAATTTTGTCACGAGAAACAGTTCAAAAATGCTTTTTATTTACCCTGACTTAGGATAAAAGATCTGTTTTCTGAACATCTCAGTTGTTGAGTTTACCAACTTGATTGATAATAATAGAAAAATCAGATCTGCACTTGTATTTTTATTCTTCATTAAAATGTGGACAAAAAGTTAACATTCCTTTCAGCATTTCAATAAGCATTGTTAATAGGCAACATTTAAATCTTGTTTGGCAGTGTCTGTGGTCTTTGATAATGAAGGACAGCTTTAGAGAAGTGCCCAGCCAGGAATTGATAACAGTGTTCATCTCCTCTAACTCGGTGTTCACCACCTCATTAAGAAAACAACACAGGGACATTACCAGCTACCTGTTGATTCTCCCTTTGTCCGGTCTGCCACAGCACGCACCACAGCCAACATGTGGTCTGCTAGCTAATGCTGTGTGTCTGCATAAGGGATGACAGAATCCCTGCTTAGCAGGGAGTGGCAAAGGGGAAGCCAGACAGATGCCTGTAGTCTGTGCCAAGCTCCAATCAGGGAGCGGAGGGGAGGGGCCAGCCCTGCTGTCCAGCAGAGAGCCCCACCTAGCCCAGAGAGCATGCCAGGATGCTGAGGGTGTCTGATTTAACTTAAACCAGCAAGGGGTCTGGGACAGACATTGCATGAACCAGTTTGATCCAAATCTGTTAAGTCTCATACTGCATTCAACCAGGTTTATTTCAAACCCATTTCAGCCATTTTCAAACTGGTTTAAGTGCACTGAACATCTGTTCTGTTACAGGTTTAAACCAGTTTGTGATCCCTTAAACTGGTTTATGTGTAATGTCTGTCCCTAGCCTTATAGCTTTGAATATAACATGAATGCCTAGACAAAATTGTTTAAAACAAATGACAACATACACAGGGCATTTCTTCTCCTCTCTCCCCATCCATTTCCTTGAAGGGAATGTGGCCTTGTTCTTGGTGTTTTGATGTTTTAGTGGAAACGGAATTTGTGGCAAATCTGCTTAAGAGCAATAAATAGATTGTTGTTCTTCCCTTTGTGTAAGAAGAGATGCTGGCTGTGTGACATCAGTGTAGCAGGCTGTGAATGAAGCATGACATAAAAAACCCTTGCCCATTGCACAGAGAGAATACAGAGAGTGCCCTATCATTTATTATATTGCAACATTATGTTATATGCTATATAGAGACAAAGAAGCCATTAGGACTTTGAAACCTTCCACATCACATACACCTTCCCCTTTGTATGATTTCCTTCACTACATCGACCCCTTTTTCCATCACTAGTTTGAAGCATTAGAAGTAAACCTTGAGCCATTTTCCAGTAACCTACTCCCTCCCTTTAAACACAAGTGGGGCCCTATCCAGGGTTTACAATGATGTAAATCCTTTATTTCTGTTGAGTTATTCTCATTTCTTTCCCCCCACCCTGCCAGTATAAACAACAGGAGAATCAAGTCCAAGCCCAAAGATTTATATGAAACCTTATGTATGAGTCTATAGAGGGAGGCAGGTGTGTAACAGAACATATACACAAAAAATGCAAGTGCAAAAAAGGTGCAAAAAACCTTTGCAGATTCTTTGTTCCTTTTTCTACTTCACTTGCTGAGACTTGATACTATGCCTTGAAACTGTTGCATCTCAACTCAAGATAGAACAAAGTAAAATGAGTAAAAAAAAAAAAAAAAATCATCTCTCTAATCACTCTCCAAGTGTTCCAAGCATGGAAAAAAGTTCTAGTCACAGCATTTTTTAAACCAAATAATATACGGTTGTCTTTTTTAACAGAACAAACTAAATAAAGATGAAGTCTGTTTCCTGTTGCAAAAAGAGCTCTTCCTAAGCACCTACATAAAGTAGGAATAATACAACACAATGGTGTTTCTTTGTTCAAAACTTCAACCAAGGTTCACAGTGAAAAAAAAAAAAAAAGAGTTTGCTTAGCAAGAGCGCAGATGATGGAGAGGATTGCTACTCCCCCTTAGTTATTCCTTGCTCTCCCTGCTGCTGGAGACTAGGTTCTAGTTGTCAGTCATGATTAGTTACCTAACTGAGCTCCCAAGTCACAGGTGGCTGCTCTCCTCTCCAGTCCCAGCAGCAGCAAAGGTCATTTCCAGCTGCCCAAAACAGTTTCAACAGGAGCTTCACACCCTCACTGCACCAGGCAAAAAGGAAGATCCTGCCAGCGCGATACCGGCAAGTAAACGTGCAATGGAGGACTACAATTAACCCAGTATTACTCATGCAATAGCCTGATTGAATTATGATGGCAGACAGTACTACCTGCAGCTGTCAACACAATGCTGGGTGGTGGGAAATAACTTAGCAACCTCTATGTTGCCAACAGCTTTGGAGATGAAGTAACTTTGGGGGGAGGTACGAGTCTTTATCCCTGGTGGAGGAAACGCTACCGAAAGGCAGATGCCATGGCAGAATGGACTGGGCTCTCCAACCTTGGTTGACAACTAGTCCATGAGTGGAACCCTGAAAGGCAGATGGAGTTAAGATCTTCTTCACACCAGCAGCTCCTGCAGTCAAGCTGGCTCCAAATGTACTAGTCTCTACCTTTCCTTTGGGATTAGCCAGCTAGCCTGAGAGGAGTTCATTGATATATAGGCAACTCAAGTGCCTCCATATAAACTGCCCAGGGACACAAAAGCAATAACTGAGTGCACATTCAGCAGGACAATGCAAAGACAAAATGCCTTGGATGCCCCTGCCCCATTAGGTTATATTTTACTATGGTACTCTCCAAGGGAAAATGGTAGGGGAAGCAGTGGTGAAATCAAACTTATCCCAGAATTCTGTGCAGTGATGAGCATCTCTTACAAATTCAGGATTCAGACTGCTGCGCTGATGCAATGAGCTATAAAGGAGCACGCCTGGGTTTAAATATTAATTGCTTTGATAAACAGAGAGCAAATTGACCACGAAATGAAGGATGAAAATGCAACAAAACAAACCAAGGTCTAACAAAATAAGGAATCAAGCATATGGGCTCCCCACTCTGCCTAGAAGACGTTGGTCAGCCTCTTTAACATCATTTAATTTATTGGTGCCCTAAAGCATATCCGTCTCAACAACAAGCTTTATGCCCATTACTGGAGATGTGCAGTAACTGGGATATTTCTGCTTAGGGAGTATTTTTTTTTAAAAGAGGTTTCTATTCTGAACTGGAATTAAAACAAAGCATCTTTTGAAATGAACGTTTTCATTCGGAGTCAACTGAAATGTTCCTTCACAATTCAAATTTGTTTTCCATTAAAGCTTACTGTGACAGGGGGCCTCCCGGAGCCGAGCTCTGTGGCCTGCCCGCCTGTCACTGTGACAGCAGGCCTACTCAGGGCCTAGCTCTTCATGGCCCGCCCACCTGTCTCTGGGCAACCGCCCGCTCATCTCTCCCGCCACGCCTTTGATGATAATGAGTTCAATTCAGATGATAATTAAGCAGGAGGCTGCCCTTCGACTGCCCCGATGCCCAGGGGCGCTCTGCAGCTCTGACCTCCCCTAATACCGCAGCCCAAGCCTCGCAGATGGCATCATGGTGTTCAACATCTCACTGGCCCCACACTGGGCCCCAGAATCTTCCACGTGACCCCACTATGGTCTTCCCTACTCAGGCGGCCACTCCGCCATCATCTCGGCTACCTCACCCACCCGAAGTCTTGTTCCCCTCTCAGGTGTGGTTCCCCCAGAACCTTTGGCTACCTGGCCCTGGCCCACCTCAAGGCCAGTCGGGACCCCAGGCCCCTGGCTCTTGGGCGTCCCTCGCGGTGGGCCCCCGGCCCTTTTGACCCTCACTGGTCCTGGCCCCAGCATGGGCCAGCCGAGGGGACTCTCCCCTTCAGGCTGGGTCTCTCTAGCCACTCGCTAACACTGGGCCTCACCGTACCACTACTCCCTTCCACCTAGGAGCAACCGCGGCACCTCGCCCACGTCACTGCCACTCTCGGGGTCCGCCCTCTCTGGGCCCCTCAGAAACACTGGCCCTCTCAGCCCTCATAAACCTGGCCCTCTCGGCCCTCCTCCAACTCAGGGGTCACCTACCCGGTGGTGGTGGGAGCTAGGGGTTAAGGCGCCCCGACCCACCTTTCACCGGGGTGATCACTGGCCTGGCATTTCCTGCGGTCTCCAGCGCCACTGAGAGCCCCACCAGACCACCCACTCCCGGCAGGGTGCAGTTTTAGGTCATGCCCAGGACCAGGAGCCTCCTGCCAACCCCTTGCAGCTCCCCCTTACCTCCAGGAATTCACAGCAGCCCTAAGGCCAGGCGATGTTGCTGCCTGCCCTCCTGCAGCCAAACTGCCTGGTTTATATAGGCCTCAAAATGGCTGCCGCAATCAGGCACCTGGAGGCTGCCGAATCCAGGCCCTTAAAGTGGCAGGAGCACCCTGTGCTCCGCCACACTTACATTATAAAAAAAAAAAAAATCTACATGAAGAGTTGAAAAGGTTGGATCCAAATGTTTCAATATTAAATGCCTTGTTTAGGGTTCTTTTAGATGAAGTTTCACTGAGAGGGAAAATTTTTATTTCTACAAATTTTTTTTTTAAAGGAAAAAACATGGCATCCGATCATTTTAAACTACCCTTACTTCTAACATGCTTCCTACATGGTGTTCTAATGCTTAATTCAGGTAGTGTTTTAAAGGCCTTTTAAGACTGTAGGGTTTTTTTTTCATTTTCATTCAATACTATCAAAGTCTTGTCTGGAATAATGTTTGAACATGTCCCGCAGTGAAAGAATTCTTTTTTCAAGTTAGGGCTCTTGACTTAGGCTTTCTTTCACCAAAGGAATGTGCAACTCAGGTCTGTCTTAACAAGCTTTCCTATGTATAAAAGCTTTAACTTCTTGCAACCTAAAGAAGAAGAGAAAAAGGCAAGGAAAAGAAAGGGGGAAATATTGGACCCTGGTCCTGGAAGAAATTTCAACCAATGGACATGAGTGTGAGTGTGAAGGGAGATTTACAAGTTCCATCCCAACACGAGTAGGATTCTGTTTGCCAAGGTTAGCTGACAAGCACAAAAATGGAGTAGCAATCAACTTGTCTCTAAGAAGGTCGACTGTCAATTTGAGAAGATGGAACTTGTTTTATCATCCAACTTTTAAAATATCTACACAGAGCAAGACATGCTTTTAACTTATAAAATAATACTGAGTTTGAAATGTTAAGAGGATACACACACTATAAATATATAAAATTTGAAGTGAAAATAAAGCAAGTGGTTGGCTAAACATTTTTTTTTTCTCCAAAAAGGCCATGCTACCTAGAAGTTAGATTGAAATATTCCAAGCCTTTTTACTCTTGCAAATAAACATTTAAAAACAGAGACCACTGCTTGCACAACTAGTCTAACCAATGCGATAACCATTGATTGAAATCAGTGGAATAGTGCCCAGACATGTTTTATATCAGATGACTGACTGGTGCTCTCTGTGTACGAGGCAGGGGTCTCTGTGTGTATAAAATTGAGATTTGTACCAATTGGCAGCCTGATGAAACAAGCCTGGGAATTTTTCCACCGATTTCAATTATTTCTACCTGAAATCTTGGCCTCATAGAAGACAAAGTCAAAACTAGCATGGATTTGACTGCAACCAGGATTTCATCCTTTGGATAAGTTTCCTAGAAGTAAAATGACAGCCTTAAAATATCCTCAAAGCTTTCAGCAGAGGTTTTTCTTCAAAACGTACCAGCTGACAACTTTTTGGTAGCCATCGGTATGGTTTTGTGGTATAATTTTATTCCCATTAACCGTAAGACAAAAAATACAACAAATAAAACTATACCAAATAGTAGGGGTGTGCGAAGCAGGCATTATTCGATTTGGATTTGGCTGGATTCAGGGGATAGTGATTTCGTGTTTCAGATCTCTGTCTGATTTGATTTGGCTGAATCTAAACCTGAAGATTCAATTTACATTCGGAGAATCAGTGATTTGGACAAAGACACAGCTTTATATGCTTTTTCTACATACCTTGACGTACCAGGCACAACTCGTGAACGCTGAGCTGGTGGGGTGGATGGGGCATCTCACAGGAGCACGGGGGGCTCTCCAGTGTGCTCAGCGGCAGACCCAGAAGTGAACCGCAAAAAGCATAACAAAATGCATAGTATCTTCAATGCCTTGTTTCTCTATTATTGTTCGAGACATTCACTAGCACAAGAAATTTACCCTGTGGGCAGGCAAGAGTTCAAGAAGGCACCACTTAAGAGAAGTAACAGAATCTAAGGGCAAAATTACAGGACTCCAGAGGCCTCATGTATATTCTCAGCTCTGCTACTGACCCACCAGGTCAACTGAGCCAAGTTATTTCACTTCTCTCTGCTTCAGTTTCCCCAAGTATAAACAAAGAAAAAAGATTGTGATTCCCTTTGTAAAATGGAAAAGTGCTATATAAGAAGGTAGGGATCATGTTAAAGTGCTACTTATTCTAAGGCATATCATCATGGCCTTCTGCACATAAGTGAACCAAGCCCTGGTGAGTTCACCACCTGCATTCCCTCAGGTTTGGTCTTCATTCTTCATATTTCCCAAATAATAACAGTCCAGTGAAAATAATGGATGAGAGGAAAGTGGCACATTCCTTAGCAGTCCTAGAGTCTATATTCTCCTCTTTATATTTTAGCTGTTCATTTTTATTAACACTGTCCAAATACAGCTTTCCTTCTTCCCTCTAAACCCAGCATTGGAATACGTGAACTATTTTATCACTGCTAAGTATACAGTACAAGGACCTACCTACCCCCTGTTGCTTCTCACGTTCAGTGGCTTAAAAGCAATGAAAAACTGTTTCTGACTATTTTAAGTGTAACAATGTAGCTAAAATTGGATTATACTAGCTCCCAAAAAAGTGATATCAGGTATCAGCCTCCAGCGAAGCTATTCATATGCTTTTGTACTTTCAGGAACAGGGCTTACAACCAAATATATGCACATATACTTTAAATAGACTGCAATCATAACCTCATGTACAAATGGTATGTTAGGAGCAACCAACAGATGACACCAAGGTGGGGGGAGCAGTAGATACGCTGGAGGGTAGGGCTAGGATTAAGAGAGACCTCAACAAACTGGAGGATTGGACCAAAAGAAACCTCATGAGGTTCAACAAGGACAAGTGCAAAGTCCTGCACTTAGGACAGAACAGTCCCATGCTCCGGTACAGGATGGGGACTGACTGGCTGGGCAGCAGCTCTGCAGAAAAGGACCTGGGGGTTTCAATGGACAAGAAGATGAATATGAGCCAGAAAGTGTGCCTTTGTTGCCAAGAAGGCTAATGGCGCACACGGCTGCATTGGTAGAAGTGCTGCCAGCAGATTGAGGGAAGTGATTCTTCCCTCTATTCAGCACTGGTGAGGTCACATCTGGAATAGTGTGTCCAGTTTTGCTCCCATCCCCCAGCTACAGAAAGGATATGGAACAACTGGAGAGAGCCCAGCAGAGGGTAATGAAAAGAGTTAGGGGGCTGGGGCACATCACTTATAGGGAGAGGCTCAGGGAACTGGTCTTATTTCGTCTGGAGAAGGGCAGAGTGAGAGGAGATTGGATAGCAGCCTTCAACTCCCGGAAGGGTGGTTTGAAAGAGGATGGAGCCGGACTGTTCTCAGCAGTGGAAGATGACAGAACAAGGAGCAATGGTTTCAAGTTGCAACAAGGGAATTTGAGGTTAGATATTAGGAAAAACTCTTTCACAAGGAGGGTAGTAAAGCACTGGAACAGGCTACCCAGAGATGTTGTGGACTCTGCATCCTGGGAGGTTTTTAAGACCTGGCTATATATACAAAGACTTGGGTAGGATGATTTAGTTGGGGCTGGTCCTGCTTTGAGCAAGGGATTGAACTAAATGACCTCCTGAGGTCCCTCCCAACCCTAATTTTCTATGATTCTATGAAATGGCTGGGAAAGAAGCTAACTGGGTCATGCATTCAACGCAAACAGACAGACGCCGTGCACAGTACATCTACTCTCATGTATGCCCTGCCATTCACATCAGTGTTTCAAAATTAGGCACCTCTTGCACTCCATACTTTGGTACAGATCTTCAAAAGCTCACAGCATTCTCATTTAAGCATCAAGCAGCTCTAATTTGGGCAACTAAATACGATGCATTTGCTTTGCAAAAAAACCCAGCAAAAAACAAACACTCAGCATATAAGCTTCCTTAAAGAACAAAAGGGTCTAATGAAAGGGACGCAGATCTGACTGTCTGTTTTTTTCCCGTTACTTTGTTGTCAACTCATGGATTTTGGAGTGATGCACTAATACTCTTTATATAACTGGCCTTCAGACCTCACCAGACAGAAATCATTAAGCAAACATTGCATTTAGCAACCAAATCATTCTGTACCCATTTAAATACTTACTCAAGCTGTATGTTGAATAAGCATCTCCTTTATAGAAAAGCTCCACTGAGTTGCATAAGCTTATAATCTCACTTCACAGGGCATTTAGATCTTCCTTCCCTGACTTGTCCTCACTCCTTAAAAAGGATGGCATGGGCTCAGCCTAAGAGAGGTGCACAGATGTCCTCCAAGCGTTTCCCTCAAATGCTCCAGCGTAAAGAAACATCAGGGGAGGAGTGTTCAGTGGCCGGACAGCAGAGATTTCAGGCAGCCATGAGGACCGAAGGGCAGCTCAAGGAGACAACTCTTAGATGGGCTCTGGCATCTGTGTTGGTGTCTCTCTTGGCCCATAAGGAAGCCCAAGATCCGAAAAGCACAGTGATTGCTCTACATCACCACAGACCCTGGTTTGCCCTTAGTTACGTGCTTTATGCTGTCTTTCTAAGTGGTGCAGCACTGAATCAAACCCCTGGGCTCAGAGAGAACAAAGTTGGTGAATGGCTTTGTAGGCTTCAAGAACACCATATGCTATTACAATCTACAGGGTGGCTCCAAAACTCATTTAAAAAGGTGGCAGTAAGGAAAAGATTATATTCTAGAGGGTATTCCCAGTTAGGGTTGAATCTGAAAGTTGAACACATGAGAGTCATGCAGTATGGATAACTATGATCATACTGTAACTTTATTTGGTCTTTTAAAACAATCTCTAACAGGAAAGCAATTTTGGCTAGTTCCACCAGTAGTCAATAAAGAAAGATTTTACTGTGCTATTGAAGGAGAACAATAGAAACGTTCATCACCATTATGTGTAAGCAAACAGCTTATGCAGCATACGTGGTCTATCAGAAAGCGAAGGACATAACTTGAAACAGTAAGGTTAGCACAAACTAGAATAAACTGGCTTTTATCAGCTCTAAGTTACTCAGTAAGGGAAATTTAAATTAGCAGCAAGTGGCGATTGTTGACTGGTGAAGCTGTTGCTGTGATGATATCCTCATGTTTCCCATATAATGCTTTGTGTAATTCAAGAAGTGCAACAGGCAATCTCCCTGCGGGGCAGTTCTCCGTTCAGAACACATTCTTTAATAAATCAAGTCTTTAAACTTATGTTGTGGTTCGTCTGAGCCTCTGCCCAATGAACCCGGGGACTTAGATTTTCCCCCAACACTATAAACAATGCTGAAAAACATTTCTACTTAAAATCAGCCACTGCCCACACTGCGATTCCTGGACTATTTGCTGGGACAAAAGCCATCACAAGAAACAAAGAACGATAAGGAATTGAACTTGATTGATTGTGTACATTATAAGAATGAGAGGATGATTTGGTAGCTGAAGCTGTGCATTTGGGCCCACAATAGCTGGGCTCATTTCCTAATCCAGCCAGTGACCTCCTGTTTTACTAAACCAATTTATTTAGCATCTGATCCAAATTATCTTACCAACATACCTCACCTTTGATGCACTGTTAGCCTCAAATAAGACTACTAATATGCTTAGTGTTAAACACATGCTTAAACGCCTTTCTAAATTGAGGACCTTAAGTGCTCCATGCCTCAGTTTCCCATGGTTGATGCAATAAGCCACCCTGCTGTGTGCACGCTCTGTATGAACTAACTGCTTCCCTGCAGTGCTAAGTTAGCACCCTGAGCTGCTCTCTCGCATGGGCATGCTCATTACCCCATGCTCAGGGCCACTCAGAAGAGGCTTAGCTGCCTCATTTCCAGCACTTGGCATGTGTGGGTGGGGGGCTTCATGCTTTCCATGCGTGCTCCTCAGAAACTAACAGCAGGGAAATAAATCAGGCATATCCTGTGCCTATTGTGGCCCCAGTCAGGAAAGCTCAAATGCACACATGATTTCACTGGTGCTACTTATCCCATTGATCCCGATACTACTCACAACCAAGCATATGCATAATTCATCGGAGGATCTGTGCAAGAAAAGACCTGTGTCTAAGACTCTTAGATGTTAACGCTACACCTCCAAGATAATAGAGACCAAAGATTTTTTACACAATCATTTCGGCCTCAGCCCCATGACTTACCGTTGAAATACAGGGCCAAAGGTCTGCTTCTTTCCAAGACCTGAAGAAGGGCGATTTGTGGCCAAAAGGTTGTCACATCTCTCTGCCAGCTACACAGATGGTTTAATAAAAGATACCACAATTTAGACATTTCCTGGACCGTAATAGCTACAGTAAGACCCCAGCCCTATTAGTTGTACTATAGAAATTATTTCCCCAAGGCGTGCAGTCTTAATTTGAAAACAGCAACTGGTGAAGAACACACTGCACCTCCAGGTGAATGGCAACCTAGCCCCTTCAATAAAAACACATTACTTCTCATCTTGAACCTATATTTTTTGCTCAGTAAAAAGCAATCTGTTTTCAGGAAACCCAGAAAGACACTTATGGAACACAGTCAAATCACCTCTTAAGGTTTTCTCCAGCAAACTAAACAGACAACTTCTTCTGTCAGTCATTCTTTTGGAAGATTTCCCAGATCTCAGATCACTCTTAATTTTTTCTTCTGTCTTTTCCAGCATTTCAATATAGACAACAGAACTGGACATTTCATTCTAGTAATGGGCTTGCCTGAATTGTATACTATGTCCATGCACCTGCTTATCTTCTTAGGATAATATTTGGAGAGCAGGAAGCATCTCTTACTATAGGTTTGGACAATGTGTCTTTGCCTCAACCGGGTCCTCCAGATGCTAGTGTACTAAGTCACATAATATGAGGAGTCACCCAAGGTAGCTGATCACCTAAATTAAAACAGAGCTCATTTCTGCATATCTCTTGAGGAAGCAGAATTTGAATGAACATTTTGAACTGAGATGAATAAATTGCAACTTTGAGAGAAAGCACCAGATATCAAATACTCCTGAAGGATATGAAGATCCCACAGGCATTTAGAAACCAAGCCTATTTGCAGCATGCTATCATCTTAATATAATGTCAAATACCAGTTCCAGCTACAAAAAAGGCTTAAAGTAGATGGGAAGTTTTGTATTTCCCTGGTGCTGAAAAAGAAGATTAAAGTAAAGGTCTGAACTCATGGAAACCAGATGCCAAAGTTTTTAATGGGTCGTCTTATTATTATTGCAAACAGCAACTTCAATGATCAAGCTAGGAAAAATAAGAGCAGGTATTTCTGCAAAATGAGACTGAATGACTAGCGCTTTGAATCGAATTGTAAATAGTTTCTACAGTGCATTTACAACTGTGTCAACAATAAACCTACAAACTAAGAATGATCTAGGCTTCAATTTGGGATTTCCATCTGTGATATCTTAATGCAACAAATAGCTAAAAAAAATGCATATTTTGCGCTAATGTGTTTTCCTGAGTTGAAAGGGAACCTCTCTGGCTGTACTCACTATTATGATCTGCATAAGAAACATTTCCACAGTCATTTAAAACAGCCGTGAACAGACACATTTAGTCCCATAATATGCTTGTCTGCTTATTTTGAGGTCTGATATGAAGATTTGGAATGGCAATACTGAAAATAACAGTGAACATCATAACAAGCCCTTGAAAGAAATGGCCTTCTAAAGGATTTTTTCTTAGCCACACAGCATAGAATATTTCCCAGTGGTAGTGGATATTCAGAGACAAGAAGAATAGGACTTGATTGGTTCTTTCCTTCAGCTTAAGAAATTATGCAGCGCATAGAACATGAGTCTAAAACAAGGAACTAGCAAGAGCATTTTGCTTTCCTTGTACCTCAACAACAGCTCAATGACTTTGAAAATGAAAGCACTGTAAGAGCCGGTTCTAAAGCTCATTAAAGTCAGTGAAAAGACTCTGTCCAGTGACTTAAGTAGGCTTTGAATACACCCCTTTTCTAGGACTACACCTACTGTAGAATGTGGAGTATGATCCAGATGTACACGATAAGCAGAGTCAGTGATATAGCATTTGGAAGGGAGTCCCGGGATTATTTGAAAGTCTGGATCTACAGTGTGCACATAACAGGCACTACAGAAGCTGGGACGCACAGAAACCTGGGCACAGAACCACATATCTGCAAGTGCAAAAACATACCAGACAAACAGGACGCCGTTCCAGAAAGTCAGTCCCTGTACATCATATTTCTAAACCCACTTGGTAGCATTATGCATAGTGTCATTAAGACAGCAGGCAGTGAAGCAGACTTCCTGCCTATACTGAAGCAGTGCCAACAGCTTCCATCTTAAATTAGTCCTAGGGACACTTTCTTTGATGGAGGAAACAGCAGCAGGACTCCGATGAGCCCCCGGAGGGGCTGGAAGTGTGTCTGAGGCTGCCAATTCAGACCTGAAAAATCAATTGTAGAAGACCTTGGCTGGCACCTGTTGCCTCGCCTGTTTGCTCTGACTGCCATTTGCTTTGATGGGACTTTGCGATCACTTGGCTGTGATCCTTTGAAATATTCCTCATAAAGCTGTCTTTTAAAGTGTAGCTGTGCAAGAAGTGTAATAACTCACACTTGTGTTTGTTCAAAGGCATAATACAAGTGCCACATTAAAGCCACAAAAGAAACACACTTCTGAATTGTAAAGATTCACTCTACAAATTAACCTGAACAAACTGCAGCTAAGGAGAGGAACCAAAAGTGTTCCCAGTTGAAGGAGCCAAGCACTAATACTGAAGCAAACCGACACTTGCAGGGATCGTTAGCCAACAGGCCTGTGCGAATTGGGTAGTATTTGCTTTGGATTCAGTTGATTTGGGGGGCAGTGATTCGATTTGGTGATTTGAATCACTGTCCTGATTTAATTCGGCCAAATCTCTGAGTCAGCCAGGCCAGGCCCACTATCCCAGCCCAGCAATAGCTGCCCTGCCCCACCCAGCTCCCAGCACCTTGGGGAAAAAAAGCTCTGGCTTCGCAGGTGTTGGTGGGGGTGGGGGCGCTCCCCTCTGCCCCCCCCCCACTGAATGGGGGGCTCTCCCATGCCCCCCCTCCCCTAGCCCCCTCACAGGTGCCCCACACATGCCAGCTCTGGCCCTTTAAGACCCCCCCTGAAGAAACCCCGGACTCATCTCCCTCCTGCTGGTGGGGGGTGATCCCTGCTGCCCCAAGCCATACGGGGGGCTCTGCACAAGACCCCAAAGCCCAGGGGCTGCACCAGGAGTGTTGAGTCCTGGGGCTTTTCTCCGCTTTTTATTTTCTTAAAGGGCAGGACCCTGACTTCAGGCTAACACAGCTAACTGCCTCACTTTTCTAGACACAGAAGGAGGTTTGCCACACCTGCCAGGCTGAGTTCTCCAGGCTTAGGCAGATGTACTTCAAACCATTCCATTTCCCATACCACATACACAAGTCAGAGGTCAGGTTTCTGTCAACCAGTCCTACTCTGGGTTAATTCCTTGACAAGGTATCCAACAAACAAAGTCCAACAACATTCAAGGCCAGCTGTGGTGTTCAGCTCCTCTAAAAATCTATTCTGCTGCCTTTGTGAATATTGGGGATTTGTATACAGACCCAATGTGCATGCATGCACATCCATTCAGGCATGCGTGCATGCATATGTGTGAGTGCATGCATGAATGTGTGTGTATGTCCCTTCTTAACATCTGCTTCGTTCTCCTGGAGTGTCTCTTCTTGAAAGTCGAGAAAGCACCTTGTCCCTTCCAAAGCAAATCATAACAACAATAACTAAAGAAATCAAACCTGAAAACTGAGGAATTTTACAACCTTCATTTAGGTAATCCAATTAAGAGGATATGGATAGAGAGGAAAAATTGTTTAAAAAAAAAAATTGCACTACCAACCCCCAAAGGGAAATTAACTACTGTAAAAGGTTAAAGGTGGCATTTTGATACTCAGCATCAAGATGAAGTGTGGACATGCTGGAGAACATGAGCGCCAAAAGTCTTACCACATCAGTACCAATGTGCCCTTTAACGTTTTCAGTGTTTAGGACTTTTGTGCCTGCCTAGGAAAGATAGGGTGCAAGTTAACAGCATACCAACTACTCTTCACTGATCTCCATTATGGACAATTTGAAAGAGCTCCAGCATGGGTTCTATGCAGCTCAGCTCAATTGAAAACAAAGCAAAAATTATTTAATCCCACCCCCCAAAATCAACTAGCAAAAAAAAACAACAAAACCCTAAGTCCCTACTGTAAAAGTAGCGCTTGGAAATAAATGTTGAGGTTAAGCAGAACCATAACAATTCTAGAGGATCTCTGGAGTTAGCTGCATTACACTGAGCTGAACTTAAAAGTATGCTCAAAGTGTTCATATACAAAGTTATTGCAGATTTGTACACAGTTTACCTCTGCATGAATAGACCGTGGCAAAGAAATCCTCAATCTGTTTCTTATGATCTCTCTCCACCTCAAGTAATGTTTTGTTTAAACACCACAAGGACCATGAGCACCCATCATAAATGCTGAAGGATGAGTGTGTCTTCTTTCAGGTACCAGTTACTGTGTTGGAAAAGAAAATGGATGAAGAGATAAGAAAAATGAGAGAAGAATAGGAGGGCAGCAGATACAGGCTAAGGTTAAGGCCCAAACTAATTATGTACATGCCAAGCTAGTCAAAGCTAACCAGGATCTCCAGTCCTAAGATTCAAAGGAAAATCACTGTGATTTATTTTCACAAAACAGAAAAAGGTCCTTCCCTTTAATGTCCAAACACAAATACAACCAAGCTTCCTTCAGTCTGAATCCCAACAACAGTATTATAAATTGTGCCTCACCTTGACAAAGTATTTGCAGAGCAGTCAACAGCAAACACTTGAGGACTTCTCTCCAGCAGACTGCTGCACTCAAGCTCCAGCTCCAAACACAGCAAACTACTTAATTAATTAAATTCCCCACACCTGGTTCAAATCACCTCTCCAGCCCCCAGAGGGAACACCTGTGGCCATTATTCTAACCCAAGGAAGAAGTTTAACTCCTTCCCTGCCAATTTCTGAGGATGGAGAGTGGTTTCTTTATTACTCAATGGGATGAAGTCTAGGGAATAAAAAGCATTAGTGGATTTCAAGCATTTTAAATAAACTGCATGTTTCAATATAAGGCCCATCATGGATGCTGAAAATAAAAAAGGGAATCCCAGGTTAGGAGTGCTAAAGGCATGGAAGTAGCTGTTGACAGCCATTTATCAGAAGACAAGATTACATCTCTTGAATAGATTGGGAATAATGGAACCATTACATTTCAATTTCCTTTTTCATAATCACAGCACCTGAGACTTGGTGAGAGTGAATCTCCTAAACAAGTTGTATAATACATAATTGCATTGCTTTACAGAGAGAAAATTGGAATGGAAAAGGGGCTGGAGAAATAAATTGCAAATATCAAAGATGTTATTTAGTAAAGCAAGTGGTGGGTCAACTCTGTGGATTTTCAAGATGATTTTTTTAGTCCACATTGAATATAGCAACTATTTAATATGTCTTTCTGTTTTGGAAATAAGTTTAGCCAGGCCTCTTACTTGACTAAGAAGAGAGAGAAAGAGAAGAGAAAAAGATGCTAATGCTATGTGTTTTAAAATGTTCTAAGATAAGGAAAAACCTTCATGTCTTGTTTTGTCTGTGTGCAGATGTTAACCTCCTCCTTTCCACCAAACCAGAAGCTGATAACTGCTCCCAAAGCATAGTGTTTGGTTTTTTTTTCTGAATAAGCAAACTGCTTACGTGTGACAAACAAATGACCAACATCTTTCTGTTTCTCTCCAGGTTGCTTTGTCTGAACCCTGCATCTTTTCTCGCTGTCTAAAGTATAAATACGCTTGTAAATGTGTAGAGGTCAGAGTTCCTTTGAGAAATCTCCCTGTGATCACTTGTATAGCTTTAAATAAACCTAGATGGCTCTGCCAATTCTAATACAACCACAATGCGAAGTTTGATTTCTTCCACAATTTGGTGCCGTGACTCGGAGAGAGATGCCTGGAGTGATCAGTTGAACCACAGACCGTCTCCTCACTGACGCCCCGGCTAGCCAAACTAAGGTAAGAGACCTTTTGAAATCTCTATTGGGGCTTTTCAGTCAGAGACTGCCTGTGTGTCTCCTGTTCACTGCTTGAGGCTTACCCTATCCAACCCTTTTGCTGCCAGAATTGTCAGACCCACTATGTAAGTAGGAACTGTGAATTAAGATTAAAGAAAAGAGTAAAGACACTGTGTTGCTGCTGTCATTGAATGAATCCCTGTGTGAATTGAGTTAAGTTCTGCAAAAAACTATGAGGTCTTTCTGAAGCTAGGAGTGGAAACCTTGTGCAGCTGCCCCGCGGACACCAGACTGTGTGCTCTTCGAAAGCAAGGGTGCAAGGTGGAAACTCTTGGACTGAAGGAGATCAGGGTTGTGTGACAAATTTTCCCTACCCCCACTCTCATGAATGAGCAGTGTCTAACAGTGAGCAACTGCATTGTGTGCCGGTGCTATGGACATTAGCCACAGCATTTCTGTCCGCTAGCAAATCTCACAACCTGACCAGACACCTTCAATAAGCCTCCCCTGTGTGAAAGACCTGTGTGAATTGAGGTTAAGGATATGGGAAGCAAAGGGTCTAAAGACGTACCGGCTCTGCCAGAAGGGACTCCAGCATTGTACATGTGCACACACTATGGCCATAAGAGTTGTACGTTTCTAGGTAAATGGAATGGGTATACCAGAGATGATGCTAGCTTGCAGTCTCCTCCGGAGGGAACATTTGATTTAAGTAAAATCCTTCATCTCCGTGGAGCCCTTGAGTCAAGAGGCAATAAACCACCACAGACTCAGTGGGACACATTTTTTGATTGGTATGCAGAAGCTTCCAAAAGACGTCAAGAATCTCAAGTTCAGAGCCTCAAGCACTCCCAAGAAAAACTAAAATCTCAGATAAAAGAATTAAAATAAAAAAGTGCACCAAAAGGGGATCCCCCATCAACAACATTATCAGCACTAATACAACTTTATCCACAATTGACTGAGAATGTCTTCTACAGATTCACAATTGATTTTTTTTTAGTGTGCCACTCCCATACCAGGCCCAGGAGATCTCCTAAACCCTGTTAAGCAACTCCCCAATATCAGGGAAGAACCCCAGAAGTTTAGAGAGGAATTGGAAACTGTAATCAATTGTTATGAGCCAACATGGGCAGATTTAAACCAATTAATGAGAAGTGTTCTGCCCTCCAAAGTCCATAACAGCCTCATCAAACAGGCTAATTGGCCTCCTCAAGACCCCGGAATGGGAGGTCACTTAGTAGGTGTCCAAGAAAGTCTTCTTGAATCCATGCTTAATATCTGCCCCAGGAAAACTGACTGGGACAAAATAAATAACTGTAAGCAAAACAAAGGAGAATCCCCAGCAGACTACATGGATCGCTTGAAACTCGTATTTGAAAGACATTTTGGCATTGAAGATGCAGCTGAAACTGCCCCAGAAGCAGTTGCTGCTGCTTTTGTCTGCTTTTGCCAGTTGCCTAAACAGGGAGCGTGGCCTGACACCCTGCATCAGCGCTCTCAGGGGGCACACGTGCACCCCCTACACATCACTACTGATCAGTGTCTCTGAGGAAGGCTTAAAAAGCTTCTGACATATGCAGTGGGGGGGGGGGGGCGGTACCACTCCCAGCCACATGCAGCAACCAGCAAAGCACACAAGCATGGGAAATACCCATAACAGATCATAGGCACAGCTACTCCTAGACCACCTAGATAAGCCAGAGGCAAATCAGCATCTTCCCAGAGGCAGAATTAAGTAGAAAAGGAATGGCTGGTCAGAGAGCTATCTAACTGATAGTGCCTGCTGGGACTGCTCTTGGGTTGGGGCACTTGACACACCAGTAGTAGCTGAGGGCTGTGTATTAAGTCATCATGTAGCTTGAAGTGCCCCAAGACACACACGCACACCCACCCCTCCCAGGATTCAAAGCAATCATTCTAAGAGACGCTCAGTCCTCAGGCTCTTTATAAATGTCACACTCCTCTTCCCATTCATTAATGCAATGGGGCGGGTACAGAAGAAATCTATAACTACTGTGCTATGAATGTGAAAACGTTGTGGCTGTGCCACAGATGCTGGCTGCTATCAAATGCTTATCGAGCTTGTTGATGCTGTGCATGTTAGTCCCTGCACAGAGTTATAAATGTAGTTGAAAGGGAAGGGGAAAAAAAGTCTGTTTTCTCTCTGGTTTCTCAGCCTTCTCCCCTGAGGGCTGCTGTTTTCAGTCTCTCTGCCTGATCTCTCTGTTTATGTCCTGCAGGAGGGCTTCGAGGATGCTGACCCCAAGGGAAAAAGGGGGAAAACCCCCCCACTGCTACTTGAAGTTGGGAAGTAACTTTTCTTCCTGTTTTCTACCGGGGCGGGGCCACCCAGGTGTGTAATGTTGTGTTCTGCAAGTGTAGTCTTCATGGAGTTTAAAAACCAGCCACAAGTGATGCTGACCCATTAGGATGTCGACATCTAGTTTGTTTGCAAAGACGACTCACTAAATCAATTCAGGGGCACGGCGAGTGTGTCTAGCTAGAAAAAAGAATTATGCCGCACGTTAGGGACAGCATCACTACTCGGAGAGCAAGGGTAACACAATTGGCGGCCAAGGGCTTGAGAGTCTCTTCTGCCTGACCCCCGTGTTGACCCAAAATGTCGTGGCAAGTTAAGGGATAAGCCATGTTACGAAACGCTGTTGCAGCCTTTCTCCTGTCTGCTGGTTGTGGCTTGGGGATTCGTCCCCTGAGCAGTCCCGCAGATCTTTGTGATGCCCGGACAGAGAGATTATCCGTAAAGGGCCTTGAAATGGAAACCCCTCCGTGTGTCAACCTCCTTACCCGAGGCTCACGCTGAGGTGGCTGGTGCGCCCCACAGTGTGCTGGAGGTGGGCATGGGACCCTGCTGGGTGCGCCGCAGAATCTGGGGTTTTTCCCGTGGGTTTAGGCTCGGGCTTGAGTAGAGGCTTCTTGATCTCTCTGTGGGTTTTTGGTTTTTTTTAAAGGGAGAAGGTGAGTAACTTAAGTTACATGTAAGGTAAAACTTAGGTATGAGGTTTTATTGTCATGAATACTATACACAAACACACACACTGTAATTATTATTATATTTATAAGTTGTTAGCACATTGGGTAGGAGGAAAGGCATGCTTTACTTTGTTTTATATTATTATTTGATGGGTTTGGGGAATTCCACCTGGTGTTCAGGGTGGCAAGATACTTTTTTTTATTGGGTTTTTAGTTTTGGGGTTTTTTAAATTAGTTTTGTTTAAAGTTTTGTTTTTATGATTTTTTTTTTTTTTTGCTTTTTATTTTAAGGGGATTTTTTAATTATATGAAGTTTTTAGTTTTATTACTTTTTACAGGTTAGAGCAAGCTTAATTGTATGTTGCAAAGCAGGGTTACTTTGGGCTTTGTTGAAGTTTTTTTATAGTTGTTATTTTGGGTATTTTTTTAGAATAGTTAGTTATATAAAGCAGTTTTAATTTTTATTTTTAGCAGATTAGCAGATGTATTAGGTTATATTTAGGTGGTCTTTGGGTTTTGTGAAGTTGTTTTTTGGGGGAGTGTTAGTTTGGCATTTTTTTAGAGGTCTTTTTGGGATGGGTTTTACAATTATTTCTTGACTGGTTGCATTTGCATATATTTATGCTGATTAAAATTTTATAGGGTGATATAGTTGTTGAGATAATTTGTTAGATTTTTTATTTGTCAATATAGCCTTTGGGCACAGCAAGTAAGTGTACACATGAAAAAATATAAGATAATGATGTATAATAAAATTTCGATTATAGGATGTAACATAAAATTTATTAATTTTGTCTACGTGGGGTTATATTTTAGGAAAATGTTGTAGTAGTGGTGTTTAGATACTGATTTTAATTTTGCTGTTAGTTTTAGGAGTTTACTGTTTTGGTGTATTATATACAAGTTTGTTTTTTTATTTAGAGTGTTAATAAAAGTACTAATTATTTTTTTAATTTTTTTAATTGTTGGTAAACAGTTTTGTATGAAAGATTTAATGACATTGTTTAATTTACTGGGAAGAGTTTTGTTAAGGAGAAAGATTGGGAATAAGTAGGTTGAGTATAGATATGCTTTGACCCTGACTTTTCAATCTGTCCCTATGTGATTTTCAGAGACCCCAGTGTTCAGTCTTCGCTCATCAATATTGGTTTTGGATGTGTCTGCCTCCGCACCCTATGTCCCTCTATCACCATGAATGAGTTTTATAATATTACTGACCTACAGCACAACCTCTGTCTGTGTAATGTCAGATCCATTACGGGGTGTGACATACAGTATAAAAGAAAAGACATGTTGCATCAGTCCCTCACCCCACAGTACAGCCTCTTCAAACCTAAACTCACTCCAGTCTACTTAGGCATGTCCCTGCAAGCCCTCAGACATGCCATCACACACCCAGAAATCCAACAGGCCTTACAAGCATTACATAGATTCATATTCATAGATTCATAGATGTTAGGGTCGGAAGGGACCTCAATAGATCATCAAGTCCGACCCCCTGCATAAGCAGGAAAGAGTGCTGGGTCTAGATGACCCCAGCTAGATACTCGTCTAACCTCCTCTTGAAGACCCCCAGGGTAGGGGAGAGCACCACCTCCCTTGGGAGCCCGTTCCAGACCTTGGCCACTCGAACTGTGAAGAAGTTTTTCCTAATGTCCAGTCTAAATCTGCTCTCTGCTAGCTTGTGGCCATTGTTTCTTGTAACCCCCGGGGGCGCCTTGGTGAATAAATCCTCACCAATTCCCTTCTGTGCCCCCGTGATGAACTTATAGGCAGCCACAAGGTCGCCTCTCAACCTTCTCTTGCGGAGGCTGAAAAGGTCCAGTTTCTCTAGTCTCTCCTCATAGGGCTTGGTCTGCAGGCCCTTGACCATACGAGTTGCCCTTCTCTGTACCCTCTCCAGGTTATCCGCATCCTTCTTGAAGTGTGGCGCCCAGAATTGCACGCAGTACTCCAACTGCGGTCTGACCAACGCCCTATAGAGGGAAAGTATCACCTCCTTGGACCTATTTGTCATGCATCTGCTGATGCACGATAAAGTGCCATTGGCTTTTCTGATGGCTTCGTCACACTGCCGGCTCATGTTCATCTTGGAGTCCACTAGGACTCCAAGATCCCTTTCCACCTGTGTGCCACCCAGCAGGTCATTCCCTAGGCTGTAGGTGTGCTGGACATTTTTCCTCCCTAGGTGCAGCACTTTGCATTTCTCCTTGTTGAACTGCATCCTGTTGTTTTCTGCCCACTTGTCCAACCTATCCAGGTCTGCCTGCAGCTGTTCCCTGCCCTCTGGCGTGTCCACTTCTCCCCATAGCTTTGTGTCATTTGCAAACTTGGACAGAGTACATTTGACTCCCTCGTCCAAGTCGCTGATGAAGACATTAAAGAGTATCAGTCCAAGGACCGAACCCTGCGGGACCCCACTGCCCACACCCTTCCAGGTCGAGACCGACACATCCACCACGGCTCTTTGGGTGCGACCCTCTAGCCAATTTGCCACCCACCGGACTGTGCAGTCATCCACATCACAGCCTCTTAACTTGTTCACCAGTATGGGGTGGGATACCGTATCAAAGGCATTCCTGAAGTCTAAGTATACGACATCCACCCCTCCTCCTGTGTCCAGGTGTTTCGTAACCTGGTCATAGAAAGAGACTAGATTGGTCAGGCATGATCTGCCCGCCACAAACCCATGCTGGTTTCCCCTCAGCATAATTTGCCCTGCCGGGCTCTCACAAATGTGAGCCTTGATAATTTTTTCAAAGACTTTACCAAGGATGGAGGTGAGACTGACTGGCCTATAGTTGCCCGGGTCCTCCTTCCTCCCCTTTTTGAAAATGGGGACCACGTTGGCCCTTTTCCAGTCCTCCGGGACTTGGCCCGTGTGCCACGAGCGTTCGAATATTCCCGCCAGTGGCTCTGCAATGATGTCGGCCAGTGCCTTCAGCACCCTCGGATGGAGCCCATCCGGGCCTGCCGACTTAAAGGCATCCAGTTCTTCCAAGTGACTCTGCACCACCTCAGGATCTACGTATGGAAGTCTGGCGCCTTGCTGCTGCCTCTCTACAACCCCAGTGAGAGACTTGTCGTGCCCCTCACTTAGGAACACTGAGGCAAAGAACTCATTGAGGAGTTCAGCCTTGTCCCCCCTGTCTGTCACCAATTGTTTCTGCCCATTTAGCAGCGGTCCTATTCCTCCCTGGGCCTTCCTTTTACTCCCAATATATCTAAAAAACAATTTCTTATTGTCTTTTACTTGGGTTTCCATCCTCAGCTCCATGGTAGCTTTGGCCCGCCTAACTGCCTCCCTACAAGCACGAGCAGAGGAGGTATATTCATCTTTAGTGATCTCACCTTGTTTCCACTTTTTATGTGCTCCTCTTTTGGCCCTTAGGCTGCCCTGGATTTCTCTGGTCAGCCAGGGAAGCCCCCTGGCCCCTTTCCCTTTTTTGCCTCGCTCGGGGATTGTCTTGCTTTGTGCCCGAAGGATCGTTTCCTTAAGGCACAGCCTCCCTTCTTGGGCTCCCATCCCTTCAAAACTCCTACTCTGCAGTGCTTCCTTGACTAATCTCCTGAGTGCATTGAGATCAGCTTTCCTAAAGTCTAGCACTTTCACCCTACTAGTTACCTTACCCACTCGCCGTCTTATGTTGAATTCTATTATTAGGTGATCACTGTCTCCCAAATGGCTACCGATCTGGAGGTCCCCTATCATGTCATCTCCCGTTGCCAATACCAGATCCAGTATGGCATTCCCCCTAGTGGGACCATGCACCTCCTGTGTCAGGTGGAGGTCCTGTACACAGGTTAGAAACCTGCGTGAGCGATGGGACCTTGCTGTCTGTGTCTCCCAGCAGATATCCGGGTAGTTTAGGTCCCCCATGACTACCGCCTCTTTAGCTTTTATTGTCTCCGAGAGTTGCCTCAGGAGCCCCGCATCTATTTCTTCCCCTTGGTGTGGGGGTCTGTAGCAGACCCCTACCACCAAATCCCTTTCTCCTTGCCCCCCATGTAGCCTTACCCACAATCCTTCTACTTCCTCAACCTTGGATTCTGTCTTGATGAGGGTTGATGTATATTGCTCACTGACATAAAATGCAACCCCCCCCCCCCTTTCTTCCCCGACCTGTCCTTTCTATACAATCTATAGCCCTCAATATGTACCGCCCAGTCATGGGATGAATCCCACCAGGTCTCTGTTAGCCCCACTAAGTCATAGGTGTTTAGTGCAAGCAGGAGCGCTAGTTCATCCTGCTTGTTCCCCATGCTCCTAGCATTAGTATATAGGCACTTGAGCCCTGCGACTGGTGCCTTTGCTGCCCCCCCCCCCGAGTCCCAAGGGGGCCCATTGTTTCTTACCTTCTTGTTTCTTACCTGTTCTGTAGTGCTGGCCTCCCCATGGCTTTCAGGTTCCCAATGCTCTCTTTCTTCAGGCTAGGCTGTCCTTGTGGGTGCCACATGGTTTGGAGGTCCACAGCTTCCCCTGCCCTCGTACTCCCCTCCCCGTGACGAGCCTAGTTTAAAGCCCGCTGGAGGAGATCCACCAACCTAGAAGAAAACACACGCTTACCTTTGGGGGACAGGTGACGCCCATCCCAGCTGAGCATGTCCCTCGTCGTGATGTGCAGGTCATTGTCCAGGAAGCCGAAGCCTGCCTCGAGACACCACTGCCGAAGCCGCCAGTTGGTCTCTTTGATGCAGTTCTCCTGCCGTCTTCCTCGTCCGGTCACTGGTAGGATGGAAGAGAAAACCACCTGGGCACCGAACTCCTTCAGCACGCCACCCATAGCACAGTAGTCCGCAAGCCAATACAACCTACACTATTATCCAAACTAACAACCACCAAGTTACCCAGGTAGTCACCAGAATCAACCAAATCACCCACTACAGCCCTTGGGAGACCCTCCTGGGCCGGTCCCCAACTGCCACTGGTATTCTGAATCTCACGATGCACCCCATCATAGTGCTGTTTATCCTAATCATAATTTTAACGTTCCTAATTATATTCCTGTATTGCAGACGTGTTTCCACCCTACACACAGTACATGCTAAAATAGATGAGGCTAAAATACTAGCCCAAATACTTTAGTGACATCACCCTTGTGTAAGGCCAATGTTAAGTGGGGGAATAACATAGCAGAAAGCCCCCTTTTCCTCTTGCCTCAATTTGCTCTCCCCTCTTTGGATATGTTTCTCTTCTTCTACCTTTTCATCCTTCCTCTTTCTTTCACTTTAAGATAAGGAATTGTGTTTTAAAATTTGTATGTGTGCATTTTGTATCTCCCTGTGTATTTTGGTATTTTTATCTATTTGTGTGCCATGGCATTTGGAGCTTCTATTTTATACTCCTCACCTTTCAACTTTCAACTAAATGTGTTTAGTTTCATAAGTAAGTTATACATTGTAACATTGTTAACAAAGGCAGGAATCAAACTGCCCTTCCCTGTATCAGGCTGGCCCCTGAAAGAGCGAGTGAATCAGTGATTGAATGTGTAACACGGTAGCAGGCAGCAATTAATACCTGGGAAACTGCAGATCAACCAACAGAAGAACTCAATAGAAACCAATGTAACAACCGGGAACTCTCTAAACGTCAATGATCAAGGACTAGAAGTCCTGGCCTGAGTTAATCAATGCTGGGGACCAACTTTTGGGCTGAATATCTCCATATCGACCACTCCCAGAGCCCTATTCTAAATTCATCAACGGACTCCCAAACCTGCACGTACATGCGGATGACCCCTGGGGCTGACAGATGCCATCTAGTAGCCACCGAGGGGGGGAAGTCCCACGAGGGTAAAAAACCCGTGGATTGGGCAAGCCTGACAACTGGGGAGTCACCAAAGTCTGCCAAGGACAGATAAAAAGCAGTGAAAAGTGAGCCTCAGCAGTGCTCTCTTGATCTCCAACTCGACCAGCACCTGACCTGTCCAGCCAGAAGGACCAGCCAGTGGCCCCCTTCTTTTGGATAACATCACGCTGAAAGAAGCCTTGACTGGCCACCAACGGCAGATTCCAGCTCTTGTAGGACAGGTATACCTGACTCTTGTAGCTTGCTACTGTGTGTGTGTGTGTGTGTGTGTGTGTGTGTGTGTGTGTGTGTGTGTGGACCAGCCCCAAGGTTTATGATTTAACTTCATTACAGTGTTTCAATCCGTCTAATAAACCAGAATTTTAAGGATCCTGAGTTGGGCATTGGTAGCCAACATTACGACAATAAAGCTTTCGACCCCCAACCACACTCTCCATCCCAAACCCTCCACGCACACCTGGGACAAGCACGTACCTCACGCCTCCAATACTCCACCAACAGGCCCTTCAGACACACCTGCCACAACAAAAACACCCCATTAACCTGGCTGTCCCCCACCAACCACCCCCCTCCACGGCACATACACCCCTACAAGGCCTCACCTCCCCCTACCCCTCCCACCAACCCCAACACTCTACCCCTCAGAGCCACCACCCCGGGGGCCCAGAGCAAGGCACAAGCACAACCCCCCACCACACTGCATTTGCCTACACAAGCTGGGAAACACCACATTCCCCCCTGCCCCCCAGCTCTTCCACCCAAGCAACAGCCTCACTTCCCCTCTCCCTTCCAGCACACCATGAGCAGCACCACAAGCAGCAGCTCCTCTCCCCACTGCTGCCCAGGCCAGACCGCCCCCACATCCTCTGCCCCCACCCTGCCTTATACACCTCAGCCCAGCCCCTTCCTGCCCCATCACTGAGCCCTCACGCCCCTCCTGCCCCAGGGCCAGCTGCAGCCCCTTGACTTGCTACTTGCCTCCTCCTGCCCACCGAGGCCCTGGCCGCCCTGCAACAACACTCCCTGCCCACAGCCCTTACCTTCTTGACCCTGCACAGCCAGCCGTTCTCCGCTGCTTCAGCACGACAGGCCAGCAACAGCATTTTGCAGCCCCGCCAGATTGGGCACGTGCCACAGCCCACCACACCCGACACTCCTGCACAGCACAGAACTGAGCTCTCGAACCCTGCCCCAATCCTAACTGACTCTAACTCCCAGCCACAAGCCCTCATCGACAAGACCAAACCAGCCTCTCACCTCCTTTCTCAAACCCAGCTCCCCCCACCAACAGTGCCAGGGCCCCACAGCAGGGCATCAAGGGCCACAAAGCGCTACCGTCCCACATCCCACAGAGACACTTCCTCCGGCCCCACTCGCTTACTCAGGAACACAGGACCAGGAGCACCAGACAGCCTGCCACGCTTGCCAAAGCAGTCACCACACAAAAGCAGCACCACTCTCATCCCCCTACCACACAGCACAGAGTAGCACAGCTCCAGGCAGCTCCCCACAACCTCCCTGGCCGGTGGCAGCCTTGCCCTGTGCCTCAACTGTAGACTCCATCCCACAACCCACAAGCCACTCCACACTGTTGCCACCCAGCAAACGCTACAAGTCATCCGCTCCCTCTCCCGCTCACCCCTGACACCTAAATACCTATTTCCCCCCCACCTTGACTACCCACCCTGACGGCCAACAGCCACCATCCACCCTGCTCACCCCCAAAATGAGCCCCCCCCCCCAAAGGGGCACACACACAGCATATCCTCCTCCAAACAGCAAACACAGGAGCAGGGGCTGCCATGCAGCACCCCATCCCACAGGCACCCATTCTCCAGCCAAAACACACAAGGGCCTTTCACTGGGCTCTGCCACATCACACTGCTCACCACCGCCTCAGCCCGCCGTGACTCGCCACACAAACTGGGGGTGCCCTAGGCTACCAGACCCCTTCCTCCTTCAGGGGCACACAGGCACCACTGCCCTAACAGGGTTGGGGTGGAGGGGCATTCACTGCCCTCCTCTCTTACACTCCTGCCAGGCCCTCAGCAGCCCTGCTGACTGCCTGCACACCTCCAGCTTCTGCAACACCAGGGCCATACACCACAGCCTCCTCCCTGACAGGCCCTCCCACCTCAGCACACCTGCCCCACTCACAGAGCCACCCCACCTCACAACCTCCCCACCCAAGCTAGCTCCCTTCCCCCAGTGACTTTATGCCAGGCTGCACCCCGTCACAAACCCCCTTATCCGACACCTGCAGCCACAAGGCAGTCAAGCTCGCCACAGGGGTCCAGAGGCCCATGGTCACCCTGCTCCCCCTCACCCACCAGCTCCATCCCGCCGTCCGTCCCTTCCTACAGCAGGTCCTCCGGGGGTCCATACGCCACAAGCGTATCGCAGGCCAACACCAGGTCCACACAGTTCTTGAGGCTGAAGGTGCAGAACAACAGACCTCCATCTCCATCGACACAATGCTTTCCTGCCCAGTTGGGACGCCCCGGAGTTCCAGAAACTCTGTCACCTACACTGCCCCTGGCCCAGGTCTGGCCAGACCACGGGCACTGCCCTAGAGTCACTCTTCCCTCTACCCGCAACTTCAGCCAGCACTACGTGCAGACCCCCCCTACCCCAAACACACATCACATGCACAGTGGCCCGGGCACACGCTCAATGGCAGAGCTCACTCAGCAGTACACGTGGCTACACACACAGCCTAGCACATTGTGCAGCAGGCCAAGGTTGCAGCCCATCTCGCATGCCACCAAACACGCAAAGGAGGACACCAGCACCTTTGGCATCTGTTGCCAGAACGAGACGCACCTTCACACACCGCATGCACCAGCAAGCCCCCCGCCCCCTCCCAGGCACCCACCGCTGTCATCACGCGGCAGGACGGGCAGCAGGCCTCCCGGGTCCGCAGGACACCAGCCACAGGCTTGAGCCAAGCCACCAAAACAGACACCAAACTTGTCTACCTTAGCCTCTCTCCCAAAACTGCGCCACTCCAGGCGCAACCCGCAGGTGACACACCAGCAGCTTGCACCGCACCCCACAAGATTCCTTTCCACCTAGACAATGGGCAATACCGCACACACCAACTGCTCAGCCGCCTTCCTGGAGACATGGCCCACATGTTGCCAGGAAAGGGGCCTCAGGAGGGACCGCGCGTGGCAGCAAGAGGTACGGCCTCTGCCTCTCGACTTTCAGTCCTCGGAGAAACGTCTTTGAGAAAATGATCCGGGGGCCCGGCATGGGAGGTCATGCTCAGAGGCAACTGACTTGGGTTCATCAAGGGCAGGTCCTGCTCAACTAACCCCGTTTCTTTTTCCCGTCAAGCCACATGGTCCCTGAACAGGGGGGTCATGGCACATGTCTTCCTGGACTGGACAAAGGCCTTGGGCACAGTTTCCCCCGACATGAGGTTCACACAACACAGCGACTGTAGTGCCCATGCCTACCCGGTCCTATGGGCGGCAAACTAGCCACGCAGTCGCACCCACACAGCAGTGACAGACGGGTTGCTTTCAACCCAGAGGAACTCAGCTGGCACAGTCACCGAGAGCTCGGGCCAAGGGCCCATACCATTCGACATCTTGCTCAGCAATCTGGATGCAGGGGTGGCAAGCGTAGGCTGGGGAACGCTCTTCTCCATACAGTGGCTGACAAGGCTCTCAACGTTGGCATCGCCTCCAGGACAAACGTGAGCCGGCAACATGAGGACATGGTCCGCAGGGCCCGCTGCACCCTGTCCCACATCTACAGACACATTGCAAGTGGGTCCCGGGAGGCAATCCCACCCCTCTCTGCGGTGCCGGGCCTACTGCAGTCACAGTCCCACATCTGGTCCCAAGAGGGAGGTGGCCGGCACAGAGAGCACCGCTCCCTCAGTCACAGGGTAGCAGGGCAGGCCCTACAAAGCAAGGCGACTGGGCCCAAACCTACAAAGCCTCCCCCAGACTAGGTGGTGAAAGCATCGGGTGACTGTCGAAAAACTCACCTGGGGGAACAGCGGGCCTTGGGGGAGGGTCTGGTGCCCGATTCCAGCACCGCCCAGAGGCGCTAGCAGGAACACCCGCCGCTTGCGACTGACAGTTTTTGTTTCCCGCCCCTTTCTCATCAAAAAACTAGGTGACTGTAACATTAATGCCTTCACAGTCAGAAGAATTGCAAATTAGCTGAAGGGTCATCCTGAGAGGATAGTGGTGGAAGGGTCTTTTTCAACCTAGAGGGAAGTGGGCACTGGAGTCCCCCAGGCCTCGGTCTTTGGGGCCACACCATTCCATTTCTTTATTAGTCACTGGGACGAAGGCCTAAAAAGCAGCCTGTTCAAATTTGCTGATGAGACCAAGATTTGGGGGTGAGGTGGGCACGCGAGTAGAGAAGGACAGATGACAGCAAGATGTGGACAGGTTACAGGGGTGGGCTCACAAAAATAGGATGCGTTTCAATGCTGACAAGTGGAGAGTGCTGCACTTTTCTAGTAGGAACCAGCAGCATGCTCAGAGGCTGGGAAACTCCCTTCTGAGCACAGTGGCAGAAAGAGATCTTGCAGTCATTACTGACTCTGAGATGAACACGGGCCCACAATGCAAGGTCACAATGGGTAGGGCTTACCGTCCCTTGTCGTGCATCTACAGATGCATCACGAGCAGGTCCAAAGTCGCAATCCTCCCCCTCTATGTGACACTGGTCAGGCTGCAGCTGGAGTACTGTGTCCACTTCTGGGCACTGCGCTGCAGGCGAGATGTCGACAGCATCGAGAAGGTCCAGAGGAGGGCCACCCGCATAATCCGGGGGTAGCGTGGCAGACCCTACAAAGAGAGTCTATGGGACCTGAACCCGTTCAGCCTTCACCAGAGAAGGCTGAGGGGGGCCTGGTGCCCATCTATAAGCTCCCCAGGGGGCACCCGCAGGCTTTGACAGAGACCCAGTTCTCCCTAGCACCCCCCGCCCCAAACAAGGAATAAGAGCCTTAAATTGTTAGTGAGTAGGTTTAGACTAGACATCCAAAGGCACTACTTCGCAATCAGGGTGACTAGGATATGGAACTGACTGCCAAGGGAAGCGGTGACGGCTCCTACCCTGGGGGTCTTTCAGAGGAGGCTCAACATCTACCTGGCTGGGGTCATTTGAGCCCGGTTTCCTCTCCTGCCCAGGGCAGGGGGTCAGACTCGATGATCGACAAGATCCCTTCAACCCTACTGCACACAGGGCAACCGGAAAGCTTCTCCGAGGGCACTTCCTTCCCTCCCATTTGGTCACGTGTCCACGTGTGCCTCCCATTCATGTGACAGCGTTGACTGACCGGCTAGCAGAACGTTCCACATAGAGGGAGAGGCACCTTGGGGGCTACATGGCTTACACATGGCCGATACAAACATATCACATGGCTAAGGTGAAAACCATGCTGTGCGCGCCGTGTCTGCTGGGAGCTGCCACACCCATGATCTTAGCGTGCGGTTTCACAACTGTGGACATGGCCATGCCCATTTCTTTAGACAGTGGGAATGGCGCCGGTCTCTCTCGCGCACACACACGTGGCAAAGGTGTCTTTGGAGCGACCCCGGTCTTGGACCTTCAGTGACTCAGCACGGGTGCCTTTTTTGTACATAAGATTTAGACGGTGTTAGTCAGCCAAAGGCCGGGAGAATCTCTCTCCACGGGGACTTGTCTCCAATGACCGAGGTGGAAACAAAAGGGAGGAGTCAGCCGTCATGGGCACCGCCGCGTTTTCTTTTGGGTGTCGCAGGGGTAGGGTGTGCTAACCGAGATGGGGTTCTATCTGATGCGTACCTCTCTCATTTTACAGGGAACAGCAGGTGACCACCAGGTGTCATGGGCTGCACGTGGGAAGGCTCGCCGGGAGGCAGGCACCACAGACAGGTAAGGAAGAGCCAGAAATCATAAGCGTGAATCTGTTAATGCTTGCGTTGGTCTGTCCGACATTTGGAGTCCCAATTGGAGTCCCAATACTTTCCTCTCCAGGGATCAGGGGGTGACCCATAGGAAATGTCAGCAGACCCTGGCACCAGTAAGTACTTCTGGGGACTGGGTCAAGAGCACCCACCACCCCTGAGCTTTCACGGCTTGGATGATTATGGCCCCCCTTCTCCGACAGGCTCGGCAGTCATTGGGAAGGCCCAGAATCCTCCCCATTTTGGTCTCCGCCACATTTTCTGGGATGAAGGATAAGGCGCACGCATCTTTTTGCCCCGCACAATGACTTGTGTCTCAGAAATCCAACCCAGGGAGCTCAGTAGACTTTGGTCTAGGTAACGTGAACACAGGCACCTGAAGAAGAAGGACAGCAGAGAGCATACTTGTGCTGCCCCGGAAACAAAGGCGGAGGTGACCTCTGGACCATGACAGCTGGCTCCTCCGCTTGCCAGTGTGGCAAAAAACTCAAAGGGCACTGTTCCTCGCTAAGTCGGTATTGACACGGTGATTGGATGATCTTGCTCTGTAGGGGTCTCGTGCCTGGGAAGGAAAATCATGCACGTGGGAAAGCTCTGCAGAAGTGGCTGCCACTGTATTTTCATACATTTCTTACTCGACCGCGTCACATTGGGGTTATGGTGTCTATGGGCTGGGTTTCCAACATTACATTTGGGGCACCCAATGGTGAGACCACCAGTTTCCTGAACAGGCAAGGACCTACGATAGCCGGCCTCAGTGTTAGTCATTTGGTTACAGCTGGTGCCAATCTGCCTTTTAGCTCATGCAAGAAAGAGCTCACTCTAAACTTTGAATGAGAGAAAGAATTTGCACGCTAGCTCTACTCCTAGAAAATAGAAAGGGCTTTTCTTCTACTGGATGCATTCACTTGCGCAACAGCCAAAACAAAGTCCCGGGCCTCATCCTGGTACCCTGCAGTAGGGAATGTCAGGGAATGCCGGGCACTGATTGGCACCAATGGAGACTGGCTGCGGAGACACAGGCGCCGGGGAAGAGTCACAACGTATCGCTTTCCATGGGGAATACCCAGGGGCACGTGACATTTTTGAACCATTCGGTTGGGAAAACACTGTGACTCTGGGCGTACGTTGCTCATCATCACGAGGGATACGTGGGAGCCTGTAGCCTAGGATGGCATTCACGGGGTGTTCAAAAAAAACCCCTTTCCACCTTTTTTTTTTTTCCTCACAGCAATGACTCATCAGCTGTGGGTAGTCACATGGAAGATTGGGCATGTGCTTGGACTTCAGGGGAACCCTCCGCAGTTGCGGGTTAGTACGTGGAAGCCTCGGCAACTGTTCTCAACATCAGCGAGACGCAGAGCTCCCTTGTTCTCAGGCCCCATTGCCTGAGGGGCCCCATAAGCCCCACTCACCGAGGCCCTTGCAGGGATGGGCACAGACACTTAGAAGCCACAGGCTTGGTATACTTGTCACCGGGGCACCAGGCCTAGTGTACGAGTCGACGCCTGCCTCTTCTGGTTTGTTCCTCCTCTGCTTTGCCCCTTCTTAAGTTTGGCTAAGGTCAGGGCCCCTTGCCCATCAGCATGGGTCAAGAACAGATGTGGGGATGGACAAGCTCTGAAAGCACAGCCTCCGCTCTGACTTTCAAAGGAAAGGCGGCCATTCCCAGGCAGACAGGCCTTGGCTTTGCTCACCTACCTCGTGCCAGCCAGGGGCAGAAAAGGAGGCAGCAGAACCCACTGCCCTGCAAATGGAGGCAGGGGCACCAAGCGCTTGGAAATCAAACAGGCCACAAAGCAGACCTGCCTGGCTGGGTGACCCTCTGGGGGATTTCGCTCAGCAAAAAGGAACGAGCTCCCACTTCCAGAAGCAATGACCTTCACAAAGCTACAAGGCCGCTCACTCGGCGCCCTGGCACAAGCACGCTCACGGGAGGACAGCGCGCTGGGCAGCCAACATCGGGCCCCGTAAGCTGTGGCAGCACACAGGGACAAGCGCTCCCAATGCCAGAGAAATGCGAGGCTACGAGGCTGTCCCTGGGCCCAGCCACCAGCAGGCAATCCTCCTGCTGGTGCCTCTCATTGACAGCAATGTGCCACATGGCTTCGCTTTTTCCAGGAAGGGCCAGCAGCTCGGGCTCCCACAACCAGGGCCTGCTCTCCTTCCCGGCCTGCCCCACACACAGCTCATGCATGCCTTTCGACAGCGGAAGCTCATTGGGGCCACAGGTGACTTCCTGGGCATTGCGTTATGACTCCTCTGCAAGGACAGCTGGCCCTTGGGGGCTGGGCCAGAGGTGGCAGAGCGGCAGCTGGGCTCATGGCCTTGTGCCTTTCAAGGGCTCCGGGGGCAGCCCCATGTCTCAGGCTCGAACTTGGGCTTGAGCAAGTCCCAGGGGAGGGCGCAGTGAGGGATGCCCTGCTCCACCCTGCGGTTGAAGGCAGAACCTTGCTCTGGCTGCGCAAAACCCTCTTGGAGCCCCGGGTGATGTCAGTGCCGCGATACGCAGGAACTGGCATGCTCAGTAGGCAAGGTCCTTTGAGCAGGTGGGAGATCTTGTTTTTGACCAGACAAGCAGCTTGAAAAAAGGTCTTAGCAGGCTTTCTGGCACAGCCCCGCTTCTTCAGGCCCGGGGAGTCCCTGCTGGTCTGAGACTGCATGCAAAAAGAGAAGCTAAAAGCACAACAAGGTGCTGGTGAAAATGGAGAGCGACAGGCGCACGGGCGATGGGGGCCATGGGATCCGGGGAACATGGAGAATACACCCTGCAACGCCTGCGGGCCCCCAGCCCTCATAACTGCAGGCTACAGTGATTAGCCAAGCAGCCTCACTTTTTCCAGGAACCACCTAGGACTGAAAACCAAGGGACCTGCCCATGACCAGGACAGCTCCCAGCCAGCCCTGGGCTGCACAAGGGAGCACAAGCAGGCTGGAGGTGGCTGGGGACTGTCTGGTTTCAGGTCATCTCCCACCAGCTCAGGACAGCACATGCAGACTTCTCTGCGCAGCCCTGGGGTGGCTGGGAGCTGTCCTGGTAACAGGCAGGTACCAGTCTCCTGCCTCAATTGGGTGACTGAGGCACGGGGCGTGGAAAGAGCTTCAGTGGGGTGGGGGTCAGTCCCAGCCCCCTACTCTTATCCTCTGGTGGTGCAGCCAGCAGCAAGTGAGCTGTCACACAGGGAATCAGTGTAAGGGGCTGGGCCCTGCCCCTCCCCTGCAACTCTTTCCACCCCCTGCACCCCTGCTCAGGGAGCAAGGGTAGGAGCTCCCTGCTGCCAGGTCAGGGGAATGTCGGCCCCACCCCAGCAGCAGACAGCACCCCGGGGCCCAGAGATAAGCATCTCGGTGCTCCCTGCCACCCCCCTGCACTAGCCTGAAGCTGGCCCTGGTGTCTGCAGGGGCCCATTACTGGGCTGCGGGTACTTGGGTGCAAATCTGCTCCCTGCTCCTTGCATGTGTCAATGCCTGCCCAGAAAGCCTTACTCTGGCTGGGCTTACGCAAGCGTAACTTGGAGTCAGAGTAAACACATGTGCAGACATGCCCGCTCCTCATTAACTACTGCTTGGTCACTCTGCTACCTACATTTACAGGTAGTAGGAAAGCATACAGTAGCCTGTGTTACCACACAGTCCCCGCTGCACGCAGTTACAGAGCGACCCTTTACCGTGCGGTACATTGGCCTTCCGTGAACGAAAACACCTTGTGTATCCGCACTTGCTAGGTATGCGTACGTCTGCGCTGTGGGAGTGGACTTACCCAAGTGAGCCGAAGCAACGGAAGCAGCCTAGAGGCATCAGGAGGGTACTCTGATCTGACTTCTTTATCCCCCCGTCCTTTAAAGCTACCATGGGCATCTGTTACCTGACGCTGCATCGTGCAGAACAGGTGCATCCTGACCTGTTGGTCTTTCCAGACGATGGATTCCCTGCTGACAGTCTGTTTAGAGAGCAGGGCGTGGTGTTTATCCCGGATGCCAGGCAAATTTCCAGAGACAGCATCTCACATTCCAGAGTTGCATGCATATAAATAACAGCAGCGCTGAAAAAAGGTGAAGGGCACCATGTTTTTCCATAAATCCCAGCAAGTGAAAGCTACATTTCTCAGGTACCAAAAGCCATCCCGCAACTCTACAGACACATTTCGAGGCGGGCCCGTCGGTTAGGCACCGTACAACTTCCTTCCCATTGGAAAGTCACTTAATTAATTGTATCTTTTCTTCACCGTTCTACATCCATTACCTCTCCAAACAGCTGCGGACCTTCACAGGGTGTGGTGAAAGTCTGCTCGTTAGCCCAGCTGAAATGTTCAATGTTTAAGGTAAATTGACGTTGCGAATAGGTATACGTGTTTCAAGGACAGCAAAGGGATTGTACCAAGCTGGGCCCGACCCACCCGATTTGCCTTCTAAGGCAAGAAGATGGGCTCTGCACATGTGGGCGCACTGTCAGACCTTGACTCAAGCTGGGCTTTTGCTACGGTCTCCCACAACATTCCCACAGGTGAGCCAAGAAAGTCTAGGTTGGATAAAGGGTCTGGAAGGCGGACCAAAATGTGCCCGGTTTGTTGCATTCAGAGGGTAGCAGTCAAGGGCATGATGTCCGGTGGGCAGTCAGGATCAGGTGGAGTGCCTCAGGGGTCAGCTCTGGGCCCGTTTGGGTCATTATCTCCATCGGTGACCTGGAAGATGGCATAGAGCGCACCCTCAGCACCAGGGCCGGCCCACAAGTTTTTGGGGTCCCCTGGCACGAAGAAGGCATTGGCAGTGGTGTGGGGGTGGCAAGCACAGAGGCGGGTGAAGGTGTACCAGGGCCCTGGGTAAACACAAGAGTGGAGGCCCCCTCCCACCATGGGAGCTGGACTTTGGGTGGGCAGGGGGATAAGGGCCCCTTCCCTTCCTAAAGCTAGCAAGGGAGGCCTGGGAGACCCCTGCCCGGCTGTGGGGCACATGCCCACCACTTCTCCCTGCTCCCCACCCCCACTACAGACAAATGTACACAAATGCGGGGCAGACAAGGTTCTCCAGGTAAAGCTGATATCTTTTTGAGACCAGCAACATGGTTGGAAACAGTTTTCTAGCCAGCTCTCCAATTTAAGCACCCGCGATCAGGCCGAGGAAGCATCTGCGGTGGGTGCATGCTCTTCCCGGATGGAACAAAGAGTAAAGACACCGGAGGCAGGCCTGCATGCAAGCCAGTCAATGACAGTGTAAATTGAGGAGTCGGTGGCTGAGAGCCAGCAGGGCTCGTGGAACGGGTCCTTAAACCGCTCTTTACCGAAGGAGCGAATTTGGTCTGAGACGCTACAGACATTGTATAAACACTTCAAAACACAGGCCGCCTTGCCAGCAACAGCCTCCTAGCCAACATGGATGTTACCCTCTTACATGCCACCATCCCCTGCCAGGACAGCGTGCCCCACCTATCTCCAAGAGCAAGCTGGCGACTCAGAGTACAGACCCAACAATACGACGGAAATGCTATGCTTCATCCTTGCATGCAACAATTCCACTTTTAAAAAGCACCGCTTCCTCCAGGCCGTGGGCCCACAGGAAGCCACCCTGTTTGTGAGCCACCTGGAAGAAGACTTCCTCAAAGACTGCGCCATGCAACCCTTGCTGTGCTTAAGCCAGATCAATGACATCTTTGTTGTATGGACCAAAAACTGGCCACATCTCCGACTGAGTTCCATCAGAAATGCGGCAGTCATCACCCCTCCGTCCGACTGTCTCTCGCGGACTCTGGCACCGATGTCTCCTTTCGAGACGTGATGATCAGCATCCCGAATGATAAAATACATCCATGGCAGATGAGGAACCCATGGACCAAAGTCCATGTCTGCACGGAACTGGCAGTTGCCCAAAACATGCCACAAAACCCGTGATACCCAGCCAAGCCCTCAGGTAGCACGAAATTGGCACTGCGGGAAACACCCAGGATCGCCACCTCACAGCTCTTAAAATGGCGTTCACATGGCAGAGACACTCTCTTTCAGCAAGATAGCTGCATGTTTGAAAGAGCCGCCCAGATACCAGGTGACCAATGGCTGCAGTGCAGAAGGAAAGCCCTGAGACTCAGGCACTGCGGGTTATGACATATCACCGCTCCCTCGAACCTACTTGGAAAATCCTCAAACCATTGCAGCCCACACTACAAGGAGACCCTATTCTTCCCAAGATCTTCCCGGAGCCACCTGTCCTGACCTCCTAACAAGCACCGAGCCTTGTAACCCTCATCGCCAAAGGCAAACTTGTTGCAGCCCAAAACACACCAAACTGGTCCAGGCCATGCCATGAAATGAAGTGCAAAGCCTACCAGTGTATCTCCACTGCCATGACTGCTACATGCCACAACAGAACCGTCGTCCTTCCTGGGTCTGACACCGGTACCCCCAGAAGCATTCGCTATGTCATCCAGCACACCAAATGCCCCAATGGCAAATATGTAGCAAGGACCAAACAACAACCGCGCGGCACAGTGAACACACGACGGAAATGTATCTGAGGCCGGAGTACCCGGTGACTGGTAGGGGCACGTTTCTCATGAGCAAACCGCTCCCACTCCAGTCTCGCAGGATGAATCCTCCACAGGAACATGCAAAATGCTTTCCACAGACGAGCCTATGAAAGTCACTTTGTCAACCTCCTGAATACAACAACTCCTGGCCGAAACATAGAAGCAATGCAAAGTTGTAGAACTCTTGGTTCCAAAATGATCCCTTTATGAGACCAACTGGGAAACCACCAGAAACCTGTCCTTTTTGGTGAGCTTTCAGGCTCCAAAGCCCTTCATCAGGCTCTGAGAAAAGTATAAGTGGTAAAAAGTCCCCATGGGTAGGAAATACATTTCATTTGGGCACAGAGGCAGCTGGAGGTGGACAGCTGTCCCTCTGGGTCCAGCTTTGTCTTGCGATCTCCCAGTTGGTTTTGTAAAAGGGATCATTTTGGAACCGAAAGTTCTACTTTTTGCATCGCCTCACATCTACAGACCAGCACGGCTACCGAGTACATCCCGTAAACACGGACGACGCCGAATTGCAGCTGATGTTGGATTTTAAACTTTGTGTCAGAACAACAAGCAAGGTTTTCTTTACCTCCCTGCCTTCCGTCTGACACCTCCAGGGAAGGAATTTTACCTACTTGCTGTGCCAACGAGAAGCTCAGCACAACTCTCAAAGGCACAGCTACACTAAACATAGACCAGGGATTTATGACACGCTATAAGCTGCCTGACATCCGACTCCACAGGTACCTCTCCACTTTCCCCTGCTACATTCATCCCTCTTCCCCAGACCCACCCCACCACTGGCAATGTACATCTCCACTGCCTGCCCTTCTTGCTGCAGACCAGCTGCTGGCCTCTTTACTATTCATGCCCTCCAGGAAGAGCGCACACCAACTGCAGAGGCTTCCCCAGCCTGACCAAGCATTTTTAAACCCAAAAGCTTGCTCAGGAAAATGTTTCTAACTATTTATTTGGTTTAATAAAAGATCTCTCTCTCTCTCTCTCACACACACACACACACACACACACGCACACACACACACACAGAACCCCTCCCTGCCCCCAGCCACCTCAGTCTCACTCCGCACCACCTCCATTACACTCACGTGCAGGGACCTGCTGCCTGGCCATCCTGAGCAGCCCACAGGTGCAGTGGACAACAAGGAAACATCCCTGCTGTCAGAAATGAGAACAATCTCCTAACTGACTAGGGTTGCTGATGGCTCCTGGCAGGAAGGCAGCCACACCACACATTCCAGTGTTTGAAAAATGTCCCGACATTCAGAAAAAGTGTCTGTTATTTTCTGTGCAGCACCCTCGCGCGCAGTGAGATGTGCCAAAGCTGTGCATGCACTTGTATATCATGTAGCGGGCGATCCAGTTCCGCTGGAGGGACGGCACCGAGCACGCTTACAGCACAGGCTGCTCCTTCCTGGGGAAGTGCAGTATCATTGCAGAGAGAGAATTAAAAACAAAACCGACCACAAATTACCACTCATGAGTATGCAACAGACCCTTCTGCTTTTCAATATAGTGCAGAGGGACCATGGCAGGCTAGAGCCGAGCACAGGCAAACCCATCCGAGCAGCAAATACCTGAGCATCTGCCCAGTTGCTCAGGCAGGTTTTGCAACCGGCGCTAGTCGCTGCCACAGCTTCACTGTTATCGGTCCTTTGGCTAGGCAAGCCACCTGCCCGAGCTCTGACTGACCCGAACCGCCTGAGATAAGGACGGTGCAGTAGTGTCGACCTGTTTCACCCCTACCTCTGCCAATCTGGCAGGCTACATTTCCTGTGTTGCGACCCCAAGATGCAGAACGCAGACTCACCTGAAGTCTCGTGCTTTATGGAGAGATTGGGAAGAGAGAACACAGTGCTTTTGAGGACTTTTGTTTTTTCTGCAGAGTTTTTACCATTCAGAAAAGGGGCAACAAGGGTAAAGGGGAGGAGAAATTGGACAGCTGATAAAGGCTGGCACTGAGGGCAAAGAGGAGGCAGAAGTGAGGGGCTGGATGGTGCATACGAAGTGAATTGGCAGGGCAAAGCCAAGCAGCAAAGGGCTTTCAGAGCAAAGACGGGTTGTTCCATTTCAGTCGCCTTGCGTCAGGCCATGAGGCTTCATTGTTACCCTCAGTCCCAATTGTTTTCTGAGGGTGAAAGCAAAGCAGGCCTGCTCGGCTGCCAAAGAGACAAAAAACACGTGTCTCGGTTTAGGGATGCTGCCCCTGCGGGGCACAGGCTACGCGAACAACACTCTCGGCAGCACCGCAACAATGGAGCCCGGAAGAGTCTGTGAGATGATAGGACGCGTGCAAGTGGGAAAACACCCATTATGCAAAGGGGACTCTTCCCTAATTGCAAAAAGCGAGATGAGGGTGGTGATCCCTCAGCTTTTCACCAGACGATTCAAAAGCTCCCACCACCGAACGCCACCTCCTGCCACAGACAAGGGCCACAAAAGGAGACTAAACAGCATTTGTGGGCTAGCACCATCCAAGGAAAGGGCCAGAAGCAACAACACTAGTGGACCGATGCATCCCACACAGCCGTTTTGCGAGTACAGAAACCCAGAGAGGGCCACCGGGACCTCTGTCTTGTGCCCCATCCCTCTAGAGCCATTTGTAGACCCAAACTCTGGGCCAGTGGCTGAAGCTTCAAGCCACAGGTATTGCTCCAAGGAGGTGGGAGAAAGAACATCTACGTGGCCATCGCCTAAGCCGAGCCTCTTCTCTTCGACACGCCTGCCATTTCTTCTCCTCCAATGGGGCCGAGGAATAACTGCCACCCTGATAGATAATTGCCCGGAAAAAATATGCACTGGCGTAAGAAAATACGCAGCACATACAAGCTGTGGTGAACAGTCATGAGACACGCTTCTTGTGAATTGTGTGCAGCGTTCAATATGGTTTCTGACGACTGACATTGCAAATAAACAGGATCATGTACAATGTGCTTTGTGAAGCTTTCATGGAAAATGCCCATGGGTTGCAGATCAATTTTACAGCTTTAAAAGTATGGAATATGCTGATTGTCTATTTGAAAAACTGGGGGAGTCCAGTCTGTGTCACAGTTGGTCCATTACTAAAAGCCACTCCTAGGAGCTCCCGGGGATGAGCCATGTGCTGTTTCAGAGGCTATCAATGTGTCCAGAGTGACACAATCACTATGATTTAATTGGGGGTGAGGGAGGAAGGAAAAAACAAACCATCTTGATGGAAGGAACAAAATGGCTGATTTAAAAAAAAAAGTCGACTCGCTTGGTGAAAAAGGCGTTGGGCTCGGTTCTCCTGAGCAATGCCTCAGCAGACAAACCTATCCAGGGCACCTGAGCTTAGCAAAGATCTTTTGTGCTTTTTAAAACACAGGAGTGACTGCTGTCCCACAGTTAAGATCCTGGTGTATAAATCAGTGGACATTCACACAGCAAAGGTTGCCCCCTCCCTAAAGACCTGACACACCAAAGACAAAGCGGGTGGAAAGGGGGAACTTTGTCATCCCTGGCTTGCAGGTGAGGAATGCCAGGTGTGTCTACACGTGCCATTCATGTGCCTGAGCGCACCTAGGACCACAGCCCGTTGAACCAGGGGGCTCCAGGGGGTTGAGTCTGCCAGCCCAAGGCTGCTCCTGCCCAGCTTCCTGTGGAACAGAGGGGCTGGCTGGGGCACGAGGGGGAGCCAGCGTGGGGCTAGCCAGCACACTTAATAACACTGCCACACGCTATTGCATGTGTTTACAAATACTATCTTTTGGTGGTATTGATTACTTTACTGCGGCCTAATTGTGCCACGTGTGTACATGCTGAGACTTTACTGTGGAGCTAATTAGCTCGGCAGCAAACGTCTCACGTAGACATGCCCACAAAGATGTGGGGCTAAGGAAGCAGCCAGCGCAGCCAAAATATTTTAGCTTGGGCACTTTTTTTTTTTTGGGGGGGGGGGGAAGGGGGGAGATAACTGATAAGGAAATGTTTTCGTGTTCCAAGCAAATCAGCCAAATTAATTCCAAAGCTGCGAGTCGTTCAAGAACCACATGTGGCCCTACTACCAGCAAGCATCCTCCATCCCTGCCTGGGGCTTCTGATGCTTCCAAATCCTACATGGAGGCTTGGGGTTCGGATGCCCCTCCGTTTGGCCCACCCTCAGCCGCATGGCTGCAGAGGCAAGCTAGGGACGAGTCTCCCATTTCCATAATGCGGACACATAGCCAAGATCTTCATACTGGAAGAGAAAGTGGGAGACTGTGCCTGACCTCGGTCGAGGTACTACCCCATGCCAAGAAGGTGGCCCACCCCAGCGACTAGGAAAACTACCTTAGTGGTCGTGGTGTTTCCCCTTTAGCTCAGGTTTGGACTTTCAGTACCTTATCCAAGTCACAGCAGGTGTATATGGCGTAGCCAACAGCCAGCCTCGGAGCTCCTAAATTACAATCCAGCGCTGTAAGCACAAAGGCCGTGCTTCTCGGAACTGGGCTACATGCAGGATGCGTTGTAATATTTGCTGTGTGACCTCGGCCGAGTTATGCCTTCACACTTCTGACAGCGCCTCTCCTGTCCTGCCACTTTCAGTGAGAGAGCCTTCGACTTTGTCATTTCTATTGTTTCAAATAGCCTCACAGCATCTCCCTGCCACATCCGGTACCCGGCTGATTTTACCTGCCACCCACAGCACTCGCTTTTCACTTGTCACTCCTGCTGCCAGTGTCATTTAACTATTGCTGTATCATCGGTCCACGCGAATGCATTTGGAGGAGACGGTATGAAGAACGGGAGGTAAAATGGAGCAGGGCTGCACTGAAAGAGAGAGAAAAAAAGGTGTCCTTTATAAACAAGCAAGGTTCTTTGGGTGAATCTGACATCTTTTATCAGACCGTAGTTAATCATCTTGATTGACTGTCCCTTTCTCTCTCATCCACAACTGCTTGCCACAAAGGCAGAGGATGCCAGGGTGCTCATGGCGCCTACTTAGAAAGTGGCCACAGACAAACAGCACCAGGAAGCCCACAACCAGACTGTGGCATCAGGGATAAACTGAGCCGCTTATTTGGCTTCCTACAGAAGAACACCAAAGGCTTAAAAGGAAAACGCCAACCCAGATATTTCATAGATTTCATAGACATTAGGGCTGGAAGGGACCTCGGAAGATCATTGAGTCCAGCCCCCCGCCCAAAGGGCAGGACGTCAGCTGGGGTCATAGGATCCCAGCAAGATAAGCATCCAGTTTCATCTTGAAGGTGTTCAATGAAGGCGCTTGAACAACCTCCGGCGGCAGGCTGTTCCAGACCTTGGGGGCTCGGACAGTAAAGAAATTCTTCCTTATGTCCAGCCTGAAACGATCTTGTAGTAGTTTGTGACCATTCGTCCTCGTCATCCCTTGGGGCGCTCTGGTGAACAAACGTTCCCCTAGATACTGGTGATCACCCCTGATAAACTTGTAGGTGGCCATCAGATCACCCCTGAGCCTGCGCTTTTCCAGGCTAAAGAGCCCCAGGGCTCTCAGCCTGTCATCGTAGGGTCTGCTTCCCTGACCCCTGATCATGCGCGTGGCTCTTCTCTGGACTCTCTCAAGCTTCTCCACATCCTTTTTGAATTGTGGAGCCCAAAACTGGACGCAGTACTCCAGCTGCGGCCTCACTAAGGCCGAGTACAAGGGGAGAATGACGTCCCGGGATTTGCTTGAGAAGCATCTATGGATGCAAGCCAGCGTTTTGGTCGCTTTACTAGCCGCAGCATCTCATTGCAGGCTCATGTTCATCTTGTGGTCAATGATGACCCCCAAGTCTCTTTCTTCCATAGTGCTAACCAACATAGCACTGCCGAGCCTATAAGTATGCTGCGGGTTTTTTTTTCCCAAGGTGGAGAACCTTGCATTTATCGGCGTTGAACACCATTATATAAATATAAAGTAGCCAGAAGTCAAACTGTGCCAAAAGGCTTGGTAGAAACTCAGGGCCAGATCTGCAGACAAGCCGGTCTCAGCTGGGTTGGGAATAAAAGATATCAAGCCACCCTTTAGCGGCACCCTCTCTCTTCCCAATGTAGCTGTCTGGCTATTAAGCCAGCTAAGCAACATTCCAACATCCCAAAGGTGATTTTCACTACCATTGATCACCAGGGTCCTTCAAGAGACCACTCCGACGGCTCTGGCTGATGGGTGCAGAGGCGCCCGAGGCAACCCCCTTTCTCTCGGCCAGGCCCGTTCCTCCTCAAAAGCTAGGAAGCTGTTTGCATGCAAACTTACTCAAAGTCTTGGTATGACCCAAGGAATCCCCAGCTCAGAAACAATTCTTCCTCACTTGGGTTCTGCCTTTAAAAGCTGCTTTAGGTGGCCCTACTGGATTTTGAGTACGCTACGGTGGCATGGGCTCCAGCCTCTACCGGGCCCTCTAGTAAAATATGACTCTGAAAATAGATTATGAAAGGACAAAATGGTGCATGGACAGTAGCACCTCCGACACATTTAAGACTAAGGAAAATGAAGGAGCCTTTAGCAGAGACTGGCAAAGAGCATACACTGTCTGCCTCCAGGACCGCAACCGCACATCTGCTTTCCCACACACCCAGCTATGAGACACATATGTTGGAATGAGATGGAGGTGAGGTGCCCACGTGTGAAAGAGTAAATGCAATGCGGTTCTCCTGTAGGATGCTATGAGGCTCTGTTATAATAATGGATGCAAGGTAAGGGGAGACCAGCATGGGAAGACTGTTCCAGCCACCTGCGGAGGGTTTGGGATTGAGAGTATGTTCGGGGGTGGAAAGGTAAGAAAGGTTTATTGAATTCACAAAAACACAACTACACGTAGTAATGAGATAAACAATGACAGGCGAGAATAATTTGCATCGGCATCTTATCGGCAATCCCCTCCAATGCTTGATGTATGACACATTTCTCTTTCTGCAAAGCTCAGCAAAGTCAGGCATCCCCAATCGGCACTGTCTGAGAGGCACCGGAAAGGACCCTGGCATTCAGTCCTTGGGATTCTCGAGATCCACAGGCCCGCCAATCCGGGTCAACACCTAATTAATCCCTTTCATGGAACTGTCTCTTCCTTCTGAATGATTTCTGGATGTTTCAGCCAATTTATAACTTCTGAACCGTGCTGATAAGTTACAGATGCTTTTTGCTTCAGCTGTCCTTACACTGACCAATAGCAGTACAAGCCTTGCATTTATTTGATAAGGTTAATTTTAACTAGGCCACAGGGCCTTGCTACTTCCAGGCTTTGCTAAGTTGACTCGGCCTTACTTCATACAAGGCCTTACTACATCTTAAAGTTTAATTAGGCTCTTAGCAATGACATATAGCTTAATGTCTAAACAAATGCCAGAAAAACACTTAGTCTAATCTCCATAGAGCCTTCAGCAGGCTCCTTTATCACACAGACATAATTTTCAGCTGTCAGAGAAGACTGTATTTGGAGTACAGGACAAAATCCCTTTCCTTGAATGTGATCAATGGAGGAGACAAGTCAGGAACGAGAGACAGTGGAAACATCAAAATAAATTTTTACTCATCAAAACCAGGACACCTGTGTAACACATCAACCGTGGGGGCAATGGGGAACGTAGCTCTTCAGATGACATGTGGCTGGTACAGGAGACCTTGCCAACGAAGCCCACGTTCAGAAACACAGGCCAGGCTTCGGGTCTGCTCGTGCCGACATGCCTCCTTCTCTTCCGATGTCCATTTGTTATGTGCAGCATGCTTGGCAGCTCACACCACTTCATGAACGCTAAATATGTCTGCTTTATTGCATGAATCCAACCAGAGGCTTCTGCGGGGAAGGAACTGGGCTACAGGTGAATAGATAATGGAGGGAACTTTACTCCATGCTTGCAAGACACTGTCAAACCAAATAGAGCCATTTCGGGCACAGAAAATAAACTCAAGATGTGCTAGAGAGAAAGCATACCGGATTCTCTCTCTACCATCTCCTACGTACTGCTTTTGAAGTGTCCGTGCTGTTCATACAGCATAGGGATAGACACGATTACTTCACCTGGCATCCTTTGGGATCGATATCGCATGAGTTTAAGGCTAAGGTACTAGATCAGCTGATACCCTGAGGAAACCGCAACCCTTGAAAATGTAAACTAGCTGGGAGTCCATTCCTGCCAACAGAGTGGTGCATGATGGCTCGGGGCTGGTCTTTTTAAAGCAACTCAGGTGACAAACTTCCTGTGATTTTTACGGGAGCTGTGGGCCTAACTACCATTTAGAAATCTGGGCTCGAGTGGCTCGGTTGCATGAGATGCGATGAAAAATACTTTGAGAGAGAGAGAGCTCCTGCCCTGAAGAGCACGCAAGCTAACTTAGACAAAGCACAAGGAGTGAAACGTGTGGGAAGAGAAACCATTGGCCCCAAGTTACCAAGCAGACAGTGGCAAAAGCCAGGAATGCTCAAAGGGGCTGAGGTGCTGAGTGGCATTTCCCAAGCATCCATGCATCTCTAGCTGTTCCTCAAAACCCCCTTGGCACCCTGGAAAACCTGTCCCCAGCTTCTTAACTTCCGTTCCAGGACTCCATACTCCCTCCCCAGATTTTCCCATTTGTTCCAAGGCAGACAGGCTCACGGGTAAAGCAGTACAGGCAACCCCAACTTAGCGCTCTCAATTGGTCCCTGGAAAAACCAACGTGAAGCTAAACAAGCACTCAGCAAAACCAAAAGTATCTGATAACCCAAAATGACATCTGCGGTTGTTTTTCATGACCCACGATGGCAAAGATGAGAATTATCATGAAACACACCAAGAACAAAGTGAAATGGCATATCCTTTCCAAGTGGAGCTTTTCAGGGAAATAGCGCTAAATCAAACGGCATTAAGCAGGGGTTGCCCGTACAGGCAGCACCGCAACCTTTCTCACTCAAAGCAGCCCCAAAAAGGCACAAGCCCAATTTTTTCAATGTCGCGTGCAATCTCTCTCTTTGAAGCAATGCACATTCAGGATGGTACAGCCAATGGTTTTAAGCGGAGCCCATTCAATGAGGTAGCTATGTGATGGTGGGCACAGGGGCAGGTGTGCAGCATGGGGCTTTCTAGCTGTTACTTTGCTCCATTAAGATATATTCCCTTACCCTTGTGAAAGCCGTTTATTTTTCCAAAGCAGCTTCAGATCAACCCCGGATATCAGTTTAGGAGCTCAGCTCCTTACCTTGACTGAAAAGAAAAGAAAGGAAAGGGGCGATGTCACTTAGCAATGCGTCAGCAGCATTCCTTGAGATAAGAAATTGCATCTCAAATTTTCTTTTTCAGACGCCTGTCCATTTGTTCCTTTCAGCAGCGAATGTTCATCCGTCAGGCATCAGATCTCAACAGGCACATAACCTCATGAAGGAGCGAGATTATCTTGCTAGGCAAAACCAAGCATAGGCAGTGTGTGAAAGCTATGGTTTGGTGATCTCTAACAATGGGATCAAATCCTTGAGTCTCTCCAGGGAAACAAAGTCCTTAATCTAATCTCAACTAGGTACAGGGCTTTGAATAAGGGTGCCTAAAAGTGGATTTTCCTCACCTCTGTTTTTAAGCAGGTCCTCAGAAACAGGTTGCCATGTTAGAATGAGAATTAGATTTCTGAAAAATGATGATTCTTCTCTTATTGACATTTGTTCTAACTAGGGCACGATGCTCAAGACTATTGCTGGCTGCCCCAGTAAAAGTGACGGGTTTTCAGACCTATTTCAGCTTCCCAAGGAACAGGTCCAAAGCCTACATGGACAGGCTTGCAAAGGCATTGACATTGTATTGGACATTTGACAGGCTCCTCCCATCCCCAGCAACACATGGGAAGCCAGCTTCAGCCACATGCTGCTCCGGATGGGATGGACCCAGCCGGGTCAGCACTGGCCAGGAAAAGTGGCATGCAGCTGAAGCTGGCTTCCCACAAGCTGCTGGGGATGGAAGGAGACCGGCCAGGTCGGCCCCAGCCAGCAGAAGGAGTGGCAGAGCCGTGTGCCACTCAGGATGGGACGAGCCTGGCCAGAGTGGCAGGGGCTCAGCTGCATTTTTCCCCTGCCTGCAACGGTCAGTCCTGAGTGGAACATGGCTCCACCACCGCTTCTGCTGGCCGGTGCAGACCCCGCCGGGCTCCTCCCATCCCCAGCAGCTTGAGAGAAGCCGGCTTAAGCTGCATGCTGCTCTGGATGGGATGGACCCAGCCAGGTCAGCACTGGCCAGAAAAAGCGGCATGCAGCTGAAGCTGGATTCCCACATGCTTCTGGGGATGGGAGGAGCCCGGAGGGGTCTGCACCAGCCAGCAGATTGGTATAATGTGACCAGCCTACGGCTGGGAGGGGTCAGGCTCCCTAGATCTGAGACCTGATGTAGGCTATGGCACAGAGACTCACTCTGCAACAACGTGCTAATCAACTTGTGTCTGTACCTGTGTCTATAGACATCGGACTATTTCCACTTACCACTCAGTAACGTTCAACCAGTGACCGTGCATGCACAGACATGCCCATAGTCAAGTCATGCCAGAAGCCTGACCAAGACTGGGTTCCAAGACAGGCACGTGGTCTCTCAAGACAGATTCTCCCAGGAACCATTGCTCCCAAGTGACTCTTCTCCACGAGGAGTCCTTTGTGCTGTGGGTGAAAAAGAATTAATGTCTACATGCTTGGGCTTTCTCCTAGGAGATCAGCGACTCCTCCAGGAGAAAGTGAATGTTGTACCTTGTCTCTGCTATTCTGGTCTTGGCTCTGCCACTCGGTCCATATCCTCTGCGTGGTGAAATCCCCTCAGTTTTCCCTTTCAACAGTGTCTGGTGGAGGGGCTCCATCGGCCAGCCCCTCCCGACTGTTCCACATGCTGTGCAATGACGATCGCGATGGGGTCGATGCTAAGGTTTTTCTTTCAGCTGCCTCCCAGAAACCAAGCTCTTTCCTTCCAGATGACTTCAGTGATAAAAGCTTGTTGAACTCCCTGATAAAGCTGGGCTTGCGATAGAAATCCATTCTATTTATTTGGTGGTATTTTTCTTTGCTTTTGAGAGCATCTAGATGTCTAGATCATGGGCAGATCCCCACCTCTCATGGCCGTACATCAGCATGAAAACGGTATTGGGACTGAAGCGTTGCAGTCTGGGTGTTAAACGGTCAATTCTGATTGAACTCCGTTTAGGCCAGTAAATGCATCTCGTGTACCATCGAGTTACAAAAGACTTGTCTTCCCAACTGACCCGGGTGGCTCTGCCAAGTTTTTTAAATGGACTTGCCTCTCGTGCTGCCCTGCCTTCTAAAGCAAGGTGCTCCCATTATACAAAGACATACTTAGCCAAAACAACAGTGCATCTGCAATATTCATAGCAACCTTCGTGTCAAGTATAGGGAATGCCATTGCAGCTACTGTAAATGCTTTGGGGATGCCATTACTGTTTTAACAGTAAGAACCAAGGAAAACGCTACAAGATGGTTCCCCACAGATCCAGCCATTTCATACACTCCACTCAGGACAAGGAGGGCTCCACAGAAATACTAGGTATGATAACACGTAAGCACTCTGATGGATGGCAGATCAAAACAACAGTTTAAACGCATCAGGAGCCTGCTGAGCCTAAGGACCAGGAAGTCCAGACCACCTCTCAATAACTCCAGTCTACCCAGGGCCGATACCGTGCCAGCAAAGCAGCCGCAACACACACAAGAATCTAGAGCGGGTCTCTTGGAGCAGCCGGTTCCTGTATATTTTCCCGTTTGTAAGAAGGGCACTTAAAATGGTTGCTGTTCATCTTTGAGGGCCTCGTTACTCTGAATATTCAAGCCACCTGGCCATGGGCATCCTCCACAGGCGTGAAATCAGAATCATTTTGCATCCTGACAAAGTGCCAAGAAATACTACTTGATTGGAGAATGGGCTCGGTCATTAGCGTCTTTGATTGCACAGGGGAATGGCGGGATTTGTCAGCACACATTTTAAATGCAGTTTTTCGCATTAAGCATCAGGCAAAGGAACAAAACTTCCCACAGTAACCGGAGGTGCCACTAAAGGTTCATGACTTTTCCAGGCCACCAGGCGCCAAAAAATGTTCATCGTGGATTCAACACCCACGTTCCTTCTCTGGTCAGGAGGAAAGCTCGTTCTGTTTGTGAGACAGAGGACTGTTACGCTGAAGATCTTGACTGCTATTATCAGGGGGAAGTATTTAAGCTGTGGCTGTACACACAGAGTCCGATGAGGATTGGACACCACTGGGCTAGGCCCTGGGCAAAAAAAAAAAAAAAAATTGCTCTCTCTCGTTTGTCCATAGGACTCGCACTCTAAGGAGGATCAAGTCTGATCTTCTGTTTTAAGACCTGGACCGAGGAGACAATACTAGGATTATGCATGTCATCTCTGACAGAAGAGGGCTGGCTCTTAGCATCACTTCCTGTGATGCAGCACAAGTTACTTCATCTCTCTGCGCTTCAGCTCCCCAGTTGGAAAATAGGGACAGCGACACTTCCCTAAATGAGGCCTGACATTCAGCCAGGCCACTCGTACCCAACTTGAACAATTTAAGTAGAGCTGGTCTGCTTAAAGAGCCCCAGCTCTATGCTAAGAAATGGCGTGAGTATTGAGTGGTCAAGCCAATCACTTAAAGTTGCTATCAATGCTCCTGGTCCCCAGAACCCCCAGCATCCCAGCAGCTTAAAAGCTTCTCCCCACTATAGAAAACCTTTGAGAAATTCCAAGTGTAATTTTGCATCAGATACCTGAATAACACGGCTCCGGCCTTTACAGACCCTGCTTTGCCACGGTCAGGGAATGGGAGACATACCGAGACGGCTATCTAAAGGCAAGGGGGCACTAGAAACTTTCTCCGATACAACGAGGGCTGGAGATGCAATGTCTTCTGCTCCGTACTGGCAAACAGCCCTCCTGCAAACAATGTTAAATTGGCAGACTCTGTTGCTGGGCAGCTCAGTTCATCTCCCGGGCTAGTATAAGCCTCTATATGCTGCGTGTCCGCTTGGGCAGGTTGCTTGCATAAGGTTTACACATGAATGTTTTCAGCATAGCTTTTTGGAGGTGAGTTTGCAGAACAGCCCAACAGTCTGTGATTAATTACAGCCAAGCCGCTGAGCAGCTGTCCCAGTCCTGAAGGGAAAGCAGAGATTTGGGAGACAGCAACTGCTGTGTGGATATCAATATGCACAGTAGAAACTACCCTACAGATTGTACTTGGTCCGCGGCCACGCTCCTTCTAAAATCTGTGGGAAAGCAGAGAGTGGGTAGCTCTGAAGGCAAACAGTCCCTGGCAAGGGAATGTGGAGGTGGATCGTTCCTTCCCTATTCAGGAGCAGCTGGTCCTCAGCACAGACTACAGCTTTCCAGGAATCAGGGGGCTCCTCCTTAGTCGTGCCCCTTCACCTTGCAATAGGCTGTCTCTTCCACTCTGAACCTCCTCTGCTGCCCTGCAACAGCTGGAGCAGCTCTCCTTAAGGGGTCTAATGCCTGTTCTGGAACATCTTCTAGCAGATATCGCCCCCAGGCTAGACTGGGCCCAGCACTACCCAGCAGGTAGAACGGATACATCGGCAATAGGCTAGTGTATAACTTATGCAGCACGCTCTGTCTACATGTGCATGCTTGTGCATCCACCGCGCAAAGGAAGCTAAATCATGACCACTGCATCAGCTCCAAAAGCTCCACGTACGCAGCTAGAATACTGCCGTCTACAGCACTTGTACACATGACAGGGGTTTAGTCTTCAGTTCCCCCTAAATTGAAATGGTGGGCTTTGAATTGAAACCCACCATTTCAATTTAGGGGTTTTATTTTTCTGTCATGGTACGGTGAGGAGCCCGATCCTTTTATTCTTTCCCAGCGTAGCCTGTCTGCAGCTGGTGGGTAAGCTGCCAGTGGGCCGAGCAACCCCTGAGCTGTGGGGGCTCCAGTCTTTCCCCCCACAGCAGTGGCACCTCCAAGGGAAGAGTTGCATCAGGCTGGGTGCCGTCTCTGAGCTGGCAGCCCACCTGGGCAAACCTGGGGGTGAGGGGCCTGCCACCGTGGAGAGAAGGACTGGGGTCCGCCTGCAGCACAAGGGCCACTTGGCCCACTGGCAACTCCACCCCAGCCGTGGACAGGCTCCACCAAAGAAAAAAAAAAAAGGATTGGGCTCCTCAGTGCTTCTGCCTCCAACAGGCACCTGCTGAAGGCACAAGTGGCAAGGGGCCTGATCCTTTTTTTTTGGTGGAGCCTGCCTGCCTCTACCATGGCTGGGGGAGCGAGCTGACTAATAGCTGCAATGCATCATTGCAAACTCAACTACATCAGGGTGTAGTCTAGTTTGCAACGATGCAAACTCATCTAAAACCCCAAAACTCATGTATATGAAATGCATGACACCATTAAGTCACACAAAGTGACATTTTTGTCACGTGTCCATCATCACATCATCACGTGTACAAGAGACCCTAATTGCACATAGGGAAGTAGAACAGTACATGTAGTGCTGCTGAGCTGAAGGTGCCCATTCAGGTCCTAGACTTGGAGCCCTCTGTCTAAACGCAGCAGACAAAACAAGGAGGAGATGCTTGTGCTCTTGGTGGAAAACTCACCATTTCCTTCATCCCCATTTGTAACCACCAGAGCCTACCCAGTAAAGGTCTGACACCTGGGAGCTTATTGAAAGACAAAATTCAGACTCTCCAAGGTAATGGCTTTTTTTGTTTTTGTTTTTTGTTTGTTTTGGTTTTTTTTTGGATGTGTCTAGCTGTATAAAAGAAGTATGTCATGTCTCATCTGGAAAAGTCTGAAAAGCTCAGAGCTCCTGTGATGAGAGGAGGAGGAAAAAAGTTCTGTATGCAACCTGGATTTTTCTTTTAGGTGAATTCTTCAAAGAAAGAAGAGAGAAATCCCATCTATATTGCTTGGTAAACAAAGACAACGCACACAGAAGTGTCATGATATTTAACGGACGATGACTCAACCAACTGGTAAAAAGACAAGCACTGAAAAATAGCCACACACTTGACTTGGTATGCGGTCCAGATTCCAGTTTGGATAACTACATTCTCTCCACCTGACAAGAGCTGGCATGCTCAATCACAATACTCTGTTTTACGATCATTTCTGTTTTTATCAAGCAGATGAATCAAGACTGACTTTTGAGCATAAAATCGCCGCCACACCTTTTCTGTCGTGTTTGTCAGCGACACCGAACCCGAAACACAACGAAGGTCCCAGAACACTTTTACAGCAAATGCCTCAGCACGCTCCTTGGCTTAACCTGTAATAAAGCTTTTGATTCACTTGACTCCTGCACAGACTACTCACCTGGCATTGTGAATGTACTACTCAGTGCTCCCAGTAAGGACACTTTTGTGATATCCCATGAGGTCCTTCCCCTCAGGTGGCTTGATTCTGCAGAATAGTTTTGGGTCTGACTTATTTACTCAAAAGCTCATTTGCATCACCTAGGCAGCATAAAAGAAGCATTAAAAGGGGTTGGCTATATCCCCTTTGAAGCTGTGTTTCAATGTACGCCTTTTCCTTACAATCATTAGTCATGAGATGGGGAAAGAGAGAGAAAGGAATGAACTGGGGGCTGCTGATATGGTGTAGAAGTGAAGACAGTTGACACTAATACTTACAACAAATGAATAAGCCAGCAAAACGTGTAACAGCTTGGTGTGCAGCAGAAATAAAGGCTACGGACAGCTGTCATAGCAATGTGTTGTGTTTTAGGATGCTCTAAAACACCATTAGTCTAATTGAATATATGTTTAACTAGAGTGTGTCAGTGGTTCCTCTGAGTGCACAGCTGGTCAGAGACAATGAACACCATCTCTCTACATTAAAATACAGTGGAATAAGAAAATCTACATCACTCACAAACTACAGTTGGCATGTCCCACAGTACGGATCACCGAATCACGTGGGCTGTGTAATTGCTGGTGGGGATAGAAATGTAACCTGGGTATACATGCCAAAAACACCACTTGGGTGGCTAGAAAACTGCCGTTGAGTTGCACTAAAGAGAACAGCCTTCTGCCCTCGGCTCCCACGCAGCACATTTGTCTTTCCATCTCAGTGCACTCCATAAAACAAGGAACTATAAACATCCCCGTAGCATAGGTGGGGAAACCAAGTCCCAGAGATTTGACATGACATGACAGCAATAATTTGAAGCTACTGTTCCCACGTTTGACCCTAGTGCCCTTAGCAACAAGGTAACAGCACTCAGCAAGGATGCGGCAGTCCTCCCCTGCCTCTGGGATCACAAGCCAGGATCAGAGTCAGTAGCTGAGGAAAATGGTCCTTTTAACAAGTGTCTCTGGAAGAGACTTTGTTATCCACACTGGACTGTCCCCAATGGGTTGCTAAACAAGATGTTGGATCAAAGTCTGGGATTTGCAAAGCAGCACGTTACTGTAGAGAAAGTCCTCTGAAATGGGACATGGTGCTGCGGCACATCTTAGTACTCGGGAATGATGCCCAATGCTACTGCCAGCTCCTTGTCCAGTAAGATTTTGATCTTGCTTAGAGGGAGTCAAAACCTTAATACTGCTTTAGCATAACCCCCTATCTACACCACTGCTGGGGAGTCCTTACTCTACAGAAGCTGTACATTGAAGCCAATGGAATTACTCAGATGAGTGTTTGCTAACTGAGATTCAGAGATAATCCAGCCTATGGTGAGTAGCCATCATATTCCCACTGGCTTCAGTGGGAGTACAATCAGACCCTTAAATAACCTAAGACTGTCAAGAGCAAACATTCAGATGAGTAAGGGCTGGAGAATATTGCATGAACACAGATGAAAATCAAGCTGCATTTTCCAAAATATCCCAGGCATGCTTGATATAATGCAATAGCCTTGACATTATTTTTATTTTATTCATCCATTTTGCTGCTAATTTGTAGTATTCCGTAGACTGCAGTGGGCATGCAGCTGTTACCACCAAACACATTTAACCCCGTGAGCAGAGAAAAAACGTTGCAGTGTAACATTTCCCTTTCAGGTTTCCCTTGTATCCTTCTGCTAGGAACTATGTTTCCTACCAAGGAGCTATGCTGTATAAAATACAACATTTCAAGAGTAATTTCTATGTTTTATTGCAGAATCCTGCTGTAATCGATAGGATTTGGTGGTCTTCTGTTGCTGCAGAGGTTATTCCTATTCCCAGAGAAGTCAGCAGCAAAGCTCTCATTAACTACAGGCCAAAGCATATGCAAATGCCCTTAATGCTCCAAGAGTGCAACATATCCCAATGATTACTACGTGAATTGGAATAGTCTCATTAAAAAATAAATGTTTTCCACAGAGAAAATATAATAGAAGTTTGCCAGCATTATGGTGCATTAACTGCCTTTACTTTCCAGCACATAATGTGATCTGGTTGAATCCAAACATCACCAGTTAAAAGGCACAAATGAGTTAATAAAGTCATTACTTTTAGTATTTGTGTGCATGTGGGAAAAGGTTGGTCATTTCACCTCTTAGAGGCAGTTAAATAGGTTCCTGGAGGACTCCATTTCTATTACCTGGTAATGGTGTTACAGGTGTCAAAGCTGCACCAGATTTGCTTCACTTTTGCACCTTTAAAAAGTGGTGTGCCCAAGAGGATCCTCCGAGGGAATCTCTTGGAAGTGTGCTATGGTTTAAGTCCCTAGAGAATACTGTAAAATATCAGATTAGCTAACAGTTTTAAATGCTGGAAAAAAGACAACTGTTCATGGATTACAGTAGAGGCCACCCCATGACTGGGCATCCTAGGCAGTACCTTGCCCTTCTTATCACTACCATTTTGCCAGTTCTTGAAAAAATTACCACTCATTGTACTGGTAGCAAGACTGGAGACGGAACGAATATTGTGGCTTCACAGTGTGTTTCCATGCCAGATGATCCACTGAATGAAAGGGCTCTGTAGAAAGAGACAGCTTATTCTGCATCAATTAGTCATTACAATTAAAAGCAGATGCTATCCTACAACTCCTTTCTTTCTAGCAAAAATAGCAAGTCAGGGCAGTTAAGGACCTTGATGAAGTGGCCCAGAAATAGCCTGGACCCTTGGTTGAACAGGATTCATTTTATAATGCCCTCTGTGCCTTTGGATGACATTCCAGTGGATTAATTGAAGCTGTGCATTGCATCAGGAAATCAACGGAGCTTTGCAGGTTTCAATAAAGGAGTAGGTATTTGTACGGATAATGAGACTGCCTGGGATGGTAACGTTCCGTATTAAAAATCAAACCAACACAATTTTTAGACCTGAACTCAACCCTTAGGCCTCAGGACAAGAGCCAACTTTAATTAATCGGTGTCAGGAAATAGTCTGCCCCAAGGAGTGTTATCCTATAATGCCTTCTCAGGGTGTGTTTAATTTTTTTGGTCCTCCCTCCAATACAGATGGTAGTAGCCACTGTCAGGAGCAGGATTCAGGATAAGTCTGCTCCAGCCATGCCAGCCAGCATCGTTCCTGGATCTAAGCACCAATTACTGCTAAGTGAAGCACAGGGGTGCAAAAGGAAAAAGAAACTGACTGTGACTCATCATAGCAAACACATTGATGTATCTTTACATGGGAAGCAAAGAACATACCAGCAGTACGTCTCATTACTCACTTCACCAGCCTAGTACCACTCGGTGATTATTCCCACCCACTCTCTTTTTTCACACCAGGAGCCACGGGTACTGCACTAGCTCTCTATGAAGAATTAACATGAGGAGGCAATAATACAAATAGCTAAGCGGAAGAGTTGGTTTGATGGACTTGCCCTGGGGAATCAAGAACAAAGTTCTCAGACAAAACCTTGGCTGGGTGATGTAGTTGGGGACGGCCCTGCTTTGAGCAGGGGGTTGGACTAGATGCGACCTCCTTTTCTATGCACACTGAGTCATGGAGAAGGTAGAACTGTTTCAAAATCTATCGATGCTTAGATCCAGGCATGATGCCAGAGCCTGCCACTCCTACCTTTGTCAATCAGTAAAACTGAAAACCGCATATGAAGAAAGATGATTTTTAGAAACACACCTACGGAGGTGTGACTGCTTACAGGTCTAACTGAGCTCCTGTGTACACATTTACCGCAACCGCACACGTCCCTAGGAAATGCTTGTGCAGATTTTTACACTTGCCTAGAGTCAATGGCACTCTGCACGTGTCCAGTCACTTGAAGAAGGCTTAGATGCACTGGACATTTGTCCCACAACATCTGTAGGGAGTGATCTGCAGTCAAACTAGGAGCAGAGCTCAGGTCTCTTAAGTTAAAGCCCGTTCCCTTATCAGCTCTGGAGCATGGCCCCTTAGAGTAACAAAAGCATATTTTTGCTCTGTTAACTCTGTGCCTAATTCCCAAATAAGCACCGAACCTCGCCAACCTCATCACCAGAAGCAAACTTCCTCAAGCCCAGAACACACCAAAAGGATCCAGACCGTACCAGGACAAAAAATGCAAAACCTGCCAACACATTTCCACCACCCCCACAATTACTACATCCCACAACAGAGCCATCAGCATCCCTGGATCTTACAGCTGCACCTCCAGAAATGTAATATACCTCATCCAATGCACCAAATGCCCTGATGGAAGATATGTAGGAGAGACCAAACAACAACTGCGCACCAGAATGAATGCACACCGGAAATCCATGAAAGACAGAAACACCCAAATAAGGCGGGGGCACATTTCTCACAGGAGGGCCACTCTCTCTCCAATCTCTCAGTCCTGATCCTCAAGGGAAACTTACACAACACTTCCCAGAGACGAGCCTATGAGCTCCATTTCATCAACCTCCTGGATACTAGAGATCATGGACTAAACATAGACATTGGATTTTTGATACATTATAATCGGCCTGGCAACTGACTCCACAGCCCAGCCCCTGGCTTCTTTAATTTTTATTCCATTCAGGAAGAGCACACACTAACTGCTGAAGCTTCCTTAGCCTGACGAAGGGTTTTTGAACCCGAAAGCTTGCTTAATAACTATTCTCCAACTATTTGGGTTGGTCAAATAAAAGATATCAAATTCACCCAAGGAACCTTGTCTGCCTATGTCCTTAGACCAACACAGCTACAACCTAAACCCCTGCAACATGGATGATATTGAATTCAGCCGTCTGAAATGGAAATTGTACAACGTGAAAAAGAAAGAAGCCAAACTCAACAGCGACATATATTTTCTAAGCCTTTGCAAGAAACACAACTTCATTCCCCGAGGACTAAACATCTACAATCCCCTGACTACTACACACAACTCCAAATATGCTTCACAGCTATGCAGAAGAACTTCAGAGAAAATTAGAAATCATCTACTCTACCTACTCTACTCCAAAAGATACCAACTCATAAAGGAAATCACCATATACTACAACAACTTAAAAGATAGAAATCCATGCAGGTTCCCTGACATTATACAGTGGATACAAAGAGACTACGAAAAACTTTCTACAGCATTCATCCTACAGAAAAAGAAGAAATGGAACACATTACTCCAAGAACAAGCTCCCCAGCCACAATACCACCAGCAGAGGAACAACACCAACACCTTACGACCTTCCAACCTCAGACTCGATGAAACTGCAAGCAGCAACCAACCCACAAATATTATCAATCTCTCCACACACACGCTTACCATAACTGAAAAATCTGTCCTTAATAAAGGCCTAAATTTCTGTCCAGAAAAATACCCTAATAAAATACTTCAATGTGGAGAACTAGAAGAATTCTTCCAACTCCTGCACCTCAAAGACTATTTCCATGTCCAAACTGAACCCACTCCCAACAACAACTCATCCTCTGACAACATTCAGGAAAGAAGCAATGCCAAAAAGCACTCAAAAACAACAGATTGGACACCTCGCAGTGGACAAAACCCTAACCTTGACCGCTACATTGACTGCTTCAGGGAAAGAATGAACAATGAAATAATCAACAACACACTTCACCACAACAACCTCTCTCTACCAGAGAAAAAGGCCATAGAATCTCTAAGATCTAACCACAACATAGGAATAAAACCAGCAGATAAAGGAGGAGCCATAGTCATCCTAAACCATGAGGATTACATAAAGGAAGCCAAGAGACAGCTCTCTGACACCACCTACTACAAAGAACTGCAAGAAGATCCTACTCCCCTTTTCACCAAAAAACTCAACAATACCATCAAATCATTTCCATCAAGACTACAAGAAAAACTACAGACCTTGATTCCCCCACTACCTAACCCGGGGACTTTTTACATGCTCCCTAAAATCCACAAACAAGGGAACACTGGCAGACCTATCATATCCAACCATGGGACCCTAACTGAGGAAATATCAGGTTTTGTAGAATCAATCCTAAAACCGCTTGTCCCCACAGAGCAAGTTTTGTACAAGACACTACAGACTTTCTACGGAAACTTAAAAACATAATCCACCTTCCTAGCAACACACTCCTAGCCACAATGGATGTTACCAGCCAAAATACCAACATCCCACACCAGGATGGCATCCAAGCCTGCCTTACATATCTACAGGAACAAGATTACAACTCAGAATACAGACCCAAAGATACTACTGGGCTTATACACTTCATCCTCACACACAACATTTTTCTTTAAATAATCAACACTTCCTCCAGATGAAGGGAACAGCTATGGGCACTAAAATGGCCCCACAGTATGCCAAACTTTTTGTGAGCCACCCGGAAGAAGACTTCCTCAAGAACTGCACCGTCAAACCCTTGCCATACTTAAGAAGCATCGATGACATCTTCATCATTTGGACTGAAAACCTGCAATCTCTGATTGAGTTCCATCAGAAATTCAACAATCACCAACCCTCTATCTGACTTTCTTTGGAATACTCCAGCACCAACATCTCCTTTTTAGAAACAATGATCAGGATCCAGAATTGGAAAAAAAAAAAAAAAAAAGACAGACCACAGTATACAAGAAACCCACAGACCAACATACATATCTGCACAGAACCAGCAATCACCCTAAACACACCAAAAAAGCTGTGATATACAGCCAAACCCTCAGTTACCACCACATTTGTACAGAAGAGCACACCCGGGATTGCCACCTCACCAACCTTAAAAAGGCTTTCACCCAACAAGGACACTCCTCCAGAGAGGTAGATCGCACGTTTGAAAGAGCCACCTGGATACAACGTGACGAACTGCCGCAGTACAGAAGAACCCCCCCTCCCCCCAACAAATCGCACTTCACCTACTCTACTCCAAAAGAGACCAACTCAGGAAGGAAATCACCATATACTACAACAACTTAAAAGATAGAAATCCACTGGTTATGACGTATCACCCCTCCCTTGAACCTGTATGGAAAATCCTCAAAAAATTGCAACCCATACTAGACAGAGAACCTATTCTTAAAAAGATCTTCCCAGAGCCACCCATCCTAGCCTTCAAACAAGCACTAACCTTGCCAACCTCATCAGCAGAAGCAAACTTGCTTGGTACTGGCTACTGGGGATGACCTAGTCGGCGACCTAGTGATCGATGGGAAGCTGGGTGACAGCGACCACGAGCTGATCACCTTCACCATCCATCGAAAAGCTGGTAAGTCAGTCAGCAACACGGAAGTCCTTGACTTCAGGAAAGCCGACTATGACAAGCTCAGGAGGCTTGTCAGTGCGGCCCTAAGGGACCATGGCCATAGGGGCAGGGGAGGTCAAGAAGAGTGGTTGCTCCTCAAGGAAGCGATCCTCAAAGCACAAACTAAGTCTATTTCATCTCGGAGGAAAGGCAGCAAGAGGGCACAGCACCCCCCCTGGCTCTCCAGGGACCTAGCAGACCTCCTGAGGCTAAAAAGAGAGGCCTGCAAAGGATGGAAGATGGGAGTCACCTCCAAGGAGGATTATTCTGCACTGGTCCGGTACTGTAGGGAGCAGACCAGGAAAGCCAAGGCTGCAACTGAACTCCAACTAGCTTTGAGCATCAAGGACAATTAAAAGTCCTTTTTCAGATATGTGGGGAGCCGGAGGAAAAGCAGGGGCAACATTGGACCCCTGCTGAAACAGATGGGGCAACTGACAACTGACGCCCAGGAAAAAGCCAACCTATTAAATAGGTACTTTGCGTTGGTCTTTCATCAGTCCCATGGATGCCCATGCCCGCTACGGGACAGGGAAGTCCAGGTGAGGGTGATCCCCTGCCCTCCATTGATGCTGACTTGATGAAGGAACATCTTGAGAAGCTGGATACCTTCAAGTCAGCCGGCCCTGACAATCTACACCCCAGGGTACTCAAGGAGCTGGCGAGCATCATAGCCCAGCCTCTAGCACGGATCTTTGAAAACTCTTGGAGCTCTGGTGTAGTGCCCGAAGACTGGAAGAAGGCCAATGTGGTGCCTATCTTCAAGAAAGGGAGGAAAGTGGATCCGGCTAACTATAGGCCCATTAACCTGACTTCTATCCCAGGGAAAATCTTGGAAAAGTTTATTAAAGAGGTCATCCTTAATGGACTGGCCAACAACAACATCTTAAGGAATAGCCAGCACGGGTTTGTTGCGGGTAGGTCTTGCTTGACCAATCTCATTTCCTTCTATGACCAGGTGACCTATCACCTGGACAAGGGAGAAGAGATTGATGTCTTATATCTTGACTTCAAAAAAGCCTTCGATCTGGTTTCCCATGATTGCCTCTTGGAGAAACTGGCCAATTGTCGCCTTGGGTCCTCCACGATCCAATTGGCTCCGGGGTCGGACCCAGAGGGTAGTAATTGATGGAAGTCACTCATCATGGTGTCCTGTGACCAGTGGGGTCCCCCAAGGCTCTGTCCTTGGACCCATACTGTTCAACATCTTCATTAATGATGTGGACACTGGAGTCAGAAGAGGACTGGCCAAGTTCGCCGATGACACCAAACTTTGGGGCAAAGCATCCACACCAGAAGACAGGCGGATGATCCAGGCTGACCTGGACAGGCTCAGCAAGTGGGCGGATGAGAATCTGATGGTGTTCAACGCCAATAAATGCAAGGTTCTCCACCATGGGAAGAAAAACCCGCAGCATCCTTATAGGCTCGGCAGTGCAATGTTGGCTAGCACTATGCAAGAAAGAGACTTGGGGGTCATCATTGACCACAAGATGAACATGAGCCTGCAATGCGATGCTGCGGCTAGTAAAGCGACCAAAACGCTGGCTTGCATCCATAGATGCTTCTCAAGCAAATCCAGGGACGTCATTCTCCCCCTGTACTCGGCCTTAGTGAGGCCTCAGCTGGAGTACTGAGTCCAGTTTTGGGCTCCACAATTCAAAAAGGATGTGGAGAAGCTTGAGAGAGCCCAGAAAACAGCCACGCACATGATCAGAGATCGGGAAAGCAGACCCTACGATGACAGGCTGAGAGCCCTGGGGCTTTTTAGCCTGGAAAAGCGCAGGCTCAGGGGTGATCTGATGGCCACCTATAAGTTTATCAGGGGTGACCACCAGTATCTGGGGGAACGTTTGTTCACCAGAGTGCCCCAAGGGATGACAATTAGGTCGAATGGTCATAAACTACTACAAGACCGTTTCAGGCTGGACATAAGGAAGAATTCCTTTACTGTCCGAGCCCCCAAGGTCTGGAACAGCCTGCCACCGGAGGTGGTTCAAGCGCCTACATTGAACACCTTTAAGAGCAAACTGGATGCTTATCTTGCTGGGATCCTATGAGCCCAGCTGACTTCCTGCCCTTTGGGCAGGTGGCTGGACTCGATGATCTTCCGAGGTCCCTTCCAGCCCTAATGTCTATGAAATCTATGAAACTTCCTCAAGCCCAGAACACACCAAAAGGATCCAGACCGTGCCAGGACAAGAAATGCAAAACCTGCCAACACATCACCACGACCCCCACTATTACTACACCCCACAGCAGAGCCATCAGCATCCCTGGATCTTACAGCTGCACCTCCAGAAATGTGATATACCTCATCCAATGTACCAAATGCCCTGATGGAAGATATGTAGGAGAGACCAAACAACAAATGCACAGCAGAATGAACGCACACTGGAAATCTATTAAAGACAGAAATACCCAATTACCGTTGGGGGCACATTTCTCACAGGAGGGCCACTCTCTCTCCAATCTCTCAGTCCTGATCCTCAAGGGTAATTTACACAACACTTCCCAGAGACGAGCCTATGAGCTCCATTTCATCAACCTCCTGGATACCAGAGATCATGGACTAAACATAGACATTGGATTTTTGACACATTATAATCTGCCTTGGCAACTGACTCCACAGTCCAGCCCCTGGCTTCTTTACTTTTCATTCCATCCAGGAAGAGCACACACCAACTGCTGAAACTTCCTTAGGCTGATGAAGGGTTTTTGAACCCGAAAGCTTGCTTAATAATTATTCTCCAACTATTTCGGTTGGTCTAATAAAATATATCAAATTCACCCGAGGAACCTTGTCTGCATATGCCTTAAAGCATTTGTGTAAATATAGTTAAAGTTCTAGCCTGAATAAGGATGACACGAAGAGTAAGGCTCGAAGTTGATCATGCACTGAAGTGCTGTGCTGAATCCTGCCCCCAAAAAGAAACCATTTTCCCTTCCTGCTTTCTGCTTATTCCATCTCTCTTATTCTTTCTTTCTAATCAAACAGCAATGCTCCGATTCACAACGATCCCTGCAGCAGAAATCTCATTGCACGTTTCCTAAAATCTCATTTGCTTACCTTTTCACAACCCTATCAACACAGAAAGCATCTTGCAAAATGCAAGTACAAATATGTCAAGATTATTAGGAGAAAGAACATCGCCAAATCCCCAACAGGGAATTCCCCACGGGCAGTAAGATAAATTTAAAGTAGATGCAGGAAACAGTTCTTACAATACTCATTCATTTCATCATAATCTAATACAAATAATTACTTAAGCACAAAATCTAGAGGACTTTTTAAGGTTTATCTTGCATTGAACTTTTAGGCTACAACTTCCATAACTTAATTGAAATTATCAGCTTAGTAATCGCCACTGTCCTTGCATACCACATACAGTCACAGTGAGACGAAAGGATGAGACGGGTTCCCGATACGGTAGCTTAGTGCTAATACAGAACTATATTTTAGGCTTTTATTAACCTGTTTCCATGCAGCAACCTACCAAAGGCCCCTTCCAGTCCTGTATTCTTGTGTAGCCCTCTATACTATTAAGGTTGTCCCCACTGTGATCTTCTTCGGTGAAACCTCATTATTTAACATGCTTTCGCTGTTCAAATAGAAACCAAAGAAAGCTGGCCTTTTTCAAAGAAGGTTCCAAAAAGCTTTTGCCGGTATTTTTTGGAAGTGACTAGCAATTTGGGGTATGGAGCTTCAGAGACCTGATTTCAGGGAGGGGGGGGTGGCAAAAAAAGCCATGCTTTAGTTGTGGGGAAAAAAAAAAGGTTGTATGTAAAATTCAACAAGTTCTCATTTTCTTATTCAAAATATTTGTTAAAAATATATCTACCCCCTGCCCCTCCACCACCTTTTAAGAGTAAGGGAAAACTCCGCTGAAGACATTTCTGTGGGAATCCCCTCTACACTCTCTGATGATACTTCAGTTGTCCATCTGAGGATTTTGAAGCATGTTACAAATATTTAAATGATCTAATCCCATCAGACTTTTTTCAGATACTCTTATGGCAGGAATTACTAACAGCCTCACAAGTTCTTTTTTCTTCACGTAGGAGTATGGTTTTACTCTCAAAAGGGACAGCGTATTGACAAAATTGAACAATGTATAATATTATTCCCTTCGGTTTAGCAATGAGGTAACCAAAGAGAACAGACTGCAAGTTTGGATGAAGATGATTTTTGAACTGAGTTCCCAAGCCTGGGATTTATTAACTTGCTTGGTACTTGATTCTTTTCAGAAACCGATCCTGTTCCGATTTTTTCTCTCTTAAACATAGGCAACTGTGTTGTTCAGAGCATCTGAGGTGAAATCTCACTAGTGTTTTGTACCGTGATGTTCAAGAAATATCAGATGGCATTGAAAAAACTATTGCTATGTAGAGATCCTTTGAGAGAGGCGCTGCGGCAGATGACACAGAGTTGACTTTCGGCTTTGTAACATATTGATAGGCAGTTACTAGGAACCAGAAACTGGTGTGCAAACCCTGCCCAGGTGCCATTTGTGACCTCCTCTGTTTCAGGGCTGGTGTGTAAAGAAAAAAATATGAGTTAGGCTGCATCACTGCTACCCTTGAGGTCCTTTCCAAACCAACAGGTCTATGATTTCCTTCTCCATTGCAAAGCTGACGTGTAAGGCCCCACAGTTCTGCTAGTATTTGAAGAAGGATCGACGCCATTGCCAGCAGGAGGACAACATGTTCAGAATGGGTGATAGTGGCGTTTACAGATGGACAAAATGAGGGACCAGGTAACTCATCCACAGTCATGCAACAAAATAGGTGGAAACATGAGACAAGAATCCAGATCTGATGTCAGGCGTGACTACTTTCCCAATGCCCCTCTGGACTTTTCCCAGGAGACCATCTTCTGTCGGGTGTGAACATCCTTCTAATAGGCTTTCCCGGTTTCAAATGTCACTCCTCTCTAGGGGCACAAGCTTCAGTTAAACCTATATCCCATTGCTTCCTTGCTACCAATCTACTTATTTGTATCCCTCGTGTACATTTTATTCCACTACCGGAGTCATGAAGAAATCAATTAGAAGCACAGCACAGCTACAGCTTGCTCTGAGAGAGATTGTTAGCACTTGACTCACCTACTTACACATCAAGTTAGCACTCTTAGGTGGATTTCACTTGCGTCAAGACAGACAGGCTCAAGAAAGGATTGCATCTTCTCCCCTCACCACATGCTTTGCAGGAATGGAAAGATCACATGTTATTACAACCTGAGACCACTCACGAATTTAGTACAGAACAATCCAGCTCACCTGCCCATCCTCTAATGTCATGTCTGACTATTTTTTTGTGTCTATATCCAAGGACTTCAATAAACATCAGATACCAGTGCAGAGATTTTCAAGAGATGCGTTCATTTTAGGGTGTCTGATTTCCAGCACCTGAACAAGATTGATTTCTAGAGTATCTCCCCCACGTGGCTCAAATTGGGCGCCCAAATTCAGACACCTTAGATTGCAAGTCAGTTGTAATCATCTTGGTCTGGATCTTTAACCGAACATTTGTGGATGCAAATCCAGCATTTTACATACACACACCGTAACGCAGACAAGACTTGGAATCGGTGGGATCCAGCCATGTCCTTCAGTGCTTTCCTGAATTAGGGCCTACTTAGCACACAGTGAATAGAATTATTCTGTTTTGGGGCAGTTTATTCCACTAGGTATAGCTGTCCCAATAAATGGCAAAAGCATGGGATTTTTCCTCCCACTGTTTATGAACCACAGAAATATGGGAACATGAACACCTGGGGGCATCTCCGATCTTTTCCGTTTGCCTTATCTGTGACGTCTAAAGCGCGCACACGAGCAGACGTGCCATTAACTGCTACTTAAGGTTTAAGAACGTATAGAAGCAAAAGGGCTTTGTTACTTCGGCCAGTCTCAGGATTACCGTAACAAACTTCCCATAAGGTTGGTCACATATTCTTAGCCACAACATGCATTATTTGATTAAAGGGTACTCCCTGTGAAAGCAAAGCTCTTCACATCAAAGTACAGCCTTATACAATACATCTAATACTGAAGCAGGCAAAATGCATGTGCGCACACATGCACACACACCCATTTTAAAGTTCAAAACAATCCAACACCAGCTCAGAAAAGTGAAGTATTCTCAAGTTGAAAAGCCATTCCCATATCTATCCATATATGGCATTTGAGTAATTAGATGTATTAAAAAGCCGTGCCTGTTGCCTTTCACGCAGTTTCAGAGACATAAGAAGTCACAATTATAAGTCATTAGGGTGAAATAAGGCCTTTGCTGGGCTTAATTAAGTTAAATATTCATGCAAACAGAATGAAGGAGGTATGCGTTGTTCTTAATCAGAACAGAGACTGCTGCTCTATGGTGCAAATTGCTCTCTTATGTGGACAACACCAGGAACCGACAATGCAGGGAGCAGAGCATGAGTTAAAAGGACGAAGAGAAGGTACTTCTGAACGACTCTCACTGTGCTTCCTCTACAGAACAAAGAGCAGAGTCTGCTGAGCCCAATATATGCTAAGGATATACATTGTACCCAGACTAAACTTCCTTTAGGCTAAATTCATTGAATAGGAATCTCTAGCTCTCTCTCTCTTGCACATGCACACACACACCTCCAGTGTGACAATTGATTTCCTCCATGAGTATATCAAGCCCGTGCTCTATTTTTTGAGCTCAGAGCTTCTACTGTCAGGTTAAGGCTTTCTTTCTAACCTATGAAAGTACCTAGTGACCAAGCCAAATATTGCTTGTTTGAGCACGGTACACAAGCAGAAAAGGCATACAGGGAGTAGGGGGAAAGTATAGCGGTAAAGTGCATAGACAGAAATGCCAATTTTTGCCCCATCTGGCTCCTGAAAGCACTCTGCGGCCATGACCAAACAGAAGTGTACGGGTGGAAATACTTTAAAGGGGCCCAATCCTGCACAAATCTGAACCCCCATTGCATGAGGGTTCAGAGGAAGACGTTTCAAAACAGTATTTTCAGTAACTTGTGTCTGCTCTGCCTCCCAGCCTCCCAGCTGTTTTTAGAATGGGAGGGGGGAAGGGAGCAGAGGGAGTTTGGTCTGGGGTTTTTTCAGGCTCCACTGGAAGAGGGGCAGGTGAATGGGAGCCATCCTAAGGTGGGGGTAGGGGCTCCAATCCACCTACCCCACCCTCCAGTACTGGCTGGGGAACCCCAAGAGTGAGCTCCCTCTGCTCCCTGCCCCACCTACCACTCTGAAAACAGTGCCTGGGCTGTGGGAGAGGAGGGGCCATTGCTAAGGGAAACCAGCTGCAGGCTGGCAGTCAACAGCTGGATTTCCCAAACTCTCCCTCCTCCCTGGACCCAACAATTAACTTCTGATCGGTCTGGGGGATTGATGCAACTCAGAACACCTCCTGCAAAGTATGATGAGTTACAGTGGGAAGTTGCTCTTTTGTCTGTGCCCAAAAGCACGCAGCCAAACCCTCTTGAAGAGCTGTGCAAAATGACCGTTTTGTTTCAGTTTTGGATTAGGCCATTTTGGAGGGACAGGGATTCATTCCTGTTTTTTGGATCACCTGTTACCAGATTTGCCCATTACTTTGGGGTGTGCTCATTTATAAGGGATAGTTTCTAGGGTCTTGGTAATTCTGTCAATGTGCTACTTGTGTTACTATACGGAGCTGTATCTCTCCCTTCTGCAAGCCCTCACCCCCAATGGAGCTATCTTGGAGGACTCTATCTCAGTGGGGCTGGGTGCCTCCAGTCACCAAATCAGTCATACACACAAATACACACAAATTAACGTGACACGCCTGACCTGGGCGGATTGTTCAGGAAGAATCAGATCATCAGAGCAACACTAAACTGCAGTCAGACACAAGCACACAGGTAAGCAGACTACCTCTGCATCCAGCTGGGTGTCCAGCTGACACCCTGATGGGCCTGCATTCAGTTCATAAGGACACGTCTGAGTCAAACTGGGTCAATCAGCCTTTACAAGCTGATCCCCTTATGTGTTTCAAACTCAGCACGTCCCAATCTTTGGCCTCCTGATGAACAGACCCCACAATATTTTTGGGCTTCACAGGGATCCTTAGCTTAGGTAAAAGAAGCATTGCTGCAGAGCACGGGAGGAAAGAGAAGAAGAGAAGGAAAAATATACCCAGTTACTACCACTTTGACTATAAAAGTTATTTATTGCTAAGCATATGAAATATATAAGGTACTACTAGTAATAGATATGCAAAAAACAAAACAAAACAAACAAACACAAACAATTACAGTGCTACCCTGGTTTTACTAAGTATTTGGGGAAACTTAGCTCAAGCTTAACTAATACAGTTCAGGCTCAGAAATGTATGCCTAGAGTGAAAAGAGAGAGTGCTGGGATCGCACCAGTCCAAGGTACTTGGGCTGCAAAGCTGACAGGCACAGTCCTTGAAGGGAGATGATCTGTTTTTCCAGCGTCCCAAGAACAACAGGGGATGGTGTTAACACAGGGGTTTTTTCTTCTTTCTTTCTCTCTTTCTGAAGCACCTCTCTCTTCTTCTTCTTGAAACACACACACTTTTTACAGAATTTTATACCCTCAGTTCAGCAACTTTGAAGCATCCTTAATTGTGTAATCATTGTCTTTTCTATTGACAAGGGGTTATCTGGTTTGGAACATCTCAAGAAACTGATTGATAATCAGGAAACACTTAAGATTAGGGAGTAACCAAATACTTGGGAGACAGCTTGAAATTCCTATGGATGGCAGATATACTGATGGGATATCTCATGGTTTCTTCAGAAACAATAGGTAGCTTGCAGCATCAGGATTTTGGATTTTTACTTGTTGTGCACAAGCCTCAGCTTAGCATGACTTTTCCAGATCTTACTATAGTCTTTTAACAGACTTCAGACAATTATTGGGGTGCTCATAACCTTTTGTGGAGAGGACTCCCACCAGTCATCTCGGGAAAAGTATGACAACACCTGTGATTTAGGGATCCAATGGGCTGGATGCTGTGATGAACCCTTAACCATTGTTCAAATGTTGCCCGTACCCCCTCTGACTCGGTCTCTTGCCTCAGCATTCCGTAACCTGGCAACCAAGTTTTTAGTCAACCAAGTTTAAATAGTCCTCCCATAGTGTGACCGGGGAATGTAAGGCCTGAGATGCCTATTAAACTTAGAGGTGTGTGTGTGCGTGTGTGTGTGTGTCTGGGGGTGGGGGAAGTCCTTAGTAAATCCAGATTAGAACTGGTCTGATAAATGCTGAGCTGGGTGTGTGTGAACATGGGTTGATTAGCATTTGGAGCACAGATTCCCCATCATGCAGTGCTCCCCTGCTTCTCTGGTCCCAGAATTCACTGCAGTCTCTGCTTCAGGATTTCTGTTCTCCATCTCTCATGTAAATGAATGGTCATCTGGTTCCATCTGGGATGCAAATGAGACCTAGGGCAGTTGTTTCACTCTTGTCACCCTTATCTGGAGGGTCTTAGGTGTGTCTCTCACTGCATCTTAATCAGTTTCGTTTATGTAGAGGAGGGGAGGGAGAGGGGTGAGTCAGACAGACTGCATCCTGTGCCAGGGTTGCTCAAGAACACATAGCTGAGATGTAACACACCATTACGTTTCAAGTCGACCAACTCAGCTTCAGAGTTTTGATGCTGTTTTGGAGATTTGGATCAGCCGGGGAGAGGCAGGCACAGCTGGGTAGCTGCAGTTTCTCCCGCAGCTCCTCCAGCTGTGCCTGCCTTCCCCCGGGTGGGGGGAGCCATGAGAGAATCCTCCATGGCTGTCCTGCCCGGCCCCAGCCTCCTGACACTTAAAAAAAAAAAAAAAAAATATATATATATATATATATATATAGGTATATATCCCCTCACTCACCAGCTCCAGCAGCAGTGATTGGGACACTTGGAGGCTCATGGCAGAGCCCCCTCATACAGAATGGGGCAGTTGGGGGCAGCAGGGATCACCCCTCCCCACCTGGCACCTGCATGGAAGCAACCAACTGCGCAGGTGCTGTGCGGCTCGTCAGGGTGCTGCATGCTGTCCGGGAGCTGAGGCTGCTGAGGCTGAGTGATGCCAGGCTCCGGCTGACAGATGGAGCTGCCCCAGCTCCCAGACAGCATGCAGAACACTGCTGAGCTGCACTGCACCCGCACAATGTGACAGCTGCTGTGAGGGTGCCAAGTGGGGGGGGGGGGATGATCCCCACTGCCCCCCCCAATGACCCATGCTTCCACCAGTGTCCAGAGGTCCTGATTGCCACTGCTACATCCAGTGAGTGCAGGGCTTTTATATATAAGTGCTGGGATGCTGGGGCCAGGCAGGGAAGCCATGGGGGCTTCTCCTGTGGCTCCTCTGACTGTGCTTGGTGCAGATTGCACCGATCACACTCGGTGCTGGTGTGGCCACAGCCGGCAGCATGCTCTCATGCAGATCCAGGGGCCTGCACCTCCAGGAGGGCTGCAGAGCTATGCCAGACTCCTCCAGCGGGATGCAGGCCCCCAGATCTGCACGTGGCATGACAGTAGGCTGCTGTCCCTCCCCAAGAGCACTGGGATGGGAAGGGACCTCAGGGACAGATCACAGACACTGGTCAGCTACAGATGCCAATATCAGAGCCCTCCTTCTGCCTCTCCCCCCTCCCTCTTCTTAGTTTCTGCTTCCCTATGAACCCAGCTCCAAAACATCCAAAATGTTTTGGATGGTTTGGTTTGGTTTCAGAGATGTTTTGGAGACTTCTGTTTCATTTCGGATTTGGTGTTTTGGGCATCAAAATGGGCTGAAAGGCTTCCAAAGAGAAACAGCTGCCAAAATTTTGCACAATCCTACTCTCTTGGGATATTCAGAACAAAATAGTGTTTTTCATGATCCTCCCATATTCTGGTGAGCAGGCCTAGGATGTTATATTGCTCCCCATCATGGTAGTATTTCCAATTTATTTTTGTCTTTCTTTTAATGACTCTTTTCTCTATTTCCTGTTTTGGAGTTTAGGAAAGGGCCAATCTAATGTTAGCAAATGATTAAATAAGAACATTTACCATCTGCTCAGATGTCCTTAAAATCAGTCAATGAGGGATAGAGTAGATAAAGGGGGCAGGGGTGTAGCTCTCTCTGTTGAGGAAAGCTACGCAGCCCTGCAAGCTGATGTTGGTGACCAGGGTGGACTATTAGAGACCTTCCGGGTTAAAATCCTTGGGGAACATGGCACAGGGGACACAACGGTGGGAGTCTACTACAGACCTCCCACCCAAAGTCAAGAGCTTGACCAGGAGTTCGCCCGGGAACTGGCTGAGGCCCCATGCTCCAGGACCATAGTTATCATGGGTGACTTAAATTACCCAGACATCTCATGGAAAGATCACTCAGCAAAATCTGAGTGGTTGCAAAGCTTCCTATCATGTGTGGATGACCTCTACTGGACTCAAGAAGTCTATGGGCCAATGAGAGGTAAAGCGCTGCTTGACCTGGTATTGACTACTGGGGATGACCTAATCGGTGACCTAGTGATTCATGGGAAGCTGGGTGACAGCGACCATGACCTGATCGCCTTCACCATCCTCCATAAAGCTGGCAAGTCAGTCAGCAACACTGAAGTCCTTGACTTCATAAACACCAACTTTGCCAAGCTCAGGAGGCTTGTCGGTGAGGCCCTAAGGGACCACAAGTCCAGAAGGAGGGAAGTTCAAGAACAGTGGTAGCTCCTCAAGGGAGCGATCCTCAATGCACAAGCTAATTCTATTCCATCTCAGAGGAAAGGCAACAAGAGGGCAGAGAAGCCCCACTGGCTCTCCAGAGATCTAGCAGACCTTCTGAGGCTAAAACGAAAGGCCTACAAAGGATGGAGGATGGGATTCACCTCCAAGGAGGACTATTCTGCACTGGTGCAGTCCTCCAACTGAACTCCAACTAGCTTCAAGAATCAAGGACAATAAAAAGTCATTTTTCAGATATGTGGGGAGCCAGAGGAAAAGGAAGGGCAACACTGGACCCAAGCTAAACCAGATGGGACAACTGATGCCCAGGAAAAAGCCAACCTATTAAATAGGTACATTGTGTCGGTCTTGCATCAGTCCCATGGGACACCCGTGCCTGCTATGGGACAGGGAGATCTGAGTGAGGGAGATCCCCTGCCCTCCATCAATACTGACCTCATGAAAGCACACCTTGAGAGGCTGGACACCTTCAAGTCAGCTGGCCCTGATAATCTGCACACCAGGGTACTCAAGGAGCTGGTGAGCACCTTAGCCCAGCCTCTGGCACGGATCTTCGAGAAGTCCTGGTGAAGTGCCCAAAGACAGGAAGAAGGCCAACGTGGTGGCTATCTTCACGAATCGGAGGAAAGTGGATCCGGGAAACTATAGGCCCATCAGCCTGATCTCTATCCCAGGGAAGGTCTTAGAAAACATAATTAAAGAGGCCATCCTTAATGGACTGGCCAACACCAACATCCTGAGGGATAGCCAACATGGATTTGTTGCGAGTAGGTCTTGCTTGCCCAATCTCATTTTCTTCTATGACCAGGTGACCTAGCACCTGGACAAGGGAGGGGAGATGGATGTCGTATATCTTGACTTCAAAAAAGCCTTTGATAAAGTATTCCATGATCACCTCTTGGTGAAAGTGTCCATTTGTGGCCTCGGGTCCACCACAATCCGCTGGCTGGGAAATTGGCTCCGTGGTCAGTCCCAGAGGGTTGTGGTTGACAGAAGTCAATAGTCGTGGTGCCCTGTGTCCAGTGGGGTCCCCCAAGGCTCTGTCCTTGGACCCATATTGATCAACAACTTCATTAATTATGTGGCCATTGGAGTAACCAGTGGACTGCCCATGTTTGCCAATGACACCAAACTTTGGAGCAGAGCACCCACACCTGATGACAGGGGGGCAATCCAGGCTGACCTGGACAGGCTCAGCAAATGGGAGATGACAACTGATAGTGTTTAAAACCAAAAAATGCAAGGTTCTCCTCCTTGGGAGAAAAAACCTGCAGGATCCCTATAGGCTTGGTAGTGCTACAATGACTAGCATTACAAACGAGACGGACTTGGGGGTCAGGATTGACCACAAGATGAATGTGAGCCTTCAGTGCAATGCTGTGGCTAGTAAAGCAAGCAAAATGCTGGCTTGCATCCATAGATGCTTCTCAAGCAAATCCCAGGACATTGTTCTCCCCTCGTGCTCGGCATCGGTGAGGCCACAGCTGGAGTACTGCGTCCAGTTTTGGGTTCCACAATTCGAGAAGGATGTGGAGAAACTTGAGACAGTGCAGAGGCGAGCCATGTGCATGATCAGAGGGCAGGAAAACAGACCTTATGAAGACAGGCTGAGAGCTATGGCACTCTTCAGCCTGGAAAAGTGCAGGCTCAGGGGTGATCTGGTGGCCACCTATAAGTTTATCAGGGTGACCACCAGTATCTGGGGGAACGTTTGTTCACCAGAGCGCCCCAAGGGATGACGAGGTTGACCAGTTATAAACTACAGCAAGACCATTTCAGGCTGGACATAAGGAAGAATTTGTTTACTGTCCGAGCCCCCGAGGTCTGGAATAGCCTGCCATCAAAGTTGGTTCAAGCACCTACATTGAATGCCTTCAAGAGATAATTGGCTGTGTATCTTGCTGGGATCCTATGACCCCAGCTGACTTCCTGCCCTTTGGGCTCAGGGCTGGACTCGATGATCTTCCAAGGTCCCTTCCAGCCCTAATATCTATAAAACCTATGAAAATCCTGCCAGACTCCCATGCCTACGATCTGTCAGAATTGTCCGAGGAGGGAGGTGACACAGACTGGCCCATGAGGACTCCGATCCTCTTTGCTGCCCTCCTCAACAATAGGGACCACACCGGTCCTTATCCGGCCGCCCGGGACCAGAGCTGAACACTGCAAGCACACAGACAGCCCTGCCAGTGGCACTGCCGTGACGCCTGCCGATTTCTTCGGTCCCTTCACAAGCAGCTCCTCTGGGCCCGCCAACTAAAATGCACCTGGTCCATTCGAGTGACTCAGCGTCAAGAGCCAGCAAGCCGGCATTCCCATGGCGCCCAGCTAAGGGCCAGTTAGGAGACTTGCCTGCATGCTGTTTCAGGAACACAGTGGCAAAACGGTCGTGGGAGCACTCAGCCTGCCCCCTCCCGCATCACTAATGGCTCCCACTGCTTGAGGAGGGGTCCTCTGCTGCCCTGTGCCTTCCTTGGACTCCCTCCTGATCTACAACAAGACTCGTTGCCACCTTTGCTTTCGATTGCTAGCCGCCACTGTGCATTTGCCGCGGCCTGTCTGGCCGCCTCCCTAAACATGCAGGCCCAGGAGGACATCTCCTCGGTAGCTTCCCCCTGCCGCCACCACCTGGATGCCTCTTTTTGGGACCCAGGATGTCTCTGCTCAGCCAAGGATGTTTTGGGGCCCCTTTCCCCCCCAGCATGGAATCGTCTCCCTCGGAGCCCAAAGGATCACTTCCTTTGGGACCAACCAACCCTTCCCGGACTCCCATCTCACCAACGCACCTCTCTCCTGCAGCTTCTGAGCCCCCTCGAATGAGCCTTTCTCGAGTCGAGCGCTTCTCCCCTATCAGTTGTCTTTCCCACCCAATGCCATCCAGCAAATTTGAGGGAAGGACGGTCACTATCCAAAAGGCAACCGCAAAGCTGCCACTCCCCAACCGGGCCCTTCCCCATAGCAAGCTGAGGGAGGCATTGCCCCCAGAGGTGCCATAGACCTCCTGCATTAGGCAACGGCCCCATGTGAAGGGTCAGGTTTGGCCAACAGCGCATCCAAGCAGGTATCGGGGCAGTTTGGGTCCCCCGCAACAACCGTGCACCTTGACTGTGCAGCCTTTGCGGTGTTAGCTGTGGGGGACACAGAGGGATGGCGAGCGCCAGCTGCCCGCAGACACCACTGGCAGCATAGGCAGCGGGCAGGGGCGGCGGCCAACGGCAACTGCCCACAGGCACTACCAGCAGCAGCGGCCAAGTTCATTGGGGGGGGGGGGCAGGCCAAACTCAGGGGATGCACGTGCACCCCCAACGCATAACCACTTTGCTTTAGAGTCTCTCTGTAGTTGTTCTGAAGGCCTTTGTGTCTGCCATTCTGGAAAGAGGCTACTGGGGGCACCCCTCCAGGGGGAGCTTCCAGGTTCAGCCCGTGCAAGAAGGAAGAGGGCGGGCAGGACGCGCCTCGGGAGCTCCGTTTCCGAGGGATGTCGAGCAGACAGACTCCTCACGTGGACGGGCTGCGTCACTCCACTTCCCCATGACCTGAATGAAAGTCCCTCAGTCCAGTGGCACATGGGGGACCAGGGGCCTGTTTGTCATGACTCAGGTGACAGCTACCCAACTACCCGGCTACCATCGATGGCGGCCATCTTGGTCGCAGAGCAAATGAGCATTTCTAGCATGCCATTATTCCTGACTCTGATAACCTCATCGAGCGCTTCACTCTGAATTGAGCAATGGGCTTGCCGTCAGCCTGCTAGCCACCCCCCAGCACCTTCACAAGCTTTCCACAGTCAGAGGATGGTCAGGTGGATGAGAACAGAAGGCACCATGAGACGGGCCCGAGGCAGCGCCAACAGGGCCACGCGGGGGAAGGAAATGGTGAGCATGGTGGTGGGGGAAGGTGGACACGTGATTAAAAAGCTTTCACGTGGACAGAGGGCCTCAAAACAGAGATGAGGAAGAAGGCCATCTCAGAGGAAGGCAGCCCTCATAGGGAAAGGACAGGGCTGAGACACACAAGATCCAGACCCGGCACTCGATACACCGCAACTGATTCTCTGTTCAGCAGCCAAGACCTAAATAGACCCGTGGCTCACAGAGGCCCGGCAAGGGATGCCTTCTCTCAGCGCCTCTGCTTACCATCTTGAACACTGGGAGGATGCAGCTTCCTTCCCCCCGCCCCTTCCTTGGCCAGTCCCGCGCACTTCCAGAGGAAATGCCATGGGCAGTTGCTCCATTTCTGTATGGCACAGAATGCAATGGGACACCCATCTCTGCCCATCTCACCTCGAGCCCATACGCTCACTCAATGGGGCAGGCTTGGGGCCAGACAGGGCCCCTGGCTGTACTGTCCGTGCCTCTGCCCAGGGTGGGTAGTGCCCCAAACTGCCTGGCAAGCTGTTCGTCTGCCCTGTTTCCGTCGCAAGAGTGCAAGGTTGTTGCAAACAAGGCATTGGGCACAGCTGCCCTCCCGGCTCCACACACCTGTGCCCAAACCCTTTGCAAATGCCTCCATCACCTCTCAGAATAATGGGACGCCTTTCGTCGGCTTCACCCAAATGGACGAGAGTAGATGCTACGCTTTCTTCCAAATGTCCCACTTTGGGCCACCACCCCTAAGGCATCCCCAGATAGTGACAGAGGCCTTAGGCCACCTTTTCTTACTCTGGAGGTCCCCAAACACAACGAGTGGTTCACAGCTGGTCGCTCCTCATCAGGATCGTGAGGCAAAGCACCCATCTATGGCGTTCATCAGGGAAGGCTGTGGCATCGAGACCTTTCCAGGCCACGTGGTGTGTACCCTGTACCTGGTCCATGCACACACAGCTACATTGATACATAACCATCTTGGGGCTCATAAGGAGCCTGGCTCGTTTTGTGTTGCACCATTCTTTTTAAGGCCAAGCCGGGTCAGAGTCTGAATCCTCAGTCCTGGGTGCCCAAATCTGAGCTCTGCCCTCGGCCCCTGACAGGAGGGAAACCTTCAGTCATGACCTCGTGCCAGTCATTGAGGGAGCCAAACGTTCCACTGGAAAGGGCCATGGCTTTGACCCCGGGTAATAGGCCATCTTCTCCCACTGCTCCTGCCAACCGCCATACGGCCTTGAGCACAGCACTTCACCTTGCCATGCCCCAATTGGATCCCACTTGATGGAGCGGACCCCCTCGGTCCCGTCACGATACACACAGAAACGGCCACTGGGTTCTCCTCGGAAGTGCACGTCCCTCGCTTTCTGCTGCTCTTCACCGTCTATCGAGACCAACAGCACGGGGGGCTGGCCTGAGAGGGAGAAAATTCTCGGCTTCGCATGGTCAGCACCTACTCATCACTCACTCTCATTGACGGGCCGCAAGAGGTACATTGAACCCCGGAGATACCTTGGGAGGCACTGGGATGTGCAAGAAGGAAAGTTTTGCTTGTCCAGGCTCCCACCCACATAACCCCATGTTCCTCCCAAAACCTGCCACTGTTTAGCGATCGGATTCCAAATACGGGTTTCAGATTCTCATTCCGTGTCCCCTCAGAATGGCATCCTGCATCGCACCAGATGGAAGCCAGGGTACCGAGCGTGGAGATACTCCCTGCTCATCCGAGCAAGCACAGGATGCTCCAAAAGCAGCCAAATGCTTTCTCCCTGTGACGCATGTGCCATGGCTGGGGCTGAGCCTTTCTACCAAGTTGCTTCTTTGAGCATCACAGAGAGCCAGGGCTCAGGCAAAGCCAGACCGGGAAGCCTGACTCTCAGCACTGTAAAGGTGGAGAGGGGACAAAGTACAGCAGAGAAGACCAGATGCATGCAGATCTTGTGCCAGCAAGTCACAGTGCCCATGGGAAGGAAAAGGCCAGGGCAATCCACAGTGAGGCTCATCCTCAGCTGGGGACAGAACCTGAGCATTTCCAGGGGTTGGTTGCCCAGTTCCTTTGTGCGTCTATGAAGACCAAAGCCCCAAAGCTTGTGACAACAAACCTGAAAGGAAAACAGGCTTCCCATGATTTGCAGTGGTGCCTTTCTCCTCTGGCACTCACTCCCACTGCACGGGTCCTGTGTTGTTTCCTAGGTGGAGGAGAGAGATGGGTTTCAGGGGCACAAAGAAGGCTGGCAGAGGTGAACAGATGGCACTCACCGGCATTGACTCATCACAGACCCGTTCTGGGTGCCGGCCGTTCTGGCTCCGACCTTACCGCTTCAAGCCCGGTCTCTCAGGCAGCGCTGGCTCACAGCCACATAGCAGCGGCTTTTCCCTTTCAGGGCGTCGCTTTCCTGCTTGAGGAGTCCCACCAACAACCACGTGGCATGCCAAGGGTACTTGACAGGAGGACTGAGGTAGATGCCTGCACATGGCTTAGGCTCTGGGCGGAGGCCACGGCCGTCTACGCTTGGCCTTCTCTCACGGCCTTGGCTCGCAAAGCAGTTCTGTTTGCTGGGCCGGACCTCGGGTCATGCCGATTGCATCCGCTGGCCGGATTCTCTGCCGCCTGCACTGTGGGTGGTCATCTTCCCATGCGCAAACAAAGAGCACGTGGTTAGAAACTGCTACCGCCTCAGCGCGGGGCAAAGACATCTGTTCAGATGTGATTTGACAGTCACTCTGCTCACGGTGACATGGATGGGTGGCAGGTGTGTAGGGGGGTTAGAAGTGCCTACCGGGCACTAGGGCCATGCGAAGCAGCAGCATTCCATTTCAAAGTGCATTTCACTTCAAAACAGCTGTCCCATCCCATCCCGTCAAAACAGTTTCACGTGTCGCCCCTAAGCTTTTACAGGGCAGGTCAAAATTGCTGTGTCTCCAGCCAAACCACCACAAAGAAGCACCTCTCCGGCTTAGCTCAGTATCGGTGAGACCACAACCGGAGTGCAGCGTCTGGTTCCGGCACTGCACTTTAGGAGGGATGTGTTAATGCTCAAGAGAGGCCAGAGAAAAGCCACCCATACACTCAGAGACTCGCACAGCAAGGCATATGAGGAAAGGGCCTGGACTATCTGGCCTGAAATAGAGAAGGCCGACAGGGGACTGGGTAGCAGCTGGTCGCTACGCTGGAGGCATCCCTCTGGGGCTTGGGGAACAACCGGTATGCCAGGGCACCCTTGGGGAAAGCCAGGAGGCACGGTCACAAACTCCCGGAAAACCATGTCAGGCTCATTTCAGGCTCAACATTAGGAAAAGCACAGCGCAGCGAGGGAGTCCAGACCACGACCATTCCTGTGCCACACTGACAAAAGCGGAGAGGAGGAAGCTTCCATCATCGGCAGCTTACTCGGAGCTGTGCTTGCATTCCTCTGATGCATCAAAGGGACTGAGTGAAGCATAGCTTCTAAAGAGAAAGCGGCAATTCAGCCACTGGGGGAGGATGGGGGAGTTGGCAGGAAAAAGAGGGGGCACTGCCAGGAAAGGCAGTCAGGGCAGGGGACACAAGAGCCATACAGTAACCCGTTGAGGGACCCAGAGGTTAAAAAGTCTGCTCTCAGCACGGGGAGAAGAGTCCAGTGTCTCACCCGAGACCCTATGTAACATGGTCCAGTCCGTGGAGAACTTCTCGGCCCGCAGTGTCCCAACCGGGCTTCTTTTTGGGCGTGGTGTCCTCTAAGAGGGCCCTTCTGCATTTTCATCCATGTGCATTAGTCTGGCTGTGGTACAGTCCTTGTTGACAAGGGGACCAGACCAGCATCTCGGTCCGAAGCACGGTTTGGCAAAAAACTTCCCAGATTTCATCAGGCCTGCAGCTGTCCGTAGACGGACGTGGCTACTGCCAGTAGCCCTCTGATCCCATGATGCACAGGCTAGCGCCTGGGGAACCTGCCATTGGAGAATGTTTTCATGGGGCATCTTTAAAACATCATGGTCTGTGGGATGCCCAGGACTGGGGACCAGCGTCCCGGGGGTGGGGGTGCCTGGCATGCCCTTTATCCATCAGGTGAGAAGAGAGCCTGTCATCCGGGAGCCTTTCTCGATTCCTGGGCTCCCCGGCTGGCCACGCTTGGGAACCTGGGCCCCGAGCCTCGACTCCACAGTCACCCAGCCCTTTGTGAGAGCTGCCCCAGCAGCCCTCTTGGTTGGGTGGTGGGCCAGCACTTCACACAGGGCAACTGGAAAAATTCTCAAAGGGGACGTCCTTCCCCTCTGTTTGGTTATGTGTTCACATGTACCTCCCGTTTGCGTGACAGTGTCAACTGACCAGCTACCAAAACTTTCCACATAAAGTGAGTGGCGCCTTGGTGGTGGGCTCGCGCTTTCCTCGCACGCTACATGGTCTGTGCACAGCTGATTCAAACGTATCATATGGCTAAGGTGAAAACCGTGCCGTGTGCACCGTGTCTGCCGGGAGCTGCCACGCTCGTGATCTCAGTGTGCCCTTTCATGACTGTGGACCTGGCCACACCCTTTTCTCTAGACGGTGGGAATGGGACCCGTCTCTTGCACACGCGCGTGCAGCAAAGGTGACTTTGGAGTGACCCCAGGCTTGGACCTTTGGCGACTCGGCACGGGTGCCTTTTTCATATGTGAGCATTAGATGGTGTTCATTGGCTGAACGACGGGAGAATTGCTCTCTCTGGAGACTTGTCTCCAATGACTGAGGCATAAATGAAAGGGAGCAGTCAGCCGTCACGGGAACCGCCGCATTTTCTTTTGGGTGTCAGAGAGGTAGGGTTTTCTAAATGAGACAGGGTGCTATCTGACACATGCCTCTCTAAATTCACAGGCAACAGCAGGTGACCACTGGGCACCATGGGCTGCACATGGAAGGCTCGGCGGGAGGCAGTCACCACGGACAGGTAAGGAAGAACCAGAAATCACATGCATGAATCTGTTGATGTCTGTGTTGGTCTCTCCGATGTTTTGGGTCCCAATTCTTTCCACTCCGGTGATCGGGAGGGGTGACCTGTAGGAAATGTCAGAAGTCCCTGGCATCAGTAAGTACTTCAGGGGGCTAGGTCGGGAGCACCCACCACCACCGAGCTTCCACAGCTCGGGTGATTATGGCCCCCCCTTCTCCGAGAGGCTCAGCGGTCATCCAGAAGGCCTGTTACCCTCCCCATTTTGGTCTCTGCCACATTTTCTGGGATGAAGAATAAGGCACACGCATTTTTTTGACCCGGACACCTACTTGCGTCTTGGAAATCCAACCCAGGGAGCTCAGTAGACTGCAGTCTATGTAACGTGAATGCAGGCGCCTGAAGAAGAGCAGAGACCATACTTGCACTGCCTGGGAAAGAAAGGCAGAGGTGACCTCTGGACCGTGACGGCTGGCTCATCCACTTGCCAGTGTGGCACTCGACTCAGACAGCGCCGTTCCTCACTATGTCAGTATTGACACTGCAATCGGTTCATCTTGCTCCGCAGGGGTCTCGTGCCTGGGAAGAAAACTCATGTGCGTGGGAAAGCGGGCTCTGAAGAGGTGGCCACTGCTGCATTTTCATACGTTTCTTACTCGATGGCATCACATTGGGGGTATTGTGTCTATGGGTTGCGTTTCCAGTATTATGTTTGAGATGCCCGACAGGAAGACCACCGCTTCCCTTAACAGGCAAGGACCTGCGATAACTGACATCAGTGTTAGTCATTTGGATCCTGCTGGAGCCAGTCTGCCTATTAACTCGTGCAAGAAAGGGCTCACTCTAAACTTTCGAAAAGAGAAAGAATTTGCACGCTTGCTCTGCTCCTAGAATATAGAAAGGGCTTTTCTCCTACCGGATACATACACTTGTGTGACAGCCAAAACAAAGCCCCGGGCCTCATCCCGGGACCCTACGGTAGGCAATGGCAGGGAATGCCGTGCACTGATTGGCACCAATGGAGACTAGCTGTGGAGACTCGGGCACCAGGGAAGAGTCCCAATGTATCGCTTTCCACAGGGAATACCCAGGGGCACGTGACATTCACAAGTCATTCGGTTGGGAAAACACTGCAACGTTCGGCATACGCTGCTCATTGTCATGAGGGTAGGCGAGAGCCTGGAGCCTGGGATGGCATTCATGGGGTGTGCAAAAAAAACTTTCCAACTCTTTTTTTTTTCTTACAGCAATGATTTCTCAGGTGTGGGTAGTCACGTGGAATATTGAGAATGTGCTTGGATTTTGGGGGAACCCTCCTCAGGGTATGGCTCGTACAGGGAAGCCTCGGAGACCATTCCCAACATCAGTGAGATGCAGAGCTCCCTCGTTCTCGGGCCCCCTTTGCCCAAGGGTCCCCCGTGGGCTGCGCTCAACGAGACCCTTTCAGGACTGGGCACAGACCTAAAGCCACAAGCTTGGTATACGTGCCACCAGGGCACCAGTCCTAGCGTGCCAGTTGACGTCTGTCTCTTCCAGTTTGTTCCTCCTCGGTTTTGCCCCTTCTTGAGGTTTCCTAAGGTAGAGGCCCCTTGCCCAGCAGCAGGGGTCAAGAACGGCTGTGGGGAGGGACAAGCTCTGAAAGCACACCCTCCGCTCTGGCTCTCAAAGGAAAGGCAGCCGGGCCCAGGCAGACAGGCCTTGGCTTTGCCCTCCTACCTTGTGCTAGCCAGGGGCAGAAAAGGAGGCAGCGGAACCAACTGCCCTGCAAATGGTGGGGGCACCAAGCGCTTGGAAGATGAAATGGGAGGCCACCAAGGAGACCCGACCGGGCAGGTGGCCCTGCGGATGATTTCACTCGGCAAAAAGGAACAAGCTCCTGCCTCTGGAAGCATCGACCTGCACAAAGATACCAGGCCGCTTGCTCGGCACCCTGGCACTAATGCGCCCATGGGCAGGCAGCATGCTGGGCCACAAACATCAGGCCCCTAAGCTGCGGCAGTGCACAGGGACAAGCACTCCCAATGCCAGAGAAATGCGAGGCTGCTAGGCTGTCCCTGGGCCCAGGCACCAGCAGGCGATCCTCCTGTTGGTGCCTCTCATTGACAGCGACATGCCACATGGCTTTGTTTTTTACATGAAGGGCCCGTGGTTGAGGCTTCCACAGCCGGGGCATGCTCTCCTTGCTGGCCTGCCCCGCACATGGCTCATGCATGCCTTCAGACAGCAGAAGCTCAGTGAGGAGCCTCAATTTTTCCAGGAACCACCTGGGACTGAAAACCGGGGGACCTGCCCATGACCGGGACAGCTCGCAGCCAGCCCTGGGCCACACAGGGGAGCATGAGCAGACTGGAGGTGGCTGGGGACAATCTGGTTTCAGGCCATCTCCTGCCAGCTCAGCACAGTATGTGCAGACTTCCCTCTGCATGCCCCAGGGTGGTGGGGAGCTGTCCCGGTCAGAGGCAGGTCCCAGTCTCCTGCCTCAATTGGGTGACTGAGGCATGGGGCATGGAAAGAGCTGCAGGGGGGTGTCAGTCCCAGCCCCCTACCCTGATCTGCTGGCAGGGCAGCCAGCTAGCTGCCCCACAGGTCATCAGGGCAAGGAGCTGGGCCCTGCCCCTCCCCTGCAGCTCTTTCCATGCCCTGTTCCCATGCTCAGGGAGCCAGGGCAGGAGCTCCCCGCTGCCAGGGAGAGGGGACGGCAGCCCCCCCCAGACAAGCGTCTCAGTGCTCGCCTGCCAGCCTCCCTGGGATAGTCTGAAGATGGCCCTGGTGTCTTCAGGGGCCCATTTCTGGGCTGCAGGTACCTGGGTGCAAGTCTGCTCCCTGCTCCTTGCATGTGTCAATGCCTGGCTGGAAACCCTTACTCCGGCTTGGCTTACACAAGCGTAACTCAGGGCCACAGTAAAGACATGTGCAGACACGCCTGCTGCGCGTTACCTACCGTGCAGTCACTCTGCTATCTACATTTACAGGTAGTAGGAAAGCATACGTTAGCCTGTTTTACAGTGCAGTCCCTGCTGCACGCAGTTACAGAGCAACCCTTTACCATGTGGTAAATTGGCCTCCCATGGAGGAATGGACCTCGTGTAGATGCACCCACTAGGTACACGTATGTCTGCGCTGCAGGAGTGGACTTACCCAAGTGAGCCGGGGCAATGGGAGTGGTCTAGAGGCATTGGTGGGGTACTCTGATTCGACTTCTTTATCTCTCAATCCTTTAAAGCTACTGTGGGCATCTCTTACCTGATGCTGCATCGTGCAGGATGGGCGCATCCTGATTTGTTGGTCTTTCCACACAATGGATTCCCTGCAGACAGCCTGTTTAGAGATCACGGCATGGTATTTATCCCAGATGCCAGGCAAGTTTATGGAGATGGCATCTCGCATTCCAGCATTGCATGGAGATAAATGACAACAGCGCTGAAAAAAGATGAAGGGACCCATGCTAGTCCATAAATCCCAGCAAGTAAAAGCTACGTTTCTTCGGTGCCAAAAGCCATCCCGTGACTCTACAGACACATTTCGAGGCAGGCCCTTAGGTTAGACGCCGTACAACTTTCTTCCCATGGAACGCCGCTTAGTGAATTGTATCTTTCATTCGCCGTTCTACATTTGTTACCTCTCCAAACAGCTGCGTACCTTCACGGCGTGTGGTAAAAGTCTGCTCGTTAGCCCAGCTGTAATGTTGAACGTGGAAGGTAAAGTGATGTAGTGAATAGGTATACGTGTTTCAAGGACAGCAAAGGGATTGTACCAAGCCAGGCCCGACCCACCCAATCTGCTTTCTACGGAAAGAGGATGGGCTTTGCACATGTGGGCACACCATCACACCTTGACTCAAGCTGGTCTTTTGCTACCGTCTCCCGCAACATTCCCACAGGTGAGCTGAGAAAGTCCAGGTCAGATAAAGGGTCTGGAAGGCAGAGTGAAACCTGCCAGATCATTGCATTCAGAGGGTAGCAGTCAATGACTCGATGTCTGGTGGGCAGCCGATATCAGGTGGAGTACCTCAGGGGTCGATATCTTCCTCGGTGACCTGGGAGATGGCATAGAGCGCACCCTCAGCACCTGGGCCAGCCCACAAGTTTTTGGTGCCCCCTGACGTGAAGAAGGCATCAGCAAGCCATGGGGAGGTGTGGCAAGCACAGACACAGATCAAGGTGTAGCAGGGCCCTGGGCAAACACAAGACTCCCACCATGGGAGCTGGGCTTCGGGCAGATGCGGGTAAGGGCCGGGCCCCTTCCCCTCCTAGAGCTGGCAAAGGAGGCTGGGGGCCCCTGCCTGGCTGTGGGGCACATGCCCACCACTTATCCCTGTTCCCCACCCCTGCTAGAGGCAAATGCACACATACACGGGACAGACAAGGTTATCCAGGTAAAGCGGATATATTTTTTGAAACCAACAACATGTTTGGAAACGGTTTTCTGGCCAGCTCTCCATTTTAAACACCTGCAATCAGGCTGAGGAAATATCTACGGTCGGTGCATGCTCTTCCCAGATGGAAAAAAGAGTAAAGATGCCGGAGGCAGGCCTGCGTTCAAGCCAGTCAGCAAAAGTGTAAATTGAGGAGTCGGGGGCTGAGAGCCAGCGGGTCTCGTGGAACCAGTACTTAAGCTGCTTGTTACCAAAGGAGCAAGTTTGGTCCGAGATGCTACAGACGTTCTACAAAAACTTCAAAGAGTAGTCTGCCTTGCCAGCAACCACCTCCTAGTCAGCGTGGATGCTACCCCCTTATATGCCACCATCCCCCGCCAGGACGGTGTGCCCCTCCTATCTCCAAGAGCAAGCTGGCGACTCAGAGTACAGACCCAATGATACGACGGAAATGCTACACTTCATCCTCGTACGCAACAATTCCACTTTTAACAAGCACCGCTTCCTCCAGGCCGTGGGCCCACAGGAGGCCACCCTGTTTGTGAGCCACCTGGAAGAAGAATGCCTCAAAAACTCCGCCATCCTACCCTTGCTATGCTTAAGCCAGATTGATGGCATCTTTGTCGTTTGCACCAAAAACCGGCCACATCTCCGGTTGAGTTCCGTCGGAAATGCGGCTGTCGTCGTCCCTCTGTCCAACTGTCTGTCACGGACTCTGGCACCGACATCTCCTTTCGAGAGGTGATGATCAGCATCCCGAATGGTAAAATACAGGCCACGGCAGATGAGAAACCCATGGACTAATGTCCATATCTGCACAGAGCCGGCAGTCACCCTCAACACTTCACAAAACCTGTGATACGCAGCCAAGCCCTCAGGTAGCACTGAATTGGTGCTGCAGGCAACACCCGGGATCACCACCACACAACTCTTAAAACGGCTTTCATGCGACAGACGCTCCTACAGCAAAATAGCTGCATGTTTCAAAGAGCCACCTGGATACCACGTGACCAATGGCTGCAGTGCAAGGAAAACCCGCGCAATTCGTGCGCTGCCGGTTATGACGTATCACCGCTCCCTTGAACCTATAGGGAAACTCCTCAGACCATTGCAGCCCACAGTAGGAGACCATATTCTTCCCAAGCTCTTCCCGGAGCCACCTGTCCCAGCCTTCTGACAAGCACCGAGCCTCGTGACCCTCATCGCTGGAGGCAAAGTTCTTGCAGCCCAAAACGCACCAAATGGGTCCAGGCCATGCCAAGAAAAGAAGTGCAAAGCCTGCCAACGTATCTCTGCCGCTGCCACAACTGTTACACGCCATGACAGAACCGTCGCCATTCCAGGGTCTGACACCGGCACCACCCTAAGCGTTTGCTATCTTGTCCGGCGCATCAAATGCCCCGATGGAAAACACATATCGGAGACCAAACGACAACTGCGCGCCACAGTGAATGCACGCCAGAACTCTGTCTGAGGCCGGAGTACCCGGTAACCGGTGGGGGCACATTTCTCATGAGAAAACCGCTCCCTCTCCAGTCTCGCGGGATGAATCCTCCAAGGGAATGCATAAAACGCTTTCCATGGATGACCCTATGAATGTCACTTCATCAACCTCCCGGATACAACAAATCCTAGCCGAAACACAGAAGCAATGCAAAGCTGTAGAACTCTTGTTTCCAAAATGATCCCTTTTATGAGACCAACTGGGAAGTCACCAGAAACCTGTCCTTTTCAGTGAGCTTTCAGGCTCCAAGGCCTTTCATCGGGCTCTGAGGAAAGTATAGATAATAAAAAGTCCCCGTGGGTAGGAAATACACTTCATGTGTGCACAGAGGCAGCTTGGGAAACACGGACAACACTGAATTGCAGCCTATGTTGGATTTTAAACTTCGTGTCAGAGCAACAAGCAAAGTTTTATTTACCTCCTCGCCTGCCGTCTGACACCTCCTGGGAAGACATTTTACATACGTGTCATACCAATGAGGAGCTCGGCACAAGTCTCAAAGGCACAGCTACTAAGTACATCCCTGGACTAAACATAGACCAGGGATTTATGACACGCTATAAGCTGCCAAACATCTGACTCCCCAGGTACCTCTCCACTTTCCCCTGCTACATTAATCCCCCTTCCCCCCAACAACCCTGGCCTGCCTCTCATCCACTGACTCCTCAATGTACATCTCCACTGCCTGCCCTTCTTGCCGCAGACCAGTCGCTAGCCTCTTTACCACTCATTCCCTCCAGGAAGAGCGCACACTAACTGCAGAGGCTTCCCCAGCCTGACCAAGGGTTTTTAAACCCAAAAGCTTGCTGAGAAAAATGTTTCTAACTATTTATTTGGTCTAGTAAAAGATATCACACACACATGCCCCCCCACAAAACCAAAGCAGCACAAACTGGGGGGAGGCCCGGCACCAAAGTAAGGCCAAACACGCCAGGACCAAGTCTTCACAGCCCACCCCAGTCCCCAAATCCCCGCTCAGTACCACGGCTCCCCGGCGTCACGCCACAGACACTGCACGGCAAGCAGCCAATTCGGGCCCCTGCACCTTCAACGCCTTCCCCACTCCCTCCTGCCCCCCATGCCACACAGCCCACTGTCAGGCAGCAGATCCCCTGCTCAGGTCCCACAAAGCACCGCCGGGACCCCCACCAACAAGACCTGCATCGTCTTCCCCATACACCTGCTCCACACAGCCATCCCACAGACCAGCCCTCCCATGCTTCAAAGCCCCACTGCCCAGGCCACAGTCCCCCCACAGTCCTCTTTCCAGGCCCCCCTCCAAGAACCACACCCCTCACCCCTCCCACTAACACCCCCAGCCCCTCCCACACATCCCCTTGCCTGGTCTCCTCCAAACCCTTGCCCAGACAGCCGAAGGCAGGCAGGGGTGGGACCGGGAACAGCAGCAGGGGCCTGCCCCACAGCACCCAGTAGCCTCCACCTGGACACTGCATCCACACTCCTGCCAGCTTTCCCCCAACCGCTCGCATCAACCCCGAGGCTCTACCACACACAACCGCCTGCCTGCGGACGCTGCCGGCAAGGCTCAGCGGCCCCTGCCTTTCGCCCCAGACAAGCGCCGCCTCTCCCGACAAGATGGCTTCCTGCTCCCGGATCCCTAGGTATGGCCCCAGGAAGCCCTGGGGGCTGCACTTAGACAGCAGGTTTTGCAACCGAGTGCTCTGCTGACACTCCATGATGCTCAGGCGACAATGAGCAGACGGGCTTCTGCTACTGACTTCCGACAAGAAACTATGCTACACGACCAAAAAATGCTCCTTCCCAATATAACACAACCTACCTGGCCTCAACTACCTGGCCTACCCACATGTCCCAACCCAGCACACACACGAAGCCGCTCTCAGACAGCCTCCTGTCACAGAGCCTTCACTCATCAGCCACATGGTGGGCCGGATTCCGGCTCGCCTCTCACTGGCAAGCCCGTGCGGTTTTTGCATGCTTTACCATGAGAGCTTCCAAGCATCTCTCCTTGACAGCAGGCTGAGGCGACTCCCAACATGCAAGGCAGAAAGGCAGATCATTGTATCACGCCGGTTCCGTGCCGGGCTTCCGTCCTCGGATCGCTCCAGAGGCGAGGCTCATGTTTTCCTTCAGCCCCTGCGCTGACGAGCTGGGCTAAGAGGATGGGCCTCCCGGGGTCAAACAGCACACTTAGAGGCACGGGTACCCAGCCAGGAAGAGGAACCTGATTTCATCAACAAACCACACTAGCAAGAGCTCTCACCGCTCAGGGCCACCTGACAGGACTCCAGGCACGCGCTGCCCAACAGAGACATGGGAAACACTCTGGCTGCCCACTCAGGCTCTGGCTTCTTTTCACTGCTAGGTGCCTTGACATGCAGGAATTGCTTCCTTGCCTTTCCCGGACCCCGGAACGACACAGATATGACAAGCAGGGTAGGTCTCCGCTAACCGTCACAACCCCTAGTATTATTGGACATCACGGGTCCCCTCCCGAGGACTGCAAACACTCTGCCTTCTAAACACCTACCAGGTCACAAGCCTTGGGGGAGGTGGCCCATCTCAGGCCAGTCTGGCGACCACCATCCAACCTTGCCCCAGCCGTCATCTCACACACACGCTGTCCACGCTTTCCCAGGTGTCATTGGCAGCACCAGGTGGCACTGCAGGGGGCTCACAGGGGCCCGAGCACAGCAGCATCCTACAGCCACTGGAGCCAAGCAGCTCGATGGCATGCAGAGCGCCCCTTCCCCACCCCCACAGACTACACCCCCAGACTCTCCCCCTCTCCCAGAGCCAGGGGCCATGGAGACTACCCCAACCTGTCAACGCTTGGCAAACACGGTGCATGCCTGGCCCAAGCACAAGCCTTCACTCCCAGCCGCCACGCACAGCCTGGTCCAGCACAGTCACTGCGCAAACTCCCTCTCTCAGCCCCGCGCATCTCCCCAGCTTCCTGCTACCAGGCTCTCACGCTCTCCCCACCGCTCCACCTCCAGCATGCACACTGAATAGACAACACCTTCAGCCACAGACAACACCGTCAGCCACCTCCACCCCTACCTGTCCCAAGCAAGCTCCACCCACAGCAACAGCTCTGGGGAGCGCACAAAACGCCAGGCTGCCCGCTTGGCCCAACGTCCACCAGATGCCCAGTCACAGATGTCGACATCGAGCCTCACGCAGCCAAAGTCACAGCCCTCCCCTTCCACTCTCCTCCTTGTCCTGCCCACACAGGCTTCACCACCCCTCAGACCCCGCTCCCGCCACACCTCCGCTTCACTCTGCCCTGGTTCAGCCCAGGCCCCCTCCAGCTACTTCTAGCCATCCCCTCTCCCTTCTGCACAGCCTCACCCTTCCCTCCTGCCCCTTTTCATGGAGGCCACAGAGCCCCACTCCCTACCGACTCTGGACACACCTTGCCCACAGCCTGCCTCACTGGATGGCACCCCATCAACTCGGCACCCACACACATAAGGCACCAGCTCCCTCCCACCCGGGCCTCCCACACTTCTCTCCCGGCACGAGCCACATGACTCCTACCATTTCAAGGGAGGGCAAACGACCTGGATGCCTAGACTGCAGGCAGCCCACTTGCTCCTGAGCTGCCAGTGGCAGGGCGCAAAAAGACAGGCAGACCTGGCACCTCCGACCACTTGCCAAGGCGCTCAGCTTGCCAAGGGGCCTGGGTTGCTCCCTTTCTTGGCCTGGGAGGGCTGCCCAGGCACCATGGGACGTCTCACCCCAAGGACCATGACAAGGGGACCCTCTGAGCAGCTTCTCTCTGGCAAGCACCTCGGGCAAACATGGCACCGCTCCACCAACGCTGGCTGCTGCACTTGGCCGGCCTGCTACTCAGCTTTGTTGCCACTGCCTACAAGCAGCAGGAGGCCAACGAGGGCACAGCCTAGCCGAGGGCAGAGCTGGACCCATCCCCACAGGCCCTCCTCATGCCCGGGTGCAGACCAGCTAGAGAGCTGAACTTGGCCTGACAGCCCATCGCACCCCTGCTGTCCTGCTCAGAATCCTCCACATGTCCCCTTCTCCCCACGGCCCCAGCCCAGGGACTGTCCAGCCCCTCCCCACCCCTGCCAGCCACGGCCCCAGCTGGGTACATCTCTTGCATACCAACTTCATGGTCCCCAGCCAGAGGAGAAGGGACCACACCAGGGAAGAGCACACAGGGCCCAGGAGGCATCGGCTGACTGGCACGCTCGTTGCCTACCCACCATGCCTTGCCCCTTCCCTTCCCCATGACACCAGGCCCTTGCTAGGCCTCTCCATCTCAGGCTGGCAGCCAACACGCCACCACCTCTCCTCACCATGGGCAGCCTCTGGTCTCTTCTTTACAGGCTCCACCTGCCCCAGACCCCTAATGACAGACTGCGACAGCTGAGCCTGGGCTCCCACCATGCCAGTGACTGACAGGGGCCCCTCCACCGCACACGCAGCCCACACACTTCAACAGACAGCAAGCAAAGCTGCCAGCACCCATGCCAGCCACCGCACCCACCAGCCCACTCATCCACACATGCACACACACAACACGCTGACCCCTTCTCCAGCATCCCCACTGCACATCCTGGCCAGCTTCAGCACTCACACTTCCACACAGCCAGGCCCAGATGCCCTGGCTCCCTACCACCACGGGATCTGGCTGCCAAGGCGCCAGCCTCCGACCCCGCCCAGGCCAACTGGGGCAGGACATGGTGCATGGCTGCCCCCTCTACACCCTGACCCGCACATCTGACACCCACTGGACAACTTCCAAAGTGCATCAGGCCCCACACCCTGCCCTGCAGCCCTCCCCGGCTCAGGCCACCTGTACCACCATGCAACACCAGCGACAGACTGAGGAGTACATGCATTGGCACCCGGGCACCAGCTACAGGGCCAGAAGCCAAGACACCCCCGCCCCCAGCCTCGGTGGCAGCACCCAGAGCCTAGCCTCGAGCCTTGTCCTTCTCTGCCCAGAGAAGCCCAAACCCCATCATTTGACCGACAGGAGGAGAGTGCCTGAGAAGCTTTAGTCCAGGCACCATGCCAGGGGAGAACACAGCCAGGCCAGAGACTGAGCCCCGGGACGCTTGTCTTGATTCCCCCCGATGACTGCTCCACGCCATGCCGCACGGCATTGATGACTACCTTCTGAGCCCAAGGTCGCAACCCAGTTCTGATCCGTCTTCCAATCGCCTCATCTGGCCCGTCCTTCCATCGCTCAGCTCTCGGGGGGCAGGGGGGCACGGCTTGCTCCCGGCACCACGCAGAACCAGAGGCGGAGAGGCCTTCTGTCTGTGTCCACCTGCGAGCGGGCACCTAGACTCTCCAGCTACAGCCAGGGCTGCGAGGCCAGTTCAAAGCCTGTGCGTGCCCACCCCACCCCGGATCTGTTCCCCTCACTCCGGTGCCCACTCCGCTCCACTCTTCCTATTTCAATCTGGCAGGCAGAGGCAGCCCTGCACGGAGGCCCTGCTCTGAGCCATGCCAGAGCTGGCAGCAGCTCTCAGTGTCACAATGCACTGCCCAAGTCAGACGCATGGCAAGGGGGGATCCCCTCCTGTCCCCACAGCAGCCCCCACACGTACCAGCAGGACTCTTTGACAGACTGCCGCCAGGTGGAGGTCCCCACCCAGGGCCTCACCACGGCACACTACAACTCACAGCCTCTCGGCGGGCCACGCACCATGGGACCTGCCCCATGGCTCCTGCCCGCACGCGGCTCCTGGGCAGCCTCAACACCTCCCCCAGCCTTGGCTTCCTCAGTCTTTCCCCAGCTCCCCTCAATCCCGTGGATCCAGACTCCCGCAACAGGGTGATGCACCTCTACTTCTGCAGGTGAGCCCTGGCACTGGCAGTCTGTCAGCTGCTCTGCTCTCTGCTGGGACGGGGAGGGCTGGCCAGCCTCGCCCAGGTCCCCAGGCCATGACAGGGTCTGCCTGTGCTGCCCTGAGTGCAGCCTGCCCGGTGTGGAAGCCTCACCAGTACAAGCCCCGACCTCTGCGCGACACCCAGGGCACATGGACACCTCTCCACTACGTTCCGGCGGGCTCAGAGCCACTTGCAAGGGACCGCGCTGAGACATCCTGCCCCTTAACGAGACTGAGGGCCTGCCACACTTTGATAGCCCATTGCTCCCTGATCCCGCTTCGACAGCTACTAACCCTGGCTACTGCTCTGTGCCATCAGAAGGGCTGCGAGACATCCATGCCAAGTTCACCTGGATCATAAACCCCACCACCGTCCTGGCACTGCCCCCCCCATCTTGGTTCAGTTCCCGCTCAGCTCCATGCAACAGCCGCTTTGCCAACACACCTTTTCCTGCAGCCCTAGCACAGTCAATGTCCCCTGGCAAAAGGCACCGACTCCATATGAGCAACCCCCAGTTTGGAACTGGGTAGCCAGCAGTACTGATACACCGGGACAGGCGGTTTTCTTCTTCAACAGCGCCCTAGAGCCACATCAGGATTAGAGCCTCGGGAACCGCCCCCCCCGCCCCCATTTTGTGCTAGCTCCCCTCCTGCTGCTATGCAGCACTGGTGCCGCCCAGCCTGGAAGACAGATTTGCTCCTGCCCATTTCAGGTAGCACGCCTGGACTACTGCTTCCCATCCAGGAGGCTGATATTTCAGCCCACAACAGATAGAGTGGCACACCTTGACATCAGCGTCATTTGACCTGCATCACATCCTGTGCCAGAAGGGCCGTCCAAGGGACCACGAGTCAGGGACAACAGTGCGGGGGGCCATGCGTCATGAGTGACCTGCTGCCCCCCACCCCCAGCAGGCAGGTAGGAGACGGCTCCGATGCCAGGGCCTGAGGAACGGAGCGAGCAGGTGCCGGTTGGCAGCCTTTCCCCTATGTGCCACAGTTCCTCAGAACACACCTGTGCCCACGGCAAAGCAGCCACAAGGCATACCTCCCCGCGCTAGCCCACTGACACTTGTCTGCAGAAGGGGCCCGCTGCAGCTCTCCCACGGGCCCAGGGTCCTGTGGCCCCTCGCCCCCAAAACAGCCTCACCCGTCCTGCCCACGACTGCAACCAGAAACGGGTGCAGCGGGCGTCATCCGGCACTGCCCCGTGGTCTCATCTCCTGCTTTCTGATGACGTGATGTCCCACAGGGACGCTGGCAGGGACCCCGGCTCCAATACCCTCTCGTGCAGCAGGGGCTCAGGCCACTCGTGGCACCGGGCAAAAGCCCTCTCCATCCACAGAGTCCATCTTGAGCACTCAAGCGCTCGGCCAATGACCCATGAGTGGCAGGCGGCTGCAGGTCCCCGCCTTTGCCCAGGCTGCATTCTGAGCCACCTGGACGGGGAAGGGGTCGGAGGGGGAGGCTCCCCTGGCTCCGGGCATTGCGGAGGGTTGGGGGTCGGGCATGGCCGCCTGGCCGCTTCACACCCAGTGCAGATGGTTCCATCTGCCCAAACCCTGTCTCTGGGATCACCCTCATTCTGGGGACGGCTACTGCCTGCCACCACCATCACCCGCCCTTTGCCAGTGAGGGGTTAGTCTCCCCACTCCTGGAAGATGATGCTTTTTGGGGATCCCTCAGAGGTGCAGTCATAGGGTGTGGCTGGCTCCACGGCACCTCAGCCATTTTGCGAGCTTGCAGAGGGGTTCCCCAAACAGACAGGTAGCCAGAGCGCCACTCTCAGCTGCACGCCACGCTCGGCACCTTGCACAGGCCCAAAGGGCCAGCAGTTTATGTCAGGGACTGTGCCCGCTCACACACCCACTGAGCCCACAGCACCCACGACTCACGAGTGAGCTGGCCTGTGTGTGACTGGGCTGGAGAAAGCTCCCGGCCTCCGGGGCTTCTGCCAGATGGGCCCGGGGCCCGGCTGACCGGGCTACTTCCATGCCCACAGGTAGCAAGGTCAGCTGGGCACCCACAACTCGGGGTTTCCCATTTAGAGCACCACTCCACAACCCCCAGACCCTTCCTTCTGCCCAGTGAGCCTAGCCTCGGTGGCAAGCACACTCTCTTCCCGAGCTAGGCTGCAGGGACCGAGCAACCACTCTCGCTGGACTCATACGGCCACCAGTCAGTTCCTCTCCCTCCCCATCGGGTGGAGCACGGACACAGCCCCGGCACTTGCTGCCCCAGCCCCCGGTACTGCTGGCCCCCGTGGCACCTCTCTTTCCAGAGACCGCCCACAAAGGACCCAATGGCCATCCACAGCCTGGCAGGACACGCCGCAGAGAGGAGTGTGACCGATGCTCTGCTGCCAAAGCAGCACAAGGCTTCGCTGTGGGCAGTCTGGGCTGGGCCTGCTGGCACCACTGCCATCCCTGCACTATGCACAGGGCCAGCAAAAGTCTTTGGCAGGGGGTCAGGAGAAAAGAGGTGGGGGGCAAGGCCTCCCCAAAGGAACCCTCCCCATCTAGACTCACCCTCTCCCTTTGGGCCAGGTCAACCGTCCCCATCCCGCCAGGGCATCAGACTGGCCACAAGCTGCACTCTGCTGGCCCTCGGCGGGGCTCACGCCGTCACCCTCAGGCTTCCCCCATTAGTCCGGCCGGGCGTCACCGCCACCAACGATGGCCTTGAGGCTCAGGGTCCGGACACCTGGGTCCTCGTTCCTGTGCTGCACAAGCAGCAAGGCAATAACTGCTTGTGGGACAGCTCGGCAGGCAACACCGGGAGCAGCCAGACACTCGGCTTCCCCATGCACAGCTCGTCTCCCCACATACAGGAACACCACCTAGGTAGCTTCCTGCAGGCAGGGAATGTGCAACCGATGGGACAGAGCCAGGCGCGGGGGCTACATGTAGCTTTTGCTTCAGCTACCCTGCTACACACCGGTGCAACTACTGTGTTCCTAAAAACCGCCCAGCCCTTTCGCGAGCCCGAACCTCCAGCACAGCCCCTCTCATCACAGGCCTCTACTACTAGAGACCCCAGCGCGTACTGCCTTCCTCTACACCAGAGCATCGCTCTGCAGCAGCGGGGCGCTGTCCTCATGCCACCGGTTACAAGCACCGCACACAGGGTGGGCAGCCGTCGACAGAGGGTGCCCTGCTGCCACATGGGGGCCTCAGGACTTCAGCCACCTTGCCGCTGGCCCTCATGCCAAGCAGCCCGAACACGTGCCCTCCCAGCACCGCGGCTGGGGGCAGATGCTGGACCTCATGTGATGGGTCTCACACACCTGGATTCCACAAGGGCATGCAGGCAGAGCATTCCTCCGCTTGAGACAGAGGAACCGCCACAACTGTCCGATTCCAGCACAGGCTTGGTATGGCTGCGGGCCATGCCTCACTCACTTGTCGCCGCCTCATGACGCATTTGAGACTCACCCTTCCTTACTCCCCACCTGGCCCTCTGTCACCCAAGACCCTATCCTGCACGCAGCAGCTCCCCGGCTGCTCCCCACAGCGAGACTAAGCCCAAAGCTTCTCTGAGCTGCAGACACAGGCCCCAGGCCTGCAGCAAGCATGCAAGCACCACCCTTGGCTCTCCAGCATGAGTTCTGGAAAACTCAGAGCAGCACCGCGTTCATGGGGGGTCCCATCACTGCAGCACTAGAACCTAGCAGCAGGCCCTGGAGGAAAGTGCTCCTATGCCAGACACACACTGGCGCAGATGAACATAAGAGCAGCAAAACTGCCATTCTCACCCAGCTGCACAGCAGCAGAGAGCAGAGGCCAGAAGGCAGCGAGCCGGGTCTGTTCAGGGTTCCCTCCTGTTTCTCTCTCCCTCGCAGCCTCTGCCACGGAAGGCGGAGAAAGTCCTGCCTCGCCTCAGAGGCCGTGTGCCTTGCTCCCCTGCTCCGTAGCCAACCACCTTCCCATCAGACTGCTGTCTTCCCGTGAAGTCCTACCCCCACGAGGAGCATCTGGAGTGGCCGGGGGGCTGACTCTCTGCCACCAAATGCCTCCACATTCGTGACTCAGCTACACTGAGGTAAGGTTCTTGGCCTAGATGTGAGGATTTTTGTTACTTTGACGACTCTTCTACGACCTCCTTTTTGCCTTCTGTTCAGGGGCCTAAGAGGAGAGGTTGCCTATGACCCAAGAGCCTGGTGGCACGTAACATGCCTGCCATCCGAGAAGCCCAGGTACCCTGCCTGCAGTGACCAGCGAGCTTCCTTCAAACACTCCTCACCTTTCCCTACCTCCCTTACTATCTCTGCTCATGGTCTCCCAAAGGACTGCTCTGCTGCAGTTTCACAGACCTTCTTGCTGACCGTAAGCTTCGCTCCTGGGCTACCTTGGAGAACACCTAACCACAACACAGCCTCCCTGTACCTCAAGAAGGGCATTTGTGCATCACCGCTGGCAAAAAGCAAGCTCTTTAGTGGCTGGGCTACAAGACCTCGCCTCTCCCCAAAGAACATGGCCTGCCTCCGTCCTCAGACTGATGTGGTGACAACTGCGCTACAGCCCCGCAGCCCCGTCCCGGGGGCCAACTCAGGGCCTTTCCATGGAGGTGGCAGGATCAGAAGGAGCTGCTGAGCAGAGCAACACATGCACATTGATGAGCCAAAGGTCCTGCACACTGACTCCCACCCCATGCGCTGCCCACTGGAACTCAGCAGTGTCTGGGCATACAGGGGAGCGGAACAGAGCAACACCCCTTGCACCCAGGCATCCCGCCTTCTCCTGCTGCCCCGGGCACCCCAGAGCTGCTCTCTGGCACAACTCTTGCACGTCACAGCCTCCCTCCAAGCCCTCTCCCTTCCCTGGATAGCAAATGTTCCTCCGCTGGGGCCCACGCCCCAGCACGGGCCGGGCCCGCTCACTCGCACAGGCAGGCTGCCGGCCCTGGCTCTGTTGCCGCCTCTCAGGAACACTTGATGTCTACTGCTAAGGCACCCGTTTTCATAGATCCATAGATTCATAGATGTTAGGGTCAGAAGGGACCTCAATAGATCATCGAGTCCGACCCCCTGCATAAGCAGGAAAGAGTGCAGGGTCTAGATGACCCCAGCTAGATACTCATCTAACCTCCTCTTGAAGACCCCAGGGTAGGGGAGAGCCCCACCTCCCTTGGGAACCCGTTCCAGACCTTGGTCACTCTAACTCTGAAGAAGTTCTTCCTAATGTCCAATCTAAATCTGCTCTCTGCTAGCTTGTGGCCATTGTTTCTTGTAACCCCCGGGGGCGCCTTGGTGAATAAATACTCACCAATTCCCTTCTGTGCCCCCGTGATGAACTTATAGGCAGCCACAAGGTCGCCTCTCAACCTTCTTTTGCGGAGGCTGAAAAGGTCCAGTTTCTCTAGTCTCTCCTCGTAGGGCTTGGACTGCAGGCCCTTAACCATATGAGTTGCCCTTCTCTGGACCCTCTCCAGGTTATCCGCATCCTTCTTGAAGTGTGGCGCCCAGAATTGCACGCAGTACTCCAACTGCGGTCTGACCAGCGCCCGATAGAGGGGAAGTATCACCTCCTTGGACCTATTTGTCATGCATCTGCTGATGCACAATAAAGTGCCATTGGCTTTTTTGATGACTTCGTCACACTGCCGGCTCATGTTCATCTTGGAGTCCACTAGGACTCCGAGATCCCTTTCCACCTCTGTGCCACCCAGCAGGTCTTTTCCTAGGCTGTAGGTGTGCTAGAAATTTTTCCTCCCTAGGTGCAGCACTTTGCATTTCTCCTTGTTGAACTGCATCCTGTTGTTTTCTGCTCACTTGTCCAACCTGTCCAGGTCTAGAAGCAAAAGCTCCGTGGGTTCGGTAATTAAGCCTCTATTGCCTGCTTAAGAGAGGCGCGTTGGGTCCACAAGGGTCCGCAGCGCTTGGAGATCTTCACACTCTCTCTTTCTCTCTCTCCCTCTCTCTCTCCGACTTGGGTGGAAACTAACCAAGCCTTTTGTATGGCTAGCAAGCCAATAGCTAGCCGCCACGTGTGCCTACATTTGGAACTGGACACTAATGTGGTGCAAATCCAAATCCAAATGGCGGGAACTCCTTTACAACGTGCATCACTAGTATGCAAAGAAATGCACCCTGCAAAGAAGCTGTAATTTGACGGGAAATCCTCTGTTGCACCAGAGTTCTCTCCCGCAGCAGAGAACTCTATCGTGCAAAGAAAGCTACAATCGGCGGGAAAATAATTTAGCAGTGCCGAAGCGCACACAAACAAAAAACCACAACTTTGGGTTGTGACAGGTAATACCTGAGAATGCTGATTGGGCCCCGCCTGCTCAGACATACTCTGTTAGCACATGTGCACGTGTCTCTAACTGCCTGGGTTGTTGTCCTGATGAAATAAGGGAGGAACTGAGGTCCAGGCCCAAGGTGGGATCAGCCCATCAACACCAAATACTCCAGCCTGGCTCTGGTGTGTCCCATTCATCTGTGTGTGTTTGACCAATTTGGTGGGTGGTTGAACCCAGCCCCACTCAACCTGCGCCCTGCAAAATAGCTCCACTCGGGTTAAGGACTTACACCCTACAGAAACACAAGCAAGACAAGCAGCACACAGCTAGAATTATAGAGACCCCCCAGAAATGTGCCCCTAACAGACAAGCGCCCCAAAGCAACGGGCAAATCTGGTCACATGCACCAAGCTCACTTCGGGTCTGATCCTTACTCGAGGCAGGTGAGCCTTGTCCACACTGACCTGTACGGAACCGTTGCCTGGCCTCTTAGCAAAATGACCGTCAGTCCTGACACGATGCCAGATATTGCACCCCAGTCTGCCCCCAGGAAACTGGGGGAACCACAGCAGCTGACATCTCGCCGCTGTAAAAGATTGTTAATAGATGCTCGAGAGACCCCAGGCAGAGGCTGTGACCCTGCTGCAGAGCAAGCCTCCTCTTAAAGACCCCCAGAGTAGGAGCCAGCACCACTTCTCATGGAAGTTGGTTCCAGGTCCTAGCCACCACGACACTGAAGTAGCACCTTCTGATGTCTAGTCTGCATCAACCATCTGCCAGCTTGTGGCCGTTATTTCTAGTTACTCCTGCTAGTGCTCGGGGGAACAGGGACTCCCCCAATACCTGCTGGTCCCCCCCTGACTAGTTTGTAACAGGCCACTAGATCCCCCCTCAGCCTTCTCTTGTGGAGGCTGAATGGGTTCATGTCCCGTAGCCTCTCCTTCTAGGGCCTGCCCTGCTGCCCCCTGATCATGTGGGTGGCCCTCCTCTGGACCCTCTCAATGCTGTCCACATCCCTCCTGAAGTGTGATGCCCAGAACTGGATGCAGTACGCCAACTGCAGCCTGACCAGTGCCGCATAGAGAGGGAGGATCACCTCCTTGGCCCTGCTTGAGATGCATCTGTAGATGCATGACAGGGTGCAACTGGCCTTCCTGACCATGTCCCCACACTGTCGGCCCATGTTCACTTTGGCCTCAATGGTGACACTAAGATCCTTTTCTGCCTCTGCACTGACAAGAAGGGATTTCCCCAGCCTGTAGGTATGCTGCTGGTTCTTCCTCCCCACGTGCACCACCTTGCACTTGTCAGGGTTGAAACCCATCCTGTTCTCATCTGCCCACCCCTGTAACCTGTCTCAGTCCGATTGCAGCCTATTCCTCCCTTCTAGCGTGCCCACTCCCCCCCACAAATGTTCACAGTGCAAATGTGAACAGGGTGCTTTTAACCCCTTTGTCCAATTCATGGATAAAGATGTTCAATGGTGCGGGCCTGAGAACTGAGCCCTGGGGGACCCCACTGCCCACATCCCTCCAGGTCGAATAAGACCCATTCACCACCACTCTCTGCATGTGGCCCTCCAGCCAGTTAGCAATCCATTTGATTGTGTAGGTGTCGACGCCACAGTCCCCTAGTTTATTAATGAGAATGGGGTGAGAGACGGTGTCGAAGGCCTTCCTGAAGTCCACAAAGACTATGTCCACTGTGACACCTGCATCCAAGAATTTTGTGACCTAGTCATAGAAGGCCACTAGGTTGGTCTGACAGGACCTGCCTTGAATGAACCTGTGTTGTCTGCCCCTATGCCTAATCTCCCTTGCTGGCCCCTCCCAAACATGTGCCAGGATAATGCTCTCAAACAGCTTACCCAAGACTGAGGTAAGATTAACATGTGGTTGGCCTCAAGCCAAATGCTACCACTTCCTCTGAAGAAGCAGGCAACATCCAGGAACATGGTTCTGTGCCCCAGGTTGACAGCTTTACATTTTTAAGAAGGAGCACATCCTCCAAGGGACGGGGCAAGATCAACCCAAGGTCCTTGGGTGACAGAGTTTGCCTTAGGCCGTTTACTTGAGCAAACACCTTTGTACACACGCGTTCCAGTGGCCAGCGCTCTATGGACTCAGCAGCAGAGAAGGATCCAGACTAGACCCTGGTCAGGAATCTAGTTTCTTTCTCAGTGGTGATGCATACACGTGAATGGTCACCGTGCGCTTGCCACTACATAAGATGCCTTTTGGTTCATCACAGATAACTTTTCACTCTCTGCCATCAGGACGACCGTGCTTTAGCCTACAGCTGCTTGATGCCGAATCTCCAATGGCAGGCCCAACTCACAAGTGGCACCTACGTGAGGTGCTCACTGTGGAGTGAAGTGCCACCATCTCCATGAGCAAAGCTACCAGGCCAGAGTGAACTAACTGGCTCAACCCCAGCTTAATACTGCACAACACAAGTAATGTCTCATAGCAGAGTTATGTACTCGGTGGCAATGTGCGTACGGAGGGTGGCCAGGGCTGACTGGGGCATGAGAGCAGTACAGTGCAAGGGCTGCCCACTGGCCAGCCTTGCACTGGAGCACCCCCAGGCTCCAGTCTGTCCCACTGCAGCATGTCGAGCTGGGGAAGAGCAGCTCCGGGCTGAACCCCTAGGGCCCTCGCAAGCCAGGGCTGCACCGCCCTGGCTCAACGTGCCATGGTCCCAGGCGCACGTGTCAATGCTGCGCTTGGAAACATTATGTTCCAATGCAAACCGCTCCGGAATGTATTGTGCCAAGCTACTTTCACGTGCAGCCGCACCTGTGGCGTACACTGCTCGAGATACTCGGCTCGCTTCACGAGGAGCGAACCGCCTACCTGGAGCACCCTTTTAATCTTTCACCAGAACTTAGGGCACACTTTTGAGAAACCTTACACACAAAAGTACAACCCAGAGAAAGATCTGCATGATACAGAATGTGTAGGCCTAGGGACCTCAGCAGGGACTATCTGCATGCATCGCATTGCTCGTAGGCAGAAAATCTACAGGTCCAGTCTCACAGACTGATCCTTCCTCGAGGCCTATCAATGCACCTGGGACTGCACAAGAAGCAGGACAAAGACATGTCCTTCCCCAGGAGCTCACACACCGAGGCTCTTGAGGATGACCCTCTCAAGCACACAAACAGACCAAAGTACAGAACCAAGATCTGGCAGAAGAGACTGAAAATGAAAGGTGTTCAAGGGAAGGGACTGTTCCATTGTTTTACAGAGCTGTCCATTTTCTGGACCTCCTGTGAGGCATCATGGGAGAAGTGGGGCACTATAAGAAATTTACATGGGACAGAGCAGTTGGGCAGTGAGGAGCGATAATCTTCGATACAGATGGCACGGGGTAGACCAATGCAGGCAGCGAGATAACTGGCAGCGGAAATGGAAGGAGATATAATGCTAGACAGAAAGAGCTGGGTGAGGCACATGTGCCATTTGCGAATGGCTACGTGGCACTTAACGCGCTAGTTGCTATCATCACCATACTCTGCACTGCCCATCAGTTCCATGGGAGCCAAGGACTGATGGCCTACAACCATAAAGACGGTGGGTGCCTTATACCAGGGGTAGGTGTTCTTAGTTACTTTATCTGTGAGCTACTGACATCAGGAACCACTGCCCATAAAATAAAAGCACACAAGCATTTGCCAGGAACCTGCACAGCTACCACCTAGCAAAGCGGTGGCAGGAATAGCACTCCAGGGAACACCGCGGATTGCCTCTTTAAAAAGCTACCGTCGCTTTCAAAACCTCAGAAAGGCAAGGGCCTTGTAATAACGCTGAAAATGAGGGCATCTTGCCTTAGGTAAATGAGACGACCCAAGATCCAATACTCCTTCCCGCAGCTGTGGACATGGACAGCTACCAGTCAGCTCATCACAGAAACTATGCTAGCGTCCACCGAGATGCTGACTCCCCAACTAGATAATGAGGTAGCTTCGGTCCTAGGAGGTAAGCGCAGCATCACAAACCTTTCAGACCGAACCGTAAATACCGCTTGGCTCCTTGCGTCCCTCTTGTAGACCTTTGCGCGCTCAGACTGCAAAGCCAGAAACATGTTTGGGCCTGCAGCCCAACTTCTTCTTTCATAGATTTCATAGACATTAGGGCTGGAAGGGACCTCGGAAGATCATCGAGTCCAGCCACCTGCCCAAAGGGCAGGAAGTCAGCTGGGCTCATAGGATCCCAGCAAGATAAGCATCCAGTTTGCTCTTGAAGGTGTTCAATGTAGGCGCTTGAACCACCTCCGGTGGCAGGCTGTTCCAGACCTTGGGGGCTTGGACAGCAAAGAAATTATTCATTATGTCCAGCCTGAAACGGTCTTGTCATAGTTTATGACCATTCGACCTAGTCATCATCCCTAGGGGCGCTCTGGTGAACAAACGTTCCCCCAGATACTGGTGGTCATCCCTGATAAACTTATAGGTGGCCATCAGATCACCCCTGAGCCTGTGCTTTTCCAGGCTAAAGAGCCCCAGGGCTCTCAGCCTGTCATCGTAGGGTCTGCTTCCCTGACCTCTGATCATGCGTGTGGCTCTTCCCTGGACTCTCTCAAGCTTCTCCACATCCTTTTTGAATTGAGGAGCCCAAAACTGGATGCAGTACTCCAGCTGCGGCCTCACCAAGACTGAGTACAAGGGGAGAATGACGTCCCGGGATTTGCTTGAGAAGCATCTATGGATGCAAGCCAGCGTTTTGGTCGCTTTACTAGCCGCAGCATCACACTGCAGGCTCATGTTCATCTTGTGGTCAATGATGACCCCCAAGTCTCTTTCTTCCACAGTGCTAGCCAACATAGCACTGCCGAACCTATAAGGATGCTGTGGGTTTTTCTTCCCAAGGTGGAGAACCTTGCATTTATCGGCGTTGAACACCATCAGATTCTCATCTACCCACTTGCTGAGCCTGTCCAGGTCAGCCTGGATCACCCGCCTGTCTTCTGGTGTGGATACTTTGTCCCAAAGTTTGGTGTCATTGGCGAACTTGGCCAGTCCTCTTCTGACTCCAGTGTCCACATCATTAATGAAGATGTTGAACAGTATGGGTCCAAGGACAGAGCCTTGGGGGATCCCACTGTTCACAGGACACCATGATGAGTGACTTAAAATCAATTACTACCCTCTGGGTCCGACCCCAGAGCCAATTTTCCAGCCAGTGGATCGTGGAGGACCCAAAGCGACAATTGGCCAGTTTCTCCAAGAGGTGATCAAGGGAAACAAGATAGAAGGCTTTTTTGAAGTCAATATATATGACATCAATCTCTTCTCCCTTGTCCAGGTGATATGTCACCTGGTTGTAGAAGGAAATGAGATTGGTCAAGCAAGACCTACCCGCAACAAACCCGTGCTGGCTATCCCTTAAGATGTTGCTGTCGGCCAGTCCATTAAGGATGGCTTCTTTAATAAACTTTTCTAAGATCTTCCCCGGGATAGAAGTCAGGCCGAAGGGCCTATAGTTAGCCGGATCCACTTTCCTCCCTTTCTTGAAGATAGGCACCACACTGGCCTTCTTCCAGTCTTCGGGCACTACACCAGAGTGCCAAGAGTTTTCAAAGATCCATGCTAGAGGCTGGGCTATGATGCTCGCCAGCTCCTTGAGTACCCTGGGTTGTAGATTGTCAGGGCCAGCTGACTTGAAGGTATCCAGCTTCTCAAGATGTTCCTTCATCAAGTCAGCATCAATGGAGGGCAGGGGATCACCCTCACCCAGACTTCCCTGTCCCATAGCGGGCATGGGCGTCCATGGGACTGATGAAACACCAACCGAAAGTACCTATTTAATAGGTTGTTTTTTTCCTGGGCGTCAGTTGCCCCATCTGGTTCAGCAGGGGTCCAATGTTGCCCCTGCTTTTCCTCCAGCTCCCCACATATCTGAAAAGGACTTTTTATTGTCCTTGATGCTCAAAGCTAGTTGGAGTTCAGTTGCAGCCTTGGCCTTCCAGGTATGCTCCCTACAGGACCGGACCAGTGCAGAATACTCCTCCTTGGAGGTGACTCCCAAACTCCATCCTTTGTAGGCCTTTCTTTTTAGCCTCAGGAGGTCTGCTAGGTCCCTGGAGAGCCAGGGGGGCTGCTGTGCCCTCTTGCTGCCTTTCCTCCGAGATGGAATAGACTTAGCTTGTGCATTGAGGATCGGTCCCTTGAGGAGCAACCACTCTTCTTGAACTCCCCTCTCCCTGTGGTCATGGTCCCTTAGGGCCTCACTGACAAGCCTCCTGAGCTTGTCAAAGTCGGTTTTCCTGAAGTCAAGGACTTCCGTGTTGCTGACTGACTTGCCAGCTTTTCGATGGATGGTGAAGGTGATCGGCTCGTGGTCGCTGTCACCCAGCTTCCCATGGATCACTAGGTCACTGACTAGGTCATCCCCAGTAGCCAGTACCAAGTTGAGCAGCGCTTTGCCTCTCGTTAGCCCATAGACTTCTTGATCAGGTAGAGGTCATCCGCGCACGAGAGGAAGCTTTGCGACCGCTCAGATTTTGCTGAGCGATCCTCCCACGAGATGTCCGGGTAATTGAAGTCACCCATGACAACCATGGTCCTGGAGCATGCCGCCTCAGCCAGTTCCCGGGCAAACTCCTGGTCAAGCTCAGGACTTTGGGTGGGAGGTCTGTAGTAGACTCCCACCATTGTGTCCCCTGTGCCATGTTCCCCACGGATTTTTACCCAGAGGGTCTCTTCTTGATCCATCTTGCCAAGTCGTAGGAGCTTCCCAAAGGGCAAAAGGCCCACAGTGCTTTAGGAGGCAGCAAAAGTATCTACACATGCAATTCATGCACACGCAGCCATTCCCAAGCTTGTTGACCCAGAGTTTATTTCTCTTAGGCAAGCCATTGGAATGTGTGCCTGGGACCACAGTACGATGAGCCGGGTCAGAGCAGCCGCAGCTGGCAGGGACCCCAAGGGATCCCCCGGTTCAATGTGCTGCAGAGCAGCTGGCTGGGGCAGTGCTATATTTACAACTACTATCTTTCCACCAACTTAATTAATTGACTACCTGCACAGGTAGACATGCGTTGACTGCACAGCTAATCAGATCAGGTTAGCTTTGTTGCAGTATGGGCGCTTGAGGTAGAAAAAGTGTGTCCCGCCCCCACTTGCCAGTCAGCCCAGATACCTGACACATGGGAGATATCAAATTTTAGCTGATTTTTAAAATGACATCCTCATCATTTTACAAGGAGGAAGCAAGTTTGACCACCCAAACCCTGAGATGCTGCTCCTGCCTTTGTTAGAGTACTTTGCATCATCAGAGCCGCACTGCACAGCTCAGAGACACCTCACCAGAGAAGAAACGCCTGCCCAGAAGAGCGCTCCTTCCGTTGACTCCTCTGGGATCTACAAAACCTCATAAGCAGAAGGAAATAGGAATGCCTCCTACTTAGCACCCAACACCTTTAAGGTCAACAGATTATTCCACCTCGTCTCCAAGCCTCATCCGCATATCAAAGGACGTTTTCCCAACAGGACATGCTACCATGTCATCAACTCTCCTATGACATAAGAACTTTCACTTCTACCCAGAAGAATGTGTACAATCTGCTCTCCCATGCCTGAGGAATGGGCGGTTGTGCCCGAAAGCTTGCTCTTAGAGGAAATGTTGTTGCGAAAATGTTGTTGGTCTAATAAAAGATATTACCTCTACCATGAGTCCCGATGGCTTCCCCCCACCCCCAGTCAAGGCACCCCTTGCTTAGTATGGCATACAGCCACGTCTACCCCATTCAATGCCTTTCTGGAACAGTGTCTGCAGACTCTGCTGTGTTGTGCTGAACACTGGAACGGTTTTGAAATGACTCCTAAATATGGATACGCACAAGCCTGTGCCTTACCTTCTTCTCTGTGAAATCCTCAGCAAAAAGTCCCTGCTTATTCCACCAAGACGTTCAAGGAGAATCGCCATCATTCTCTTCTTATTTCTGGAGGTAGGTGAGATGTTTTCCAACCCTGAAAAACATTTGCAAGACATCAATTGTTTCCCCCAACTCCTTACTAGAGCTAAAAGGCAAATTGGAAGTGTTTAGGTCACTCCCAGTTAGGAAGAGTGACCTAAACACTCTTCCAAACTGGGAAATCCAAAAAAAGCTTTTGCTGGTTTTGGTTACCATAATTCTCTTAAACGTCAAAACATGCCAGTTGTTTCACACCAGCATTTTTTTTGTTTGTTTTTAACCAGTTTTGCTGATTTCAAAACTTCACAAGAATTCATCAAAGTAAATATCTTTCCAGAGTTTCAAGTTCAATGAGGGGGCATTTGTGACAGGCGGTTGGGGGGGTGGAGGGGAGACAATCTTGGGACTGTCTGTACTGCTTCCTGGCTGCCTAAAAACAAAGTTGTTGAGCTCTTGTGGAGCAGGGCACCGTTATTGTCAGGCTCCCTGTGGGGAACCTGAGACCCAGAAACATTCTCAGCCACAGTCTGAGACAACTTCTTTCCCTGGAAATGCTTACCTGCAGACTCACCTCTGGGCTGGAGCGGCATGGGTGCTAAGCACCCTGCAACTCCCACTGATTTCAATCCTGTGCAAGTGTGTGCTCATTCAGTGTCTCTGAAAGATGGGCATGGGCATACATACACCCCCCTCCCCCGCCCCAGGAATCTGAAATTACTGTCCTTTCTCAAACACAGTGGTCAAAGGACCTTATAGATTCATAGATTCATAGATGTTAGGGTTGGAAGGGACCTCAATAGATCTTCAAGTCCGACCCCCTGCATAAGCAGGAAAGAGTGCTGGGTCTAAATGACCCCAGCTAGATACTCGTCTAACCTCCTCTTGAAGACCCCCAGGATAGGGGAGAGCACCACCTCCCTTGGGAGCCCGTTCCAGACCTTGGCCACTCGAACTGTGAAGAAGTTCTTCCTAATGTCCAGTCTAAATCTGCTCTCTGCTAGCTTGTGGCCATTGTTTCTTGTAACCCCAGGGGGCACCTTGGTGAATAAATCCTCACCAATTCCCTTCTGTGCCCCCGTGATGAACTTATAGGCAGCCACAAGGTCGCCTCTCAACCTTCTCTTGCGGAGGATGAAAAGGTCCAGTTTCTCTAGTCTCTCCTCGTAGGGCTTGGTCTGCAGGCCCTTGACCATACGAGTTGCCCTTCTCTGGACCCTCTCCAGGTTATCCGCATCCTTCTTGAAGTGCGGCGCCCAGAATTGCACGCAGTACTCCAACTGCGGTCTGACCAACGCCCTATAGAGGGAAAGTATCACCTCCTTGGACCTATTTGTCATGCATCTGCTGATGCACGATAAAGTGCCATTGGCTTTTCTGATGGCTTCATCACACTGCCAGCTCATGTTCAACTTGGAGTCCACTAGGACTTCGAGATCCCTTTCCACCTCCGTGCCACCCAGCAGGTCATTCCCTAGGCTGTAGGTGTGCTGGACATTTTTCCTCCCTAGGTGCAGCACTTTGCATTTCTCCTTGTTGAACTGCATCCTGTTGTTTTCTGCCCACTTGTCCAGCCTATCCAGGTCTGCCTGCAGCTGTTCCCTGCCCTCCGGCGTGTCCACTTCTCCCCATAGCTTTGTGTCATCTGCAAACTTGGACAGAGTACATTTGACTCCCTCGTCCAAGTCACTGATGAAGACATTAAAGAGTATCTGTCCAAGGACCGAACCCTGCGGGACCCCACTGCCCACACCCTTCCAGGTCGAGACCGACCCATCTACCACGACTCTTTGGGTGCGACCCTCTAGCCAATTCGCCACCCACCGGACTGTGCAGTCATCCACGTCACAGCCTCTTAACTTGTTCACCAGTATGGGGTGGGATACCGTATCGAAGGCCTTCCTGAAGTCTAAGTATACGACATCCACCCCTCCTCCTGTGTCCAGGCATTTCGTAACCTGGTCATAGAAAGAGACTAGGTTGGTCAGGCACGATCTGCCCGCCACAAACCCATGCTGGTTTCCCCTCAGCATAATTTGTCCTGCCGGGCTCTCACAAATGTGAGCCTTGATAAATTTTTCAAATACTTTACCAAGGATGGAGGTGAGACTGACCGGCCTATAGTTGCCCGGGTCCTCCTTCCTCCCCTTTTTGAAAATGGGGACCACGTTAGCCCTTTTCCAGTCCTCCGGGACTTGGCCCGTGCGCCACGATCATTCGAATATTACCGCCAGTGGCTCTGCAATGACGTCGGCCAGTGCCTTCTGCACCCTGGGATGGAGCCCATCCGGGCCTGCCGACTTAAAGGCATCCAGTTCTTCCAAATGACTCTGCACTACCTCAGGATCTACGCATGGAAGTCTGGCGCCTTGCTGCTGCCTCTCTACAACCCCAGTGAGAGACTTGTCGTGCCCCTCGCTTAGGAACACTGAGGCAAAGAACTCGTTGAGGAGTTCAGCCTTGTCCCCTCTATCTGTCACCAATTGCTTCTGCCCATTTAGCAGGGGTCCTATTCCTCCCTGGGCCTTCCTTTTACTCCCTATGTATCTAAAAAACAATTTCTTGTTGTCCTTTACTTGGGTTGCCATCCTCAGCTCCATGGTAGCTTTGGCCCGCCTAACTGCCTCCCTACAAGCACGAGCAGAGGACGTATATTCATCTTTAGTGATCTCACCCTGTTTCCACTTTTTATGTGCTCCCCTTTTGGCCCTTAGGCTGCCCTGGATTTCTCTGGTCAGCCATGGAAGCCTCCTGGCCCCTTTCCCTCTTTTGCCTCGCTCGGGGATCGTCTTGCTTTGTGCCCAAAGGATCGTTTCCTTTAGGCACAGCCACCCTTCTTGGGCACCCATCCCATCAAAACTCCTACTCTGCAGTGCTTCCTTGACTAATCGCCTGAGTGCAATGAGATCAGCTTTCCTAAAGTCTAGCACTTTCACCCTACTAGTTACCTTACCCACTCGCCGTCTTATGTTGAATTCTATCATAAGGTGATCACTGTCTCCCAGATAGCTACCGATTTGGAGGTCCCCTATCATGTCATCTCCCGTTGCCAATACCAGATCCAGTATGGCATTCCCCCTAGTGGGACCATAAACCTGCTGTGTCAGGTGGAGGTCCTGTACACAAATTAGAAACCTGCGTGAGCGATGGGACCTTGCTGTCTGCGTCTCCCAGCAGATGTCCGGGTAGTTTAGGTCCCCCATGACTACCGCCTCTTTAGCTTTTATGGTGTCCGAGAGTTGCCTCAGGAGCCCCGCATCTATTTCTTCCCCTTGGTGTGGGGGTCTGTAACAGACCCCTACCACCAAATCCCTTTCTCCTTGCCCCCCATGTAGCCTAACCCACAATCCTCCTACTTCCTCAGCCTCGGATTCTGTCTTGATGAGGGTTGATGTATATTGCTCACTGACATAAAGTGCAACCCCCCCCCCCTTTCTTCCCCGACCTGTCCTTTCTGTACAATCTATAGCCCTCAATATGTACCGCCCAGTCATGGGATGAATCCCACCAGGTCTCTGTTAGCCCCACTAAGTCATAGGTGTTTAGTGCAAGCAGGAGCGCTAGTTCATCCTGCTTGTTCCCCATGCTCCTAGCATTAGTATATAGGCACTTGAGCCCTGCGACTGGCGCCTTTGCTGCCCCCCCGCTCCCAGTCCCATGGGGCCCATTGTTTCTTACCTTCTTGTTCCTTACCTGTTCTGTTGTGCTGGCCTCCCCATGGCTTTCAGGTTCCCAATGTTCTCCTTCTTCAGGCTGGGCTGTCCTTGTGGGTTCCACATGGTTTGGTGATCCACAGCTTCCCCTGCCCTCGTACTCCCCTCCCCCCGATGAGCCTAGTTTAAAGCCCGCCGGAGGAGATCCGCCAACCTAGAAGAAAACACACGTTTACCTTTGGGGGACAGGTGAAGCTCATCCCAGCTGAGCATGTCCCTCGTCGTGATGTGCGGGTCATGGTCCAGGAAGCCGAAGCCTGCCTCGAGACACCACTGCCGAAGACGCCAGTTGGTCTCTCAGTTAGGACCTTGTCCTAACTGTCACAGCCATTGGCAGAGCATACAGCCAAGTCCCCTTTAAAATGCTGTTTTGGGCAGAAGTTATGCTTTAGGAAAAACAACAATGATTAGGGCTCAGCAAGGGATCAACTAGGTGAAATGCCACAGGCTGCGTTATACGGGAGGCTGGACTGCAAGCCAATGGGACTGCAGAGAGGAACAACAGTGCAGCACCGTACCGCTTCCTTAGACGGGAGGAACTTTGGGTTTTTGCATTAGATAACACTTCCACATGGTTCTGGCTAGTAGGCCTGGGAGCATATACTGCAGGAGTCAACATGGAGGGAATAAAACTATGCGGGAATACGTAGGGATCCGCAGGATTTAACTAGGCTCCAGTCTTGTAGCTCACCCCACAGGACAGAAAAAGCGATGCAAGTCGTTTCCGCTGCCTACCAATTTCAGAGCACTCAGAGACTTGCAAATAACAGCGCTCTCTTCCCACCAGCGGCAGAGTCGATCCTCTTCCAGTAGGGACAATCATATAAACTGTTACGGTTTCCAGCCTGGTGCTCTTTCAGACGGACAGATCCGTCCTGTTCCTTCAGGTCATTTGGCTCCCGTCACAGTCTGCATTTTCACAGACTTCCACAGTGAAGAGGTTGGATACTTCTCCTTTTCTTTTCTTCCTCGGCCCCTGCTGTCAGGGACAAGCACAACTATGTTCTGTGACGAGAACGAATGGAGACCAGCAGCATCTTTCACGCGTCCTCCACGGATACAGAATGGTACATCTTTGGGGCAGTGACCAAACTGGAAGGACTGCACAGCAACATGCAGAAGCAAAAAATTCCTTTTGCATTATAACCCCCTGAGCCACCGAGTCACTTGACTCAGCAGACAGCAGACAGGCCTTGGTTTGCTGCGTAGATAACCACAGTGCCCCTCGCTGCTGCTGTGGCCCAGCACACAGGAGGAGTCGGTCAGGGGAGACTTTGGAAGAACTTGCAATTGCTGCAAAGCTGACGAGTCAGCATACAGAGGAGAGAAGGCAGCGGGACTGCGCGCATGCCGTGTTTTCACCGTGATGAGTAAGTCGGGGGAAGGGCTGCTAACAAGGATGTAAACTCATTTCCTAGGAGATGATTCCCATCGTATGTCAGGGCACCCTTCTCATCACCGGGGATCCTGGTTTTCTCTGACAAAACCCCCCAAATCTGTGATTGATATTAAAAGCCCCCTGCAGCCCTGAGGGTGCCCCTCACTCCCCCACAAAGCCCTCCCAGCCCTGCTGGTGCCCCTTCCCCCTCACTACAGCCCCACAGTCCTGCTCATGTGTCCCTTGCCCCCCCCCCACACAGCCTCTGGGCCCCCAGCTGCCAGGGCTATGGGGCCAGGGACCCAGGTCCACAGCTCCCTGCCCCCAGCAGTAGGCAGCTGCGGAACAAGGAGCGCTAGCAGGCTGCCCCACTGCTGCTGCCTGCTGCGGCTGGGGCAGAGCCAGCTCCCAGCAGAAGCACGCAGAAGGGAGACCCGTGCCCCCCACAGGTGGGGGGGGCAGGGGAAGGCTGGGTCAGTGCTGAGGCCTTGTGTTCCCGGGCTTGCTGCCCTCCCCCAGGGCACAGTGGGGCAGCACAGCAAAGCTGCTCGCTGGCAGCAGCTCCCCCCATGCATCAGGATGCGGCTCCAAATGTGGCTGTATGCCCCCACCCCACACTTTGTGGATCTGAGCTGTGTGCACCCCTGCGGTTCGGCTCCCTGCACTTGTTGGCAGGAATAAGGGCTGGATTCAAGTTTGAAGAGGTCTCACCTAAGTTTTGCCTTGGCTCGAGCCCCCATACTGAAACCTGGGTCCGCTAGATTGAAACAGGATGAACAAACTCCCTTGTGAGTGAGGTATCAGCCAAAGCCAGGCTCACTACAAGACCAAGGGGAAAGCGACTCGGTGACACCGGGGTGTTAACAGACAGTGGCAGCATTCCTGCCACACGGTCAGCTTTCAGACATCGACACTGAGCACTGACGAGATCCCCACGTTTGGTGACGCTTCTTTCCACATCAGCTGCATTTACAGTCGGCTGCAGGAGAGCCCCGGCGTATTTTGCCAGGTTGGGAACACGGTCTTCAACAGCCGTCTAGAACCGAAAAGGATCCTCAACATCTGCAAACCCTCCTCGGACAATTCCCAAATACACTGGCCTTACCACGGTGCGCTCCCCGGGCAGCTTTACTTCAGATGTCGTCATTTCATCATCTGGACAAACAGAACCGATTTGTGTAGGATCCAGTGCTTGAACAGCACGGAGAAAATCAAATCCCGGCCGGTTGCTTGTCGTGCCATAGTGTCTCAGTTGATCCTCAGCACTCTGAGCAGCTGGGACTCCTCTCACATAATCAGCTGCTAAGACAAGAGGCTCCAACCACAAACTTAAATCTGAGCTTTCATGGTACACTCAATGTACTTGGCATTTCTGGGACTGTCAAAGGTCCAGTGCCGTCATCAGGTGTCCACAGTTCTCTGCAACGTACTTCACATCGTTGTGCAGGTCTGCTACTGCTGACAGGCTGGCCCGTTCCTGCAGAACAGCTGCATCCCCTCGCACCGTTTGTTTGAATTTCACAATCCTGTGGGAGAGCCGGGAGTACTGGGCATGAGACCTCACGCCACTGAACCACGTGGTCCTCCTGGTCACAACCAGTTCTAGTGGAAGTGCTGGAGAATCAGCATTTTGATCCTCTGGATATTGTAAGATCTGTGCACAACAAGCTGGAGTGTTCCCTACAAGGGACTTCGTTCAAGCTACCAAGTGACCTACTGGCTCGAAGGTCTCTCGCCAAGTAGTCCCTGCCAAAGCAACTGTACAAGCACAGCAATGAATATGTACACCATTTGACCAGAGCCCACACAACACACTGTTCCAACCCTTCACCACGGAGCTCGCAGTGTCTGTTACAAATGCCCGTCTTTGCTCCACCAGGATGGCCAATTCCAGCAGGCAAGAAATCACGGCTTGCGCAACAGTGGCACAACTACCTTTCCTCAGTTTTTACTAGCTGCAGTGTGGGAAGGTTAGCATGCTGAGGAGGCCATACCCCGAGCACCTGAAATAAACCGTCGAGAACCAGTCTGGTCCTGAAGTCAGTTGCTCCATCGGTGATTGCAGCAACTGAGTTTCCATTAATGTCTTTGCTCCAAAAATCCCTGACAACAGGTAAATCCATTTTATGCCAGGAAGCGTCTACTCTCAAACACATTCGCACACAATCCAAAGCGACGGCAGAATGCCAGAGCACTGCGATCACAGAGCATTGTTTCTTTGATGGCCCTCCTTTTCCAGCATCTTCTCTTTGTCTCTCTTCTTCCTGTTTATGATTAGTGCTTTGCATGCGTGCCATAACCGTTGGCCTTTGGGTGGGAGCTACAGCCTCACCTCATGTTGTGCAGAGTGGCACAGTGCCGTCAGCGTGCCACTTGTCCTTGCCAAACTTGGCAACATGGTCTTCAGGTGTGAGTTTCACAGTCTTGGTCATCTTTTCTGGACTTGAACATGATGTCTGGAGACTGAAGTACAATTTGCAAGGCACCCAACACGTCAGCCCTTGTACACAGGGACCAGCTCCATTCACAGTTGCCCTTTTTTGGACTGAAAGCGTGAACTCAAGTGTTTTCCATGAAAGCGAGCAAGTGAATCCTGCATTTTCGTGGGGGCTGAGGAAATAAAAAGGACTCCCTCATGCTAAGCAGAAAAGGTGGAAAAGTCCTTCCCCCCTAGAGCAAATTGTAGCAAGCTCTACTGTAGCCTTGAAAAGCAGGTGCAGGGGTCTGGGGGCAACACAGGACTGCCAGGTGCCCACCGGCACTGCCCATGGGGCTTGGCCCAGTGTAGCCAGTCAGCAGCTTCTGCCAGATTCCAGGCACAGGCCATTGCCACCACTGTCGAGGAAGACAGCCCCCCACAGTCTGTGATGGGCAAATGCATTCCTGACCCACAGCACAGGTTGGACCCTGAGCCAGATGGGCAAGACCCCGTAGCTAGGACCATCCCGGGCTAAGTCTTAGGAGGAGCACTGGCACATCCCTGCATGGGGGCAAAGCAACATCTTCTTGACCACCTCCAGCATGGGAGAGATCACAGCTTTCCGGGGGGTCTGTTCCATTGCCCCCAGCTCCATCGGCGAGTCAAACTGGCACCGAACCACCACCTAAGAACTGGTTACGGCTGCTGTTTGATTACTTCCTGAACCATCGCCATTGGCCCAGTCCTACAAACTGACACCAATCACTGGGATCACCATTTAAACTTGCCTCCCTGGTTAGACCAGGGTGATTACTTACATACAGGTCACTAGTTAGCCCACAAGTCAGGTGGAGGCAGGCGGTTCAGTATTCATTACAATGGCCAGTAACAATTTATTTCAACTATAAAACGATAGACACCACAGGATCGCCTGAAAACACACAAAGGTCCAATGATATACTGCCCGCTACCACAAAGACCCGTCTCACTGCTCTATTGCAAATCCTGGGACTCTCTGCTTTTGTCATTTCCATCCCACTTCTCTTTCACTCCTTTAGGCTATATGCTTAACTGAGAATGGAGTTAAATTTTGTCCCAGCCGCTTGCGGAGGGTTCGGGATTGAGAGTATGGTCGGGGTAGAAAGGTAGGAAAGATTTATTGACTTAACAAAAACACAACTATGCATAGTAACAAAACAAACAATGACAGCCAAAAGTAATTTGCATCTGCAACTTATCGGCAGTCCCCTCTGATGCCTGATACACAGCAAGCTTCTCTTTCTACAAAGTTCAGCAAAGTCAGGCATCCCCAAACAGCGCTGTCCAAGGGGTACTGGGAAGGACCCTGGAATGCGGTCCTTGGGCTCCTCGAGGTCCACAGGCCCACTGATCCAGGCAACAGCTAACTAATTCTTTTCACAGAGCTGTATCTTCCTTCTGAATGGTTTCTAGATAGTCTAGCTAATTTAAAACTTCTGAATGTTTCTAATAATGTACAACTACTCAGATTCCTTTACTTCAACTGTCCTTAGACTGACTAATAGTAGTACAAGCCTTACATTTCTTTAATAAGGTAATTTTAACTACGCCACAGGGCTTTGCTACTTCAAGACTTTGCTAAATTTACTAGGGTTTATTTTATACAAGGCTTCACTACATCTTAAACTTTAATTAGGCTTTTAGCAACAACATATAGCTTAATACTTAAAGAAATACAGAAAAAACACTTGGTCTAATCTTCATAGAGCCTTCAGCAAGCACATTTATCATACAGACATAATTTCAGCTGTCACAAATGTATGCAAACAGTTGTAAATAAATACAACCGCTTTCTCAGGGGACTTGCATTCTTACGTCGTACCACCACCTCAGGCTAACTAGTTCCAAGTGCCCATTTCCAAAGCTTGGAAATGGGCTTCCAAAGCTTCACACTTTATGCAGCTGTAACACGTTGGAGGGGGAGGGGGATGGGGGCAGGAAGGCTCCCTGGAGCAGTGGAGAGCAATGGGATATAAAGGGCATGCTCTCAGTGGTTGTGAACGGGTGAGGGACTTGGGGCAGGCTCCACGGCTGGCAGGTAGTAGGCTGTCAAGAAGTCCGCCGGCAGTCCCACAGGGTGGGAGGGGTCCGGGGCCACAGCTGAGACCTCGTCCACACAAGAGTCCCTCAGTCATACAGATAATTCAAAATCATGTGCAACAAAACTCAACGACATTGAGCAAAATTAAGCGCTTTCTTAAAAATATATAACTTAAAATAAATGTAATGGATGAGGGGTTTGTAGGGGGAGTAAGGAGTTGCGGGCTGGGCTCAACCGTGGGCTTTGTACACAGGTGCAGTGGGGGGAGGGGGAGCAGGTATAAGAGACACCGCCATCAGCCCAAAGATCTTCCATGAATGCATGAGCAGCAGCATGCAGGAGCGCAGGAAGCGGGCCATGGAGGCACGGAGCCCGCCCAGCCCAGTGCCCCCCTGTTCCCGGTGCAGGCAGCCAGCACTCTGGCCAGCTGCCAACCCAAACCCCTGCCAGAGCACCTGGCTTTACGGTGGCAATCCCCACCACCCCGCTTTATACCAGTGAGGACTGCGGGGTTGCATGGTGGGAGGGGATTGCTGATATAAAGCTAGGCACTCTGGCGAGGATCAGGGTTTCCTGCTGGCCAGAGTGCCTGGCTGGCTACACATGAGGCACGGAGGTGCCGAGCCCAGTCAGGCTAGCACTCCGCATGCAGGCAGCTGGGCACTCGGGACAGCTGCCAACCACACTCCCTGCCCGAGTGCCCGGCTTTATACCAGCGATCCTTCCCCCCGGGCAAGCCCCCGGTCCTCAATGGCATAAAGCCAGGCACTCTGGCAGGGATCAGGGGTTTGCATGGGGGGATCAGTCCCCTACCAGCCCTGCTCCACAATGCCTCAGCCATGGTTTTCTCCGTTTCTGCACTGGAAGCGGAAAACCCAGATCCCTGCTTATCACCGTGCATTGTGTCAATTGCAACAACATCCATCTGCAGTCAACATTTTCTTTCAGCCTGTAGGCTTGCATCCAAGTAAGATGGGTGGGCGGCACCCAATCAGTCAGCATCATAATCCATGTCTGTGATGCACGCTAACAGCATTCAAGTGAGACTTTATGCAAGATAGACTCAATCATAAAAACAACGTCCCAGAGTCAGTTTTTGGGCAAGAGGTCCACTGACCCTTTGACAGCCCTCTTTGAGACTACTTGCCAAAGCCATTTTGTTAGTTCCAAAGTGAAGGATTGCATGGGCAGGCTTGCGGTCTGCAGCAGTACATCCTGGCTGGAAGGCACATTCTGCCCTACATAATTTCCACCCGCTGCCTTTGAGATAAGAAACGAGAGCTTGTGGACAACACCAGTGGGAATATTTATATCGCACTCGCCACTCTGCTGGAGGAAAACATTAGTCGGCAAAGCTTCAGCGAGATGAACTGCTCTGTGCTTTGCCGCATGAAAGGCCATGAGCGACTCTCAAGTCACTATCGAAGAGCTCCGTCTCCTGGGACCCTCCAAAGGCTTCTCCCATTGCTACCTCTCATCGCAATCCCAGCCCGGAATCTGCAACTGAGCTACACATAGACAACCACTGAATCAGAGAGGAACTACAAAGGGAAGCCGTATTTTATCAGCACTTGAGTTGGACTCTGTACTTGACTTGTATGTGCACTGTGCCTAGCACAACGGCATCGTAGTGCTGATCCAGAGTCCTCAAATGCCGCTGAAATACAAAGCAGAAGGACTCAAATGAGAAAAGCCTACAGAGGTAGAGATAGCAGTGATTTTACTATTTGGCTCATGCAAGGCATGCATGTTCGTCTGTTGTCACAAAAGCATAGTCCTATATAATCTACAGAGCCGATCTCATATGCGGGCTGCAGACCACATTACCTTCTCAGTGTCACAACCCAAAGTTGTGATTTTTTGTTTGTGTGTGTGCTTCAGCACCGCTAAATTATTTCCCGCCAAATTTGTCGCTTCCTTTGCACGGTAGAGTTCTCTGCTGCTAGAGAGAACTCTGGTGGAGAGGGGGATTTCCCGCCGGATTGCAGCTTCTTTGCAGTGTGCATCTCTTTCTTGCACCATAGTGATACACGTTGCAAAGAAGTTCCCGCCATTTGTCTTAGGATCCACGCCATGTTATTGGCCGATTCCTAATTTAGGCACACGTGGCGGTTAGCGATTGGCTTGCTAGCTGTACAAAAGGCTTGGGTAGTTTCCGCCCAAGCCGGAGGAGGGAGGAAGAGAGAGATTCTGTGTGAAGATCTCCAAGCGCTGTGGACCCTCGCGGACCTGACGCGCCTCCCCTAAGCAGGCGAGACGGGCAATAGAACCGAGCCTACGGAGCTTTCGCTTCTCGCCTCTCCTCGTCGCCGAGCGCAATCCTAGACGTATCCCTTTCCTGTAATTTCGGACCCCGCGGAGCCTAGCAAACTCTGTAGGAGCAATCAATTTGTCAGAGTCCTCCAACGAGGGTTCAAGCGGGAGCTGTGCCTGGAAACTTGTCCAGCCTACACCGATACCATCTTTGGGTGCAAGTAAATAATCTTTTCAATCAACCTTTACGCCTCCGTGACTAATTCTAACTCATGTGCGCTAAACCGCCCCGCAGTTGTCTCCCACCCTGCATGCCCGGGCTGCCGGCCACAGCTCGTGTGCACCGGAGACGGGTCCGGTACGACCCCAGTTCGCCCCCAGCTTGCCCATGGCGGCCAGAATGGGATTGGAATCACCACTGCGCATGGCGACGAGGGCGGGATCGGGGCCCGCCCACACACTCAGATCACTGCCAGTCTCTCCAGTATGCTGGGACCTAATCATTCTCCAGCCTCTCTCTCACTTCAGTCCCAGCTACAATACAAAGATTTGGGTTTGCAGTTCACACCCCTGCCCCACCACCAATCTGAACCCCGGCAGTTCAGCAGAAGTGAGTTGCACGGACTGATGCTCTATCCCACCTGCTTCACGTTCTTCCACAAGAGAGAACTGGAAGGTGACATAAACCAGTCCTTTTCATCTACTTTAAGCTTCTCTTTACTCCACAATGGAGAGTCGCATCGTTTTCTTCACATGCATGACATTCTGCTGTAGGCACAGAGGCAACACAAAGATCTCTGTACCACTCCCTCCCCAAACGTGGCATCGTCCAGCTCAGACGGTGCACCAGGATGCGGCCAGCCGGAGGGTCTCCACCACCGTCGACTAAGCTCGTAGGGGTCACCTCCAGTCACAAGTCTCAAGAACAGGTCTCAGTATGGGAAAATGACATTCTCAGGTGCTTGGACCCAAGGTTTTTTGCTCGAGTCCCCGCCTCTAGCTGCTTAGTGCACCTGCGTGTTGTAAATTCCCCTGAATTTTAACCACTCATTAGATAATCGCTGTGTCCAGACGTTGGAATGGTATTTGTTCCCTTCCTCTTGCCCCAGGTGTGCCATTTTACTCTCATATCGGCATCGCAAGTTTTTAAAAGACAGTCATTTTTCTCTGGATGCCTTCAATGGACATTGCCAAGCTCAAAGAAGAACACACAATCCATCTTCTGTGAAACCAACTCAGTCATCCGTTATCGAGTGAGAGGGAATACAGAACAACTCGACAAACATCAATAGGGACTAATTCCATTTATTTTCCCTTTGTCACAATGCTTCTAAGTGACATTGCTCTTAATTTAATCTGACAAACCATAATTCCACCCGCCACGTACGGCTGCACTTGCTAAACGGGGTTGGGGCCGGGGAGGTTTGCCAATTCATTCTCCTGCCCTTGAATATTCTCTTACCCCTAACTTTTTCTGCAACAAGATTATGCAAGGGCTGACTATCTAACCCCACTGAGGTCAACAGCAAAACTCCCGTCCACTTCAGTGGAGCCAGGATTTCACCCCAGAGACAACAGAGTCATTTTTTTGGCAGAAATGAAGAGGAAAAGCGTTGAAGCTACTGCATTCTGTCCATGAACTTCTCCCAGATGCTGCAGACATGCTTAGGTGCTTTGTGCATCCGTGGCCTACAGGACAGATGCTGTCAGGTGCCTCCTGGGGGCACCAGGAAGTGCACAGATGATTTCAGGACTCCTTCATGCCACCCAGATTTGGAGCTGCTACCAAGGCAACAAGGACCTGCACATTAGGTACCTGACGCTATCTCTTCCCAGTCTGCCTGTGAGATGCTCTGTGACTCAAAATCCCCAGGACGCTGCACACTACCACCGTGCCTTTCCTCCTCCATCCTCCCTACGGCACCCTGCCGAGTGGGAGGGCATCAGTCTGTTCAGATTAGCTGTGTGTTGCCCTGCCCTGGAGAAATTCTCCCCCAGCCTCTAGTTTCCCAGAGGCCGACCATTTCATTGCACTGACCTCATTTCATACATTTCAGTCCTTCGATCCAAGAGGTCCTACTGCGTTCAGGGCTCCAGTTCAGAAATTAGGTCGTCATTCTCTAAAGAAGGGGGAACAACAACAAGAGGGCAAGATGGCAAATGTAGTGTTGGGACTCTTGACAGGGCGGTTTAGGATAGTCTAGTTCCGTATCCCGCTGGAGCAGGGAACCTGGTCCAATATTGTTACATGCGCCACCCCTCAATGCACCTGCCTTTCCAAACAGTGTGCTTCAAAGCAATCAGTCATTAAGGGCTCGGTGCAGGACTACCTGGGCGACATGCTACATCCGCCATTCCTCAGAAGGTCAGGTTCAATGCCCATAAAATGGTCCCTTCTGACCTTACGGTCTACTAAATGATATATTTGGTCAAAGAGGCTTCTAACAGCTGTAGTTTCAGAGTAACATGCGGTTTCTCAGTCGTGACTCAGCTGTACTGAAAAGCACCGCCAAAACCTGTTCCCTAGCCACCTGTTCCTGAGGCTGCCAGTCAGATGCTTCTTCCCCACCAGCTCAGGAAACTGGCAGATTTAACTGATCACAGCCTCTTCCCAAAAATGCGTACAGACCTCGAGGAAAAGGCTGCATAATCATCCTGAGTTCTCTAATGAAAACGGTCACCTTTGCAACCAGGACTTGAATCTGCATAGCAGGAAGATGCAAAACAAATACCAGACGGTTATATCTGTAGCTTGGTATTCTGGGACACATCACAGAAATATGTTGTGACACGTGTGGATGGTTTCACAGCAGCTTTGACATGGTGCAAGGCCTTTTTTAGTTGCTGCTCATCACAATATCTAGACAGAGAGGGGTACTAAAACATTCACAGCATGCCGCACCTTGCGTTCCTCATTCTCTATTTGCTTTCTCTCTCTGGACCTTCCCGCTAGCATTCGTCATGATAGCATCTGATCTCAGAGTCCCATGTAGCTATTCTTACACAGTCCTTCACAACCCTTGTGCTGCCAACTCCAAGGGTTCAAAATTATGAGTCATACCAACCCCTCCCCGCCCCCCGTTCTTTTTTTGTTTTAATTTCTTCTGAGGCTTTCTCCACTACCACCAGCACATTTTGTCCACAACCAAGATAACTGAATTCAAAATGAACTTTAAAAAAACAGTTCCGATTGTTCTGGAATCATGGGACTCCAGAAAATGGAGCCTATGTGGGAAGGGAGGGGAGAAAGAAAGCAAGCTGCCGCATGTCACAAGGCTTATGCAATATGACAGTGGCCAACACTACAAGTTTTGCATGTGAGAAGAGCAAACCCTGACCCCATTCATATCTCTGAGAGAGGTCTGCCAGAAAATTATGCTGACGGTATTGATCAGGGCTCTGATGGATGAAGCTCAAAGAGCTGCTCCTTTCTTGCACCTGTATTTTGCTCCTCCATGTCAACCGCATCCAACCTCCCTACTCCACATCAGCGGCATCTGACTTGCCTTGAACTTAAAAAAAAATAAATAAATCTGGACCTGTTTTCCAGATGACCTGCCCATCAACATCCCTCACCGACTGCAGCTGGAGCGGCAGGTACTTGGCCAGCATGAAACATAATCAACTGGCTTCATCTTCAGACTAAATCATGTGTCCAGGGTGGCCCACAATGGAGTTATTTGCAAGCACCACAGAAACTGAGAGTTGACAGGGACCTCAGGAGGTCATCTAGTCCAACCCCCTCATCAAAGCGGGACCATTCCCAAATGCCAAGGGCCAGCCCCTGCCTTTGCACTCACTCAGTCCTTGTCAGAGGCATGAACTGGCTTGCTGCCACCCACCCAGGCTGCACAGCTCTGTGCTAATATTAGCATTCTGGAAACTTCCAAATGGACATCACTGCTACAGCGGCTGCATTCGTTCTGGGCATCAGGAATCAAGACCGTTGGCAAGCCGCTTTTGCCAACAATAATACTTGCTCCTCACTTTCTTTAGGAAGCCCTGGCCCACCCAGGAAACAAGAGAAAAGCAACATGCGACAGCCTTGACGCTTCACGTGTGATGGCTCAACATCTCCACGGAGCCTCGCAATGCACTGGAAACACAGCCCTTGGTACACAGCCACTCCAAAGCAGTCAGCTACCAATGAATGTCTTCACAATGGGCAACCAACGTGCTACACTGGGAGATGGAGGGGGATGGGTCTCACATTTTTTATTGTCTCTAGAGCTTTGAGCGGCCCCAGGCACAGCTGAACCTCAGGTCTCCAGTCCATCTGGGGACGGGACGGTTCCAACGACACAGGGCTCCCTGTGCCGACACACCTTTCTCTTCCCAAGGCTGTGCCAGGCTCAGATTTCCTTTCCTACCCTGGACACATGCTGCAGATAGCGGAAAGAGCTTCAGGTTACAAAACAGAGCCCCCCACGACACCTTGCAGGTGATACACAATGAGCTGGTTCCTGGTGCTAGGAACTGAAACCAGGCACACCTGCAAAATACCCATCACACCACAAAAAAGTCCAGCTGGCTATGAAGCTAGACCTAGAAAATGTGTACCAGCATAATAGCTGGTTGGTATCCAGCTTTCTTTTGTGTGCGTAGCAGGGTCTCCCCTGTGGTGGAGAGCCCTGCCAGCTGACAGGGCTCCCAGCCACAGGGGTGCACCACGGCCAGCTAGGGCCGGGAGTCCCATGTCTGAAGGGACTCTCACCCCCGGCAGCTGCCACAAACCAGAGTCCAGTGGCTGCAAGTCCCGGGTCCCAGCAGTGCCACGGGTGGTAGGGCAGGTGGCACGATGGCATGGATCACACGTGAGATCACACTACACAGTTACCTGCCCATGCAGAGGGGCCCACAGGGGGCCAAACTTAAGGGTATGCAAGCTCGGTGAATTGAATCTAGGGCACTGGGGAGGACATTACAAAGTGGATGGAGCTGGCCCGCTGAGCCACACCAATCTGCAAAGCAAAGCACACCCACTGCAACTCAATTTTCTGGCCAGCTCTCTCAGGCACATACACACCCTGCACTAACTCGTCATCTGCCCCAGCTCTAGCAAGCAATGGCAGGCCATCCTCATCACTGCCTAGCAACGGTTTTATCCACAGGATGCCATGCACTTTCACCATCCCGTATGGTGCCCTAATGCACTCTGGCATCCACAAACAGGTACTCAGATCCAAATCTGGTGCCTCGATTTCATCCCATCCATTACAAAAAGGGTGACCTCAGGCATCAAACCAAAAGTAAGAGACAGATTCTGGGTTGTTTTTCTTTTGATTCTTTGTGATTTGGGGTTAAAAGGTGGGAAAGGATTGCAGAGCTAGGAAACAGAAATTGCAATAGAAAGGCAAATCGCAGAGAAAAGCAGGACAAGACACATAACCACAAATCCAGTTCAAGTTCAAATCAGCAGCTCATAGTCCTTGTTGTACCTGAAACTATACAACTTGGTCTCTCGTTGGCATTTACTGCCATCTCACCGGCATCTGAACACCTCATGGCCTCTAGTATAGGCAGCGTGTCTTTGGGAAGAAGAGGAGCAAGACTCTCTCCAAGCTGTGGATGGGGAGCTGAGTTACAGAGAAGTTAATGTATCAATTGATTTCCATGTGGATGCAGGGCCAAAGCAGCTTTGAGGACCATGGACTAAATGGCTGGGCCCAGGAAGTCCACGGCACAGCAGAGACTAGAGCCCAAGGCTAAGACTAGCCCCAGACCACCTGCCATCCTCCAAAAGAGATGCTTTAGTAACAAATCCCCTCCCAGACTACAGCACAAGCCCACTTATCATGAGCAGGATCAGTTTAGGTGACAAAAAGAAGCCCCGCTTGCTTCATGTGTTCTCCATTTGGAAGCTGCACTGAAACAAGGGAAAGCTGAGAGTTTCTTTCTATGATTTTCCCAAGGGAAACAGTTACAATTTATTTGCGCTGGCCCAGCACGCACAAACTGAATGAGAACTCAGTCACGCATTATTGACAGTTTGACAGGTGCTGGTAGAGTGTCAACGCTCTGCTTCCTTCTCTGTAGATCTCTCCTTCTTCCTACGTGCATGCAACTGCATCGAGTTATTGCCCAAAGGCATATCCTCAGCTGCTGAGAGAGCTGCCTCACTGGGGACAACACTTCTTTCTCCTTATTTCCTTTCAGACCTATTAGTGCGACCAGAACAACCACAGCCTTCATTGTCTGGGAGGTTATTTTTGGACATCAGTCTGATGATGTTTTGCCCAGGGTGAATGCTCACATCTCATCGAGGGCTGAGTAGTGGCTGAAAGCAAACTAGTCGCTTTCAGAAATCGCCAAAGTGTGTGACTTTGGTTTGCATTGCTGGGGGAAGAGATTTCAGCTTGCTGGGGGGAGCTTCAGCTCCAGAAACCACTTGCCATTTTCCTGGAAGACGTTCGCTATGACTTTCAGATTTAGCCCTGACCATTGATGCTTGCTGGATCCTACCAGCCTGCTATCTACAGCCACATGTTCAAGTGGATCTAGGAACTTCAACAAAACCAAACGTGACCTGACTCATCCAACTACAACACAACACAGGAACTGCCAACTTTCACAGGAAACAATTAGTGCCGGGGAGTCATCGTGGCATCCCACTTGCAAAGTTGCTGTCTTTTGGCCACTCGTCACTTCACACTGGGGACGCAGTTGTCAGCTGGGCCTATCCTGGGAGTCAACATCGTTTCCACTGACATTTTTCTCACATCAAAAACCTCACTGACTTGCAGTCATAGTATCAGAGTACTTTGGGTCAGAAGGGACTTGAACACATCAGCAAGTCTGACCCCCAAAGCCTGAAGTGCTACCGACCGAGCTAGCCAGGCCCACGGCCCAAAGTCAGCCAAGCATTCCTAAAGTCCATCTCCCTCCGAGAGGTCTGCCGCGGCTGTGTGGAGTCCAAGCTTCAGAAAAGGGTAAGCACGCGTGGAAACGACAGCATATCTCAGATGACTGGCAACCTCTGACTCTTCATAATGAAGCGGCATCCGCAACAACTGTACTGGGCCCCATCTCAGAGGGAAAAAGAAGGAGCGCGCCAACACAGTTCATGTGGATGGGAAATTAGAGACGCATGCACTTTACTGTGCGGAGGACGAAAGACGGCCAGCAACTGACAGTGAAGCGCACGCACTCAAACAGCCCGCTGCTCGGCACTTTGAGACAGGCTGAGATTTTTCTCAATTAAATGGGCGAATGCAGCTGAACGGTGGAATTTCTTGTTCCACTGCAGAGATGCCTGCTTTCCCTGGGGCTCTTAGAAATGAAACCAATTGGCTCAGAAGGAAACTTTGGCCCCCAGTGGGCTAAGGCCCTCAGTAGCCTGGGAGCCATAGGTGAACAGCACCTGGGGAAATAAGACAGGCTGAAGATGGAAATGCACCATCAGTGAAAGGGATATCATTCGCAATCCCTGACAACTGAAGTCTTCCATCACATACAACTGGGCAGTGTCCGCATGAGCACGGGCACACGTGTGCAGCAGCACAAATAGTAGCACCATAAATCTGCGCCCCTGCCCGTGGGCTTTGCAGCGGGGACTCCACGTGCCTCAGCCCGGGGGCTCCACTCCAGAAACCCTGTGCTGAGGCACACCGAAACAGAGGAGCAGGTGGACCAGGGCAGGGAATGATAGGGAACATCCCAGCAAGGGCGTCCTGCCAATGTGGAAGAGATATACTGCTGGCTGTGAGGCTCAGATGCAATTGCATTGCAACTGTGGAGCATCGTTAACAGGTTGTCAGAGACATGAAAAGAAGAAATAGGATTGCACTTCCGTGCCTAACAGGGAGGAAAATAATTTTGTCCTAAGAATGTAGGCAACTCACCAAGTGGAAAACCCAGCCACAAGTTCCAGATGCTGCCACAGATCCGGAGGAAGTCCTTTAGTCCCCTTTTGCCATATTTCCCCATCAGTAGAATGGGAACGGTAGTAATTCCCTCCCTCCCATGAGTCCAGTGTCAACAAATACGTCAAGATGGAGGGCTGCTCCATTAATGCTAAGATGGAAGTCCTTTGCATAATATGGATAGACAGTGAGGCAGTTCCTGAAAATCAAAGCCTTTGGGCATGCAACAATCGCAACCTCCTGAGTCATTCCTCAGCTTGGCAAAAAACTGGGCCTCACAGTCGCACTCTTTAGGTCCATAATAAGCAGGTCATTTTTTTCCACAGTCTTCTTAAAATAGAAGGACCATGCTCTTCACATACTCTTTAAGCTCCTCTTCCCCTCAGCCTGGCAGAAAACAGAATAGCTCAATAACTTCCCCTTCGAACTAGACAGAGCTGTTTGCCCTAGACAACAAAAATCAAGTGTGCAAATGCTTAGCTGCTTGTGAGCTCTACTGGCTTACACATCTGTGGCTGCCTTGGAATCCAGGGGAACCCCACTGGCGCTTAAAGGCCTGTTTAATACATGATTACATGAGGGCCACTAGTTGAAACCAGCTTTGTCCATTCAAATTTACTCTCCAAATGGTCCATATGTCCTGAAAACTCACAGATGTGAAATACAGAGGCAGCGTTTTCTCACCAGTGCTTATATTTAGTCTTTCTCACCCATGGCTTTGTAGCAGAATGCTTCTGAAGGCCGCTGGTAGATTTACTTTGACGTGCATTTAAAACCGCCTATCTAGTTGAGTAAAAATAGATGCAAAGCACACTGCCATACTTCTAGGATTAAGGAGCACCCAGAATCACCTAAAAGATGGACTGAACAGAAACATCAGCCAGATACAGTTGATACAAACAACGCCAGGGGGTTTGGTGCTGTTGAAAGGTGAAGGTCAACAGCCCTGGGAACGCTCTTCAGTAGAGCACATATGCCTGTACCTCATGTCAAAGTGGCTTAACTTTTTAAGTTCTTGAAAGCAACTGGGACATTAGCATATTCCTAAGTTCTGTTTTTTTGGTTTAATACAGATGAGTTGAAGACATTTAGTGTTTCCTGAAATGGGGGCCTACATCCACGGGAAAACCTGGCGAGCATCCACTGCAGTAATAATACTGCTGATTCCGATCTCGAGAGACTACCATCCATGTCTAGGGCTATTAGGCCTGTGCGAAGTGGCTAGCGTTTGCTTCCGATCTGGAGTCGGCCGATTCTGGGGACGGCGATTCGACTCGGGGATTTGAATTGCTGTCCCAAAGTGATTTGGCCAAATCTGATATGGAGATTCAGCCACAGCCGAATCAGGCCCATTCCCCGCCTGCTCTCCCAGCTCCCGGCTCTAAAAAAAAAGCCCCACTCCCTGGGTTCTGCCAGACAGAGGGGCGATCCTCGCTGCTCCCCACCATTCCACGCTGCATGGGGGGGCTCTGCCATGACCCCCCAATCCCCACCCGCTCTCCCAGCCCCACCCCGCATGGCTGCCCTGCCCCACCTCCCAGCCCTTTAAAAAAATGGATAAAAGCCCTGACTCACTGGATGCTGCCAGGAAGGAGCCAATCCCCACTTTCCTGCCCTGTGTGGGGGGCTCTGCCACGAGCCCCCAGAAGCCCTGAGGCCACTGCAGCAGCTGGTGAGTGGGGGGGGTTGTTCTTTTTTTTAAGGGCTGGGAGCTGGGGTGGGTGGGTCAGCCAAAGGGGTGGGGGGGAGAGCAGGCAAGGGTCAGGGAGCCCATGGCAGAGCCCCCCACAGAGCATGGAACAGTGTGGGGGCAGCAGGGATGGCCCCCCACCTGGCAACAGCCAGAGAGTGGAGGCTTTTTTTTTAAGAGCCAGGAGCTGGGGTGAGCAGGGCAGCCATGGGGGTGGGGGGCATGCCTGGGAGAGTGGGTGGGGGTCGGAGGGTACTGGCAGGGGATGGATCCTGGCAGGGGTACTCCATGGTCCCCTCCCCCTCCTCCAGCTCCCCGCTCCTCGCCCATCCCTGAGCTCTCCAAATCTTTTCTCAATCAATTCAGAGAGCTTCGAATCGATTCCGATCTTTTAACTGGTCTCCCAATTCTATTCCAATTCGGAGACTCGGCTGCCAAATCAGGCCGAATCTCCTCTGAATCGAATTGGCACCCGAGGTTTCACACAGCCCAAATGGCTATGAACCAAAGGCAGGGATGTGTGCAATAGAACTGATGGGACACTTTGAATATGTTCCCATCAGTTTTACCGGGTGGTGTTATAAGTCTCACAGGAAACCTTAGAAAGCATTACAAATAGTACACAAAACCTCTCAGCAAAAGGAATTTGCTTGAATTTGGAATGTATTGCAGGTCAGACACTTGCCTTAACTCCCATCTCAATGCTTCATAACCTTTGCAACCAACCTTGACAGCCCTCCTGGGTTTGCCCAGATTCACAAAGCCAACCGAGCACCTAGGCACAGTGCGAAACGAGCCTGACCCAGACTTCCAGCAGTGAACAAGGTTCATCTCGTTGGATGAAATAGAGGTCATGCCCACAATCAATTCAAATGCCACTTCATGTTCCACTGCCTTCCCATGCCAGAGGAGAGCCACTTCCTAGCTTCCTCAATCCCTTTTTCAGCACATTGTATCAGCAGCTGCTACTGGGAGCTGAGAGAGACAAGAAGGAAAACACAGGCTCTCGCTGCAGGTCCAATCCTCCATGGTGCTGAGTTGTAGTCTCAAAGATGTTCTCTGGGCAGCACTGAATGGAGCACCTCACTGCTGGCATTCAATACACAGTAGGGCCGGACCCTTTAAGAGACTAAGCTATGTTACCTCTCAGCTCCGTGTTCTTGGGGGAACCCTGGCACAGGATGCAGCCTGTCTGACTCACAAGGATTTCCCCACCTCCCTCCCCTCCTCTACCTGAACAAGAACTGATTATGAAAGACAAGGAAGATGCAGTGGGGGATGCACCTAAAGCCCTCCAGATATGGGAGCAACTGCCCTAGATATCATTTGGATGTGAGATGGAACTAGATGACAATTCATTTACATGGGAGATGGAAAACAGAAAGTCTGAAGAAAAACCTCAGTGAATTCTGGGATCAGAGAAGCAGGGGAGCGCTGCATGATGGGGAAGCTGTGCTCCAAACGTGAATCAACCCGCATTTACACACACCCAGCTCAGCATTTATCAGACTAATTCTAATCTGGATTTACAAAGGACCTTTCTCCCGCCACACACACACCTCATCTACCCAGAAGTAGGCAGAAGTAAAGTTTAATAGGCATCTCGGGCTGTATATTCCCCGGTCCCAGTATGGGAGGCCTAGTTAAACTCGATTGACTAAAATTTGGTTGCTGGGTGAGGGAATGCAGGAGAGCGAGTCAGAGGGGGCATGGGCAACATTTGAACAATGGTAAAGGGTTCATCACAGCGTCCAGCACGTTAGAGCCCTGACCACAAGCGCTGTCATACTTTTCCTGGGAGGACGGGTGGAAGTCCTCCGCACAAAGTTTATGAGCACTCCAAGTAATCCCCTTAAGTCTGTTAAAAGACTACAGTAAAATCTGAGTCATGCTAAGCTGAGGCTTGTTCACAACAGGTAAAGTACAAACCACTGAGGCTGACTTCACAGTGCGAGCATAGCTAGGCCATCTGAGAAGATCCCTTCCAGTTTATTCACAATAATTTCAAGCTGGCTCCTATATGTCTGGTTACTCCTTAAACCTCAATGTTTTTCCTGGTTGTTATTCAGTTCCTTGAGATGTTCAAACCAGATAACCCCTGGCATACCTTTCTGAACCTAAATTGTATTAGTTAAGCTTGAGCTAAGTTTCCCCAAAGTCTCAGTTAAACCAGGGTAATATTCTAATTGTTTTGTTTGTTTTTCCTTGCATGTCTATTACTATTAGTATCATTATACATTTCATATACTTAGCAATACATAACTATTATAGTCAACCTGGTGGTAACCAGGTGTATTTTTCCTTCTCTACTTTTCCTTCCCCACTTGCTCTGCAGCAATGCTTCTTTTACCTAAGCCAAAGATCCCTGTTAAGCCCAGAAATACTGTGGGGTCTGCTCATCAAGAGGATACCCCTACTAGGACAGTTAGGACAAAAAGATTGGGACGTGCTGAGTTTGAAACACAGAAGGGGATCAGCTTGTACAGGCTGATTGATCCTTTTTGGCTCAGATGGGCCCTAAAGAACTGAATGCTGGCCCACGAGGGTGTCAGCTGGACACCCAGCCGGATGCAGAGGTATTCTGTTTACCTGTGTGCTTGTGTCTGACTGCAGTTTATTGTTGCTCTGATGAACTGATTCTTGGCGTATGAGGGTGTCAGCCTGTCTGTGCTGATCAACCCAGCCGGGTCTGGCGTGTCATGTTAATCTGTGTGTGCGTGTGTGTGTGACTGATTTGGTGACTGGAGGAACCCAGCCCCATTGAAACTGAGTCCTGCAAGATAGCTCCATTGGGGGGTGAGGACTGGCAGAAGGGAGAGATACAGCTCTGTATAAAAACACAAGTAACACAAGCAGCACACAGACAGAACTACAAAGACCCTAGAAATACATCCCTAATACATGAGCACACCCCAAAAGGGATGGGCAAATCTGGTAACAGCTAGCACAGCGCACAAGGCAAAACTTGCTGCAGAGTCGTGACTGCACAAGCAGAGGGAGTTCCCAGTGGGGACCGACAGAAACCAGAGACCACGTGACATCACACAGAGAACCGCTAGCTTTGTACCTGTCAGTTTTCCCAAGGAGAAGGAGGACTGAACATCCAGCGCTCAAAAAGTGACAACATCCAACCAAGAAAAAACTGTGTTTGTGGGATGTGTGTGTATTTGCACATATGGGTGTGTGCACGTGGGCCAAAAGCAAAAGTCACAGCACATACCAGTAAGTGACCTCCCTTGATTCCTCCACGTCACCCATTTTCTTCCTGCTCCCCCTTTCCCGTCTGCATCCTGATGCATCTTTTATTCCCATTTTTCCATTTTCCATCTTTTCTCTTCAGGGCATCTATCCAATTTTTCATCCTTTACTCCAACTCTTGGATTATGCAATTTGCCTCATTTCCTTGCCTTGTCAGCCTTGTGTCATTCAATCTTCCTCTTTGCAACCCTCATGCCCCCGCCTTTCTTCACGTGTTACAATCCTATTACTTGATCTGCATAACCATAGAGAGGCTCCCAGACCCTGGCCCTTAGAGCTATTTCATCTTCTCAAACACATTCAATTTAAATGGCTATAGGCTATTCTGATTTCAGGGGGCATTAGGCAACTAAATACTTCTAACCACCGGGTCCTCAATGCACAAACAGCTATTTCTTTATCTCAAGACCTTGGATGTGTACTTGACACCCGCAACAGATCCACATTCTCCCAAAAACGGATCTGAGATGACCTGCCTAAACCTAACAACCAGTGTTTTACATACACAGTGGTGATGTCTATTCCATATTTTAGGGGACCCATTCCCATATAGCTTAAACCACATAATCCACATATTCAGTTGCCTCTAGTCTGTAAACCTTCTTGACATGACAGAGTTTCCAAGCAGAGCTTGCAAATCAATGTGGAAACGTTGACACCAGTGCCTTCCCACGTACAGAAATGGGAGGGAGATCACAACTAGAAGTAAAGTAGAGCACCCTGTGGTCCTATTATGAAACAGCTGAGAGCCAGCAGACATGAAGGTTGGTTCCAGGTAGAAGGCACTGCAACTATGAGCTATCCCGGCCGCACTTCATAATAAAGTTCTACATATGGTTACCTGGAGAATAAGAGACGTACTAACAGGCATTTGTTATACGAAGCTAAGCAACAGGCTGCTAGAGGAGGATATAAGCATATTAATGTGCTCAGAGGTTTTATGCCCTGCTTATAAGCAGCCTACAGGCTCACAGGTAGATATAAAAGTCTATAAGAAGTGATTAGTCATGTACACCGATCCTAAATTACACATTCACACGTGACTTATAACATAGGAGAAACCAATAAGCTTCCTGTGCATTACAGCAGGATATTTCCCAGTCCACATTCCTACATGATGCCATCCTTTGACACTCCTCTCACTTTAAAGCTCAACAGGTAAACCTGAGTCCTGTTCTCTCCCCCCCCACCCACCCTAGTCTTGTCTGGAGAGATCAAAGGATTTCTCTCCAGGCCATAATAGTGCCTGCCACTACAAATTCAGACCTTCCACTACATTGTTTGATGGGACAGTCTAGTCTAGTGATTTGCAGGGAGGGGTGGGGGGGGGGGGGGAAGGGGGAGAGGGAGGCAGTGTGGAAATCACACACCCAATACTTCCACTATGGGCAGATTTTATCCTTCAATCAGTAACTCAATTTGTTTTTCCTATTGAAAACTACTGGAGAAGAGAAACATCCTTTTAAACCTTGCTACTGTTCTGTGGGCACAATATTTCTTTTCACTTGCTGTACGTGCATTTTAGGGCATATCTTTTTTTGCTGGAAAAGAAGATCACATTATGGGCACCTGTCAAGAAAAATGCAAACTTGGCTTTGGTTTGCCACTGGAGGGGATCCAGGAGAAGCCCTAAATTCTTTATTTCAGCTCTAATGGAATTAAACTCCTATCTCCCCTAGGATCGGTTCCAATGATCCACAGCGTTCCCCACCCAATGCAAGTCAAAGGGACACAAGACTACATTTCCACAGGTCCTTAGGTATGTTACACGGTCTCCAGCTTCAGGGATCCAAGTGCACTTTTCAAGAGGCTGTTTGCATTTAAATCCTTCACTAAGGGGCAGAGGACCTTGAGGCAGCTGTATTGTGCTTTGAAAAACCAGCCTGTGGCAGGGCATTTCTATGCAAGCTATCCTCCACATCATAAAGTAAAGAGCCAGGAGGAAGGTACCAGCAGGTCCCTCAACTACACCCAGCGTGTTTTGAAAATAAGCGATTTCAAGCCAGTTCTATAAAGGTGTTTAGGTGCCACCTCACTTTAATGGCTGCTTGGGATTCATGGATCTTCAGGCAGCATGGACCAGGCTTAGGGTGCGTGGCTTGCTCGCATCAATTGGAGAAACCCTAATGCTCCTTTAGGTGAGGAGACCTCTGGGGCAACTTGAACCTGCTCCCCAGTGCCAAGCCCCATTCTGGATCTCCATGCGGGAGACACCCCGTCCTTATATTTTCACACTGGATGCCACATTAAAGCACTGACTGCTAACTGAAGCAGAGCCTCTGCTCATATCCCATGTCACATTTAGGAACCCGAGCACATAGCTTCTGTCAGGCAAAAATTATGACAATAAGGGAAGAAGTAGCGGGTGTTTTTCCCCCCTACCATGCAGCGATCATCAAGATCGCAACCTGTTCTATCCCCTACTCACAATAAATATGTACATTATTTAATAGGAACTTTGGATAATACTGCTGCCACAGAGACAGATGAAGGCTTTGCAGACGGAGTGAAACAAGTCTTTGGCTTGTATTAAATATGGGCTTTTCATGAGACCTGCTTAGTGTTTGCAGCTGGCAAGAGAAATACCCAAGAACGGACTGTTTCTGCAGAAGAGTATTTACAACTCTTCCAACTGGCGCAGCAGCCTGCACGTGAAGAGACAAACCATTTGTTTCTTAAAGCTGCAAGCACAGGACTCAACCCGCATAATATTTGGTCTGAAGATGCGGTATAGGCGTTGCAGGTAAGGCATTACAATGCCAAACCCTCTGCCCCTGGTCACCAGCCCTACCTGCCACCCCATCCAGCCTCCTTGCTACCTTCCTATCTCCTCTCACCACCCCCTCACCTTTCAAGTGGGCTGTTCCCCTAACTTGGGGAGGTGGCCCAGTCAATAGTGACACTTTGGGTGCTGTCCCCACCCCTGCTCACCATCAGCCGGCCTCTCCAGACCAATGAGCTCCGAAACTCCGCTGGCCTCTACCAACCTGTTCCCTCAGCCCTCGCCTACCCTCTCTTCCTAGGCCCCCCAGCTAGCATTGCTGATCCAGGACTCCCTCTCCAGTCCTAGGTAGTTAGCAGTAGCCAGGAGTCTTCAACATCATCCTGGCGCTCAAAGGTCTCTTTCACAGGCCTGCAGTCACCATCATATTTCCCCTACCTAGGTCTCAGGCTCAGTCCTCTAAGCCTTTCCGCAGTTCACTCTGGCTCAGACTTTGCCCTCTAGAGCACGCCTAGCTTGGACTGTTCTTCCCATAGAAGTGGAGTGTGGGTGAAGACATCCTCTCACTCCCAGGGGGTCTCCATCCTCCCCATGTACCCTTTGGGACTCTATCAGCCCTTCAGTCACTGCAAGAAGCACAGAACCTCTCTACTAGATCAAGTTAGCAGTCTCCACATTACCTACTAAGCCACCCTATGCCTCACAGCTTACAAAAAACACCCATGCACATGATACCAAAAGTTACAAGCCCCTTCCCCACTATCAGCTAACACATGACCAACCCCTCAAAACACCTTATTTTTTCTGTAGTTTCTTTAGTCTACAGTGTACTCACACAAACACTCCCTTACTAGCCAAAGCAACAAACACACTCCATGATGCTGGGCTCAGGCTTATATAGCCCTAGGCTCTGCCCCCTTCCAGTCATGTGACCACTGAGGCTCTTAGCTAGTTACAGGTGTTTCCCATTACTATCAGCAGCAGCCATTACCTAACGAGCTGCCTGGGGATCTGCACCATGTATCCTATTTCCTTTGCAGTTTTTGGAAGCTGAGGATCTACTGCCCAGCCCCAATCTCAGTAACAGGGGTGGGTGTCTGCTACAGCAAGTACCACTTAGTGCTTGATGGAAGTCAGAGAACACAATGAACTTGTTGCCTAGTGATTCAAAATGATACAAGGAATAGGCTGGTGCGTAGACTAACATTTGGGGGTGGGGGGTGGCTTTTCCTGCTATGTGACTAAGCCTAACTAGCTTACCAAGTGCTCACAACTTTGATTGCACATAAACTTCAGAGTAACCCCAAAGAGTGGGTCTCAGCCCATTTCTGAGTACGTAAATGCCCACATAACTTCCTCCACAAGCGGCAGTAATACAGTTAAAGCCTTTTTTTTTTTTTAAACCAATAAAGAGTTAGCACTGAAACTGGAAACTGATCACAAAGTCCTTCGCCCTACTCGGTATCCCAGCTTCACATTGTCCCAGGCCAGCAGTGAGCAAAACGCATTGCAATGCCCATGATTATGGGGTATTGCTTAAAATGGGGGATCGAGACTTGGGTCCTTCAGACATTTGACAGGCCTGATTGGAGAGATCAGGCTGAAGATTTCAACCAAAAAAAAAAAGGGTGTGGGGTGAGGGATCTTGAGTGGGACATCCCAAAGCAAGAAGATAACGGAGCTCTGTGCAAGGAGTTGAATGCATCTCCATCCAAGGTCAGTTGAAAGGTGTTCGCATCTTACCTTCCTACCTAGTTGGTAGGGTAGGGTCGGAAGGGACCTGAGCAGATCATCAAGTCCAACCCCTGCCATGGCAGGAAAGAGTACTGGGGTCAAATGACCCTGGTGAGGTGTTCGTCCAGCCTCCTCTTAAAGATCCCCAGGGTAGGAGCCATCACAACTTCTCTTGGACAGTGAAGTAGCACCTCCTGATGTCTAGCTTGAATCTACCCTCTGCCAGCTTGTGACCGTTATTTCTAGTCACTCCTGGTACTGCTCGGGAGAACAGGAACTCCCCCAATGCCTGCTGGTCCCCCCTGACTAGTTTGTAAACAGCCACTAGATCCCCCCTCAGCCTATTCTTGTGGAGGCTGAACAGGTTCATGTCCCATAGCCTCTCCTTGTATGGCCTGCGCTGCTGACCCCAGATCATGTGAGTGACCCTCCTCTGGACCCTCTCAATGCTGTCCACATCCCTCCTGAAGTGCAGTGCCCAGAACTGGACACAGTACTCCAACTGCGGCCTGACCAGTGTTGCATGGAAGAGGAGGATCATCTCCTTGGACCTGCTCGAGATGCATCTGTGGATGCATGACAAGGTGCGGTTGGCCTTCCTGACCGCGTACCCACACTGTCGGCCCCTGTTCATTTTGGCATCACTACTGACTCCAAGATCCTTTTCTGCATCTGCACTGACGAGAAGGGAGCTCACCACCCTGTAGGTCTGCTGCTGGTTCTTCCCTTCCAGGTACAGCACCTTGCACTTGTCAGTGTTGAAACCCATCCTGTTCTCATCTGCCCACCCCTGTAACCTGTCTAGGTCCGATTGCAGCCTATTCCTCCCTTCTAGCATGCCCACTTCTCCCCACATCTTAGTGTTGTCTGCAAATTTGAACAGGGTGCTTTTTACCCCATCGTCCAAGTCACTGGTGAAGATGTTGATCAGTGCTGCCCTGAATACCGAGCCCTGGAGGAGCCCACTGCCTACATCCCTCCAGGTCAAATAAGATCTGTCCACCACCGCTCTCTGGGTGTGGCCATCCAGCCAGTTAGTGACCCATTGGACTGGGCAGGTGTCGACGCCACAGTCCCCTAGTTTTTTAATGAGAATGGAGCGAGGGACAGTGCTGAAGGCCTTCCTAAAGTTCAGAAAGACTATGTCCACCGTGACACATGTGTCCAAGGATTTTGGATAGAAGGCCACCAGGTTGGTCGACAAGACCTGCTTCTAATGAACCCATGTTGGTTGCCCCTAAGCATGATCTCCCCTGCTGGTCCCTCGTGGACATGCACCAGGACTGAGGTAAGACTCACTGGCCTATAGGTTCCTGGGTCCTCCTTCCTCCCTTTTACCTGCTACAATACTACTGCTTGTAATGCAAAGCAGCACGTTTTTGCAGACCTTCTCATCAGAAATCAAGCCCTGAAAGTGCCATTGTTTCCTCAGGACTGGGAAGTGTCTCCAGCAGGGCAGACAGGAGAGGGATCGCTAACGGGGAAGGGCACAGGGAGCTTTGTGTGACCACCACTTTATTGAGTCTGCAGATTACAGTCCGGTTCTTGTCTCAGAGCTTGGCCATCAAGTCACACTTGACAACAGGTGAAAGGAGGGGGAATTCAACTTTCAGCTAAAAAGGCTTCATTTTATTTTATTTTGTTCTGGGAGAGGCTGTTCTCTACAACTAATTGCCCCTGGGAAAGGGAGTGAATAAAGACACATCTAGAGTTGCAAATCACAACCTCCACATTTCAGGGTGCAGGAAGGAGCTGCTCTCGGTCTGCTTGCCCTGAGACACTGCAAGAATCTAATTTCCAGCAAAGAAACCAGTGAATGAGGAAGCCAAAAAACAGGATAAGGACGTTGACCCAGTACCATATGAGACAGCATCTCCCGCCGTGCACGCGTCACTTCCTTCAGCACTACCGGGAGTTTCATGCCACGGCTGAGAGGAGACTGGAGGGCAGCATTACCGCAAGGTTCAGGTGCACAACTCAGATTGGTGAGAGGGTTTAGATAATCACCAGCCTCACTGGAAAGGCTCAAAAAGGGCGAGTGGCAGAAGAAAATAGAACGGAAGGGAATGAGGAGTCTTAAAGATAAAGGAAGTCACTAGAAATGGGACTTGTGTGTTCAAAAAAGAGTTTGGTTGATGCTGGCCTGCCTAAATTTGGCTGGGAGCGTGATCTAGTAGAGAGAGCTCAGGGGTTGTAGTCAGGATGGAGTTCTTGTCCTGGCCCAGGAACGTGGGCTTCCTGGAGACAGCAAGTCAACACACCCAAGTTCAACTTTTGGCTTCTGTAGCGCCTCTACCTGTGAACCTGATCATCCTCTCCCTCTGTCCCACTATAAATACAGTAGCTAGATTAGGGGTACCTTATGTATTTCAGCGTGCCCATCACTGCACTCACTAGGCAACAGTCACGCGCAGTTCAGTTAAAGTTCCTAAAGTTTGAATCCCTTCAGTGTGAATCGACATAGAAATGCTACATGTTATTACAATGCGTTAGACTTGCGAGGACTAAGATTGCATCTAGGAGCCTGCCCTTTAAAATGATGTCTGGACTTGTGGCTCCATTATCACCTTTGAACACATGTCTCCAGTGGCAAGCTGGAGATACAGAAAGGGGAAAAAAAAACAACACAGGAGACAGCGATAGAAAATTAGTAACCCTTTTTGCGCCTGCTTCAGTCATGTTGTACAGCTGCTCTGTATAGCAGAGGCCAAGTAAGGAGAAAATTAACAAGATTCTTCAGCATTTCAGGTGAGACATTTTTATAAGGACAGCATTGCATTTCAATACTCTCTAGACAACAGACAGTCTTTTCAGTCCTTAGGGAAGCTTAAGAGCGTGAAGGGAAATCCTCAGAACAGACGTATTCAAAATCCCCAGGAACGCTGTAAAAAAGGAGAGGTCAGAAAAGATGCTCGGCCCAGCTGCCTGTGACACTAAAGAAACCTGCCTGTCTCACACTGGCTTTCCCTACTGCGGATGTCAACACAGTGGGGTTCAAACCTATCTGAAAACATACTTCTGCAAAGGGCAACTCTGAGCGTGTGGGCTGGGACAAAAACACACAAGCACAACAAGCAGCTGGACTCCAAGATGAGTTACTTGCAACAGGAAAGGTCCTTGGAGACAAGCGTTGTGGGGGCATGGGGCGGTTCAGCCTCAAGGTTGAAGGGAGGGAACAAAACCCAGCATGCCAGTGAGCGCGGAGTGGATGGCGTTGAGCCCGACTGCTGAAACTCGTGGGTCCTGGGGTCTCAGGGGTCAGCGAGGAGTTTGAGTCTCTAGCATCTAAGTCCACAGAGGAAAGCCATGAGTGCAGATGGGCTCTTGGAAGGCCCTGGGAGCACAGGGCTAGTGCCCCTTTCCTCAAAGGGCTTAAGAGGAGCACCGGAGGATACTATTGTCAAGTCTCCCTGTGGCCTGGTGGTGTGGGTACCATTCCTAGTGGCAAAAGCTGTGGGCCGAAGCTCTTGACGGCTGGATCTACGTGGCCCAGACTGCATCCACTGGCTAGAGCCACGCGTTGCAAGGACAGGTCTAGGTGTCCAGGGGCTGGCTGGCAGTAGCATTTTACAGCCCCCATGCCTCTTCCCCTGTGGAGCCCCAGTGAGGCGGGTCAAAAGATGCGACAGAGGATGCAGTCAGGTCTCACTTTTTGGCCTGCTGTTTCAGGCACCGGCCCTGGTGGCAGGGACTGCGGGTTCATGTTGCCACAAAACTAGAGTCCTGTAGCTGCCGTTGCTACACGAGGTCCTTCACGCCCTGGTGCTTGCCTAGCAGCCGGTGCCCAGGGGTGACTGCTGTTAACAGCTGGAGCGGCCCACTTACAAGTCCTGAACCACCTGGCACCCAGCTGGATCTTTTTAGCACCTTGTTTGCCCAGTGGCTGGAAAACGCCAAAAAAACAAAACAAAACAAAAAAAAAAAAAGCAAAAAAAAAACCCTGCCCTTTGCCTGGGGGTTCAGAGGTCGAGAGAGGCCATGGGCCCCGCCTAGCACTCTTCGCACCCAAACAGAGTCACCCCAACACCCCAGCTGCTGGCCAAGGCCTGGGGGCCAGAGCTACCTGGGTAGGAGACGGAGAGCTGCAGCTGGCTGGGGATGCAAACCCACAAGCAGACTACTGATGAGGGTTGCGAGCTTCACAGTTGGGCATGCCCCTTGGACCCAGGTTGCCACACCCTCTCCAGCCAAAGGGCAGGTGCTGACCCGTGCGCCTGCCCCAGACCGAGTCCGAGCTGCCAGCTCACAGGGCTTGCAAGCCGAGCCACCGGGCCTAGCGCCAGATCCCACAGACTCGGCACATCAGCAGCAAGGGCCTGCTGCACCACACACCACGGGACACTGCCCACCCCAAGTTTCTCTCCTGGCCCCCTTCCCTCTTCCCACCAGGACACACACTAGTCCCACAACAAGAGAAGCCCTGGCAAGGCTGCAGACCCCTGCCTGCCTTGTGGCCTGGCAGCCAAGACCCCTCCTTTCAGGCAGAGGCTATGGGTTTAATTCTCCACCCACCCAGCACCCTACTCACAGAATGGTTGTGACACAATGCCCAGGAGGACGCCCACAGCCATAACACGCTTCTGCCATCAGAAGGCACATAGCCACTGGGCAAGGGGTAGGCCAGGAACCAGAGTGCTCCCCCCACCCCCCTCACCCTGCTGTGAGGTAACCTCCTCGAACCCCAAGTGACTTGTGTTCGCTACCCTGGGTCTGTTTCAAAGCTCCTCGGATCCTCCTTGCCTGCTGCCCCCTGCCCTGTGTTTTATCACAATCTCACATGGCCACTGGCTGAAGGCAAATCAACCAGCAGCGTGATCACCTCTAGCTCCTGATCCAAGGCAGACCCTTGCTCTAGCCGGGCTGTGGACACCTCCACCACCTAAATGCACCTTGCTCCCACCCCTCACTCCCTTTCCCCTGTGGTGTTGGCCCAGCCACTGCGGCCTGCAGCAATCCCAATTCTCAGGCCATCTGACTCCTGCAGGAAGCCAGGATCTCACTCACCCTCAAGAATGACACCCTGTGATGCCTGTTGAACTGTAGACCCTCCTGGTTCTGGGAGGGCCTGATTTAACCCCTGGCTGCAAACAGGACCTTGCTGAAGAGCTAGGATGAGCTCATTGGCTCCTCCACCAAGGTGGTTCCTGCCTCTACTTGCTCAGGCACTAACTGGAGCCCAGGCTGCAGGCAGGACCTCATTCAGGCCCTGGAAGGAGCTTGCTTCCCCCCTCAATCAAAGTTGCTTCCACCCACACCTGCCCAGGCACAAATTGGACCCTGGGGTTGCAAGCAGGGCCTCTTCCAGGTCTGGGAGGAGCTCGCAGGACCCACAGTGAAGGTTGCCTCTTCCAAGGCCTCTGTGGAAATGAAGCATATGCCAGTTTGCATGCAGGACCTGGTTCAGAATCTGGGAAGAGCTCATTGGCCCCCTCGATGAAGCTTGCTCCTGTTCCTGACCGCTTAAGCACTAATTGGCTCCCTGTGACTGCAGACCCAGTTCTGGCTCTGGGAGGACTGCTTTGGAGTCCTGGAGGAAGGCACAGCACTACGGAAGGACCTCACTTAACCCCCTGGTTTATGCAAGGACCTCCTTGCGGCCATGGGCCAAGGGCTCCCTGTCCTGGCACAGTAGCTAAGCAAAAGCCAGGCATGGGGGGAGACGGTGACTCCCAGCCACACAGGCTGCTGCTCTGCTGCACTAAGAAGTCGTGGGGAGGACACTGAAGGTCTCCGGTGCACACTTGTCATGGCCAGCCAATCTCAGGGGTGGTGAGAAAACACAGGCTCAGCAGCCAGAGCCAGGCTGCCCCTGGGAAATGCCCAAGGCACCCTAGTGCACTGCACCATGTGAGCTGGGTAGGACACGCAGCTTCGCTCCCTGCCCCTTAGCCCCTTGCTGTGTAGGCAGCGCTGTGACCCCGGTACAAAGGGAAACCTGGGGAGGGCAGGGCCTGCTGTGCACCTCACAGTCTGGTGGTTCTGCTGCAGTCCCAGCTGTGGGCCAGCGCATGGGTTGCTCTGGTCAGCTGTGGCTTTTAGCTGCAAGAGTCACCTTGTTCCACCAACTGGCAGAAAAGAGAATGCAAACCATGCTCCCCACCCACCAGCCCAGCTCAGGCCACTGTAGACGTGGGAGGGGGTGCCCATGGTTCTGACAAAGAATGTCCCATCACCCCCTGCTCCTTCTCTTGCCTTCACCTAAAATACCATACTCAAGTCTGAAAATTAGATCATATTTTGGGTCGAGGCTAAAGCTGTTTCCATTGCCTAATTGTGGGCCTGGCTGGGTAGATTTTATTTCTTAGAGGTGGGGCCAGGCCCTTCCAGAGGCAGTGTCACACAGAGAGAGATCCCTTGGGTAAGTAGGTGCCCTACCTTTGGCAGGGCAGGTCGATTTCTCATCAACCACCTTTCTAAATGGGAACAGTAATTAAAAACATGCAGCTGGAACTACAGACAAATAGGTAGCTCCAGTTCTAATTATGCCCTTCATCAAGAACCAAACCTCATCTGGACTCTTACAAAGCCCACAAAGCTGCCAAATGACTAAAAAAATATACAGCAAGGAAACATCAATGCAAAGTCTTACCCATCTTGTTGGGAAGGCCAATTTTATCGTAAGGACAAACCTCACTCCTACAGACTTCAGCAGAGGACTTGGGATCCGGCCCTGTTTCAGGCAAATGCAGATTATTCATATCCTGGCTCACTAAACTTATTTGAAAGTTTATCCAAACATCAATGGCATCTGAACCAAATTCACGTGACAACTCATCTGGTTTATCTCAAAGTCCAATTATAAAATACCCTCCCAAGATATCTTATGAACCCATGTTTACCTAGATATAATACTTTTCACCCAGGCATCTCAAAGTACTTTATTATGTACAATCAGGGTTCAAGTAATGTCTTAAGACATTCTGTTATTTCCAGAAAGTCTTAAGACATTCAGAAAATGTAACTTATCTATGATGGTCTCCCCTGCTAGATATGCACTGTAAATCCTAAAACACCCAGAGAATATTATGTTGTTCATTAAAAATCAACATCAACACCAAGTGTTATTTTTAGATACCCTTTAAATCTTTTTATTAAATATTGAGGAACGTGAGATTTGCTCAATTAAAATATATTGGCCATTACTGACAAGAAAGGCCAAAGCACATCATACAATAAAACAGCTCAGGCCCATAAAAACAGCAGAAGGGAAGAATAAGAGGAGACTATTGATAGAGATACTCTTTTCAAACAGTCATCTTTCTTCTTATTTCCCTTTGGATTAAAACAATTTAGATGACCTCCCCTGTTCAACAGTCTGTGCAATACTTCTTCTGGCTCTTCCTGGTCCCTTCTCTAATCATCCTGCTTGGCAATCGTATCACATAACAGAGCTAAACAGGTCCCATTACTTAGCAGGGCGTTTCCAGATAGCATCCTATGAGACCCCACTGGGCACCAGAGAGACAAATGTTTGGTGATAACATGTTCACATGGTTATGTGTTGTCTATGCTTCTAAATGGCACTAAAGAGATAGGGAAGGGTGTTGTGAAAAGGGCAGGTTTATGATGCTTTACATTACAGTAGCATAAAGCTCCCAATGAAGATTAAGGGCCCATTGTGTGAAAACCCATACAAAGCACCTTGTCCCTTCCCAAAAGGTCTATACTCCAAACAGACAAGGGATAGGAGGAGACACTCAAGCAGAGCAAATGCAAGAATTTGCTAACAGTCCCACAGCAGTTAGCAGAGGAGCTGAGAATACCACCCGAGGTGCCTGGTTCCCCAAACGCAGTGCTTATCAGCAGATCCCAACTGCATCCGTTTTGTTACAAACCCGTGTGCTTTGGTACCCGCGGCAGGTACCAAAGGAGCTGAAAGGTACCTGAGTATCACAAGGCTCTCTCATAATCTAGTTAACACATTACTTCACCAGTCATGAGGAAATGGGAAATATTGAGGACTGGAGCAGAAGCACATTCTCAAAGTTAGACTCCACACACCTCTGATCTTTGTAGCGCAGGCTAATTTTGTGCTAGTTCAGGATCAAGATCCAGACCCACATTTTGTTACTTGAGTTCGTCACAAGGAAATGGGAAAGAATAGGTAGGCAAGAGGTTTGCTCCTGTCCCCAGACGTGGCTTAATTTTGGTCTTACAGATATTGGCACTCCAGGAAGACAGATTAAATTAAAACACGTTTTAAACAAGTAACAGGGGAAGACAGAGCTCCCGAACAGTTGGTCTTACCTCAGGGCCAGTCGCAAGTGTACAAAATAGGTCAAGGCCCCCCCAAACACATGAAACTTTGAAAAATAATACATTTGGAGCCCTATCTTCTTGTCTTCTCCTTTTTCAGACTTCATTGTTGACACTTCTCATCTTTTCCGCATAGCCACAAATGCTAGAAACTTATTTAAGGAAAGATAAATGGTGAGATTCTCAAGTAATCCTCTGCCTCTAAGAAAAGAGGTTTAAGAAAGACACCAAACAGCATAAGACTGACTTGAAATTGGACAAGCTGGCAACTCTGGGTAGTAAAGAAGCTAGAAGTAGCTTATCTTTTCTTCTGTATTTCTAGGGACGAGGGAATTGTGAGACTAGGTGAAGGCTGGGACAAGAAATTTCAGGATACAAGAATTGATTAACTTCCTTGTTGCAATCCTAGTATTTAAGGGTACAATCCTGCTTATTCTGCTGGTAATCAGGACTTATAGTAGAGATGAGATCTTTTATTAGACTGACAACTTTTTTTGCCAAAGAATGTCTTTAATTATTCTACCATGCATTTTAAATTATTGTAAAGGGAATACAAAGCTTGGGGCAAGCTCAGTTACTTTTTTCATTTAGTACAGCTTTAAATAAGCTACATAACAAAGTTGGAATATGTATTGCTGAAGCAGATGGATTCTTTGTGTGGGAATTTAATATTCCTGAATGCCTCCCAGACTGACAGCCCTGGAGCCTGGAGTCCTAGCTGTAGCCACCAAAGAGGTGCCACAGCTATGTTATCCCCTCCACAGAGCATTTCAATCTTGAGATGCAGGAATAATTAATTCAGTCCTAATGGTTGATGTGTCTTCTGTAGCTGCCAACATATTTTCCACTTGTCCCAAGCAATTTATACCATTATTATTAATATCATTTGTTGTGCAATTGTGCCTCTAATCCTTGTGAATGAACCCTTGTCATGTGCTGTAGAAGCAGAAACATATGAAGATCTGTCAAATGAAAAATGAGCTAACAGTAGTAAACTCCTTGTATGCAGCCCAGAAAAAAATCAGCCAGTGCTGAAACTTTCACTCACTAGCTGCCATGACGAGATTCAAACTGACAAAGTAGAGGGGAAAAATGATATGCGAATTACCCATCACTTCTGTCCCCTTGTCTCACACAACTGCATCAATGCGCAACAATTGGAGTACCTCCCTCTACCATACACCCCTAACATGTGATCCCATGCTGCCTCTGCCAGCCAATTCATAGGTGCAAATTGTATTTAACTGATTTATGACCCAATTTCAAAAGGTGCTGAGTGCCTCACACAAAGCTCTGAGATGTTTCAGCCCCTGCTGACTTTAAGGAAGTGTAAGGAGTGACCTAGAAACCTCTACCCAAAGACGAAGAAGTAGAGAATGCTATGTGAAGAATGCCCATCTGCAATGATAAGGAGGAGACAGTCTTAGATAAAGGGCGCTTGAAAACCAAAAGAAGAAACAGAGTACTGGGTTAAAGGGCTCATTAAAATACTAAAAATCACACCCCTAAGTGGGGAAAAAGTATGCTAATGAAACACACATGTATGTAAATGAGATACATGGCTAAAACACAGGTATAGAGACATGCTCAGTAAAGAAATTCTTGTGTCACTCACTTATAACCAATCATCAAACAAGCACGCTTGCAAAGGCTTGAAAACTCCTGTATAAAAGATGCTTAGAAGTAGTAGTGGGTGTGCTTGTTACGTGAATTATTCCGCTTGCACCTTTTATTGCTAGCAATAAACCTTCTTTGTACTTTCACCCCTGGTATCTTTATTGGCCTTTGCATACCAGACACGATCCCAGACTTGAGCTGGGGCACAACAGTTTTTGGCAACCCAGATGGGACTATCTTAGATAAGGCTTTGCCCGGATTAACTGACTACCAGCCAACCGCTCCTCTGGAACAAATGTCAGGAGCGCCCCAGGATCTCTTTTCCCGGTAAGACTTTTGCTTCAGGGGGAGCTGGATCACTGAGGCAGCAGTACCCTAATGGTGCAACGCCATAGAGTGAAAGTACCAGTAACAGGCACTTGGGTGAGAGGGTAGAAAGGCCATAAGGCCTACCATCAGTACGCCTACCTGGGATTATCTCTGTAAGTATTCTGTCTGGCCCGAGTCCAAGACCAGTGATTTTTCCTCTGTGCGGACAAGGACTAAGAACAGATCCCTTGATCCCAGGTAAGTCGGACGGTCAGAACCAGGAAGGTAGCCCTGAGATGGGTACTATTAACAGTAAGGTTAGGGAATTTACCCCCCTCTCTTGTGTATTGGAACATTGGGCAGAGTTCGGTGGGGATCCTATGACTAAGAAGAAAGCTAAATTCTTCTGTGAAACTGCGTGTCCACGCTATAAGCTAGATGATCAAGAACATTGGCCTCCGGACGGAAGTGTTAATTATAATACCATCTTACAATTGATTTTGTTCTGCCGGCAGAATGGTAAATGGGAGGAATTGATGTATGCGCAAGTGTTTATGTCTCTCTGTAGGGATAGAAAGGTTTTGGATAAATGTGGATTGGGGGAGGGGGTTGGGATCTGTAAAGTGGCAGTGGCTCGACCAACTGAAAATCCTGTCCTGGAATGTCCGGAGCCGGAGGTTCCACTCCCTTTGCCACCTCCACCTTATCCTCCTCGTCTTCCCCCTCCTCCTCGTCATTCATCCGATTCCTCATTGGCATCCGCATTTCCTCCTTCTCCCCCCCCCCCCCCCGAGGCGGAGGTTGAGAACACTCCCCAACCCAGGGATCTGGAACAGCACCGACCATGGCCGTCAGGTGCTTGGCAATCTCCAGAACCCCCGACTTCTCCTGATATAACCCCGGGAAGTGGGTGGAGAGTACAGTTAGAAGCAGACTCTGGGGTTAAGGGAAAACATCACAGGGAATCTGATCCTGGCCGTGGGAAGGAAAATGGGGTATTTCCCCTAAGAGAACAAGTGGTACCCAGGCCACTCGAAGATGATGGTGAGCCAACCTACCGTCGAACCTTTGTGCACGTTCCTTTCACTACCTCAGATTTGTATAACTGGTGGAACAATACCCCCAGCTTGAGAGAGGATCCTGAAAAGGTACGAAACCTGTTTGAAATGGTTTTCAAAACCCATAACCCAACTTGGGCAGATGTTCAGTCTCTTTCAGATGTCCTGTTGACACCAGAGGAAAGGAGGATGGTAGTAAACGAAGCCCGTGAGTATGTGGAAAAGGAAATTACCGCAGGGCGCCTACATGGAAATAAGGACAATCATGTCCCCACCCAGGAGCCAGATTGGAACCCAGACAAAGATATGACCTACATCCACGCCTATCGAGAATATATCCTCCTAGGATTGAGAGGTGCTGTGAAAAAACCTCACAATCTCAGTAAGGTGTATGAGGTTCAACAGGAGACGAATGAGACCCCCAGGTGCCTTCTTGGAAAGAATCTACACTACTTTCAGACAATGCACCCGCGAGGACCAGGAAGATGCATCATATGCTCACATGGTAAATATGATCTTCATAGGTCAGAGTGTACCGGACATTAGGAAGAAATTGCAGACAACAGATGGAGCAGCAGGTATGCCTATTTCCCAACTAGTAGACATTGCTTACAAAGTATTTACTAACCGAGAAAGTGTTCAGGAAAAGAAACAGGACAAGAAAAAGGAGAGAAAGATGAAAATGCAGGCAGCCCTAGTGGTGGCTGCAATCATGGGAAAACCCAGAAATGAGGGATCCCGGAGACAGCCTCAGAGGCGGGGTACATTAGAGAAAGATCAGTGTGCCTATTGCAAACAAAAGGGACACTGGAAGCAGGAATGCCCCAATCGGAAAGTAGGTGAAGGTGAAAAGAAAAGAGAGGAGAGCAGTGGACTGTTTGTTTTTGGAGGGGATTCAGATTGAAGGGGACTGGAGGCCCGGGAGGGAAAGATAACCCAGATCCTGGTGTCCCCTGGCGAGCCTCTGGTTAAAATGCAACTGGGGGACAGAGATGAATTGGTAGATTTTCTCGTCGATACAGGTGCTACTCATTCCGTCTTAACTCAAAAACTGAAACCTTTAAGTAAAAAGACTGTGCCGGTGGTAGGGGTCACAGGGAAGGCACTAACACGGCCCTTCCTACAGCCAATGGCCTGTAATCTTGGGCAGGCCGAAGTCACCCATCAATTCTTGTATATGCCAGACTGCCCCGTTCCCCTTTTAGGGAGAGACCTCCTCTGTAAACTGCAAGCTATGTTGTCATTTCAGGATGGGCAAATGTTCCTAACGGTGCCTCCTGAAAAGGGGTGGCACCTGCAGGCCTGCCTTCTCGGCCTTCTCTGAGAGGAAAGTACACTGGATATTCCTCAACCCCTGCTCGATGCTGTTGTTCCATGGGTATGGGCAGGTCACCGACCCAGGAGGGCTAAAAATGCTGACGCTGTAAAGATTCAACTTTTGCCAGGGGCCCAACCTCCATGCGTGAAACAATATCCAATGCGGATGGAAGCCAGGAAAGGACTGAAGCCGTTAGTTGAACGGTTCCTGGAGTATGGCCTTCTCCGTGAATGCACATCAGCTTTTAACACACCCATCTTGCCCGTGAAGAAGCCTAAGAGTGATGAATATCGTTTTGTTCAAGACCTGAGATCTGTAAATAAAGTGGTCATGAGTATACACCCTGCTGTCTGCCTTGAACCCAGATCATAACTGGTTTACGGTTATTGATTTAAAAGATGCTTTCTTCTGTATACCGGTAGCGGCAATCTCAGAAAATATTTGCATTTGAATGGGAAGACCCAGATACTAGCATTAAGACTCAGTTTTGCTGGACTGTCTTACCCCAAGGGTTTAAAAACAGCCCAACCCTATTCGGCACTGCATTAAGCAAGGATTTACGTAGGCTAAAACTGCCACTGTCCTGTGCCCTTCTGCAATATGTGGATGACTTGCTTTTAACAGCCACCACTGAAGCAAGTTGCCTGGAAGGAACAATCTGCCTCCTTAATTTTCTGGGACAAGAAGGATACCGGGTGTCCAAAAGTAAGATGCAACCAGTGTCCCAGAAGGTAACATATTTGGGATTTGAACTACAGCCTGGTCAGAGAGCCCTGTTGCCTGAAAGAAAAGAAGCTATATGCCGGCTAGCAACCCCAAAAACAAAGAAGCAACTATGGGGCTTCTTAGGTACAGTAGGTTTTTGCAGGATTTGGATTCCAAATTTTGGGGTTATTGCAAAACCTCTGTATGGAGCTACACAAGGTGATGAAAAGGTGCTCGAATGGACTGAAGAGTGTGAGCAAGCATTCTGCCAGTTAAAACAGGCTCTTATTGGAGCACCTGCCTTAGGACTACCGGACATGAGTAAACCTTTTTCCCTTTTTGTGCATGACCAAAGGGGGGTGGCCGTTGGAGTATTAACACAAAAATTAGGTAGCTGGCAACGACCAGTGGCATATTTTTCTAAGCAATTAGACCTTGTGTCATCCGGATGGCCTGCTTGTCTCCGGGCTGTTGCTGCCACCTGTCTGCTAATACAAGAAGCTGAAAAATTAACCCTAGGCCATGAAATGACTGTATATGTGCCTCACGCAGTGCTTACAGTCCTGGAGCAGAAAGGAGGGAACTGGTTAACCCCGGGACGAATGGCTCGATATCAGGCCATCCTCCTCGATAAGCCTGAAATAAAATTGGCCATTTCTCGCACTGTAAATCCAGCAACACTGCTGCCACCTATGGCTGACACACCAGATCTTGTACATGATTGCCTGCAAACATTGGAAGCTGTTTACTCCTCAAGACCAAACCTGAGAGACTGACCCCTGGACAATGCTGAACTGGAATTCTACACGGATGGCAGCTCAAGTATGGAGAATGGAATTCGAAAATCTGGATACACTATCGTGACTACACAGAATGTGATAGAAGCAGGACCTTTAAACCCATCTGTTTCAGCTCAAAAGGCTGAACTCATTGCTATGACTCGGGCTTTGCAATTGGCGGCCAACAAAACTGTTAATATTTATACTGATTCTAAATATGTTTTCCTTGTTTTACATGCTCACGGAGCACTGTGGAAAGAGCGGGGTCTACTTGGTGCTAAAGGAGCAAGCATTAAACATAGCAAGCAAATAAAAGCTCTCCTCAAGGCAGTCTGGGAACCGAAGGAGGTAGCGGTAATGCATTGTAAGGAACATCAGAAAGGGAATGACCCCTCCACAAAAGGTAATCGATTTGCTGATGCTATGGAAAAGAGAGCAGCTAAAAGACCTCAGACAGACTTGCTGCCCAAAGTAAGTAATCTGTTACCTCTCCTCCCAGACCTATACCAGCCTGTGACACCACAGTATGGGGAAAGAGACAAACAATTAATAAAAGAGTTTCAAGCAAAGAAGGGGGAGCATGGGTGGCTAGTAGCAAAGGATGGCCGCATTATCATCCCAGCTGACTGAGTTCATGCGGTAGTAAAGAGCGCTCATCATGGCACCCACTACGGACCCAGGGCCCAGGTAAGATGGATCAGTCACTATGTAACTGGAGTGGGATTAAAAGAGGCTGCCAAGAAGGTATCAGAAATATGTGAGGTCTGCCAGAGAAATAACCCAAAAGGAGGGAGAAAAGAAACTTCAGGACATCAGAGAATAGGCAATGGGCCAGGAGAAGAATGGCAGGTGGATTTTACCGAGTTGTCCCGACAACAAGGGATGAGATATCTCCTTGTCTTTGTGGACACTTTCTCTAATTGGGTTGAGTGCTTCCCATGTCAGACTGCCTAAGCCCGAGAGGTGGTCAAGGCGCTCCTACGAGAAATCATACCTCGCTTCGGACTTCCAAAAGGAATAGGGTCAGACAATGGCCCACATTTCATTGCACAAATTACTCAGAAGGTTTCTGAGTTCCTGGGAATCAGCTGGCATTTACACACCCCTTGGCGACCCCAGTCCAGTGGAAAGGTGGAACGTATGAACCAGACCTTAAGAAGACACCTTGCAAAGATTTGCCAAGAAGCTCGACTCAAATGGCGAGAGGCCCTACCCTTGGCCCTGTTACGAGTAAGGGTTGCACCACATTCTAAATTGGGATTAAGCCCGTTTGAGATAATGTATGGTAAGCCTTACCCTCTGAGTCTACCCATGGGTACCGAACAACAGTTACATGTTTTAGGAGAGGGAATGATTAGAGAATATGTATGGTCCTTGGTTTCTGTTTTGTCTTCCATCCACCAGCAGGTACGGGACATGCTGCAGTCACAGGATCAGTCTCCTGCCCCAGAAAACCGACTATTACCTGGGAGTTACGCCCTTGTGAAAGACTGGAATGAGGAACCACTTCGAGCCAGATGGAAGGGCCCATATAGGGTACTCTTGATGACCCCGACGGCAGCAAAGCTCAAGGGAATCAAGACTTGGATACATTCCAGTCGCCTAAAGCCGGTGGCTGGACCAGAACAAGAAGGAACCCCTGCAGACTCCAGGACTGGAGACAGAGAACAGTGGAAGGTGGAGCCAATAAGAGACTTAAAATTCCTATTCAGAAGAAAGGAACTTTAAATAATTTGTCAATATTTGATCAAGTTTTACAGCCCTTATCATGAAATTGGTCAAGGTTTTATTGTGGGGCATCCTGATCTGTCCACTCCTTCTCATAAGAGGGGAAAACCTTTTACAACAAAAATTTAACCCTCAGGAAAATGTGTGGATTTATCTGGCCCGGGAAATTTTAAATACAACGGACTTCTGCTTAGCGGGAGGGATCAATGCTCACCTGGTTTTTACCTCATGCTTAATCGCAGTACCAACCCATTTGAAAATTTTACAAAATTATACTATGCTGAAAGATATAGATAAGGAAAGTACATATCAGGATATATATAATTGGGAGACTATTGTAAAAGATAAAAGCAGAAACATGTTCTCCTTACGGGTTCAGGCAACAGCTAATGCTTCCAAATGTTTCCTAATGGTTAATTGTACTGGTAATTGCCTTAAATTGAACAAAGGTAAAAATGTCCTCTGTAATGAGACCAGTCAAATATCCTATGCATACACACATACCGTCCTTCCTCGAGGATGGTTTCTAGCCTGCGGGAGAATAATATTTTCATACCTCCCAGTGAACGCTACTGGAGGGAACACACCATTGCCCGGGTAACTGCAGCTCTTTCAAGGAAATCTGATCTAATGCACACTGAACAAACCCCTCTCGGTGGGAGGTATAAGTGGGCATACACTACTCGCACCACCGATTGTGATGGGAATGATTCCCCTGGACTTTTGTCTAAGGCTGAATACGTAGCATTAGCTGTATCTATGGTGGGGGTTCCGGGCCTCGCTGTAAGTAATAGTAGAAATCTTAATGCAGTTGCCTGTGTTCTAGCAAAAGGACTAAACGCTACATCCCGAGCTCTTTCAGCGCTGAATGCTGAACAAAAATAATTAAGGGATGCTGTCTTGGAGAATAGAGCCGCTATTGATTATCTCTTATTACGACACAATCTTGGGTGTGAAACTTTAAAAGGAATGCGTTGTTTTAACCTCGCCGATAATTCTGTGCTAATTGAAGACAAAATTGGTGCCTTACAACAATTGGCACAGACGTTAAAAGAATCACCTGGCTTAGACTTTTCCTGGCTAAGTTCCTGACTTCCCAATTTTAGATGGTTGAGACAGTTTTTTAGTATAGTTGTCTCTTTCTGTGTTATAGGAATCATGGTTTGTTGCTGTATCTAATGCTTACGTGTTTTTATATCTATCTTCAGGCCTAAGGTAAATCAAATGATTTTACAAACAAAGAAAGCTGATGATACTAGATTTGTGTTAAACCAAATTGAATGGAGCAATTATAATAATAATTAAAAATGCTCCAAAGGGGGGAAATGTAAGGAGTGACCTAGAAACCTCTACCCGAAGATGAAGAAGAAGAGAATGCTATGTGAAGAATGCCCATCTGCAATGATAAGGAGGAGACAGTCTTAGATAAAGGGGGCTTGAAAACCAAAAGAAGAAACAGAGTACTGGGTTAAAGGGCTCATTAAAATACTAAAAATCACACCCCTAGGTGGGGAAAAAGTATGCTAATGAAACACACATGTATGTAAATGAGATACATGGCTAAAACACAGGTATAGAGACATGCTCAGTAAAGAACTTCTTGCATCACTCACTTATAACCAATCATCAAACAAGCACGCTTGCGAAGGCTTGAAAACTCCTGTATAAAAGATGCTTAGAAGTAGTAGTGGGTGTGCTTGTTATGTGAATTATTCCACTTGCACCTTTTATTGCTAGCAATAAACCTTCTTTGTACTTTCATCCCTGGTATCTTTATTGGCCTTTGCATACCGGGCACGGTCCCAGACTTGAGCTGGGGCACAACAAAGGGACTCAGTGAATTGCAAGTTATAGTCGACAGCTCCTAGAATTGAGCACTGAGCTGGGTCCTTCGTTCTCCCTCAGCTAGCTTTCTGTTCTATAATAGCTGCTGAATCAGTTGATGAGTTGATCGTGCTATATATGATAACTAAAGTGTTTTTTAAAAAAAATACAATTTTGCCTTGGGAATCTTTTTATAGCAATTCACAAAAGGTAAACGAGTGTTTCTCCCCAGAACAACATATCCCCATGATTTTCAAAGGATCAGAATCATTTCTTAATTATCATGTTTCCCTTTCTGCCATGGTGAGCTAATTAAGAGGGTTCTTTGGTACCACTGCTGTATGGGTACTTGAAGGAATGGCCAGGCAGTTCAAGGCCAGGAGAAACCTGGATTCATACCAAAGGCAGTGGGCAGTAGAGCTCAAATGAAAGGCATACTTGTGCTTATTAATTAAAGGGAATCCAGAAGAGGCCTAAGCCTTCAGTGATCCTCATGGTTAATGGGATACTCATAGAGGATTGGATGTCTGCAGAGAAGTCTCAGAGCTACTGCAGGGTTCCAAAATTTGACTGGACTGCTTGCTGGCAGGGATGGGAGCAAGGTGCTGCTAAAATAATGAGCGGGAATGACATGCTGATCTCAGCTGAAAGTAAATATGTCTGAATTTCCTATGCTGTTTGTGAAGTCTGGCAGAAGCCCTGGCTGCATGGGGCTCACCACACAATTGAGGAGGTGACACTCAAAACGCTGATCAGAAAAGAAGAAAACACAAAGCTTAAGACAAAGGTGTTTTACATCAAATTGTGTGCAAGTTTTCACTAAGAAAAAGGTTTGAAGGTGAGAAAGGGAAAATTGGGGAATCCAGATGTTTTAGTACAGGGGTGAGCAAAATATGGCCCTCAGGCCACATTTGGCCTGCCAGGCCATTCTATCCAGCCCCCGGGGAGCTTAAAACATTTAGAAAATTAATATTTATCTGCCCCTGGTTGCCTGTCAAAGACGATCCCCCCGTCCCTGCTGGCACAGCCCAGCCTGACTCCATCAAGCCCCTGCCAGCCCAGGGCCCATTCTCCTGCCAGCCCACCTGGGGCGCTAGCAGCACAGGCCCCGCACTTCCACTCAGCTGTTGCTGTGCTCTACGCACCCACTTGCTGCCCTTTCTTCCTGCCTTCTGCAGCCATTCCCTGCTTCCCTCTCCTCCCCTCCCAGCTGCTTCGCAGGGACTACAGGAGCAGCTGGGATGTGGTGCCAAAGCGGCACAGGGGGAGGGAGGGGGTGGGGATGGATGGGGAAGTGGTAGGAGAAGGGTAGCAGTGGCAAAGGGGGGAGAAGTGTCTGGGAGCAGCAGCATGGGGCTGGTGCCTGTGCCAGGGCCCTTGGGCCAAGACCGTGGAGCCCGGGCCTGAAGCAGCAGTGGTGAGGGCTCTGCCTTCTGCAGGGGGCTGTGGGAAAACCCTCCCCCTCCAAACAAGCCACAACCTTCCCCAGCCACCCTCCCCCAACACACTCAGAGCCCCCCACAAACCCCGTATCCACCCATCCCCCACACCTCCACACATCCCCACATGCTCCCTCCCCCACATACCCACACACCACCACAAATCTCTACCCACCCACCCACACCCTCCCAAGATATACAAGAGTAAGATTTCATTTGAAGCTATTATACCAGCATGCCTATGTACACCACACAAACGCATGTAAATCAGGACAAAAATATTTTTTTTTTAAATGAGATTAATTAATGTTGTAGTACATGTTTGAGTTTTAGAATATAATTTGGTACTTTTCTGGACTGGAGATGACAAACCCCCTTGATGAAAGGAGTACTTCTGGGGGGCAAAGGTTCGGACTTCTGGTGGCAAAGGTCAGGGATTAGGGGACAGGACTTCCAGTCCCAAAATAGTGACCAGGGGGTGGGGCACCTGTCAAGGGGCAGGGCTACCCATGCAGCCCTTGATGGTTTGCCAAAAGTCAGCTGTCCTCCACCCAAAATAATTTCCCACCCCTGTTTTAGTACATTCCCTCGAATAGAGAGCCTGTTTTCAGCAACTGGATACATGATCTATGTGGCTGGACTCCCTCACCTGCCAGGAGTCCTTTTGATTTCATTGGGATTTGGCGCACACGTAAGGAAGCTGTGAAACACTGTATGGTCAAAATCTTTGTTCACTTACTAGCTCAACAGGAAAGAGCCTGGCTGAAGAATGATGGCCTTGTGGCAAAAGTGCCAGATTGGGACTCAAGGGACTGGAAATAAATCCTTGGCTTTAACACAGACTTTCTGGGGTAAGTCAGTTAAACTCTCTCAGTGCCTTGGTTCTGCATAAATGAAGCTGAGAGATGCTTGAGCATCATGTGATACTCAGATGAATGAAGCGGCGAGATAGGACAGAGTGATTTTACCTTTACATCCAGTATTCACCAGGCCAATACAGACATGTTGTCAAGAGTGAATGCTGCATGCAGGGTGCTGCCTTGCAGAGATGCATCCAAGGCACCATGCTGAAACTCCTGAAAGTCATGTTTTTGAAAAGGCAGTTAAAAGGACACCTTAATTCCAGTTGAAAAATACCATAAAAGGGAAACAACCTTAAAAGGACTCTTTAATCTGTCAGAGACATACTGTATTAGAATAAATGAATGGATGCTGGAGCTGAACAAATCTAAATTAGAAATAAGACAAAGGATTTAAAACTAGTGAGGAACATGCTGCCAAGAAAAGTCACGGATTCATCATCTCTTGATGCCTTCAAATCAAGACTGGATGTCTGTCTAGACTAGAAGATATGCTATAGTTAAAAGTATTTTATATTGTGTGCGTGTCTTCATATATACATAATGCACATATGGTTCAGCATAGAGATAACTGCAAAATGTAATGGCCTAGGACGCACAATTTAATCTGGGTGACTGAATGGTTGCTTCTGGCTTTAAATTCTATGAATTATTCCTTTTCCCCACCCTTGGTTGTCTTACCTGTTGAGATTACAGACTGTTTAGGGCACAGAATGCCTCTCAGTCCTCATACATAGCATCTTGCCAAAATAGGGTTCAGTCAGATCTGAGACCTTTAGACCCACCTTCAAATATTATAACTAGAAATGACCATTATCCATAGCCAAAGCAAGAATGGAATAGAAATCCCAATAAATCTTTTCAGCTCATATTACATTTCAGAGCAAAGGATTTTCTATACTCTTGTAAAATAAGAGGGGAAAATATCATATCAAGCTTCCTTAAAGTAAAATGAAAGCCAAAAAAAACCCAAACAAACAAACAAAATAGACAGCAACAGCGCAGTAGCCTGTTCACAGGAAAACGGGTGGCAAGCAAGCTCTTTCTATGATATTCATACCATTGCTTGATGCAAAGATGATGATGGCATAGTCCCAAGCCAATACTTTTGAAACCAAACAAAGCAGACCTTGCATCTACCTGATTAGCAACCAACACAAGGAAAGCAGAGCAAGTACATAAGTGCCTACCTGAGCAGAGGAGAATAATATCACTGCATATGGAAACAAAGCCATGGCATGATGCACAGGGAAAACTGACCGTGACACTGGCTTCCAATGAGACTGGGCTGTATCAATATTGGCTCGGTAAACATAAATACACAGAGGGAAAGCTTGTCTTCTTTCCTGGGATCTGAAAGCACTGCAAATGCTCAGTGGCATCTAAAGAGCAAAGTTCACATGTTACTAACTGAAGGCTCTGTATCCCTATGCATCAAATGCAGCAGTTTGCACTTGGATATAATGAAAACAATGGCTCTTTCCTGGAAATGATTACTTCATTTTAAAAGGAAGGTGTGGGACAATATTTCTGGAGGAAAGGTGTTAGGCTAGACCTCAGCAGATGAAACCAATGGTCCTTATCACAACAACCCAGTCGCCTGTTAGGCTTGTGTAGGGCTTGACAAACCTATTTGAATCAGTTTTACTTCCATAGATGGTGAATGCTTTAGGGTAACGTCTGTCAATATGTCTGTCCAGCATATACAACCATGGGACCCTTCTCCCAGTAGGGCCTCTAACACTAGTGTAACACAAATGCTTAAAATATCATATGTTACCAAGTCGGACTTGCTGATCTGTTCAGGTCCTTCCGACCCTAGAAACTATGAAACTGTAAGTCAGAACCAGTGTGTTGAGATGTGTGTGCTCAAGTTTGATAAAGTATCTGTAGTTAAAGGCACTCAAAAAACTGTGCTGATACTCCAAGGTACTGAGGATCTGCAGTGCTAATTGAATGCAACGTGCCTTTTATTTCTTTTGCAGGTGGCTTGAAACCTTGTTGTGCCTACATATCGATTTAGATGCCTAATTTTAAACAGCAAGGCCAAGAGTTTTGTTTGTTACTAGGCCCCCATGTATCCATGTTTTGTATTAGTGTAACTATTTGTATTAAGGGTGTGATTTGTTTAAACAAATTGGGTGCATCTACGTGTGCATATTAATGTGAAGCAATAAACTCTGAAGTTTATGCTCCAGAGTTTATTGTTGCAGGTGCACCATTTGAATGCACACCCAGGGCTGCAGCACGTTGAGCCAAGTTGGAGCAGACATGGCTGGCAGGACTCAATGGGCTGCGGACAGGCTGGCTGGGGTACAAGGGTACTTCAGTGCAGGGCTAGCCAGCAGTGGAGCACCCTTATGCCCCAGCTAGCCAAGGCAGCATCTACATGTGCGTTGCTGTGGAGTAAAAAATTCCACTGCAGGATAGTACTTGTATTTACCTGCTGCAGAGTAAATTAATTTACTCCAGCATAACAGGGGCACACATGTAAAAGCGTGATGTTTACTGCACAGCTCATTAGTCTAATGCACAGTAAAACATCTTGTGTGGATAAGCCCAGTAGCTACATCAGCACAGCCCGTAGTGTAGGCCCAGTTCAATGGGGATAAAGATGACGCTTGGCAGAATAGCCTACTCCACTTCCTACACTGGAATACATTATACCTGTCTAAGATTACACCATATGAAATGGGGACACTATGGCAGAGAAGATATACATCTTAATCTCTACAAGTATAATTACATTTGTCCAAGTTTGGTATAGTATCTTGAGAGGATCTAACTGTTCTGATGCGTTCAAAATCAGCTTCTCATTTCTACTTAGCCTAATGCTCATAATTTTTTTTTTTTTTTTTAATTCAGGGATGCCTTTAATTTGCCCCAAGATGAGGACCCACAACCAGATAGATCCCAAATACAAACTCTTTTTTTTTTTGTGTGTGAAAATGTAGGCCCTGAGTTTCAAGAATTGGGCTTACATTCTGTTTATAGTCATAATTCGCAGCTGGTTCAACCTAGGCCAAATCAGTGTGCTACTTGTATCTAGCAAAGAATACTTTTGTGAGGTTGTTCAGCTGATTTGGGACTAGCTTTTATTGAAGGCACACTTATAAGTAGTTTGTAGAGAGGTAATAAAAGGTCATTCAATGCTTTAACAAATGTTCACTAGCTGGAGATGCTAACAGAATCCTATAATCAGCATATTAACATATATAACAGTTGCATGCTGATGTCCTTATAATCATCTTTAAAATCTATTAATCACTTAATAACACTTTATAAACTGTATCTTTAAATATAAACTGTGCTTGATGAATTGCTACATGGAGCTTGGAAAGCATCTTTAGGGTTAATGATCATTTTGGCTTTCCTGCCCATCAAGGGGAGCTGCAGAATCTTGTACCTTGTAGACCAAAGGGAACAATGGAAGAATACAAATGAAAGATTCCCTCAACTGCAATGTGTGTTTTCTAGCGTGCAAATCCCTTGTTTTTACATTCATAACGAGAGAGGAAAAATGTTGCAACTCTGGTCCTAACCTGCTGCAAAACTCTTTTCATGTGACAGAAAGACCTTTGATTTAGGAAGACAACCAGACTTTAACTAAAGGGTACATGACACAAAAACAAAAGAATTAAACCCAGTACAGCTCAACAGAGTTGTAGTCAGACAGCAGCATATGGATAAAGCGAAGGCTTGAGAATTTAATTGGATGGAAGTAAAAATAACCCAGCTTCTACAGATCTCCAAGTAAAAAAAAAAAAAAAAATCCCTTTAAATTAATTACTTCAGGAGTGTCAGGGTCAAAGTCTCCTTTGTTACTGCCAAGCTTCCAAGTACCTTGAAAGATATTCAGCACCAAACTGTGGTACGTGGCATGCTGTATCACCTTGTAGGAAAGGTTTAGAGTTTGGTGGCGAGAAAGCTTAATGTAACCAAACAGAAATTTAGCAGTGTAAATTAATATGTCATTGAAAGATCACAGTCACTTCCTTGATAAGAAGCACCCAACAAAACTTAAATGTTAACACTCGTACAGTGCAGAAGCATCAAGGACTAAAGATTAAAGCACGGGACAGAGTGTCTTATGGTTTGGCTTCTGTTACTCAATCTGCCACATACCTTCTGAGGTGGCCTTTGCAGAGTCACTTAACCTCACCATGCCAATCTATAAAATGACCGTGCAGTTACTTTCTAACACCATATGTGATTCTGATAAATTTCTCATTTTTGTCTCTGCTACACTGATTGAAAACTTAACCTTTTATTTAAGCCCCCAAACTAAATTTGATTCAACAAAATGATTTTTTAATTCAGGACAAGAATTTTAATTGTGCTTATTTTGTTTCCTGGCTCTCCTCTCGTTGTTATTATCCTATTCCTTCGTAGATGAAGATAGACTATTTTGAAAGTGAGACAGAAGGAAACAGAAATTAAGATTCATATAATTTGAAAACTAACACCAATATGTGGAAGTTTGAATTTGGAGGCGGGTTTTGGTCAAAATAGCATTTTTGGGAGGGGGAGGGACTTTTCAAAAAGCTCCAATCCAGACATCTCTTTGCACTTATCTACCATTTTTTGTCCAAGGACAGTTTCATAACTTTTATACACGTGCACATTTTCCAAAGTGGTTCATGCTGACTGAAGAGGATTTCCACTGAACTCAATACAAGTTTTATTATTGATTTCAGTGGGACCACAGTTAGGTCAGCAGAGCGAGCTCTGAAAATTATAGCAGCAACTCAGCTGTATCATAAGAACATTAAATGAAAAAATAAAGGCTGGGAACATGATGGAACTAACTGGGAGAAGGACTTACCTGTGCTCAACTTGAAACATTTGCCCGTCCACCTGCATTTACACCTGCAAATGCGTATACAATGGGACGTCTTGCACATGAATAAGCCTAAGTATGTGACCTGCCTGTAGAAGAATATCCAGGTTTGGAAATTTGGACTTAGAGATTCAAAGCGGGGCATAGAAAACATGACCTACAGACCAGTCAGCCTCACCTCAGGCCCCCAAAAAATCATGGAGCAGTTCCTCAAGGAATTCACTTCTAAGTACTTGGAGGTGAAGAAGATGATCGGGAACAGTCAGCATGATTTCACCAAGGGCAAGTCAGGCCTGACCAACCCAACCTCCTTCTTGGATGAGATGACTGGCTCTGTAGATGCGGGGAGAGCAGTGGATATGATATACCTTGAATTAGCGAGGCTTTGATAAAATCTCCCACATTCTTTCAAGCAAGTTAAGGAAGTCTGGGCTAGATGAACTGACTGTAAGGTGGAGAGAAAGCTGGCTGGACTGTTGGGCTCAATGCATAGTGATCAATGGTTCAATGTGTAGTTGGCAGCTGGTAGCAAGAGGAGTACCCCAAAGGTTGGGCCTAGACCCAATTTTGTTTGATATTTTCATTAACAATCTTGAAGATGGGATGAAGTGCACCCCCAGCAAGTTGACATCAAGCTGCGGGGGGGGGGGGGGGGAGTAGATGCTTTGGAGGGTAGAGCTAGTATTCAGAGTGACCTAGACAAATTGGAGGATTGGGCTAAAAGAAATCTCATGAGATTCAACAAGTCCAAATGCAAACTCCTGCCCTTAGGATGGAACAATCCCATGCACGGCTATAGGCCTGGGACCACCTGGCTAAGCAGCAGCTCTGCAGAAATGGACCTGGGGATTACAGTGGACAATATGAGTCAACAGTATGCTTTTGTTGCCAAGAAGGCTAATGGCATACGGAGCTGCATTGGTAGGTGTGTTGCCAGCAGATCGAGGGAAGCAATTATTTCACTCTATTCAGCACTGGAGAAGTAAAATCTGGAGTTCTGTGTCCAGTTATGGGACCCCCACTATAGAAATACTGCAGACAAATTGAACCAAGTCCAGCAGAGGACAACAAAAATGGTCCAGAGGTGGGGGACATGACTTATGAAGAGAGGCTGAGGGAACTGAGCTTATTTAGTCTGGAGAAGAGGAGAGCGAGAGGGGATTTGATAGCAGCCTTCAACTCCCTGCAGGGGAGGTTGCAAAGAGGACGGAGCTGCACCATTTTCAGCGGTGGCAGGTGACTGAACAAGGAGCAATGGGCTCAAGTTGCATCAAGGGAAGTCTAGGGTAGATATTAGGAAGAATTTTCTCACTAGGAGGGTAGTAATACACTGGAACAGATTACCCAGAGAGGTGGTGGGATCTCCATTCTTGGAGGTTTTCAGGGCCCAGCTCAACGAAGCCCTGGCTGGGATGATCTAGTTGGGGATGGTCCTACTTTGAGCAGGGGGTTGGACTAGGGTTGGAGGTCCCTTCCAACCCTCACTTTCTATGATGCTATGATGCATTCGTCACTTATTCATCCCCGTACCTGTCTCTCATCACTGATGCTTATATTGGGCCCACCATTGCGATACATAAGTATCTTCACAATTTAAGCCGCATTTGCCAGGATGCTAAAAGATCCTCCTTGCAAGAACAGTGGTCTATGTGCAAAATCCAGATGCCAGACTTGTCGTCCTGATACACTGTTTGCCTCAAATCATTGTTTTCCCTCAAGTCAATATAATCCAGGGCTCAAATTAGACATTTTTTTAATAACCACCATGTGCAAGTCACAAATTCACCCCCTCATTTCCATTTCTATTCTGTTTGTTAAAAATGCATGCATATATACATATAGTCATTGTAAAATAACTCCTGGTATTTAAAACTCACTCTGTTAACCAAGGTACTCCAATTTGTTTATCAGGGGCACATTCAGAAGCTCGTCTTTGTGCCTGGCCTAATTGGACACCATAAGGGCCCTCTCTGCTTGAGAAAGGTGTGCTCACATAGCTTGGGACATTATTTGACTGAGCCTGCTTTTAACATCCCTATTCCTTTCTTTCTTTTCTATTCTTTTTAAAGGTTGGCCTGGTGTCAAAGTTGCTGCTGAGGCATTGATGCCGGAGGAAATGTATTGCTGCTATTGTGGCAGCATACTGGAAGAAGACTGCATGGTTCAGCACAGGGGAAAAAAAAAAAAATACTTCCACATAAAGGCATAGACGGTGGACAAAACTGGAAACCTCCCAGGCACTCTTTCCTACTCAGGCAGGCTGGGAAAAGAAAGCTGTAGTTGCATAGAAGTAAAAATAGGATCCTGCTTGAGAAAGGACCATGGCCTAGGGAGGAAAGTGGAGCGAACTGTTTGCAGAGGAAAAGAAATATCCCACACTGAACCTGGGCTGAAATGAAATAACAGAAAATTAATGTACCTGAAATAATAATCTTGCTGCTAACAGTAAAGGTGCTGCCATTAAATGGATGGGAAATAGTGCAACACTGGCTTATAAATCAAGATATTGCTATTATATAAAGGGGGGGGGGAGGGGGGAGGGCTTCTGTATTTCCCTTAAGCTGAATGCAATTGTATGCTACTAGATTTGATTGATATTTCATAATAATTTAAGACAGCAGAAAGGACGAGATAGACAAATCAGAAGCTCTTTTTTTATTGGAAAGGATCACACCTATTATGTGCCCCTGCTTTGTGTGGGGAGGCGATAGGAGAGAACCTAATATATAGAGGGGAGGGAGAACAGTCATTTGTTTCTCTGACATATTTGGGAGGAAATAAAAAAGTCCTCATTGCAAACAGTAACTACTACTGCTTACCTGTGAGTTTTCATACTACATTCTACATCTAAAGAACACCTTAGAAGGTCATTGATATAGGGATCAGCTTTTTATTCTGTATTTCTACAGCACCCAGCACTTATTGAATCCTGGTTCACAACAAGGGATCCCAGATGGCAACACAAGATAACTGCATTCCAAGCTTGTCTGGCTCTATCCCAACTGTTCAGGTGGACCAATACAAGATACCACCCTAAGAAGTCCTTGCCTCAACATAATATAAATAATAAACCATCTTCAAAAAAAACCTAGCCATGTTTCAAGGTTTAAGTCCAGAGCACTCTGGTAGAGCTGACTGAATGATGTCACATGAATTTATTTTCCAATTAAAATATTTTTTATCTTTCCAATGGATATTCCCACAGTAAATATCTATCTATGCCCACGTGTGCATTTTTAGGTATTTAAACTTCCTGAATTTAGGTCCTCCTTCCCTCTCTCACTCCAATCTCCCTCCCTGCTTTGTCACACAGTCTGCAGCAAACTGACAGGCGAGCAAGCCAGCTGGGAGGCTAATAACAGCATCAGGTCCTGTGAAGGAAACAGCAAGACAATGATGTTGATGTCCTAAGTCCTTTCTTTACCTACACTCCTCTAAGTAATCAAGTGGTGTTTCTACACCCCGGGCTTCACCGAGGGACCTGACTGTAGCTCACTCACCCTCGGCTGGCTCCAGGGCTATCCAGCCAACAGCTGGTACCTTGCCACGCTGGACTCTGCCCCGGCTGCCCACAGCCCTGGGAAAGGGTGACAGCCATCATGGGATCCTAGAGTCAGAGGGTCTACTCACAGTACTTCATCCTGCTTCAAGTCTGCTAAGGTACAGACAGAAGTTACACATAAACCAGATTAAATCATCAGAAATTGGTTTAAACCTGTAACACAACAGAAGCTCAGTGCACATAAGCCAGTTTCAAAATGGCTGAAACTGGCTGAAGATAAACCTGGTTGAATGTAGTAACAGACTTAACTGATTTGGGTCAAACTGGTTTATGAAACTTCTGTCCCAGACCTCTACCTTGTTTAAGTTAAGTCACAGTCCCCCAGCATCCCGGCATGCTTTGCAGCCTTGGGCTGGGCTGTGCTGCAGGCTCCAGCGGAGAAGAGTTGTATGTAGGGGAAGGAGAGAGGGGCAGGGACTGCCCCCCACCCCCAGCAAAACCTGGCTGGGGTGTGTTACATCTCAGCTCTGTGTACTTGGGCAACCCTGGCACAGGACACAGCCTGTCTGACTCACAAAGCACTCAACCCCTCCCTCCCCTCCTCTACATAAACAAAACTGATTAAGATGCAGTGAAACACACACCTAAGACCCTCCAGATAAGGGTGACAAGAGTGAAACAACTGCCCTAGGTCTCATTTGCATCCCAGATGGAACCAGATGACCATTCATTTACATGAGAGATGGAAAACAGAAAGCCTGAAGCAGAGATTGCAGTGAATTCTGGGATCAGAGAAGCAGGGGAGCACTGCAAGATGGGGAATCTGTGCTCCAAATGCTAATCAAGCCATGTTCACAAACACCCAGCTCAGCATTTATCAGGCCAGTTCTAATCTGGATTTACAAAGGACTCCCCACACCCCCCCCCAGACACATACACACCTCTAAGTTTAATAGGCATCTCGGTCCGTACATTCCCCGTTCCCACTATGGGAGTCCTAGTTAAACTTGATTGACTAAAACTCAGTTGCCGGGTTAGGGAATGCTGAGGCAAAGAGACTGAGTGAGAAGGGGTATGGGCAACATTTGAACAATGGTTAAGGGTTCATTACAGTATTCAGCCCATTGGAGTCCTAACCACAGGTGATGTCATGCTTTTCCCAGGACGACTGGTGGAAGTCCTCCTGCCCAAAAGTTATGAACACTCAAATAATTGTCTTAAGTCTTTTAAAAGACTACAGTAAGATCTGGAAAAGTCATGCTAAGCTGAGGCTTGTTCAAAACAAGTGAAAATCCAAAATCCTGATGCTGCAAGCCATTTATTGTTTCTGAAGAAACCATGAGATATCCCATCAATATATCTGCTATCCATAGGAATTTCAAGCTGGCTCCCAAGTATTTGGGTACTCCTTAACCGTATGTGTTTCCTGGTAGTCAATCAGTTTCTTGAGATGTTCCAAAACAGATAACCCCTTGTCAAGAGAAAAGACAATGATTTACACCATTGAGAATGCTTCGAAGCAGCTGAACTGAGGGTATAAAACTCTGTAAAAAGCAGCAGTGTGGGTGCTTCAAGAAGAAAAATCATGTGCTGACACCATCCCGTGTTGTTCTTCGGATGCTGGAAGAACATATCGTCTCCCTTCAAGGATTGGATTACGGACTTTGCCTGTCAGCTTTGCAGCCCGAGTACCTTGGACTGGTGAGATCCCACTATGCTCTCTCTCTCTTTTCTCTCTAGGCATAAATTTCTGAACCTGAATTGTATTGGTTGAGCTTGAACTAAGTTTCCCCAAATACTTAGTGAAACCAGGGTAGTATTGCAATTGTTTGTGTTTGTTTTCTTTTGCATGTCTATTACTTTTAGTACCATTATACATTTCATATGCTTAGCAATAAATAATTTTTTATAATCACACTGGTAGTAACTGGATATATTTTTCCTTCTCTACTTCTCCTTCTCCACGTGCTCAGCAGAAATGCTTTTTTTACCTAAGCTAAAGATCCATGTGAAGTTCAAAAATATTGTGGGGTCTGCTCATCAAGAGGCCAAAGACTGGGATGTGCTGAGTTTGAAACACATAAGGGGATCAGCTTGTACAGGCTGATTGACCCAGTTTGGCTCAGACATGCCCTTATGAACTGAATGCTGGCCCACGAGGGTGTCAGCTGGACACCCAGGCAGATTCACAGGGATTCTGTTTACCTGAGTGCTTGTGTCTGACTGCAGTTTATTTGTTGCTTTGTGTAACAGGGGGCCTACTTAGGCCGATCTCCATGGCCCGCCCACCTGTTCTTGGGCCAACCACCCGCCTTCTCATCCGCCATGCCTTGATGTTAATTAATTGATGTCAATTAAGCAGAAGGCTACCCATTTTTGCTGCCCCGATGCCAGGGGGCGCTCTCTGCAGCTCCTTTCCTCCCCTATACCACAGCCCAAGCCTCGCAGATGGCATCTTGATGTTCACATTGTGGCGGACCAGTAGGGGGCAATCCTGTTTTGAGCCACCCACCTCACTGTGCCCGACCACCTTCCAGGCTCCGAGTGCCCTCCCTGGGGTGCCTCACATCTGGCCCACCCCTTCCCTGGAGCACACCCGCTAGCCTGGGGTTCCCGCTGCCACTATCCAAGGCTCTGGACTCAATTCTGGATCTGTGCACCTTGGAGAACACAGGCCTGATTGTCCAATGAGTACTAGACCCAATACCAGCACTTGAGGCACTTCCCCAAGTCAGGGGCTGATTAGGGAAGCCTCCCTTAGTCCACAGACCTAAGGGGCCTCTTAGGCATAATTTAGACCCACCCCTCAATAAGTCTCCCACACTGGTCACAAAGGAGAACTTTATTGATTACAGGGGGTAGGGCAGAAACAGGGTAAAAGGTAGAACAATATCAGAGGAATATCAGAGGAATGCCATAGAGCAAACTACAATGACTGAGGTAGCCTTTTGATCACGCATCGGAGTTATTGTAAGCTAAATATCTAGTCTGATCTCGAGTAGGTTACTCACACGCATCATCCAGAGGTGGTTGGAGTTTTCCTCTGGAGACAGGTCACTCTTGGAGCATGTGGTTATGAGGAGAGAGCCAGTTTCAGATTCACCTGGATGACCACACGGCTAATGGCTGCCCTTCTTCCTGGAATGGGTTTTTTTTATCCCCTCTCTGACCTCAGCAGCCCGGTCCAATCGAAGCTGCCAGTGCTAGCCACAAGCCAACCAATCTAAAAAAGCATCACTGGCTACCTGGGCCAGTGAGAGGGGCTTCCCCCCCCACCCTCCGCAGGTGACCAGAGCATCCGTCTCACAGACACCAGGCTTTTGTCATGTAGACAAGGGAGGGAGAACCCCACCCTGAGGGATTCAACACCAGCCCCTCACGCTGGCAGAGACAGATCTCTGGAGAGGGGCACAGACGGTGTCATTTCTGCCACACTTCCCCCCCCACCCCCATCCTTTAGTAGCTCGGACAGAGGGCCTCTCAGGGCCGTGGGTCCGGGCATGTCAGGTCAAGGAGTTCCCACGGGATGCCAGAAGAAGAGGAAAAAAAAAAGAAAACATGAAACATGGAATAAGTTATAACAATAACATACAGAAACGATAAAACCTGATGGGCAGTCTTACACTAGTGATCTCTTCACTAGTCCTGAGTCCCGAGGACCCACTACCAGAGTCCTTTCATGACAAGGCATCCTCTATCACATTCTGGCTTCCCTTGATGTGCTCGACAGTGAAGTTGAACTCTTGAAGCTGCCAGGCCCATCGCTGCAGCTTGGCATTAGTGTTTTGCATGGTCTGCAACCACTGCAGTGGGGCATGGTCCGACAGGACGGTGAACTGTTGTCCCCACAAATAGGGCTTCAGCTTGTTCAGTGCCCAGATGATTGCCAAGCACTCCTTCTCAATGGAGGACAGGTTCCACTCCTGAGGGATTAGCTTCCGGCTGAGGTACACCACGGGGTGCCGTGTCTCCTGGTGCTCCTGTAAGAGTACAGCTCCTAGTCCTACGTCGGAGGCATCCGTTGCCACGTAGAAGGGTTTATCATGGAGCGGTGCCTTCAGGATTGGTTGTTTGACCAGGGCATCTTTGAGGGTGTCAAATGCTTCCTGGCACCCCTGCTTCCAGACCACCGGGTCCGGGCTGCCCTTCTTGGTCAGCTTGTGCAGCGGGGCTGCGGTTGCTCCAAACCCCAGGACAAATCTTCAGTAATAACCTGCCAGGCCAAGGAAGGCTCCGACTTGCTTCTTGGTCTGTGGAGGTGGCCAGTCTTTGATGGCCTCGATCTTGTCCCACAAAGGAGCAATATGACCTCCACCCACATGATGACCCAAGTAGACTACCTCAGATAGTGCCCACTGGCAATTTTTGGCTTTCACAGTAAGACCAGCTTGCTTGATCTTACCTAACACCGTGGTCAGGTGAACCAGGTGTAACTCGAAATCCTGACTGAAGATGGCGATGTCATCGACGTAAGCCATGGCAAACTGCTCACATCCTTGCAGCAGATTATTAATCAGTCTCTGGAAAGAGGCGGGAGAATTGCGCATACCAAAAGGTAAAACTGTGAACTCATGTAGCCCGATAGGTGTGGTAAAGGCAGACTTGTCCATGGCATCTGGGTCCAGTGCCATCTGCCAAAAATCCTTTAGACAGATCGAGAGTAGAGATCACCTTGGCTGGGCCCAGGCGATCCAGCAGAGTGTCCATCCTGGACATAGGGTACGCATCAGGGGTGGTAATGGCATTCAGCTTCCGGTAGTCCACACAGAACTGGATGGTCTCATCCTGCTTCCGGAGAAGTACCACCGGACTGGCCCAGGGACTCATCGAAGGCCGGATTACCCCCAACTCTTCCATCTCTGCGATCTCCCGTTTTATTTCTTGCCTCACCTTCTCATTAACTGGGTAATGTCGGGAGTATATAGGGCGATGGCTGTCCATCTCTATAGAGTGTACTGCCAGGTCTGCTTTACCTGGTTTATTGGAGAAGACTGTCTCAAAGTCCTTGAGCGCTGTGAGCAGCTGGTCCTTGTCCTGGGAGGGCAGATGGTCCGGCAGGCGGAGTTCCTCGATCCCTGCCTTGCCATCCCAGTCACCATACATGACCGGCTCCTCAGGGTCCTCCGCTGTTCCCTCAACGGAGGGAACCCAGAATACCATCTCCTTTCTGTTATACTAGGGTTTAAGCATGTTCACATGAACTGTCTTAGGCTTTCTATCCCTAATAGCCACTACGTAGGTCACATCATCCAGTCTGTCCAGGATAGCATGAGGACCTTCCCAAGCGGCTTGCAGCTTGTCTGTTTTTAGTGGCAGGAAAACCATCACATTATCACCCCGCTCAAAGGTATGTAAGCAGGCCTTTTCATCATACCAGGGACTTTGCTTCTCCTGGGCCTGTCCCAGGGAGTCTCGTACCACCTTCATCATGTCAATCAGTTTCTGACGAAAGTTAAGCACATACTCCACCACTGAGGTCTTCGTGGAAGGGATCTTCCCTTCCCACTCCTCTCTCACCAAATTGAGAGGACCTCGAACTTGTCTCCTAAACATCAACTTGAAGGGCGAGAACCCAGTGGACTCCTGGGGCACCTCTGGTAGGCAAAGAGCAGATGTGGCAGTTCCTCGTCCCAGTCATTGGGGTTGGAGTCCACATAGGCCTTTAGCATCCCTTTCAAGGTCCTGCTGAACCTTTCCACCAGCCCATTTGTCTGAGGGTGGTAGGCTGTGGTCTTAAGGAGTTCCACCCCACAGCAGTCCCACAGGCACTTCATCACCTCCGCCATGAAGTTCCCACCCCGGTCCATCAGGATCTTGGAGGGAAAACCCAGCTGACAGAAGACCTTGATGAGGGCGTCAGCAACCACGGGTGCCTCAAGGGAGGTCAAGGCAACTGTCTCTGGGTACCACGTTGTGAAATCCACTACAGTCGGTATGTATTTCATTCCTCTACGAGTCCTATGCTTCAGTGGTCCCACAATGTCTACTGCCACCCTGTGGAAGGGCTGGTCGATGATAAGGAGGGGCTGCAGGGGAGTCCTTCTCTTGTCCCCACTTTTGCCAGTCTGCTGGCATGTCTCGCAGGATTTGCAGTAGTCCATCACATTCTGGGCAATTCTGGGCCAAAAAAAAGTTCACCTGCAACCGCTGGTGTGTCCGTTCCCTGCCCATGTGACCAGCACACGGTAGATCATGAGCCGTGGCAAGCAATTGCTGTCTATATTTCCGGGGTACTATGAGCTGGCGCTGGGGCTCCCAGGTCTCAGCATGGTTCTTCAGCACCCACAACCGATAGAGAAACCCCTTATCCCAGACCACCTGTTCCCTCTTGTCCGGAGTGAACTCAGTCTCTTGCTCCTGAGCCATCTGCCGGAGTCTGTCCAAGCTGGGGTCCTCCAGAACCTCCCGCTTGAACTCCTCCTGCCCAGCTAGGCAATCAGCAGGGAGTTCAGGTGCTCCTTCAGGGAGTGCACTCTCACCCTCAGGGACTTCCTGGGTCTCCTCTCTGATAGTGTCACCTCGCTCTGTCACTGACGGAATACACACCTCCCCGGGACTGTCACTTAACCCACCCTGGGGATAGCTAGTTCCTTCCAGGACCAGGGTGCAATCGCCATCTGCAGGGCTCTCTTCCACTGCAGCCAATCGTGTGGCTGTCTCCTGGGGATTTTCTAACCCCTGCTCCTTAGCCTTCCTGCTCTGTAGACAAATCACTGCATGAACAGTGCAGGGCTTTGGCTCTTGGGTCTGTTCCCACCTCCAGAGCTGGGATTCCTGCCCCATAAGATCCTGTCCCACCAGGATGGGGACTGGAGCCCCTTCCAGTACCCCCATTTCCAGGTATGTTGCACAGTCATTCCACACGACGGGTGCATGGACTACCAGTACCGTCAGAGGTGGGGGCCCCACCCCGTGATTAGTAAGGGTCTTCCCCGGGATTATGTCTGCAGCCGAGACCTGACTGGAATTGATTAATGTCACACTGGACCCCGTGTCCAGTTCCCCCACAAGGGTCCTCTCCTTTACCGTTATCATGGTCGGGTGGGGGACCATCACCTCCTCTGAGTTTGTGATCCTGTAGCAACAGACACTCCCCTCAGAGGGGCTCCGGCCTTCCCCCTCACTACTCACAGCTGTTGCACACCTGACGGGCCTGGGTCTATTGCTTAGCTTTGGACAGTTGGGCTTGATGTGGCCCAGCTCCCTGCAGTTATATCACCCCCTCTTTTCCGAATTGGGTGGTTTGTCCAAATCTGGGGCCGCCTTGCGCTCTGCAGGAGGTGGCCCTCTTTTCTCTTTTTGACCTGGACCTCCCTTCCCCCCTCTTTGGAACCCTTTTTGTTCCTTCCCAAAGTAGGGAGGCTTCTCACGATTAAGCAACAATCGGTCTGCAATGTCTGCGGCCTCGTGAGCATTTTTGGGGCCCCTGTCCCTGACCAGGGTCTGGTCTTAACCTCCCTCAGACACCAAAAATAGAATTGTTCCAGCACCATGAGATGGCGTGACTTTTCTAAAGTGTCAACTTTGGCTTCGGCTAACCATTTAATGTATGTGTCATCCAACAGGGCCACATAATCAGTCAATGACTTTCTGGGTTGTGGGCGCGTATTTCGGAATTTTTTTTTCTGAAAATAATCCAGTCCTACCTGGAACCTTTTAGACACAGCAGCTTTAAAGGCATTATAGTCATCAGCTGCATCTGAGGGGAGGCTGTTCAGGACCACCGCCATGTCGCCTTCTACCAGAGCAGACAAGTACATCATGATCTTTTCCTCTGGCACCTTACACCACTGGGCTTGTCTTTCAAAGTTGCTTAGGAACACTGCAGGATCATCTCCGTCTCAGTAGCGAGTGAAGGCTGAGACGTCCAGTTTGGGGTGTTCCCCAGATGCTTGCGGAGTTTTCACGCTTCCCCCGTTGGTCGGCAGACGGAGCTGAGCCTCCAGCTTTTTCTGCTCGAGCTCCAGCTGTCTTTTTTCCCTTTTTTCCTCCAGCTCCATCCTTTTAGCTTCTAGCTGTCATTGTTCCTTCTTGCGCTGGGCTTCCAGCTGTCATTGTTCCTTCTCAAGCTGGGCCTCCAGCTCCATCCTTTTCACTTCTAGCTGTCGTTGTTCCTTCTCCCGCTGGGCTTCCAGCTTTTTTTCCTCCATCTCCATCCTCTTTGCTTCTAGCTGTTGTTGTTCCTTCTTCTCGTGTTGGGCTTCCAACTCCAGCCTTTTTAACTCCATCCTTTTCAGCTCTAGCTCATGGAGTCTCTGCCGCTCCCCCTCAGAGGGTGATCTGCCGGCGGCCTCTGGGCTTGACGAGCAGGAGTGTGCTCCTGGGTCGGTCTCAGGAGTTGTAGAGTGTGAAGGTGACGCTTGTTCTGATTCGCTAGTGCACAAGAGTTTAACCAGCTCTTCCTTCTTTAGCCCTCTCTTCACCTGAAGGCCTCTCTCTTTTGCCAGTTCTTTCAGTTCAGGCATGGTTATCCAGACATACTCGTCCGCCATCCTGAATATCCACACTATCCAGTCGACCCAATGCCAAATTAGAAATTGTTTGCTCAAGTCATTTCAGTGACTCCAATTCCCCAAATTATTTCGGGTATTCGGATCCCACCACTGTCACCATGTGTGGTGGGCCAGTAGGGGGCGCTCCTGCGTTGAGCCACCCACCTCACTGTGCACGACCACCTTCCAGACTCCGAGTGTCCTCCCTGGGGTGCCTCACATCTGGCCCACCCCTTTCCCTGGAGCACACCTGCTAGCCTGGGGTTCCCGCTGCCACTATCCAAGGCTCTGGACTCAATTCTGGATCTGCGCACTTTGGAGAACACAGGCCTGATCGTCCAATGAGTACTAGACCCAATACCAGCACTTGAGGCAATTCCCAAGTCAGGGGATTATTAGGGAAGCCTCCCTTAGTCCACAGACCTAAGGGGCCTCCTAGGCATAATTTAGACCCACCCCTCAATAAGTCTCCCACACTGGTCACAAAGGAGAACTTTATTGATTACAGGGGGTAGGGCAGAAACAGGGTAAAAGGTAGTGCAGTAACAGAGGAATATCAGAGGAATGCCATAGAGCAAACTACAATGACTGAGGTAGCCTTTTGATCACGCATCGGAGTTACTGTAAGCTGAATATCTAGTCAGATCTCAAGTAGGTTACTCACACGCATCACCCAGAGGTGGTTGGAGTTTTCCTCTGTAGGCAGGTCACTCTTGGAGCATGCAGTTATGAGGAGAGAGCCAGTTTCAGATTCACCTGGATGACTGCATGGCTAATGGCTTCATTTCTTCCTGGACCGGGTCTTTTTATCCCCTCTCTGACCTCAGCAGCCCAGTCCAATCAAAGCTGTCAGTGCTGGCCACAAGCCAACCAATCTAAAAAAGCATCTCTGCCTACCGGGGCTGGTGAGCAGGGCTTTCCCCACCCACCCTCCCCAGGTGACCAGAGCATCTGTCTCACAGGCACCAGGCATTTGTCTTGTAGACAAGGGAGGGAGATCCCTGCCCTGAGGGATTCAACACCAGCCTCTCATGCTGGCAGAGACAGATCTCTGGAGAGGGGCACAGACAGTGGCATTTCTGCCACACACATAACCAACGGTCCCCACACTGGGCCCCAGAATCCTCATAACAGGACCCCTCCATGATCCCTCCACTCAGGTGGCCTATCCACCTTCATTCAAGCTACCTAGCCCCCCCAAACTATTTTCCCCTCTCATGTGTCGTCCCCCCAGGACCTCTGGCTACCAGCCCTGACCCACCTCCAGGCCAGTCAGGACCCCTGGCCC